>NW_027640376.1:0-600000 GCF_949752795.1 Hyperoodon ampullatus | reverse complement strand
GAGAGGGACTATTCGTTGAGTTTTAGAAACCTTTCGTATTCACAGTGTGTCCGTTCTCTAGGTTTCCCGTACATGTTATAGCTGTAGTAATATTCCCTTCAACCTGGAGAGTTGGGACGAATGGAATGGGTGCCATGCATTATTGCTTTAAGGGTCTGCATTTGCTCACCCAATCTCACCAATCATCTCAGTCCCAAGTGTCCAGCCTTATGCAACATCCAGCTGTCGTTGTAGATAGGGTCATTCCAGGTTTCATCAGAGACCCTGAAGGAATTGTAAAGAATTTCCAGGTTTTTTTGTTTTGTTTTTAAAATTCCTTTTTATACTGGGTTTGAGCTGATTCTCGCTGCCATGTTTATGCCAGTCTAGACACACTTGATTCCCTTACGGATACATATCAATACATAGGTTTTAAGATTCTTACTAGTCAGATATATTCCTCTGCGGGAAATATGGGGTTTTGAGTCCCTTTCACTGAGGAAGGTGTAGGTCTTGTCTATTCCATAGTTGGTTTTTGGAACGGTACCTGTGCTTATATCAAACTCTGGTTTTATGCATCACCCCACCTCTCCTTCCCCCTTAAGCAGGCATAAGAGTGTTTTCTAAATGTGAGACACTGTTCTCTTTCCTAACTCAGTTCAAGTGTAGCCATGTTTACAGGATCTTCATAAGTGATATATTATGATAAGTTTCTTTTTCTGTGTGACTTATTTCACTTAGAATCGTCGTACCTGAATCCACCCATTTTGCTGCTACTGGTCTTATTACATTGATTTCATGGCTGAGGGATATTCCATCGTAGGTAAGTACCACAATTTTTTGAACCATTTTTATATTTCCTGGGATATTTAAGGTGTACCCAAGTTGAGGTCCTTGTAAGCAGTGCAGCCCTAAATTTTGTGGTTGCACTGTCTTATTGATTTTCAGTTTTCCCAAGGTATATTCCCTAGACTGGAAGTGCCCTTGGCTCTGTACCTCTGTTCTTTACTTGTTTTAGGGAATACAATGCACTCCTGCAGAGAGGCAGTTGGCAATTTACATCCCGCCCATCAGCATAGCAAGGTTCCCTGTTCTCCAGGGCCTGTCTTGCCTTTCTGGTTTTTACACATTTTGTGGATGTCCCTTTTGACCGGTGGGAAGTGATACTTCTTTGTAGTGCAGATTTGCATTGCCCGCTTGCTTGCTTGGCCAAAAAGGGCGTATGCGTTTTCTCCTGAATATATTCAGGAGAAAACGCATACGCCCTTTTTGGCCAAGTGCATCATTGTCGAAGTTGTGCCCATCTTCCTCTGCTTTAAAGGCGATTCCAACGTACCTCTTGAAATCTGTTTCCTGCTATTCTGCCTCGCTTTCAAGTCCGCCTCGTTGCCTTCCCTCAACAGATTTTTGGACGATAGTTGTCCTTTATTACTCGGCCAGTTTGTGAATTGCTGTGCCCCTGAGCTCCATTTTTCAACTCGTTTTTGGTGAGCTGACCGCAAGTCCAAAATTTTGGTTCAGGACCTATACTGGTTCTCGGTGGGTGGCTGAGACTTTGGTTAATTCTTCTTCCTGCCGGGAAATTACAGTGATATGTGCCCGTCCAAATGCCTAACAGCTACTCTCTCATTGGTTCTCCCTCTTCCCTTTCATCCTCTGCCAAATTGGAAACCTGTGCGAACCAGGAGGTTAAAGGGGCTGTCTCTCCAAGTTGGGAGATTGATAGTAAAGCAGATGGAAAGTCAAACCGGAGCACCTGGAGAGGGACTATTCGTTGAGTTTTAGAAGCCTTTCGTATTCACAGTGTGTCCGTTCTCTACGTTTCCCGTACATGTTATAACTATAGTAATATTCCCTTCAACCTGGAGAGTTGAAACCCATGAAATGGGTGCCATGCATTATTGCTTTAAAGGGTCTGCATTTGCTCACCCAATCTCATCAATCCTCTCAGTCCCTAGTGTCCCTCCTTATGCCACATCCAGCTGTCATTGTAGATAGGGTCATTCCAGGTTTCATCAGAGACCCTGAAGGAATTGTAATGAATTTCCCAGTTTTTTTGTTTTGTTTTTGAAATTCCTTTTTATAGTGGGTTTGAGCTGATTCTCGCTGCCATGTTTATGCCAGTCTAGACACACTTGATTCCCTTACGGAGACATATCAATACATAGGTTTTAAGATTCATACTAGTAAGATATATTCCTCTGCGGGAAATATGGGGTTTTGAGTCCCGTTCACAGAGGAAGTAGTAGGTCTTGTCTATTCTGTATTTGGATTATGGAACCGTACCTGTGCTAATATCAAACTCTGGTTTTATTCATCACCCCACCTCTGATTTCCCCTTAAGCATGCATAAGAGTGTTTTCTATATATGAGACTCTGTTCCCTTTCCTAATTCATTCCATGTGTAGCCATGTTTATACACCCTTCATAAGTGATATCTTATGATAAATTTCTTTTTCTGTGTGATTTTTTTAGTTAGAATCATGGTACATGAATCCCGTCATTATGCTGCTACTGGCCTTATGACATTGACTTCATGGCTGAGGGATATTCCATCATACGTATGTACCACAATTTCTTTACCATTTTTGTCTTTCCTGGGTTATTTAAGGTGTCCCGAAGTCGAGGTTCTTGTAAGCAGTGCTGCCCTATATTTTGGGTTGGCTGTGTATTATTGATTTTCAATTTTCCCAAGGTATATTCCCATGACTGGAAGTGCCTTAGGTTGTGAAGCTCTGTTGCTTAATTCTTTTAGGGAACACAATGCACTCCTCCAGAGTGGCTGTTGGCAATCTACATCCCACCCAGCAGCATAACAAGGCTCCCTGTTCTCCAGAGCCCCTCTTGCCTTTCTGGTTTTTACACATTTTACGGATATCCCTTTTGACTGGTAGGAAGTGATACCTCTTTGTAGTGCAGATTTGCATTGTGCGGTTGCTTGGTTGGTCAAAATGGGTGTATGCGTTTTCTCCTGAATATATTCAGGAGAAAACGCATGCGCCCTTTATGGACAATTCCATAACTGTCGAAGTTGTGATGCTTTTCCTGTGTTTAAAGGCAATTCCAATGTACTTCTGGAAATCTGTTTCGTGCAAATCTCCCTCATTTTCAAGTCCGCCTCATGGCTTCTCCTCAACAGATTTTTGGAAGAGAGTAGTCCTCTATAACTCTGCAAGTTAGTGAATTGCTGTGCCCCTGAGCTCCATTTTTCAACTTGTGTTTTTGTGAGCTGACCGCAAACCCACAATTTTGCTTCAGGACCTATACTAGTTATGGGGGTGGGGCAAGCTGAGAGTTTGGTTAATTCTTCTTCATGACGGGAAATTAGAGTGACATGTTGCTGTCCAAATGCCTACAGCTACTCTCTCATTGGTTCTCCCTCTTCCCTTATATCCTCTGCACAATGTGCCAACTGTGCGAACCAGGAGGTTATAGGGGCTGACTCTCCAAGTTGGGAGATTGATATTAAAGCAGTTGGAATGTCAAGCTGGAGCACATGGAGAGAAAAAAATTAGTAGAGTTTTAGAAACCTTTCACCATCAGAGGGTGTCCATTCTCTAGGTTTCCCATACATGTTATAACTGTAGTGATATTCCCTTCTACCTGGAGAGTTGGGAACCATGGAATCAGTGGCAGGCATTATTGCTTTAAAGCGTCTGCATTTTCACACCCAATCTCACCAATACTCTCAGTCCCAAGTGAACAGCCTTATGCCACATCCAGCTGTTGTTGTAGATAGGGTCAATCCAAGTTTCATCAGAACCCCTGAAGGTATTGTGTAAGAATTTCACTGTTTCTTTGTTTTGTTTTGAAATTCCTTTTTATAGTGGGTTTGAGCTGATTCTCACTGCCGTGCTTATATCATTCTAGACAAACTTGGTTCCCTTATGGAGACATATCAATACATAGGTTTTAAGATCCTTACTAGTCAGATATATTTCTCTGTGGGGAATAGGGGTGTTGAGTCCCATTCACTGAGGAAGGAGTCGGGCTTGTCTCTTCTGTATTTGGATTATGGAACGGTACCTGTGTTAATATCAAACTCTGGTTTTGTGTGTCTCCCCACCTCTCCTTCCCTCTTAAGCAAGCATAAGAGTGTTTTCTAAATCTGAGACTCTGTTCTCTTTCCTAATTCAGTTCATATGTAGCCAGGTTTACAGTTCCTTCATAACTGATATCTTATATCAGAATGCACCATGGCTCTTGTCATAATAATGCTCCATGACCCCTGTCATCACAATGCTCCATTCCCTGGTTATCACAATGCTCCATGTCCCTTGTCATAAAAATTCTCCACGTACTTGTCATCACAATGCTACATGACACTTCTCATCACAAAGTTACATGCTCGTTTCATCACAATTCTCCATGCACTTGTCATTGCAATGTTCCATGACCCCTGTCATAGCAAGCTCCAAGTGTTTGTCATCACAATGCTTCACGACTTTATCATCAAAATTCACAATGGCACTTTTCATCACAATGTTCCGTACCCTTGTCATCACAATGCTCCATGCCCTTTTCATCACAATGCTCCATGACCCCTGTCATCACAATGCTCCCTGACACCTGTCATCACAATGCTTCATGCCCCTTGTCATTACAGTGCTCCATGATGCTCATCATCACAATTACCCAAGGTCTTCTTATCACAATGCTCCACGGTTTTGCCATCACAGTGCTCCATGCCCTGGTCATCTCAAAGCTCAATGTCCCTTGTCCTCACAATTCTCCACGTCCTTGTCATCACAATGCTCCATGGCACTTCTCATCACAATGTTATATGCTCTTGTCATAACAATACTACATGCACTTGTCATCGCAATGCTCCATGACCCCTGTCATAGGAAGCTCCATGCGCTTGTCATCACAATGTTTCAGGACATGGACATTAAAATTATCAATGGCCCTTGTCATCTCAATGCTCCATGCGCTTATCATCACAATGCTCCTTTACCTTTGTCACAACAATCCTCCATGACACTTGGCATCACAATGCTCCGTGCTATTGTCATCACAATGGAACATGACATATGTCATCACAATGCTCCCTGACACCTGTCTTCACAATACTCCATGACCTTGTCATCACAATGCTCCATGCCCTTGTCATCACAATGTGCCATGCCCACTGTCATCAAAATAATCCATGAAACTTGTCAGACCAAAGCTCCATGCCACCTTTCATCACAATGCTCCATGAACCCTGTCATCACAAGGCACCATGCCCATCATCATAATGCTTCATGCTCTTGTCATCACAATGAAATCAAAATGCTCCATGACCTCTGTCATCACAATGCTCCAAACCCTTGTAATCACAATGTTCCATAACACTTGTCATCACAATACCCCATGACGCTACTCATCACAATTATCCATGGACTTCTCATCACAATGCCCCATGACATTTGTCATCACAATGCGCAATACACATGTCATCACAATGCTCCCTGTCTCTTGCCATCAGTATGCTCCCTGAACCCTTTCATGACAAGGCTCCATGCCTTTTTCATCACAATGATCCATGCCATTTTCATCACAATGCTCCAAGACCCCTGTAATCACAATGCTCCATGCCCTTGTCATCACAAAGTTCCATGATGCATGTCATCAGAATGCTCCATGGCCTTCTCATCACAATGCTCCATGCCCTTGTCATCACAATGCTCCAAGACCCCTGTAATCACAATGGTCCATGCCCCTTTTCATCAGAATGCTCCATGAGACTTGTCATCACAAGGCTCCATGGTCTTCTCATCACAATGCTCCAGGACATTGTCATCAAAATGCCCCATTCCCTTATCATCACAATGCTCCATGACCCCTGTCATCACAATACTCCATGAACATTTTCAGCCCAATGCTCCATGACCTTCTCATCACAATGCTCCATGACCAATATCATCACAATGCTCCATGACCACAGTCATCACAACGCTCAATATCACCTGACAACACAATGATCCGGGACTCTTGTCATCACAATGCTCCATTCCCTAGTCATCACAATGCTCCATGACCCCTGTCATCACAATACTCCATGAACATTTTCAGCCCAATGCTCCATGACACTTGTCATCACAATGATGCATGCCCTGGTCATCCCAATGCTCCATGACCCCTGTAATCACAATGCTCCGTGACGCTTGTCATCACAGTGCTCCATGACACCTGTCATCACAATGCTCCATGCCTTTGTCAGCAAAATGCTACATGACCTTGTCATTACAATGTTCTATGCACTTGTCATCACAATACTCCATTACCATTGCCATCACAATCCTCCATGAACCTTGGGATCACATTGCTCCATGCCCTTGTCATCACAATGCTCCATGCTCCTTGAAATCAAAATGATCCATGACCTCTGTCATCACAATGCTCCAAACCCTTGTGATCACAATGTTCCATAACACTTGTCATCACAATGCTCCATGATGCCTGTCATCACAATACTCCATGCCCTTTTCATCACAATGCTCCATGACCTTTGTCATCACAATTCTCGATACACTTGTCATCACAATGCTCCCTGACACTTGTCGTCAGAATGCTCCTTGAACCCTGTCACAAAAAGGCTCCATGCCTTTTTCATCAAAATGCACCATGCCATTTTCAACACAATGCTCCATGCCATTGTCATCAAAATACTCCACAAGCTTGTCATCAGAATGCTCCATGTCCCTTGTCATCACAATTTTCCATGCACTTGTCAGCACAATGCTCCCTGACCCTTGTCATCACAATGCTCCAAGCCATTGTCATCACAATGCTCCATTACCTTTGTCATCAGAATCCTCCATGACCCTTGGCATCACAATGCTCCATGGCATTGTCATCACAATGGGCCATTACATATGTCATCACAATGCTCCCTGACACCTGTCTTCACAATAATGAATGACCTGGTCATCACAATGCTCCATGCCCTTGTCATCACAATGCGCCATTCCAACTGTCATCGCAATAAGCCATGAAACTTATTAGACCAATGCTCCATGCCCTTGTCATCACAATGCCCCAAGCCCTTGTTATCACAATGCTCCATGACCCCTGTCATGACAATGCTCCGTGACTCCAGTCATCACAAGGCTTCATGACCTTTGTCATCACAGTGGTCCATGCCCTTGTCATCAACAGTCTCTGTGACCTTTTTAACCACAATGCTTCATGAACTTTTCATCACAATGCTCTTTGACCCTTGTCATCACAATGCTCTATGCCTTTCTCAGCACAATGCTCCATGACCATTGTCATCACAATGCTCCATGCGCTTGTCAGCACAATGCTCCATGACCCATGTCATCACAATGCACCATGCGCTTGCCGTCACAGTGCCCCACAATCTTGTCATCACAATGCTCCATAAACCTTGTCATCACAATGCTCCATGCACTTCAAATCAAAATGCTTTCTCACCACTGATATCACAATGTTACATCACTATTCATCACAATACTCCCTCAACCCTGTCATCACAATGTTCCATGACTCCTGTCATCACAATGCTACATGCACTTATCATCACAATGTTCGATGATCCCTGACATCACAATGTTCCATAACCCCTGTCATCAAAATGCTCCATGACCCTTTTCATCAAAATGCTCCATGACCCCTGACATCACAATGTTACATAACGCCTCTCATCAAAATGTTCCATGACCCTTTTCATCAAATTGGTCCATGACAATGTCATCACAATGCTCCCTGCCCTTCTCATCACAATGCACCACGCCCTTGTCATCAAAATGCTCCATGACCTATGTCATCACAAAGCTCCATGACCCTTGGCATCACAATGCTCCATGCCATTGTCATCACAATACTCCATGAAACCTCTCATCACATTGTTCCATGCAATTGTCATCAAAAAGCTCCATGGTGCTTGTCATCACACTGCTCGATGCCCTTCTCATCACAATGCTCCATGCCCTTGTCATTACAATCCTCCATGACCCATGGATCACTGTGTTCCGTGCCCTTGTCATCACAATGCTCCATGCCCACTCTCATCACAATAATCCATGAAACTTTTCAGACAAATGTTCCATGCCCTTGTCATCACAATGCTCCATTACCCCTGTCATAATAATGCTCCATGAACACTGCCATCACAACGTTCCACGGCCTTGTCATCACAAGGCTCCATGACCCTTGTCATCACAATGCTCCAAGACACCTGTAATCACAGTGCTACATGCCCTTGTCATCACAGAGCTCCATGATGCATGTCATCACAATGCTCCATGCCCTTGCCATCACAATGCTCCATTACCCCTGTGATAACAATGCTCCATGATCCCTGCCATCACGATGTTCCATGGCCTTGTCATCACAAGGCTCCATGACCCTTCTCATCACAATGCTCCAAGACCCCTGTAATCACAATGCTCCATGTCCCTTTTTATCTCAATGATCCATGAACCCTGTCATCACAATGCACCATGCCCATCATCATAATGCTTCAGGCTATTGTCATCACAATGAAATCAAAATGCTCCATGACCTCTGTCATAACACTGCTCCAAACCCTTGTGATCACCATATTCCATAACACTTGTCATCACAATGCCCCATGACGCTCGTCATCACAATTATCTATGGTCTTCTCTTCACAATGCTCCATGACCTTTGTTATCACAATGCTCAATACACTTGTCATCAAAATGCTCCCTGACACTTGTTCTCTGTATGCTACTTGAACCCTGTCATGACAAGGCTCCATGCCTTTTTCATCACAATGATCCATGCCTTTTTCATCACAATGCTCCAAGACGCCTGTAATTACAATGCTCCATGCCCTTGTCATCACAAAGCTCAATGACGCATGTCATCAGACTGCTCCTTGGCCTTCTCATCACAATGCTCCATGCCCTTGTCATCACAATTTTCCAAGACACTCTAATCAAAATGCTCCATGCCCCTTTTCATCAGTATGCTCCATGAGACTTGTCTCACAAGGCTCCATGGTTTTCTCATCACAATGCTCCAGCACCTTGTCATCACAATGCTTCACGACCTTGTCATGAAAATTTTCAATGGCCCTTGTCATCATAATGCTCCAAGCCCTAGTCATCACAATGCTCCATTATATTTGTCATCACAATCCTCCATTACATTTGGCATCACAATGCTCCATGCCATTGTCATCGCAATGGACCATGACATATGTCATCACAATGCTCCCTGACACCTGTCTTCACAATACTCCATGACCTTCTCATCACAATGCCCCATGCCCTTGTCATCACAATGCCCCATGCCCACTGTCATCACAATAATCTATTAAACTTGTCAGACCAATGCTCCATGCCCCTGTCATCACAATGCTCCATGCCCTTGTCATCACAATGCTCTGTGACTCCAGTCATCACAATGCTTCATAACATTTGTCATCACAGTGTTCCATGCCCACATCATCACAAGGCTCTGTGACCTTTGTAACCACAATACTCCATGAACGTTTCATCACAATGCTCCGTGACCCTTGTCATCACAATGCTCCATGCCTTTGTCAGAACAATGCTCCATGACCCTTGTCATCACAATGTGCCACGTGATTTTCATCACAACGGTCCACAACCTTGTCATCGTAATGCTCCATAAACCTTGTAATCACAATGCTCCATGCACTTCTCATCAAAATGCTCTCTCAACAGAGATATCACAATGTTCCATCACTAGTCATCACAATACTCCCTCACCCCTGTAATCACAATGTTGCATGACCCCTGTCATCACAATGCTACATCCCCTTATCATCACAATGTTCCATGACCCCTGACATCACAATGTTCCATAACCCCTGTCATCAAAAGGCTCCATGACCCTTTTCATCCCAAAGCTCCATGACCCCTGACATCACAATGTTCTATAACCCCTGTCATCAAAGTGTTCCATTACACTTTTCATCAAATTGCTGCATGACCCTCTCATCAAAATTCTCCCTGCCCTTCTCATCACAATGCACCACGCCCTTGACATCAAAATGCTCCATGACTTTTGTCATCACAAAGCTCCTTAACCCTTGGAATCACAATGTTCCATGAACGGTCTCATCACATTGTTCCATGCCCTTGTCATCACAAAGCTTCATGACGCTTGTAAAAACAATGTTCGATGCCCTTCTCATCACAATGCTCCATGCCCTTGTCATTACAATCCTCCATGACCCATGGATCACAGTGTTCCGTGACCTTGTCATCACAATGCTCCATGCCCACTCTCATCACAATAATCCATGAAACTTTTCAGACCAATGCTCCATGCCCTTCTCATCACAATGCTCCATTACACCTGTCATAACAATGCTCCATGACCCCTGCCATCACAATGTTCCACACCATTGTCATCACAAGGCTCCATGACCCTTGTCATCACAATGCTCCAAGACCCCTGTAATCACAATGCTCCATGCCCTTGTCATCACAAAGCTCAATGACACATGTCATCAGAATGCTCCATGGCCTTCTCATCACAATGCTCCTTGCCCTTGTCATCACAATGCTCCAAGACCCCTGTAATCACAATGCTCCATGCCCCTTTTCATCTCAATGCTCCATGAATGCTGTCATCACAATGCACCATGCCCATCACCATAATGCTTCAGGCTATTGTCATCACAATGAAATCAAAATGCTCCATGACCTCTGTCATCACAATGCTCCAAACCCTTGTGATAACAATGTTCCATAAAACTTATCATCACAACACCCCATGACGCTCATCATCAAAATTATCCATGGTCTTCTCATCACAATGCTCCATGAACTTTGTCATCACAATGCTCATTACACTTGTCATCACAATGCTCCGTGACACTTGTCGTCAGTATGCTCCTAGAACCCTGTCATGACAAGGCTCCATGCCTTTTTCATAACAATGATCCATGCCATTTTCATCACAATGCTCCATGCCCTTGTCAGCACAAAGCTCCATGACGCATGTCATCAGAATGCTCCATGGCCTTCTCATCACAATACTCCATGCCCTTGTCATCACAATGCTCCAAGACCCCTGTAATCACAATGCTCCATGCCCATTTTCATCAGAATGTTCCATGAGAATTGTCATCACAAGGCTCCATGGACTTCCCATCACAATGCTCCAGGACCTTGTCATCACAGTGCTCAATTCCCTTCTCATTACAATGCTCCATGACCCGTGTCATCACAATACTCCATGAACATTTTCAGCCCAATGCTTCATGACCTTCTCATCACAATGCTCCATGACCCATATCATCACAATCCTCCATGACCACTGTCATCACAACACTCCATGACCCCTGACAACACAATGATCTGGGACTCTTGTCATCACAATGCTCCATTCCCTTGTCATCACAATGCTCCATGAACATTTTCAGCCCAATGCTCCATGACACTTGTCATCACAATGATCCATGCCCTTGTCATCCCAATGCTCCATGACCCCTGTAATCACAATGCTCCATGACGCTTATCATCACAGTGCTCCATGACCCTTATCATCACAATTCTCCATGCCTGTGTCATCAAAATCCTACATGACCTTGTCATCACAATGCTCCATGAGCTTGTCATCACAATACTCCATTACCATTTTCATCACAATCCTCCATGAACCTTGGGATCACATTGCTCCATGCCTTTGTCATCACAATGCTCCATGCTCCTTGAAATCAAAATGATCCATGACCTCTGTCATCACAATGCTCCAACCCCTTGTGATCACAATGTTCCATAACACTTGAAATCACAACAATCCATGATGACTGTCATGACAATACTCCATGCACTTGTCGTCACAATGCTCCATGACCTTTGTCATCACAATTCTCAATACACTTGTCATCACAATGCTCCCTGACACTTGTCGTCAGAATACTCCTTGAACACTGTCATGAAAATGCTCCATGCCTTTTTCATAAGAATGCTCCATGCCCTTTTCATCACAACGCTCCATGTCATTGTCATCACAATACTCCACAAGCTTGTCATCAGAATGCTCCCTGATCATTGTCTTCAGAATGCTCCATGACCCCTGTCATCACAATGTTCCATACCCCTTGTCATTACAGTGTTCCATGACGCTCGTCATCACAATTATCCATGGACTTCTCATCACAATGCTCCATGACCTTTGTAATCACAATTCTCAATACACTTGTCATCACAATGCTCCCTGATACTTGTCATCAGTTTGCTCATTGAAACCTGTCATGACAAGTCTCCATGCCTTTTTCATCACAATGATACATGCCCTTTTCATCACAATGCTCCATGCCATTGTCATCACAATACTCCACAAGCTTGTCATCAGAATGCTCCGTGACACTTTTCATCTCAATGATCCATGACCCCTGTCATCACAATGCTCCATGACACCTGTCATCACAATGCTCCATGCCCCTTGTCATTACAGTGCTCCATGATGTTCGTCATCACAATTATCCATGGTCTTCTCATCACAGTGCTCCACGGTCTTGCCCTCACAATGCTCCATGCCCTGGTCATCACAATGCTCCATGTCCCCAGTCATCACAATGCTCCATGACCCTGTCATCACAATGCTCCATACTGCTTGTCATTACAGTGCTCCATGACACTCGTAATCACAATTGTCCATGGTCTTCTCATCACAATGCTCCACGCCCTTGTCATCAAAATGCTCCATGACCCTTGTCATCACAATGCTCCATGACCACTGTCATAACAATGCTCCATGACCCCTGTCATCACAAGGCTCCATACCACTTGTCATTACAGTGCTCCATGACGCTCCTCATCACAATTATCCATGGTCTTCTCATCACAATGCTCCACGGTCTTGCCATCACAGTGCTCCATGCCTTGGGCATCACAATGCTCCATGTCCCCGGTCATCACAATGCTCCATGACCACTGTCATCACAATGCTCTATACCCTTTGTCATTACAGTGCTCCATGACACTCGTCATCACAATTATCCATGATCTTCTCATCACAGTGCTCCACGATCTTGCCATCACAAGGCTCCATGCCCTGGTCATCACAATGCTCCATGTCCCCAGTCATGACAATGCTCCATGACCCCTGTCATCACAATGCTCCATACCCCTTGTCATTAGAGTGCTCCATGACGCTCGTCATCACAATTGTCCATGGAATTCTCATCACAGTGCTCCACGGTCTTGCCATCACAATGCTCCATGCCCTGGTCATCACAATGCTCCATGTCCCCTGTCATCACAATTCTCCATGTTCTTGGCATCACTATGCTCCATGATACTTCTCATCACAGTGTTACATGTTTTGTCATCACAATTCTCTATGCACTTGTCATCGCAATGCTCCATGACCCCTGTCATAGCAAGCTCCATGTGATTGTCATCACAATGCTTCATGAACATGTCATCAAAATTCTCAATGGCCCTTGTTATCACAATGCTCCATGACCCTTGTCATCACAGTGCTCCAAGCCCTTGTCATCAAAATGCTCCATTACCTTTGTCATCACAATCCTCCATGACACTTGGCATCACAATGCTACATTCCATTGTCATTGCAATAGACCATGACATATGTCATCACAATGCTCCCTGAAACTCTTCTTCACAATACTCCATGACCTTCTCATCACAATGCTAGATGCCCTTGTCATCACAATGCGCCATGCCCACTGTCATCACAATAATCCCTGAAACTTGTCAAACCAATGCAACATGCCCCTGTCATCACAATGCTCCATGCCCTTTCATCACAATGCTCTATGACCCCTGTCATCACAATGCTCCGTGACTCCAGTCATCACAATGCTTCATGACCTTTGTCATCACAATGGTCCATGCCCTCGTCATCACAAGGCTCTGTAACCTTTGTGACCACAACACTCCATGAACATTTCATCAAAATGCTCGGTGACCCTTGTCATCACAATGCTCCATGCCTTTGTCAGCACATTACTCCATGACACATGGCATCAAATGTGCCATGCGCTTGTCATCACAATTCTCCACATCTTTGTCATCACAATGCTCCATAAACCTTGTCATCACAATGCTCCATGCGTTTGTCAGCACAATGTTCCATGACCCATGTCATCACAATGTGCCCTGCGTTTCTCATCACAATGCTCCACAGCCTTGTCATCACAATGCTCCATGCACCTCTCATCAAAATGCTCTCTCACCACTGATATCACAATGTTCCATCACTAGTCAACACAATACTCCCTCCACCCTGTCATCCCAATGTTCCATGACCCTTGTCACAACAATGCTACATGCTCTTTTCATCACAATGCTCCATGACCCCTGACATCACAATGCTCCATGACCCTTTACATCACAATGCTCCATGACGCCTAACATCACAATGTTCCATAAACACTGTCATCAAAATGTTCCATGACACTTTTCATCCAATTGCTCCATGACCCTGTCATCACAATGCTCCCTGCCCTTCTCATCACAATGCACCACGCCCTTGTCATCAAAATGCTCCATGGCCTATGTCATCACAAAGCTCCATGACCCTTGGAATCACAATGCTCCATGCCATTGTCATCGCAAAGATCCATGAAACCTCTCATCACATTGCTCCATGCTGTTGTCATCACAAAGCTCCATGACGCTTGTCATCACAATGCTCCATGCCCTTGTCATTGCAATCCTCCATGACACATGTATCACTGTGTTCCGTGCCCTTGTTATCACAATGCTCCATGCTCACTCTCATCACTATAATCCATGAAACTTTTCACACCAATGCTCCATGCCCTTGTCATCACAATGCTCCCTTACACCTGTCATAACAATGCTCCATGACCCCTGCCATCACAATGTTCTACGGCCTTGTCATCACAAGACTCCATGGCCCTTGTCATCACAATGCTCCAAGACCCCTGTAATCACAATGCTCCATGCCCATGTCATCACAAAGCTCCCTGACGCATGTCATCAGAATGCTCCATGGCCTTCTCATCACAATACTCCATGCCCTTGTCATCACAATGCTCCAAGACACTTGTTATTACAATGATCCATGACTCTTTTCATCTCAATGCTCCATGAACCCTGTCATCACAATGCACCATGCCCATCATCATAATGCTTCATGCTATTGTCATCACAATGAAATCAAAATTCTCCATGACCTCTCTCATCACAATGCTCCAAACCCTTGTGATCACAATGTTCCATAACACTTGTCATCACAACGCCCATGACGCTGGTCATCACAATTATCCATGGACTTCTCATCACAATGCTCCATGACCTTTGTCATCACAATTCTCAATACACTTGTCATCACAATGCTCCCTGACACTTGTCATCAGTATGCTCATTGAACCCTGTCATGACAAGTCTCCATGCCTTTTTCATCACAATGATCCATGCCCTTTTCATCACAATGCTTCATGCCATTGTCATCACAATACTCCACAAGCTTGTCATCAGAATGCTCCGTGACCTTTGTCATCTCAATGATCCATGACCCCTGTCATCACAATGCTCCATGACACCTGTCATCACAATGCTCCATGCCCCTTGTCATTACAGTGCTCCATGATGTTCGTCATCACAATTATCCATGGTCTTCTCATCACAGTGCTCCACGGTCTTGCCATCACAATGCTCCATGCCCTGGTCATCACAATGCTCCATGTCCCCAGTCATCACAATGCTCCATGACCCCTGTCATCACAATGCTCCATACTGCTTGTCATTACAGTGCTCCATGACACTCGTAATCACAATTGTCCATGGTCTTCTCATCACAATGCTCCACGCCCTTGTCATCAAAATGCTCCATGACCCTTGTCATCACAATGCTCCATGACCACTGTCATAACAATGCTCCATGACCCCTGTCATCACAAGGCTCCATACCACTTGTCATTACAGTGCTCCATGACGCTCCTCATCACAATTATCCATGGTCTTCTCATCACAATGCTCCACGGTCTTGCCATCACAGTGCTCCATGCCTTGGGCATCACAATGCTCCATGTCCCCGGTCATCACAATGCTCCATGACCACTGTCATCACAATGCTCTATACCCCTTGTCATTACAGTGCTCCATGACCCTCGTCATTACAATTATCCATGGTCTTCTCATCACAATGCTCCACGATCTTGCCATCGCAATGCTCCATGCCCAGGTCATCACAATGCTCCATGTCCCCTGTCATCACAATTCTCCACGATCTTGGCATCACAATGCTCCATGACACTTCTCATCACAGTGTTACATACTTTGTCATCACAATTCTCTATGCACTTGTCATCGCAATGCTCCATGACCCCGTCATAGCAAGCTCCATGTGCTTGTCATCACAATACTCCATGCCCTTGTCGTCACAATTCTCCATGACCTTTGTCATCACAATGCTCCCTGACACTTGTCGTCAGAATGCTCCCTGAAAACTGTCATGAAAAGGCTCCATGTCTTTTTCATCACAATGCCCCATGCCATTTTCATCAAAATGCTCCATGTCATTGTCATCAAAATACTCCACAAGCTTGTCATCAGAATGCTCCATGAACCTTGTCATCACAATGCTCCATGACCCCTGTCATCACAATGCTCCATACCCCTTGTCATTACAGTGCTCCATGACGCTCATCATCACAATTATCCATGGTCTTCTCATCACAATGCTCCACTGTCTTGCCATCACAATACTCCATGCCCTGGTCATCACAATGCTCCATGTCCCCTGTCATCACAATTCTCCACGTTCTTGGCATCACTGTGCTCCATGATGCTTTTCATCACAGTGTTACATGCTTTGTCATCACAATTCTCTATGCACTTTTCATTGCACTGCTCCATGATCCCTGTCACAGCAAGCTCCATGTGATTGTCATCACAATGCTTCATGAACATGTCATCAAAATTCTCAATGGCCCTTGTTATCACAATGCTCCATGACCCTTGTCATCACAATGCTCCAAGCGCTTGTCTTCAAAATGCTCCATTACCTTTGTCATCACAATCCTCCATGACACTTGGCATCACAATGCTCCATTCCATTGTCATCGCAATGGACCACGACATATGTCATCACAATGCTCCCTGACACCCTTCTTCACAATACTCCATGACCTTCTCATCACAATGCTCCATGCCCTTGTCATCACAATGCGCCATGCCCACTGTCATCACAATAATCCCTGAAACTTGTCAAACCAATGCAACATGCCCCTGTCATCACAATGCTCCATGCCCTTTCATCACAATGCTCTATTACCCCTGTAATCACAATGCTCCATGACTCCAGTCATCACAATGCTTCATGACCTTTGTCATTACAATGGTCCATGCCCTCGTCATCACAATGCTCTGTGACCTTTGTCACCACAGAGCTCCATGAATATTTCATCACAATGCTTGCTGACCCTTGTCCTCCCAATGATCAATGCCTTTGTTAGCACAATACTCCATGACCCATGGCATCACAATGTGCCATGCACTTGTCATCACAATGCTCCACATCTTTGTCATCACAATGCTCCATAAACCTTGTCATCACACTGCTCCATGCACTTCTCATCAAAATGCTCTCTCACCACTGATATCACAATGTTCAATCACTAGTCAACACAATACTCCCTCACCTCTGTCATCACAATATTCCATGACCCTTGTCACAACAATGCTACATGCCTTTATCATCACAATGCTCCATTCCCCTGACATCACAATGTTCCATAACCCCTGTCATCACAATGCTCCCTGCCCTTCACAACAGAATGCACCACACCCTTGTCATCAAAATGCTCCATGACCTTTGTCATCACAAAGCTCAATGACCCTTGTCATCACAATGCTGCATGCCATTGTCATCACAATGCTCCATGAACCCTCTCATCACATTGTTCCATGCCCTTGTCATCACAGGCTCCATGATGCTTTTCATCACAATGCTCGATGCCATTCTTATCACAATGCTCCATGCGCTTGTCATTACAATCCTCCATGACCCATGTATCACAGTGTTCCATGCCCTTGTCATCACAATGCTCCTTGCCCCCTCTCATCACAATAATCCATGAAACTTTTCAGACCAATGCTCCATGCCCTTGTCATCACAATGCTCCATTACCCCTGTCATAACAATGCTCCATGACCCCTGCCATCACAATGTTCCACAGCCTTGTCATCACAAGGCTCCATGACCCTTGTCATCACAATGCTCCAAGACCCCTGTAATCACAATGCTCCATGCCCTTGTCATCACAAAGCTCCATGACGCATGTCAACAGAATGCTCCATGGCCTTCTCATTCACGATGTTCCATGCCTTTGCCATCACAATGCTCCAAGACTCCTGTAATCGCAATGCTCCATGCCCCTTTTCATCTCAATGCTCCATGAACCCTGTCATCACAATGCACCATGCCCATCATCATAATGCTTCAGGCTATTGTTATCACAATGAAACCAAAATGCTCCATGACCTCTGTCATCAAATTGCTCCAAATCCTTGTGATCAATATGTTCCATAACACTTATCATCACAACGCCCCATGACGCTCGTCATCACAATTATCCATGGTCTTCTCATCACAGTGCTCCATGACCTTTGTCATCACAATACTCATTACCCTTGTCATCACAATGCTCCCTGACACTTGTTGTCAGTTTGCTCCTTGAACCCTGTCATGACAAGGCTCCATGCCTTTTTCATCACAATGATCCATGCCCTTTTCATCACAGTGCTCCAAGACCGCTGTAATCACAATGCTCCATGCCCTTGTCATCACAAAGCTCCATGATGCATGTCATCAGAACGCTCCATGGCCTTCTCATCCCAATGCTCCATGCCCTTGTTATCACAATGCTCCAAGACCCCTGTAATCACAATGCTCCATGGCACTTTTCATCAGAATGCTCCATGAGACTTGTCATCACAAGGCTCCATGGTCTTCTCATCACAGTGCTCCAGTACCTTGTCATCACAATGCTCCATGACCCCTGTCATCACAGTACTCCATGGACATTTTCAGCCCAATGCTCCATGACCTTCTCATCACAATGCACCATGACCCCTATCATCACTATGCTCCATGACCACTGTCATCACAACGCTCCATGAACCCTGACAACACAATGATCCGGGACTCTTGTCATTAAAATGCTCCATGACCATTGTCATCACAATGATCCATGCGCTTGTCATCCCAATGCTCCATGACCCCTGTAATCACTATGCTCCGTGATGCTTGTCATTACAGTGCTCCATGAACCTTGTCATCATAATGCTCCTTGCCTTAGTCAACAAAATGGTACATAATCTTCTCATCACAATTCTCCATGCGCTTGTCATCACAATCCTCCATGACCATTGGGATCACATTGCTTCATGCCCTTGCCATCTCTCTCTTGCCTTTCTGGTTTTTTTTTTTTTTTTTTTTTTTTTTTTTTTTTTGCTGTATGCGGGCCTCTCACTGCTGTGGCCTCTCCCATTGCGGGGCACAGGCTCCGGACGCGCAGGCCCAGTGGCCATGGCTCACGGGCCCAGCCGCTCCGCGGCATGTGGGATCCTCCCAGACCGGGGCACGAACACGTGTCCCCTGCATCGGCAGGCAACCTCGCAACCACTGCGCCACCAGGGAAGCCCAACCTTTCTGGTTTTTACAGATATTCGGATGTCCCTTTTGACCAGTGGTAAGTGACAATTCTTTGTAGTGTGGATTTGTATTGCGTGCTTGCTTGATTGGCCAAAAAGGGTGTATGCGTTTTCTTCTGAATATATTCAGGAGAAAAGGCATACGCCCTTTTTGGCCAAGTGCATCTCTGTCCAAGTTGGGATGCTTTTCCTGTGCTTTAAAGGCGATTCCAATTTACCTCTTGAAATATGTTTTGTGCAATTCTGCCTCATTTTCAAGTCCGCTTCATTGCCTTCCCTCAACAGATTTTTGGAAGAGAGTAGTACTTTATAAGTCTGCAGGTTTGTGAATTGCTGTGCCCCTGAGCTCCAATTTTCACATCCCATCTTTGTGAGCTGGCCGCAAATCCACAATTTTGCTTCAGGACCTATACTGGTTCCAGGGGTGGCTATATTGGTTCCCTGTGGGTGGCTGAGGCTTTGGTTAATTCTTCTTCCTGCCGGAAAATTAGAGTGACATGTGCCCGTCCAAATGCCTACATCTACTCTCTGATTGGTTCTCCCTCTTCCCTTTCATCCTCTGCACAATTAGCAAACTGTGCGAACCAGGAGGTTATAGGGGCTGACTCTCCTAAGTTGGGAGATTGATAGTAAAGCAGTTGGAATGCCAAAGTGGAGCACAAGGAGAGGAAAAATTAGGAGAGTTTTAGAAACCTTTCGCCATCACAGGGTGTCCATTTTCTAGGTTTCCCATACATGTTATAATTGTAGTGATATTCCCTTCTACCTGGAGATTTGGGACACATGGAATGGTGGCATGCATTACTACTTTAAAAGGTCTGCATTTTCTCTCCCAATCTCACCAGTCCTCTCAGGCCCAAGTGTCCAGCCTTATGTCTCATCCAGCTGTCTTTGCAGATAGGGTCATTCCAGGTTTCATCAGAACCCCTGAAGGAATTGTGTAAGAATTTCGCTGTTTTTTGGGGGTTTTTTTGAAATTCATTTTTATAATGGGGTTGAGCTGATTTTCACTGACGTGTTTATGCCAGTCTAGACACAATTGATTCCCTTACGGAGACATATCAATACATAGGTTATAAGATTGTTAGTAGTCAGATATATTCCTCTGTGGGTCATAGGGGTGTTGAGTCCCGTTCACTGAGGAAGGTGTAGGTCTTGTCTATTCTGTATTTGGTTTATGGAATGGTACCTGTGCTAATATCAAACTCTGGTTTTATGCATCACCCCACCTCTCCTTTCCCCTGAAGCAGGCATAAGATATTTTTGCTAAATGTGAGACTCTGTTCTCTTTCCTAATTCAGTTCATGTGTTGTGATATTGACATTCCCTCTATAAGTGATATCTTATGATAAGATTCTTTTTCTGTGTGACTAATTTCCCTTAAAATCATCATACCTAAATCCACTCTTTATGCTGCTACTGGCCTTATATACATTGATTTCACGTCTGAGTGATATTCCGTTGTACAAAATTACCACAAGTTCTTTATGCATTTCTCTTTTTCCTGGGATATTTTAGGTGTACCAAAGTTGAGGTTCTTGTATGCAGAGCAGCCCTAAACTTTGGGGTGCCTGTGTCTTATTGACATTTAGTCTTCCCAAGTTATATGTCCATGAGTTGAAGTCCCCTTGCTCCGGGGCTTTGCATTTTAGATGTTTTAAAAACAGCATACACTTCTTCAGAGTGGCTCTTGGATATTTATACCCCACCCATCAGCGTGACTAGGCTCCCTGTTTTCCATGGCCTCTCCTGCATTTCTGGTTTGTACACATTTTTTGGATGGCCTTTCTGAGCAGTGGAAATTGAGACTTCTTTGTTGTGTGGATTTGCATTTCCCTCTTGCTTGGTTGGCCAAAAACTCTGCATGTGTTTTTTTCCTGAAGATATTCACGAAAAAAACGCATACACCCTTTTGCCCAACCGCATCATTTTAGAAATTCTGCTGCTTTTCATATGCTTTAAATGTGAGTACAATCTACCTTTTGAAATCTGTTTCCTGCAATTCTGCCTCTCATTCAGATCCTCTTCGTTACCTTACCTGAATATATTTTTGGACGTTGGTTATCATTTATATCTTTGCAGGTCTTTGAATTGTCTGCTCCTGGGCTCCATTTTGCAACTCGCTTTTTTTGTGAGCTGGCCGCCAAACCATTGGATTACTTCTGGCCCTATTCTGGTTCTGGGGAGGCAGGCTGAGCCTTTGGTTAATTCTTCTTCCTAATGGGAAATTAGAGTGACATGTGCCTGTCAAAAGTCCTACAGCTAATCTCTCATTGGTTCCCCCTCTTCCCATTTATCCTCTGCACAAATTGCAAACTGTGTAAAACAGGAGGTTAAAGGAGCTGATCCTCCAACTGGGGAAATTGTTAGTAATGTGGCTGGAATGGCGAACCCCAGCACCAGGAGATCAAAAATGAGGTGCATTTTAGACACGTTTCCTGAGCACACGGTGTACATTCATCTTGGTTTCCCAGGCATGTTTTCGCTGTCAGAAGATTCCCTTGAACCTGCAGATTTGGGACCCATGGAATGGGTACCAGGCAGTATTACTTTAAAAGGTCTGCATTTCCTCACCCAGCCTCTCTAACATCTCTTAGCGTGCATAGTTTCCAGCCTTATATAATCATCCTGCTGTGGGTCTACATGTGTTCAATCCATGTTACATCGTAGCCCTTCAACAAAAGTTGTAAGAATTTTGGTCTGTCTCACTGTTTTTATAAATAGTTTTAAATTTATTTTTATATTGATTACAGCTGATTTTCAAAGCTCTGTTTTTTGCTGCTGTACATCCACTTGATTCATGTACTGTGAGACAACAATAACTTCTTTTTCAGATGCTTACCAGTCATATGTATTATTTTCCAGTGACTTGAGTGGGCTGAGTGCAGTTCTTTGAGGTACCGTGTAGGCCTTGTCAGTTATCCAATTTGGTACTTGGAATGGTATCTTTGCTAATTTCAACCTCCTGGATAATACCTCACCATTCCCCACCTTTCCCATTTAGCAGCCTTATGTCTATTTTCTACATATTTGACTATGTTTCTGTTTTGTAATTTATTTCATGTGTAGCCATTTTTGATTCCACCTTTAAGTGACATCTTATGATATGTGTCTTTTTCTTTCTGACATATGTCACTTAGAATGATCGTATGTAACTCCTCCAGAGTTGTTACAACTGGCCTTATTTCATTGATTTCTGGATGAGTAATATTCCACTCTACATAAGTACCCCATCTCTTTTATCCATTTTATCCTTCCAGGGACATTTAGGTTATATCCAAGTTGAGGCCCTATTTAACAGAGAGGTGGTAAACGTTCGGGTGCCTGTTTTCTGTCGATTTTTGTTTTTCCCAAGGTACACGCCCATGAGTGCAAGTGCCCTATGCTCTGTAGCTCATCTTTTAGATGTTTTAGCAAACACAATACACTTCTCCAGCTTGGCCGTTGGCAAATTACATTTCCACTATCAGCCTCACAGGGCTCCCTTTTCTCCTCGCCCTGTCCTGCATTTCTGGTGTTTACACTTTATGTGGATGGCCCTTCTGACTGATGTGAAGTGATACATTTTGTGATATTGATTTCCAGTGCCCACCTGTTTGGTTGGATAAAAAGTGTGTATGGCCTTTACTTGAATATATTCAGAAAAAATGCATACACCCTTTTTGGCCAACTGCATCATTGGCGATGTTCAGCCCCTTTTCTTGTGCTTTAATGGGGAGTCCTTTCTACCTCTTCAAATCTGTTTCCTGCCACTCTCCCTTGCTTACAAGTCCTTTTCTGTGACTTACCTCAAGACATTTTTCGACGATAGATATTTTCAACTCTGCAGTTTCATGAATTTTAGTGCCCCTGAGTTCCATTTTTCAACTTGTGTTTTTGGAAACTGGACACAAAACAGCGGGATTTCCTCTAGCCCTATTCTGTTTCCGTGGGCAATTCTAGCCTTTGATGAATTTGTCTTCTGGATTGGAAATTAGAGTGGCCTGTGCCTGTCCGAACACCTAAGACTTGTCTCTAAATTTTTCTCATCTTTCTGCTTCATCCTCTGGACAAATTCCAAACTGTGTGCAACAGGATGTTGACGGTGCTGATATCCCCAAGTGAGGAGATTGTTAGGAAAGATGCTGGAGGGTTGAACCCGAGCACCAGGCAATGAGGAGATGAGGTGCCTTTTCCAAACTCTTTCCGATCAAACGGTGTACCATTCTCTAGGTGTGACAGGCATGTTTTAGCTGTAGGAAGGGTCCCGTGCATGTAAGGAGAACACCAGGGATTTTTCCAAATCAGTGCCTCCCCGAACCCCAAACTGGGGAATTTTTAAGCTACGGCTACACGTATGTCCTTTAAGGGCCTTGGGAAATAGGCAGAGCCCAAACTTTAGATGACTGAAATCTTCAGGGTCAGAAGCGCTCACCATCGGCCTTGCTTAGGTTACATTTTATCTGTCATTGATAGATGATGTCAATAAAAATATCTATTCTTTTTCAGATTATTTCCCCTTATAGGTTATTGCAAAATATTCAGTGTAGTTCCCTGTGCTATACAGTAGTTCCTTGTTGATGATCTATTTTATACATAGCAGTGTGTATGTGTTAATCCCAAACTGTTAATTTATCCCTTCTCCTACCTTTCCCCTTCGGTAATAATAAATTATAAGATTTTATACTTCTCAGAAACGGGGGAGCTGAAAGAGAGGTATCATTTTCAATGGAAAAGCATTCAAAACAAGATTGAAGCTTCAGCCAAGAGTATTCGATGTACATCCATGGAAATAAATCACTTCATTTCTCTAATGTTGACCTGACAAATAAGACAGACGTCTTCACTGAACTTGCTTATAGGAAAGTGATGGAAATATCAAATGTAAGTCTTAGAAACATCTTCTTTTACCCGAGCATTATACACTGCTCTATGTTAACTACAGTTTGGCTCACACATCTGTTCATTGAAGTTACAATGTTCTCAATTTCTGTTACTGATCCTCCAGAGTGGACCCCAACAGGAGTCCCCGTGCCCAGTGTCATTGGAGCCAACAGATCAAGACTGAGTTTGGTTCAGAAGCAAAGGAAACATTATTTTGAAAACAGAATGGAGAGGTGAGAGCGTGAACTCCCCCATGGGCTGTGGGCTGGGCTGCAGTGTAGGGTCCCCGGCAGCGTCAGTGGGAGGGAGGGGATGGAGCTCTCGAGGGCTGCGTTGGCTGCAGCTCAGGCTCTATGCCGCGGAGTCTGCATGGGACCCCGCTAGCTGAGGTGTCGACCCAGCCATTCTGCACTAGGAAATTGGGTCTGAAGTGCCGGGTGTGGGACCTCTGCATGCGGAACCCTAGGAGCACGTGAAATTAGACAAAGCACAAAGGAAAAACAGGTTAGACTTTATCTTATTGCCCAGATTCTCTTTTTATCTCCCAGGAATTTTTAATGAACGTTGCCGGAGACGAACACCTCCTCTGCTTTTTGTTCCGTTCCTTATTCTTGGGGTGTTGAGGGTGCAGACCCCTCTTTTGTAACTGCTTCATGCTGTGGTGGGAGCCCTGATACATGGGGGGAGGGGCAAAACGTCTCCCCACCAACCTCCTGGTGAGGTTGATTGTCCCAAGGCCTCCTGCCTCACTTCTTGTCCGCCTGAGCACCAGCATTGGAAGTGTACAGATTCTAATGACCTTTAAGGGTCCAGGAAAGAGAGGCGCAGAGATGCTGTGGTGGCAGGTTTCACCCCACCCCACATATGTTCGGCGACCTTAGGCTGACAGTTTTTGCCAGACTAGATGCTCTGACCAGTAGTCTGTGCTTTCTTTAATTAGGTCCCTGAATTAATGTACAAACAGCACCATGTGTCAGAGCCCTGCCCACGCAACTCTCAGACAGTCCAGGGTCAGTGGTGATCCAGGACCATGACGTCCACTGAGTCAATGGCTTTTAGAAGTATCCAGCAGTCCAGCCGGTCATATTGGCCACCATCACCGCGGTGTCTCTAGGGTTTCCTATGGTGAAAGCGTGATATAAGTTTCCCCCGCCAAGCTTATTAGCTCCCCTCTGGGTGCAGTAAGTCCTGCAAGCAGTAGTCTGCTCTTTCGGGGCACAGTCTTGTCGTTTTCTGAGAGAAACTCCAGGTCAAGTGATGGTCACACGAGTCATCTTGGGGGCCCGTTGCCCCCGTTTATCTCTCTGGAGGTTGGAGTTTGAGGGCCTCCTCACTCGAGGTCAGTGTGTCCACAGAGCGACCCCTGCAACTTCAGGGCATGATGGGTGGTTAGGATCACCACGTGGGGTCCTTTTCCCTTAGGAGGGAGCTGGCCTTGCGGGCTGCTGATTTCCAGCTTTTTAGATACCCCAGTATCCTGGCCTGATGAGTTGGTGGGCAAAGCCCTTGGTGACCATAGTTTATCATACCTGAAGGGCATTCTTGTGTTGCTCCATTTCAAGTGGTCCCAGTTTTTGCACTAAGGCTCCAAGGGCGATTAACCTTTGACCGGGTATGTAAAGGTCAAAGGGTTTAGCTAAATTAGGCAGTTCCTGGGCAAGGGTCTGTATTGACTGCTCTTTCCATTCTTGAAAGGCTGCTTCTGGATTCTATTCAAAAGGATCATCATCTTTTCGTGTCAGTGTTTCATGTAGAGGCCCAGCTATTACACTGTAGTCAGGGATCCAGATGCAGAAAACCTTGGCCTCCCCAGGAACCCCTAAGCTATCTTCTAGTTTTAGAAGAGGTAAGGCTGCAAATGGCTTCTTCCCTATCCTGGGATGCGTTTCTCCGAATATCTGTGAGAATGAAGCCCAGGCATGTCACCTTAGCCTGGGATATTTGAGCGTTTTTCTTGGACACCTTCTATCCTTTCTTGGCTAGGTAGTTCAGAGGCGTCTTTAGTAGGCCTGGCGATCAGAATGTCATCTGCATATTGAAGGAGGGTTCCCTTTTACAGAGGTTGAACTTTTAGGTCTTTAGAGGACATTTCCCCAATGATGGTGTGGGGATTTTTGAACCATTGGGGCAGGACGGCACAGCATTATTGCTTTTGTTGCATGTTGTGTCCTGCCACTCACAAGCCAAAAATTCTTGTGACTCTGAGATGAATGGAATACAGAAGAAGGCATCATTGAAGTCTAATACAGAATGCCATGGCCTGGTGGAAGGTAGAATGACCAGCAGGGAGTAGGAAATAGGAGCTACTGGATGTATATCCTCGGTGGCTTCACTGACTGACCTGATATCCTTTACCAGGTCTCCAGCAGCCCATGGGGCTCTCGTGGTCAGGCCAATCCCAGGATATGGAGCTCACCTGGGCTGCACCCCTACCCCAGAGCCCACGGGGCTCTCGTGGTCAAGTCCCTCCCAGGGTATGGAGCTCACCTCTGCAGCTACCCAGCAGCCCATGGGGCTCTCCTACTCAGGCCCTTCCCAGGATACGGAGCTCCCCTGGGCAGGTACCCCAGCAGGGCTGGACACACAGGAACTGTGCACATAGCCCACCTTGCAGAGAACCCCCAGCTCACCTGTCGCTCACAGCTGACACAGAATACCTCAGAGCAGGACTTGAACTAACAAACAGCAGCTCTGACAGGTCTGTGACCATGGCTATCACTCTCTGCAGGCTCTTTCTGCCTGGTCTTCCAGACACTTCCACTGAAGCCAGGGCACCAGGCTTCTGTCTCCACCCACCATCACTCCTCTCCCTGACTCCTGGGTTCCTCTCATTAGGATAGTGTCTTCTTGAAGTTGTTTTCCACTCATGTACCAGATAAAATGATAAGAAAACAAGCCGCAGCTGCAGCCCCTTGTCTATCCTGACTCTCAAGAGCCCACACCTGTTCCTAGGGCCTGGCCCGTTTAGCAAGTTTCATTTTCTGCAACTGTGAGCCCCTGAGGGGTGAGGATTGGCTGATTTTGGCAGCCTGAAACTGCCTGCCAGCCCTCCACAGGTGTGCCTGGGTTGAGGGCAATATAAACAGCTCTCCAGTGAGCGACAGCCCTTGTAGCTGTGACTGACGCCATATTCTCTGCCCCGTAGGCAGTGCCGGGGCTGTGCTGGTGGGAGGGAGTGAGGGGCCGTGGCTTTGTGGGTGGCCCAGTGTGAGTGGGGCTCTGCTGGACTTTCTGCAGGAGTTGCCAGGCTGCCACCTGCTAAAGATGAGGATGTGTCACCGATACCTGTCGCTGGAATTTCTCCCCAGGCAGAGGTGAGGAAGTAAAAAAGCAGTGGGGGCCGTGGCAGGAGGGGTATCTCAGGCACGGAAATGGAAAGCTTCCAGAAGAGCATCTGGGGCCAGGACCATCCTGACTGGCCTGCAGGCACCAAGTCGGCCTGTGTGCTGTCGCTGGTTTGGCTCCAAAGCCCTTCCTCTAAGCTTGCAAGTTCTTGTACATATTCAGTTGTTTTACCTGGAAAGGGTGGGAAGAGTTCAGCTGAAGCAGGACTGGGGCTCAGCTCACGTTTACTCACAGATGACTTGGAACGGTCCCCCAGCTTTGCAATGAGGACCCTCCTTGCTTCGGGGATGGGCTGCTGGCTGTATGGGAGATGATTCCCCACCTCTGACCAATTTCAGAATTGTTTACCGCTGGAACAAGTGCCGTGATAGGGTTTTCCTTTGTATAACTGGTGGGTTCAGGTTTTTTTTTCCTTTTTTGGTTCAAGTTAGATTTTATTCCTCTTTTATGTATTTATTGATATAAGCATGGAAATAATTCATACATATAAATACATCTGTGTGAAGGGAAGAACTTTTTCTGTTTTATTTTTAAATTTTATTTTTTTAAATTTTAAAATTTAATTTTATTTATATTTTTATAAAGCAGGTTATTATTAGTTAAGTATTTTATGCATATACATGTATACAGGTCAATCCCAATCTCCCAACATATGCCACCAACACCACACCATGGCTTCCCACACTTGGTGTCCATACGTGTGTTCTCTACCTCTGTGTCTCTATTTCTTCCCTGCAAACCAGTTCATCTATACCATTTTTCTAGGTTCCACATATATGCATTAATATACAATATTTGTTTTTCTCTTTCTGACTTACTTCATTCTGTATGACAGTCCCTAGATCCATCGACGTCTCTACAAATGACCCAGTTTCATTCCTTCTTATGGCTGAGTAATATTCCATTTTATATATGTACCACATCTTTATCCATTCGTCTGTCTGTGGGTATTTAGGTTGCTTCCATTACCTGGCTATCGTAAATAGTGCTGAAATGAGCATGTGGTGAATGTGCCTTTTTGATTTATGGTTTTCTCTGGGTATATGCCCAGAAGTGGGATTGCTGGATCATATGGTAATTCTATTTCTAGTTTTTTTAAGGAAACTCCATACTGTTCTCCATCGTGACTGTATCAATTTACATTTCCACCACTAGTGGAAGAGGGATCCTTTTGTCCACACCCTACCCAGAATTTGTTGTTTGTAGATTTTCTGATGATGCCGATTCTAACAGGTGTGCGGTGATACCTCATTGTAGTTTTGATTTGCATTTCTCTAATAATTAGTGATGTTGAGCAGCTTTTCATGTGCGTCTTGGCCATCTCTGTGTCTTCTTTGAAGAAACGTCTCTTTAGATCTTCTGCCCAATTTTGTATTGGGTTGTTTGTTTTTTTAATATTAAGCTGCATGAGCTCTTTATATATATTGGAGATTAAACCTTTGTCCATTGATTCGTTTGCAAATATTTTCGCCCATTCTGAGGGATGATTTTTGCCATTCCCGTTTTTTTAACAAAAAAAGAAAGAAAGAAAAAGAAGCAGAACACTAATGTGTGTAAAATATGCCTTTTGAAACTGTCGTTTTGAAATATGGACGTCCTTTGAATTTTTTGGTCGATATATGAACCCAGGATTTGTTTTCAGGGCAGGTGTCATTTACAGGCCTGCAATGATTTTGAATATCAACTGACCATTAGCGCTTGGATTAAAGCTGCTGTTTTGTGAAACGGCCACAATGTGGCAACAGTTCTCCCTTACCCAATCTGGTTACTGGGGCAACAGAGCCTCAATGGAAGTCCTGTTCTAGATTGGAATGTAGAATGGAATGTACCAGGAGAAAGCCCCTCAAGTTTGTCTCACTACTTCTTGTTCGTGTTTTCAGTTTAATTTTTTATTTTTTATTACAGCAAATTTGATTACAATGTTTGGCTTGTTGTAGGTGTGGAAGATGTGGTTCTTTTACACATATACATATGTCTGTTCTTCCTGGGATCCTTTTCCCATGTACCTTATGACAGAATGTTGAGTAGTCTTCTCTTGGTATTCTGTAGGTCTTTGGTGATTATATATGTCACCTCTGTTTGTATATGTCTGTTAACCCCAATATCAAAATGAAACCAATCCTCACACCTTTCCATTGGGGAAACATTAGTTTGTTTAATGAATCTGTGATTGCCCTTCTCCATGGAAATATCTGCCCTGGTATCCACTTTTCGGTCACACCTATAAGAGATATGATATGATATGTGTCTTTCACTTTCGGACTTACTACAAGTCACATGATTACCTCTAGACAAACCTACGGTGCTGCAAATGGCATTGTGTCCTTTTATTCCTTGGCTTCTATTCTTCCTTAGCGAGGTCCATTTTCAACAATGTGATTCCCTGAGGGCTGAGGATTAGCTGACCTGGGTAGCCTGACCCTGCCGGCCGGCCCTCCCCAGGTGTGCCTGGGTTGAGGTCAATATAAACAGCGCTGCAGGCAGCAATAGCCCCTGAAGCTGTGCCTGACTCCATATTCTCTGCCCCGTCAGCAGTCTCGGGGCTGTGCTGGTGGGAGGGAGTGAGGGGCCACGGCTTTGTGGGTGGCCCTGTGTGAGTGGGTCTCTGCTGGACTTTCTGCAGGAGTTGCCAGGCTTCCACTTTTATAGAAGAGGGTTTGTCACCCATACCTTCCACTGGAATTTCTCTCCGGACAGAGGTGAGGAAGGAAAAAGGCAGTGGGTCCCGGGACAGGAGGGGTATCTCAGGCAGGGCAATGGAAAGCTTCCAGAAGAGTGCCCAGGGCCAGGACCATCCTGGCTGGCCTGCAGGCACCAAGTTGGCCTGCGTGCTGTCGCTGGTGTGGCTCCACGCCCCTTCCTCTAGGCTTTCAAGCCCTTGTACATATTCAGGTGTTTTACCTGGGAAGGGTGGGAAAAGTTCAACAGCAGCTGGCCTGGGGCTCAGCTCACCGTTACTCACAGATGCCTCGGCATGGCCCCCAGCTTTGAAATGAGGACGCTCCTTGCATAGGAGTGGGCTGCTGGCTCTATGGGAGATGATTCCCCACCTCTGACCAATTTCAGAATTGTTTACCACTGGAGCAAGTGCCCTGATAGGGTTTTCCTCTGTCTAACTCGTGGGTTCAGGTTTTCTTTTTTCTTTTTTGGTTCAAGTTAGATTTTATTCCTCTTTTATGTATTTATAGATATAAGCATGGGAATAATTCATTCATATAAATACATCTGTGTGAAGGGAAGAACTTTTATCTGTTTTATTTTTAAATTTTATTTTTTAATTTTTTGAAATTTAATTTTATTTATTTTTTTATACAGCAGGTTATTATTGGTTATGTATTTTATGCATATACATGTATACAGGTCAATCCAAATCTCCCAACTCATCCCAACACCACCTCCCCATGGCTTCCCACACTTGGTGTCCATATGTGTGTTCTCTACCTCTGTGTCTCTATTTCTTCCCTGCAAACCAGTTCATCTGTACCATTTTTCTAGGTTCCACATATATGCATTAATATACAATGTTTGTTTGTCTCTTTCTGACTTACTTCATTCTGTATGACAGTCTCTAGATCCATCGACGTCTCTACAAATGACCCAGTTTCATTCCTTCTTATGGCTGAGTAATATTCCATTTTATATATGTACCACATCTTTATCCATTCGTCTGTCTGTGGGTATTTAGGTTGCTTTCATTACCTGGCTATCGTAAATAGTGCTGAAATGAGCATTGTGGTGAATGCGCCTTTTTGATTTATGGTTGTCTCTGGGTATATGCCCAGAAGTGGGATTGCTGGATCATATGGTAATTCTATTTCTAGTTTTTTTAAGGAAACTCCATACTGTTCTCCATCGTGACTGTATCAATTTACATTTCCACCACTTGTGGAAGAGGGATCCTTTTGTCCACACCCTCTACAGAATTCGTTGTTTGTAGATTTTCTGATGATGCCGATTCTAACAGGTGTGAGGTGATACCTCATTGTAGTTTTGATTTGCATTTCTCTAATAATTAGTGATGATGAGCAGCTTTTCATTTGCGTCTTGGCCATCTCTGTGTCTTCTTTGAAGAAACGTCTCTTTAGATCTTCTGCCCATTTTTGTATTGGGTTGTTTGTTGTTTTAATATTAAGCTGCATGAGCTCTTTATATATATTGGAGATTAAACCTTTGTCCATTGATTCGTTTGCAAATATTTTCGCCCATTCTGAGGGATGCTTTTTGCCATTCCCGTTTTTTTAACAAAAAAAGAAAGAAAGAAAAAGAAGCAGAACACTAATGTGTGTAAAATATGCCTTTTGAAACTGTCGTTTTGAAATATGGACGTCCTTTGAATTTTTTGGTCGATATATGAACCCAGGATTTGTTTTCAGGGCAGGTGTCATTTACAGGCCTGCAATGATTTTGAATATCAACTGACCATTAGCGCTGGGATTAAAGCTGCTGTTGTGTGAAACGGCCACAAGGTGGCAGCAGTTCTCCCTTACCAAATCTGGTTACTGGGGCAACAGAGCCTCAATGGAAGTCGTGTTCTAGATTGGAATTTAGAATGGAATGTGCCAGGAGAAAGCCCCTCAAGTTTGTCTCACTACTTCTTGTTCGTGTTTTTAATTTAATTTTTTTATTTTTTATTACAACAAATTTGATTACAATGTTTGGCTTGATGTAGGTGTGGAAGATGTGGTTCTTTTACACATATACATATGTCAGGTCTTCCTGGGATCCTTTTCCCATGTAGCTTATGACAGAATGTTGAGGAGTCTTCTCTTGGTATTCTGTAGGTCTTTGGTGATTATATATGTCACCTGTGTTTGTATATGTCTGTTAACCCCAATATCATAATGAAACCAATCCTCACACCTTTCCTTTGGTGAACCATAAGTTTGTTGAATGAATCTGTGATTTGCCCTTCTCCATGGAAATATCTGCCCTGGTATCCATTTTTCGGTCACACCTATAAGAGATATGATATGATATGTGTCTTTCACTTTCTGACTTACTACAAGTCACGTGATTACCTCTAGACACACCTACGGTGCTGCAAATGGCATTGTGTACTTTTATTCCTTGGCTTCTATTCTGCCTTAGCGAGGTCCATTTTCAACAATGTGATTCCCTGAGGGCTGAGGATTAGCTGACCTGGGTAGCCTGACCCTGCCGGCCGGCCCTCCCCAGGTGTGCCTGTGTTGAGGTCAATATAAACAGCACTGCAGGCAGCAATAGCCCCTGAAGCTCTTCCTGACGCCATATTCTCTGCCCAGTAAGCAGTCTCGGGGCTGTGCTGGTGGGAGGGAGTGAGGGGTCACGGCTTTGTGGGTGGCCCGGTGTGAGTGGGTCTCTGCTGGACTTTCTGCAGGAGTTGCCAGGCTTCCACCTGTAAAGAAGAGGATGTGTCACCCATACCTTCCGCTGGAATTTCTCTGTGGACAGAGGTGAGGAAGGAAAAAAGCAGTGGGGGCCGGAACAGGAGGGGTATCTCAGGCAGGGCAATGGAAAGCTTCCAGAAGAGCACCCAGGGCCAGGACCATCCTGGCTGGCCTGCAGGCACCAAGTTGGCCTGCGTGCTGTCGCTGGTGTGGCTCCACGCCCCTTCCTCTAGGCTTTCAAGGCCTTGTACATATTCAGGTGTTTTACCTGGGAAGGGTGGGAAAAGTTCAACAGCAGCTGGCCTGGGGCTCAGCTCACGGTTACTCACAGATGCCTCGGCATGACCCCCCGCTTTGCAATGAGGACGCTCCTTGCGTAGGATTGGGCTGGTGGCTGTATGGGAAATGATTCCCCACCTCTGACCAATTTCAGAATTGTTTACCGCTGGAACAAGTGCCCTGATAGGGTTTTCCTCTGTCTAACTCGTGGGTTCAGGTTTTTTTTTCTTTTTTGGTTCAAGTTAGATTTTATTCCTCTTTTATGTATTTATAGATATAAGCATGGAAATAATTCATTCATATAAATACATCTGTGTGAAGGGAAGAACTTTTTTCTCTTTTATTTTTAAGGTTTATTTTTTAAAATTTTGAAATTTAATTTTATTTATTTTTTATACAGCAGGTTATTATTAGTTATGTATTTTATGCATATACAGGTATACAGGTCAATCCCAGTCTCCCAACTCATCCCAACACCACCTCCCCATGGCTTCCCACACTTGGTGTCCATACGTGTGTTCTCTATATCTGTGTCTCTCTTTCTTCCCTGCAAACCAGTTCATCTGTACGATTTTTCTAGGTTCCACATATATGCGTTAATATACAATATTTGTTTTTCTCTTTCTGACTTACTTCATTCTGTATGACAGTCTCTAGATCCATCGACGTCTCTACAAATGACCCACTTTCATTCCTTCTTATGGCTGAGTAATATTCCATTTTATATATGTACCACATCTTTATCCATTCGTCTGTCTGTGGGTATTTAGGTTGCTTCCATTACCTGGCTATCGTAAATAGTGCTGAAATGAGCATTGTGGTGAATGTGCCTTTTTGATTTATGGTTTTCTCTGGGTATATGCCCAGAAGTGGGATTGCTGGATCATATGGTAATTCTATTTCTAGTTTTTTTAAGGAAACTCCATACTGTTCTCCATCGTGACTGTATCAATTTACATTTCCACCACTAGTGGAAGAGGGATCCTTTTGTCCACACCCTCTACAGAATTCGTTGTTTGTAGATTTTCTGATGATGCCGATTCTAACAGGTGTGAGGTGATACCTCATTGTAGTTTTGATTTGCATTTCTCTAATAATTAGTGATGTTGAGCAGCTTTTCATGTGTGTCTTGGCCATCTCTGTGTCTTCTTTGAAGAAACGTCTCTTTAGATCTTCTGCCCATTTTTGTATTGGGTTGTTTGTTGTTTTAATATTAAGCTGCATGAGCTCTTTATATATATTGGAGATTAAACCTTTGTCCACTGATTCGTTTGCAAATAGTTTCGCCCATTCTGAGGGATGCTTTTTGCCATTCCCGTTTTTTTAAGAAAAAAAGAAAGAAAGAAAAAGAAGCAGAACACTAATGTGTGTAAAATATGCCTTTTGAAACTGTCGTTTTGAAATATGGACGTCTTTTGAATTTTTTGGTCGATATATGAACCCAGGATTTGTTTTCAGGGCAGGTGTCATTTACAGGCCTGCAATGATTTTGAATATCAACTGACCATTAGCGCTGGGATTAAAGCTGCTGTTGTGTGAAACGGCCACAAGGTGGCAGCAGGTCTCCCTTACCAAATCTGGTTACTGGGGCAACAGAGCCTCAATGGAAGTCGTGTTCTAGATTGGAATTTAGAAAGGAATGTGCCAGGAGAAAGCCCCTCAAGTTTGTCTCACTACATCTTGTTCGTGTTTTTAATTTAATTTTTTATTTTTTATTACAGCAAATTTGATTACAATGTTTGGCTTGTTGTAGGTGTGGAAGATGTGGTTCTTTTACACATATACATATGTATGTACTTCCTGGGATCCTTTTCCCATGTACCTTATGACAGAATGTTGAGTGGTCTTCTCTTGGTATTCTGTAGGTCTTTGGTGATTATATATGTCACCTGTGTTTGTATATGTCTGTTAACCCCAATATCATAATGAAACCAATCCTCACACCTTTCCATTGGTGAGCCATAAGTTTGTTGAATGAATCTGTGATTGCCCTTCTCCGTGGAAATATCTGCCCTGGTATCCATTTTTCGGTCAAACCTATAAGAGATATGATATGATATGTGTCTTTCACTTTCTGACTTACTACAAGTCACGTGATTACCTCTAGACACACCTATGGTGCTGCAAATGGCATTGTGTCCATTTATTCCTTGGCTTCTATTCTGCCTTAGCGAGGTCCATTTTCAACAATGTGGTTCCCTGAGGGCTGAGGATTAGCTGACCTGGGTAGCCTGACCCTGCCGGCCGGCCCTCCCCAGGTGTGCCTGTGTTGAGGTCAATATAAACAGCGCTGCAGGCAGCAATAGCCCCTGAAGCTGTGCCTGACTCCATATTCTCTGCCCCGACAGCAGTCTCGGGGCTGTGCTGGTGGGAGGGAGTGAGGGGCCACGGCTTTGTGGGTGGCCCTGTGTGAGTGGGTCTCTGCTGGACTTTCTGCAGGAGTTGCCAGGCTGCCACCTGTAAAGAAGAGGATGTGGCACCCATACCTTCCGCTGGAATTTCTCTCCGGACAGAGGTGAAAGGAAAAAATCAGTGGGGCCGGGACAGGAGGGGTATCTCAGGCAGGGCAATGGAAAGCTTCCAGAAGAGCGCCCAGGGCCAGGACCATCCTGGCTGGCCTGCAGGCACCAAGTTGGCCTGCGTGCTGTCGCTTGTGTGGCTCCACGGCCCTTCCTCTAGGCTTTCAAGCCCTTGTACATATTCAGGTGTTTTACCTCGGAAGGGTGGGAAAAGTTCAAAGGCATCTGGCCTGTGGCTCATGTCACGGTCACTCACAGATGCCTCAAGTCCCTTTCACTGAGGAAGGTGTAGGTCTTGTCTATTCCATAGTTTATTTTTGGAACGGTACCTGTGCTTATATCAAACTCTGATTTTATGCATCACCCCACCTCTCATTCCCCCTTAAGCAGGCATAAGAGTGTTTTCCAAAGGTGAGACTCTGTTCTCTTTCCTAACTGAGTTCAAGTGTAGCCATGTTTACAGGATCATCATAAGTGATATCTTAATATAAGTTTCTTTTTCTGTGTGACTTATTTCAATTAGAAGCATCATACCTCATCAACCTCATTTTGCTGCTACTGGTCTTATGCCATTGATTGCATGGCTGAGGGATATTCCATCGTACGGAAGTACCACAATTTTTTGAACCATTTTTATATTTCCTGGGATATTTAAGGTGTACCCAAGTTGAGGTTTTTGTAAGCAGTGAAGCCCTAAATTTTTGGGTGGCTCTGTCTTATTGATTTTCAGTTTCCCAAGGTATATTCCCTGGACTGGAAGTGCCCTTGGCTCTGTAGCTCTGTTGTTTACTTGTTTTAGGGAACACTATGCACTCCTCCAGAGAGGCAGGTGGCAATTTACATCCCGCCCATCAGCATAACAAGACTCCCTGTTCTTCAGGGCCTGTTTTGCCTTTCTGGTTTTTACACATTTTGTGGATGTCCCTTTTATACCTGTGGAAAGTGATACTTCTTTGTAGTGCAGATTTTCATTGCCCGCCTGCTTGCTTGGCCAAGTAGGGCTTATGCGTTTTCTCCTGAATATATTCATGAGAAAACACATACACTCTATTTGGCCAAGTGCATCATTTTTGAAATTTTGCCACTCTTTCTGTGCTTCAAACGCGATTCCAACGTACCTCTTGAAATCTGTTTCCTGCTATTCTGCCTCGCTTTCAAGTCCGCCTCGTTGCCTTCCCTCAACAGATTTTTGGACGATAGTTGTCCTTTATTACTCTGCCAGTTTGTGAATTGCTGTGCCCCTGAGCTCCATTATTCTACTCGTTTTTTGTGAGCTGACCGCAAGTCCAAAATTTTGGTTCAGGACCTATACTGGTTTCCAATGGGGCGCTGAGACTTTGGTTAATTCTTCTTCCTGCTGGGAAATTGGATTGACATTTGCCCGTCCAAATGCCTAACAGCTACTCTCTCATTGGTTCTCCCTCTTCACTTTCATCCACAGCCAAACTGGCATCCTGTTCGAACCAGTAGGTTAAAGGGACTGTCTCTCCAAGTTGGGAGATTGATAGTAAAGCAGTTGGAAAGTCAAACGGGAGCACCAGGAGAGGGACTATTCGTTGAGTTTTAGAAACCTTTCGTATTCACAGTGTGTCCATGCTGTAGGTTTCCCGTACATGTTATATCTGTAGTAATATTCCCTTCAACCTGGAGAATTGGGACCCATTGAATGGGTGCCACGCATTATTGCTTTAAAGGGTCTGCATTTGCTCACCCAATCTCACCAATCCTCTCAGTCCCAAGTGTCCAGACTTATGCCATATCCAGCTGTCATTGTAGATAGGGTAATTCCAGGTTTCATCAGAGACCATGAAGGAATTGTAAAGAATTTCCATTGTAGTTTTGTTTAGTTTTTGTAATTCCTTTATATAGTTGGTGTTAGCTGATTACGCTGCCATGTTTATGCCAGTCTAGACAAACATGATTCCCTTACGGAGACATATCAATACATAGGTTTTAAGATTCTTACTAGTCAGATATATTCCTTTGTGGGAAATATGGGGTTTTGAGTCCCTTTCACTGAGGAATGTGTAGGTCTTGTCTATTCCTTAGTTGGATTTTGGAACGGTACCTGTGCTTATATCAAACTCTGGTTTTATGCATCACCCCAACTCTCCTTCCCCCTTAAGCAGCCATAAGAGTGTTTTCTAAATGTGCGACTCTGTTCTCTTTACTAACTGAGTTCAAGTGTAGCCATGTTTACAGGATCTTCATAAGTGATATCTTATGATAAGTTTCTTTTTCTGTGTGACTTATTTCACTTAGAATCATCGTACCTGAATCCACGCATTTTGCTGCTACTGGTCTTATGACATTGATTTCATGGCTGAGGTATATTCCAACTTAAGTAAGTACCACAATTTTTTGAACCATTTTTATATTTCCTAGGTCATTTAAAGTGTAACCAAGTGGAGGTTCTTGTAAGCAGTGCAGCCCTAAATTTTGGGGTGCCTCTGTCTTATTGATTTTCAGTTTTCCCAAGGTATATTCCCTAGACTGGAAGTGCCCTTGGCTCTGTAGCTCTGTTCTTTACTTGTTTTAGGGAACTCAATGCACTCCGCCAGAGAGGCAGCTGGCAATTTACATCCCTCGCATCAGCATAACAAGGCTCCCTGTTCTCCAGGGCCTGTCTTGGCTTTCTGGATTTACACATCTTGTGGATGTCCCTTTTGACCGGTGGGAAGTGATACTTCTTTGTAGTGCAGATTTGCATTGCCCGCTTGCTTGCTTGGCCAAAAAGGGCGTATGTGTTTTCTCCTGAATATATTCAGGAGAAAACGCATACGCCCTTTTTGGCCAAGTGCATCATTGTCGAAGTTGTGCCCCTCTTCCTGTGCTTTAAAGGCGATTCCATCGTACCTCTTGAAATCTGTTTCCTGCTATTCTGCCTCGCTTTCAAGTCCGCCTTGCTGCCTTCCCTTAACAGATTTTTGGACGATAGTTGTCCTTTATTACTCTGCAAAGTTGTGAATTGCTGTGCCCCTGAGCTCCATTTTTCAACTCGTTTTTTGTGACCTGACCGCAAGTGCAAAATTTTGGTTCAGGACCTATACTGGTTCCCGTTGTGTGGCTGAGGCTTTGGTTAATTCTTCTTCCTGCCGGGAAATTAGAGTGATATGTGCCCGTCCAAATGCCTAACAGCTACTCTCTCATTGGTTCTCCCTTTTCCCTTTCATCCTCTTCCAAATTGGCAACCTGTGCGAACAAGGAGGTTAAAGGGGCTGTCTCTCCAAGTTGGGAGATTGATAGTAAAGCAGATGGAAAGTCAAAACGGAACACCAGGAGAGGGACTATTCGTTGAGTTTTAGAAACCTTTCGTATTCACATTGTGTCCGTTTTCTAGGTTTCCCGTACATGTTATAGCTGTAGTAATATTCCCTTCAATCTGGAGAGTTGGGACCCATGGAATGGGTGCCAGGTATTTGTGCTTTAAAGGGTCTGCATTTGCTCACCCAATCTCACCAATCCTCTCAGTCCCAAGTGTCCAGCCTTATGCCACATCCAGCTGTCACTGTAGATAGGGTCATTCCAGGTTTCATCAGAGACCCTGAAGGAATTGTAAAGAATTTCCCAGTTCTTTTGTTTTGTTTTTGAAATTCCTTTTTATAGTGGGTTTGAGGTGATTCTCGCTGCCATGTTTATGCCAGTCTAGACACACTTGATTCCCTTACGGAGACATATCAATACATAGGTTTTAAGATTCTTACTAGTCAGATATATTCCTCTGCGGGAAATATGGGGTTTTGAGTCCCTTTCACTGAGGAAGGTGTAGGTCTTGTCTATTACATAGTTGGTTTTTGGAACGGTACCTGTGCTTATATCAAACTCTGGTTTTATGCATCACCCCACCTCTCCTTCCCCCTTAAGCAGGCATAAGGGTGTTTTCTAAATGTGAGACACTGTTCTCTTTCCTAACTCAGTTCAAGTGTAGCCATGTTTACAGGATCTTCATAAGTGATATCTTATGATAAGTTTCTTTTTCTCTGTGACTTATTTCACTTAGAATCATCGTACCTTAATCCACCAATTTTGCTGCTACTGGTCTTATGACATTGATTTCATGGCTGAGGGATATTCCATCATACGTAAGTACCACAATTTTTTGAACCATTTTTATATCTCCTGGGATACTTAAGGTGTACCCAAGTTGAGGTCCTTGAAAGCAGTGCAGCCCTAAATTTTGGGGTGGCTCTGTCTTATTGATTTTCAGTTTTCCCAAGGTATATTCCCTAGACTGGAAGTGCCCTTGGCTCTGTAGCTCTGTTGTTTACTTGTTTTAGGGAACACAATGCACTCCTCCAGAGTGGCAGTTGGCAGTTTACATCCCGCCCATCAGCATAACAAGGCTCCCTGTTCTCCAGTGCCTGTCTTGCCTTTCTGGTTTTTACACATTTTGTGGATGTCCCTTTTGACCGGTGGGAAGTGATACTTCTTTGTAGTGCAGATTTGCATTGCCCGCTTCCTTGCTTGGCCAAAAAGGGCGTATGCGTTTTCTCCTGAATATATTCAGGAGAAAACGCATACGCCCTTTTTGGCCAAGTGCATCATTGTCGAAGTTGTGCCCCTCTTCCTGTGCTTTAAAGGTGATTCCAACGTACCTCTTGAAATCTGTTTCCTGCTATTCTGCCTCGCTTTCAAGTCCGCCTCGTTGCCTTCCGTCAACAGATTTTTGGACGATAGTTGTCCTTTATTACTCGGCCAGTTTGTGAATTGCTGTGCCCCTGAGCTCCATTTTTCAACTCGTTTTTTGTGAGCTGACCGCAAGTCCAAAATTTTGGTTCAGGACATATACTGGTTCCCGGTGGGAGGCTGAGACTTTGGTTAATTCTTCTTCCTGCCGGGAAATTAGAGTGATATGTGCCCGTCCAAATGTCTAACAGCTACTCTCTCATTGGTTCTCCCTTTTCCCTTTCATCCTCTTCCAAATTGGCAACCTGTGCGAACCAGGAGGTTAAAGGGGCTGTCTCTCCAAGTTGGGAGGTTGATAGTAAAGCAGATGGAAAGTCAAACCCGAGCACCAGGAGAGGGACTATTCGTTGAGTTTTAGAAACCTTTCGTATTCACAGTGTGTCCGTTCGCTAGGTTTCCCGTACATGTTATAGCTGTAGGAATATTCCCTTTAACCTGGAGAGTTGGGACCCATGGAATGTGTGCCAGGCATTTGTGCTTTAAAGGGTCTGCATTTGCTCACCCAATCTCACCAATCCTCTCAGTCCCAAGTGTCCAGCATTATGCCACATCCAGCTGTCGTTGTAGATTGGGTCATTCCAGGTTTCATCAGAGACCCTGAAGGAATTGTAAAGAATTTCCCAGTTTTTTTGTTTTGTTTTTGAAATTCCTTTTTATAGTGGGTTTGAGCTGATTCTCACTGCCATGTTTATGCCAGTCTAGACACACTTGATTCCCTTACGGAGACATATCAATACATAGGTTTTAAGATTCTTACTAGTCAGATATATTCCTCTGCGGGAAATATGGGGTTTTGAGTCCCTTTCACTGAGGAAGGTGTAGGTCTTGTCTATTACATAGTTGGTTTTTGGAACGGTACCTGTGCTTATATCAAGCTCTGGTTTTATGCATCACCCCACCTCTCCTTCCCCCTTAAGCAGGCATAAGAGTGTTTTCTAAATGTGAGACACTGTTCTCTTTCCTAACTCAGTTCAAGTGTAGCCATGTTTACAGGATCTTCATAAGTGATATCTTATGATAAGTTTCTTTTTCTCTGTGACTTATTTCACTTAGAATCATCGTACCTGAATCCAACCACTTTGCTGCTACTGGTCTTATGACATTGATTTCATGGCTGAGGGATATTCCATCGTACGTAAGTACCACAATTTTTTGAACCATTTTTAATATTTCCTGGGATATTTAAGGTATACCCAAGTTGAGGTCCTTGTATGCAGTGCAGCCCTAAATTTTGGGGTGGCTTTGTCTTATCAATTTTCAGTTTTCCCAAGGTATATTCCCTACACTGGAAGTGCCCTTGGCTCTGTAGCTCTGTTGTTTATTTGTTTTAGGGAACACAATGCACTCCTCCAGAGAGGCAGTTGGCTAGTTACATCCCGTCCATCAGCATAACAATGCTACATGTTCTCCAGGGCCTGTCTTGCCTTTCTGGATTTTACACATTTTGTGGATGTCCCTTTTGACCGGTGGGAAGTGATACTTCTTTGTAGTGCAGATTTGCATTGCCCGCTTCCTTGCTTGGCCAAAAAGGGCGTATGCGTTTTCTTCTGAATATATTCAGGAGAAAACGCATACGCCCTTTTTGGCCAAGTGCATCATTGTCGAAGTTGTGCCCCTCTTCCTGTGCTTTAAAGGCGATTCCAACGTACCTCTTTAAATCTGTTTCCTGCTATTCTGCCTCGCTTTCAAGTCCGCCTCGCTGCCTTCCCTCAACAGATTTTTGGACGATAGTTGTCCTTTATTACTCGGCCAGTTTGTGAATTGCTGTGCCCCTGAGCTCCATTTTTCAACTCGTTTTTTGTGAGCTGACCGCATGTCCAAAATTTTGGTTCAGGACCTATACTGGTTCCCGGTGTGTGGCTGAGACTTTGGTTAATTCTTCTTCCTGCCGGGAAATTAGAGTGATATGTGCCCGTCCAAATGCCTAACAGCTACTCTCTCATTGGTTCTCCCTCTTCCCTTTCATCCTCTGCGAAATTGGCAACCTGTGCGAACCAGGAGGTTAAAGGGGCTGTCTCTCCAAGTTGGGAGGTTGATAGTAAAGCAGATGGAAAGTCAAACCGGAGCACCAGGAGAGGGACTATTTGTTGAGTTTTAGAAAGCATTCATATTCACAGTGTGTCCGTTCTCTAGGTTTCCCATATATGTTATAGCTGTAGTAATATTCCCTTCAAGCGCAGAGTTGGGACCCATGGAATGGGTGCCATGCATTATTGCTTTAAAGGTTCTGCATTTGCTCACCCAATCTCACCAATCCTCTTAGTCCCAAGTGTCCAGACTTATGCCACATCCAGCTGTCGTTGTAGATAGGGTCATTCCAGGTTTCATCAGAGACCCTGAAGGAATTGTAAAGAATTTCCCAGTTTTTTTGTTTTTTTTTCAAAATTCCTTTTTATAGTGGGTTTGAGCTGATTCTCGCTGCCATGTTTATGCCATTCTAGACACACTTGATTCCCTTATGGAGACATACCAATACATAGGTTTTAAGATTCTTACTAGTCAGATATATTCCTCTGCGGGAAATATGGGGTTTTGAGTCCCTTTCACTGAGGAAGGTGTAGGTCTTGTCTATTCCATAGTTGGTTTTTGGAACGGTACCTGTGCTTATATCAAACTCTGGTTTTATGCATCACCCCACCTCTCCTTCCCCCTTAAGCAGGCATAAGAGTGTTTTCTAAATGTGAGAAACTGTTCTCTTTCCTAACTCAGTTCAAGTGTAGCCATGTTTACAGGATCTTCATAATTGATATCTTATGATAAGTTTCTTTTTCTGTGTGACTTATTTCACTTAGAATCATCGTACCTGAATCCACCCATTTTGCTGCTACTGGTCTTATGACATTGATTTCTAGGCTGAGGAATATTCCATCGTACATAATTACCACAATTTTTGGAACCATTTTTATATTTCCTGGGATATTTAAGGTGTACCCAAGTTGAGGTCCTTGTAAGCAGTGCAGCCCTAAATTTTGGGGTGGCTCTGTCTTATTGATTTTCAGTTTTCCCAAGGTATATTCCCTAGACTGGAAGTGCCCTTGGCTCTGTAGCTCTGTTGTTTATTTGTTTTAGGGAACTCAATGCACTCCTCCAGAGAGGCAGTTGGCAATTTACATCCCGCCTATCAGCATAAAAAGGCTCCCTGTTCTCCAGGGCCTGTCTTGCCTTTCTGGTTTTTACACATTTTGTGGATGTCCCTTTTGACCGGTGGGAAGTGATACTTCTTTGTAGTGCAGATTTGCATTGCCCGCTTGCTTGCTTGGCCGAAAAGGGCGTATGCGTTTTCTCCTGAATATTTTCAGGAGAAAACGCATACACCCTTTTTGGCCAAGTGCATCATTGTCGAAGTTGTGCCCATCTTCCTGTGCTTTAAAGGCGATTCCAACGTACCTCTTGAAATCTGTTTCCTGCTATTCGGCCTCGCTTTCAAGTCCGCCTCGTTGCCTTCCCTCAACAGGTTTTTGGACGATAGTTGTCCTTTAAACACGGCCAGTTTGTGAATTGCTGTGCCCCTGATCTCCATTTTTCAACTCGTTTTTTGTGAGCTGACCGCATGTCCAAAATTTTGGTTCAGGATGTATGCTGGTTCCCGTTGGGTGGCTGAGACTTTGGTTAATTCTTCTTCCTGCCGGGAAATTAGAGTGATATGTGCCCGTCCAAATGTCTAACAGCTACTCTCTCATTGGTTCTCCCTTTTCCCTTTCATCCTCTTCCAAATTGGCAACCTGTGCGAACCAGGAGGTTAAAGGGGCTGTCTCTCCAAGTTGGGAGATTGATAGTAAAGCAGATGGAAAGTCAAAACGGAACACCAGGAGAGGGAGTATTCGTTGAGGTTTAGAAACCATTCGTATTCACAGTGTGTCCGTTCTCTAGGTTTCCCGTACATGTTATAGCTGTAGTAATATTCCCTACAACCTGGAGAGTTGGGACCCATGGAATTGGTGCCAGGCATTTGTGCTTTAAAGGGTCTGCATTTGCTCACAAAATCTCACCAATCGTCTCAGTCCCAAGTGTCCAGCCTTATGCCACATCCAGCTGTCATTGTAGATAGGGTCATTCCAGGTTTCATCAGAGAACCTGAAGTAATTGTAAAGAATTTCCCAGTTCTATTGTTTTGTTTTTGAAATTCCTTTTTATAGTGGGTTTGAGCTGATTTTCGCTGCCATGTTTATGCCAGTCTACACACACTTGCTTCCATTATGGAGACATATCAATACATAGGTTTTATGATTCTTACTAGTCAGATATATTCCTCTGCGGGAAATATGGGGTTTTGAGTCCCTTTCACTGAGGAAGGTGTAGGTCTTGTCTATTCCATAGTTGGTTTTTGGAACGGTACCTGTGCTTATATCAAACTCTGGTTTTATGCATCACCCCACCTCTCCTTCCCCCTTAAGCAGGCATAAGAGTGTTTTATAAATGTGAGTCTCTGTTCTCTTTCCTAACTCAGTTCAAGTGTAGCCATGTTTACAGGATCTTCATAAGTGATATCTTATGATAAGTTTTTTTTCTCTGTGACTTATTTCACTTAGAAGCATCGTACCTGAATCCACCCATTTTGCTGCTACTGGTCTTATGACATTGATTTCATGGCTGAGGGATATTCCATCGTACATAAGTACCACAATTTTTTGAACCATTTTTACATTTCCTGGGATATTTAAGGTGTACCCAAGTTGAGGTCCTTGTAAGCAGTGCAACCCTAAATTTTGGGGTGGCTCTGTCTTATTGATTTTCAGTTTTCCCAAGGTATATTCCCTTAACTGGAAGTGCCCTTGGCTCTGTAGCTCTGTTGTTTACTTGTTTTAGGGAACACAATGCACTCCTCCAGAGAGGCAGTTGGCAGTTTACATCCCGCCCATCAGCATAACACGTCTCCCTGTTCTCCAGGGCCTGTCTTGCCTTTCTGGTTTTTACACATTTTGTGGATGTCCCTTTTGACCGGTGGGAAGTGATACTTCTTTGTAGTGCAGATTTGCATTGCCCGCTTGTTTGCTTGGCCAAAAAGGGCGTATGCGTTTTCTCCTGAATATATTCAGGAGAAAACGCATACGCCCTTTTTGACCAAGTGCATCATTGACGAAGTTGTGCCCCTCTTCCTGTGCTTTAAAGGTGATTCCAACGTACCTCTTGAAATCTGTTTCCTGTTATTCTGCCTCGCTTTCAAGTCGGCCTCGTTGCCTTCCTTTAACAGATTTTTGGACGATAGTTGTCCTTTATTACTCGGCCAGTTTGTGAATTGATGTGCCCTTGAGCTCCATTTTTCAACTCATTTTTTGTGAGCTGAACGCAAGTCCAAAATTTTGGTTCAGGATTTATGCTGTTTCCCGGTGGGGTGCTGAGACTTTGGTTAATTCTTCTTACTGCTGGGAAGTTAGAGTGATATGTGCCCGTCCAAATGCCTAACAGCTATTCTCTCATTGGTTCTCCCTCTTCCCTTTCATCCTCTGCCAAATTGGCAACCTGTGCGATCCAGGAGGTTAAAGGGGCTGTCTCTCCAAGTTGGGAGATTGATAGTAAAGCAGATGTAAATTCAAAGCGGAGCACCAGGAGAGGGACTATTCGTTGAGTTTTAGAAACCTTTCGTATTCACAGTGTGTCCGTTATCTATGTTTCCCGTACATGTTATAGCTGTAGTAATATTCGCTTCAACCTGGAGAGTTGGGACCCATGGAATGGGTGCCAGGCATTTGTGCTTTAAAGGGTCTTCATTTGCTCACCCAATCTCACCAATCCTCTCAGTCCCAAGTGTCCAGCCTTATGCCACATCCAGCTGTCATTGTAGATATTGTCATTCCAGGTTTCATCAGAGACCCTGAAGGAATTGTAAAGAATTTCCCAGTTTTTTTGTTTTGTTTTTGAAATTCCTTTTTATAGTGGGTTTGAGCTGATTCTCGCTGCCATGTTTATGCCAGTCTACACACACTTGATTCCATTATGGAGACATATCAATACATAAGTTTTAAGATTCTTACTAGTCAGATATATTCCTCTGTGGGAAATATAGGGTTTTGAGTCCCTTTCACTGAGGAAGGTGTAGGTCTTGTCTATTCCATAGTTGGTTTTAGGAACGGTACCTGTGCTTATATCAAACTCTGGTTTTATGCATCATCCCACCTCTCCTTCCCCCTTAAGCAGGCATAAGAGTGTTTTCTAAATGTGAGACACTGTTCTCTTTCCTAACTCAGTTCAAGTGTAGCCATGTTTACAGGATCTTCATAAGTGATATCTTATGATAAGTTTCTTTCTCTGTGTGACTTATTTCACTTACAATCATCGTACCTGAATCCACCCATTTTGCTGCTACTGGTCTTATGACATTGATTTCATGGCTGAGGGATATTCCATCGTACGTAATTACCACAATTTTTTGAACCATTTTTATATTTCCTGGGATATTTAAGGTGTACCCAAGTTGAGGTCCTTGTAAGCAGTGCAGACCTAAATTTGGGGGTGGCTCTGTCTTATTGATTTTCAGTTTTCCCAAGGTATATTCCCTAGACTGGAAGTGCCCTTGGCTCTGTAGCTCTGTTCTTTACTTATTTTAGGGAACACAATGTACTCCTCCAGAGACGCAGTTGGCAATTTACATCCCACCCATCAGCATAACCAGGCTCCCTGTTCTCCAGGGCCTGTCTTGCCTTTCTGGTTTTTACACATTTTGTGGATGTCCCTTTTGGCCTGTGGGAAGTGATACTTTTTTGTACTGCAGATTTGCATTGCCCGCTTGCTTGCTTGGCCAAAAAGGGCGTATGCGTTTTCTCCTGAATATATTCAGGAGAAAACGCATACGCCCTTTTTGGCCAAGTGCATCATTGTCGAAGTTGTGCCCCTCTTCCTGTGCTTTAAAGGCGATTCCAACGTACCTCTTGAAATCTGTTTCCTGCTATTCAGCCTCGCTTTCAAGTCCGCCTCGTTGCCTTCCCTCAACAGATTTTTGGACGATAGTTGTCCTTTATTACTCGGCCAATTTGTGAATTGCTGTGCCCCTGAGCTCCATTTTTCAACTCATTTATGGTGACCTGACCGCAAGTCCAAAATTTTGGTTCAGGGCCTATACTGGTTCCCGGTGGGTGGCTGAGACTTTGGTTAATTCTTCTTCCTGCCGGGAAATTACAGTGATATGTGCCCGTCCAAATGCCTAACAGCTACTCTCTCATTGGTTCTCGCTATTCCCTTTCATCCTCTGCCAAATTGGCAACCTGTGCGAACCAGGAGGTTAAAGGGGCTGTCTCTCCAAGTTGGGAGGTTGATAGTAAAACAGATGGAAAGTCAACCCGGAGCACCAGGAGAGGGACTGTTCGTTGAGTTTTTGAAACCTTTCGTATTCACAGTGTGTCCGTTCTCTAGGTTTCCCGCACATGTTATAGCTGTAGTAATATTCCCTTCAACCTGGAGAGTTGGGACCCATGGAATGGGTGCCAGGCATTTGTGCTTTAAAGCATCTGCATTTGCTCACCCAATCTCACCAATCGTCTCAGTCCCAAGTGTCCCTCCTTATGCCACATCCAGCTGTCATTGTAGATAGGGTCATTCCAGGTTTCATCAGAGACCCTGAAGGAATTGTAAAGAATTTCCCAGTTTTTTTGTTTTGTTTTTGAAATTCCTTTTTATAGTGGGTTTGAGCTGATTCTCGCTGCCATGTTTATGCCAGTCTAGACACACTTGATTCCAATTACGGAGACATATCAATACATAGGTTTTAAGATTCTTACTAGTCAGATATATTCCTCTGCGGGAAATATGGTGTTTTGAGTCCCTTTCACTGAGGAAGGTGTAGGTCTTGTCTATTCCATAGTTGGTTTTAGGAACGGTACCTGTGCTTATATCAAACTCTGGTTTTATGCATCACCCCACCTCTCCTTCCCCCTTCAGCAGGCATAAGAGTGTTTTCTAAATGTGAGACACTGTTCTCTTTCCTAACTCAGTTCAAGTGTAGCCATGTTTACAGGACCTTCATAAGTGATATCTTATGATAAGTTTCTTTTTCTGTGTGACTTATTTCACTTAGAATCATCGTACCTGAATCCACCCATTTTGCTGCTACTGGACTTATGACATTGATTTCTTGGCTGAGGGATATTCCATCGTACGTAAGTACCACAATTTTTGGAACCATTTTTATATTTCCTGGGATATTTAAGGTGTACCCAAGTTGAGGTCCTTGTAAGCAGTGCAGCCCTAAATTTTGGGTTGGCACTGTCTTATTGATTTTCAGTTTTCCCAAGGAATATTCCATAGACTGGAAGTGCCCTTGGCTCTGTAGCTCTCTTCTTTACTTGTTTTAGGGAACACAATGTACTCCTCCAGAGAGGCAGCTGGCAATTTTCATCCCGCCCATCAGCATAAGAAGGCTCCCTGTTCTCCAGGGCCTGTCTTGCCTTTCTGGTTTTTACACATTTCCTGCATGTCCCTTTTGACCGGAGGGAAGTGATACTTCTTTGTAGTGCAGATTTGCATTGCCCGCTTGCTTGCTTGGCCAAAAAGGGCATATGTGTTTTCTCCTGAATATATTCAGGGGAAAACGCATACGCCATTTTTGGCCTAGTGCATCTTTGTGGAAGTTGTGCCCCTCTTCCTGTGCTTTAAAGGTCATTCCAACGTACCTCTTGAAATCTGTTTCCTGCTATTCGGCCTCGCTTTCAAGTCAGCCTCGTTGCCTTCCCTCAACAGATTTTTGGACGATAGTTGTCCTTTATTACTCGGCCAGTTTGTGAATTGCTGTGCCCCTGAGCTCCATTTTTCAACTCGTTTTTGGTGAGCTGACCGCAAGTCCAACATTTTGGTTCAGGATTTATACTGGTTCCCAGTGGGTGGCTGAGACTTTGGTTAATTCTTCTTCCTGCCGTGAAATTAGAGTGACATGTTCCCGTCCAAATGCCTAACAGCTACTCTCTCATTGGTTCTCCCTATTCCCCTTCATCCTCTGCCAAATTGGCAACCTGTACAAACCAGGAAGTTAAAGGCGCTATTTCTCCAAGTCGGGTGATTGATAGTAAAACAGTTGGAAAGTCAAAGCAGAGCACCAGGCGAGGGACTATTCGTTGGTATTTAGAAACCTTTCGTATTCACAGTGTGTCTATTCTCTAGTTTTCCCGTACATGTTATAGCTGTAGTAATATTCCCTTCAACCTGGATATTTGGGACCCATGGAATGGGTGCCCTGCATTATTGCTTCAAAGGGTTTGCATTTGCTCACCCAATCTCACAAATCCTCGCAGTCCCAAGTGTCCAGAATTATGCCACATCCAGCTGTCATTGTAGATAGGGTCATTCCAGGTTTCATCAGAGACCCTGAAGGAATTGTAAAGAATTTCCCATTTTTTTGTTTTGTTTTTGAAATTCCTTTTTATAGTGGGTTTGAGCTGATTCTCGCTGCCATGTTTAAGACAGTCTAGACACACTTGATTCCCTTTCGGAGACATATCAATACATAGGTTTTAAGATTCTTACTAGTCAGATATATTCCTCTGTTGTAAATATGGGGTTTGGAGTCCCTTTCCCTGAGGAAGGTGTAGGTCTTGTCTATTCCATAGTTGGTTTTTGGAACGGTACCTGTGCTTATATCAAACTCTGGTTTTATGCATCACCCCAAGTCTCCTTCCCCCTTAAGCAGGCATAAGAGTGTTTTCTAAATGTGAGACTCTGTTCCCTTTCCTATCTCAGTTCAAGTGTAGCCATGTTTACAGGATCTTCATGAGTGATATCTTATGATAAGTTTCTTTTTCTGTGTGACTTATTTCACTTAGAATCATCGTACCTGAATGCACTCATTTTGCTGCTACTGGTCTTATGACATTGATTTCATGGCTGAGGGATATTCCATCTTAGGTAAGTACCACAATTTTTTGAACCTTTTTTATATTTCCTGGGATATTTAAGTTGTACCCAAGATGAGCTTCTTGAAGCAGTGAAGCCCTAAATTTTGGGCTGGATCTGTCTTATTGATTTTCAGTTTTCCCAAAGTATATTCCCTAGACTGGAAGTGCCGTTGGCTCTGTAGCTCTGTTGTTTACTTGTTCTAGGGAACACAATGCACTCCTCCAGTGAGGCAGTTGGCAATTTACATCCCGCCCATCAGCATAAAAAGGCTCCCTGTTCTCCAGGGCCTGTGTTGCCTTTCTGGTTTTTACACATTTTGTGCATGTCCCTTTTGACTGGTGGGAAGTGATAATTCTTTGTAGTGCAGATTTGCATTGCCCGCTTGCTTGCTTGGCCAAAAAGGGAGTGTGCGTTTTCTCCTGAATATATTCAGGAGAAAACGCATACACCCTTTTTGGCCAAGTGCATCATTGTCGAAGTTGTGCCCCTCTTCCTGTGCTTTAAATGCGACTCCAACGTACCTCTTGAAATTAGTTTCCTGCTATTCTGCCTCGCTTTCAAGTCCGCCTTGTTGCCTTCCCTCAACAGATTTTTAGACGATAATTGTCCTTTATTACTCTGCCATTTTGTGAATTGCTGTGCCCCTGAGCTCCATTTTTCCACTCGTTTTTGTGAGCTCACCGCAAGTCGAAAATTTTGGTTCGGGACCTATACTCGTTCCCGGTGGGGGGCTGAGACTTTGGTTAATTCTTCTTCCTGCCGGGAAATTACAGTGATATGTGCCCGTCCAAATGCCTAACAGCTATTCTCTCATTGGATCTCCCTCTTCCCTTTCATCCTCTGCCAAATTGGCAACCTGTGCGAACCAGGAGGTTAAAGGGGCTGTCTCTCCAAGTTGGGAGGTTGATAGTAAAGCAGATGGAAAGTCAAACAGGAGCACCAGGAGAGGGACTATTCGTTGAGTTTTAGAAACCTTTTGTATTCACAGTGTGTACGTTCTCTAGGTTTCTCGTACATGTTATAACTGTAGTAATATTCCCTTCAACCGGGAGAGATGGGACCCATGGAATGGGTGCCATGCACTATTGCTTTAAAGGGTCTGCATTTGCTCACCCAATCTCACCAATCCTCTCAGTCCCAAGTGTCCAGGCTTATGCCTCATCCAGCTGTCGTTGTAGATAGGGTCATTCCAGGTTTCATCAGAGACCCTGAAGGAATTGTAAAGAATTTCCCAGTTTTTTTGTTTTGTTTTTGAAATTCCTTTTTATAGTGGGTTTGAGCTGATTCTCGCTGCCATGTTTATGCCAGTCTAGACACACTTGATTCCCTTACGGAGACATATCAATCCATAGGTTTTAAGATTCTTACTAGTCAGATATATTCCTCTGCGGGAAATATGGGGTTTTGAGTCCCTTTCACTGAGGAAGGTGTAGGTGTTGTCTATTCCATAGTTGGTTTTTGGAACGGTACCTGTGCTTATATCAAACTCTGGTTTTATTCATCACCCCACCTCTCCTTCCCCCTTAAGCAGGCAAAAGAGTGTTTTCTAAATGTGAGACTCTGTTCTCTTTCCTAACTCAGTTCAAGTGTAGCCATGTTTACAGGATCTTCATAAGTGATATCTTATGATAAGTTTCTTTTTCTGTATGACTTATTTCACTTAGAATCATCGTACCTGAATCCACCCATTTTGCTGCTACTGGTCTTATGACATTGATTTCATGGCTGAGGGATATTCCATCGTATGTAAGTACCACAATTTTTTGAACCATTTTTATATTTCCTGGGATATTTAAGGTGTACCCAAGTTGAGGTCCTTGTAAGCAGTGCAGCCCTAAATTTTGGGGTGGCTCTGTCTTATTGATTTCAGTTTTCCCAAGGTATATTCCCTAGACTGGAAGTGCCCTTGGCTCTGTAGCTCTGTTGTTTACTTGTTTTAGGGAACACAATGCACTCCTCCAGAGAGGCAGTTGGCAATTTACATCCCGCCCATCAGCATAACAAGGCTGCCTGTTCTCCAGGGCCTGTCTTGCCTTTCTGGTTTTTACACATTTTGTGGATGTCCCTTTTGACCAGTGGGAAGTGATACTTGTTTGTAGTGCAGATTTGCATTGCCTGCTTTCTTGCTTAGCCAAAAAGGGTTTATGCATTTTCTCCTGAATATATTCAGGAGAAAAACATACACCCTTTTTGGCCAAGTGCATCATTGTCGAAGTTGTGCCCCTCTTCCTGTGCTTTAAAGGTGATTCCAACGTACCTCTTGAAATCTGTTTCCTGCTATTCTGCCTCTCTTTCATGTCTGCCTCCTTGCCTTCCCTTAACAGATTTTTGGACGATAGTTGTCCTTTATCACCCTGCCAGTTTGTGAATTGCTTTGCACCTGATCTCCATTTTTCAACTCGTTTTTTTGTGAGCTGAGCGCAAGTCCAAAATTTTGGTTCAGGACCTATGCTGGTTCCCGATGGGTGGCTGAGACTTTGGTTAATACTTCTTCATGCCGGGAAGTTAGAGTGATATGTGCCCGTCCAAATACCTAACAGCTACTCTCTCATTGGTTCTCCCTCTTCCCTTTCATCCACTGCCAAATTAGAAACCTGTGCGAACCAGGAGGTTAAAGGGGCTGTTTCTCCAAGTTGGGAGGTTGATAGTAAAGCAGATGGAAAGTCAAACCGGAGCACCAGGAGAGGGACTATTCTTTGAGTTTTAGAAACATTTCGTATTCACAGCGTGTCCGTTCTCTAGGTTTCCCGTACATATTATAGACGTAGTAATATTCCCTTCAACCTGGAGAGTTGGGTCCCAAGGAATGGGTGCCATGCATTATTGCTTTAAAGGGTCTGCATTTCCTCACGCCATCGCACCAATCCTCTCAGTCCCAAGTGTCCAGCCTTATGCCACATCCAGCTGTCATTGTAGATAGGGTCATTCCAGGTTTCATCAGAGACCCTGAAGGAATTGGAAAGAATTTCACAGTTTTTTTGTTTTGTTTTTGAATTTCCATTTTATAGTGGGTTTGAGCTGATTCTCGCTGCCATGTTTATGCCAGTCTAGACACACTTTATTCCCTTACGGAGACATATCAATACATAGGTTTTAAGATTCTTACTGGTCAGATATATTCCTCTGCGGGAAATAAGGGATTTTGAGTCCCTTTCACTGAGGAAGGTGTAGGTCTTGTCTATTCCATAGTTGGTTTTTGGAACGGTACCTGTGCTTATATCAAACTCTGGTTTTATGCATCACCCCACCTCTCCTTCCCCCTTAAGCAGGCATAAGAGTGTTTTCTAAATGTGAGACACTGTTCTCTGTCCTAACTCAGTTCAAGTGTAGCCATGTGTACAGGATCTTCATAAGTGATATCTTATGATAATTTCTTTTTCTGTGTGACTTTTTCAGTTAGAATCACCGTACCTGAATCCACCCATTTTGCTGCTACTGGTCTTATGACATTGATTTCATGGCTGAGGGATATTCCATCGTACGTAAGTACCACAATTTTTTGAACCATTTTTATATTTCCTGGGATATTTAAGGTGTACCCAAGTTGAGGTCCTTGTAAGCAGTGCAGCCCTAAATTTTGGGGTGGCTCTGCTTATTGATTTTCAGTTTTCCCAAGGTATATTCCCTAGACTGGAAGTGCCCTTGGCTCTGTAGCTCTGTTCTTTACTTGTTTTAGGGAACACAATGTACTCCTCCAGAGAGGCAGTTGGCAATTTACATCCCGCCCATCAGCATAACAAGGCTCCCTGTTCTCCAGGGCCTGTCTTTCCTTTCTGGTTTTTACACATTTTGTGGATGTCCCTTTTGACCGGTGGGAAGCGATACTTCTTTGTAGTGCAGATTTGCATTGCCCGCTTGCTTGCTTGGCCAAAAAGGGCGTATGCGTTTTCTCCTGAATATATTCAGGAGAAAACACATACGCCCTTTTTGGCCAAGTGCATCATTGTCGAAGTTGTGCCCCTGTTCCTGTGCTTTAAAGGCGATTCCAACGTACCTCTTGAAATCTGTTTCCTGCTATTCTGCCTCGCTTTTAAGTCCGCCTCGTTGCCTTCCCTCAATAGATTTTTGGACGATAGTTGTCCTTTATTACTCGGCCAGTTTGTGAATTGCTGTACCCCTGAGCTCCATTTTTCAACTCGTTTTTGGTGAGGTGACCGCAAGTCCGAAATTTTGGTTCAGGACCTATGCTGGTTCCCGGTGTGGGGCTGAGACTTTGGTTAATTCTTCTTCCTGCCCGGAAATTACAGTGATATCTGCCCGTTCAAATGCCTAACCGCTACTCTCTCATTGGTTCTCCCTCTTCCCTTTCATCCTCTGCCAAATTGGCAACCTGTGTGAACCAGGAGGTTAATGGGGCTGTCTCTCCAAGTTGGGAGGATGATAGTAAAGCAGGTGTAAAGTCAAACCGGAGCACGAGGAGAGGGACTATTCGTTGAGTTTTAGAAACCTTTCGTATTCACAGTGTGTCCGTTCTCTAGGTTTCCTGTACATGAAATAGCTGTAGTAATATTCACTTCAACATGGATAGTTGGGACCCATGGAATGGGTGCCATGCATTATTGCTTTAAGGGTCTGCATTTGCTCACCCAATCTCACCAATCCTCTCAGTCCCAAGTGTCCAGCCTTATGCCACATCCAGCTGTCATTGTAGATAGGGTCATTCCAGGTTTCATCAGAGACCCTGAAGGAATTGTAAAGAATTTCCCAGTTTTTTTGTTTTGTTTTTGAAATTCATTTTTATAGTGGGTTTGAGCTGATTCTCGTTGACATGTTTATGCCAGTGTAGACACACTTGATTCCCTTACGGAGACATATCAATACATAGGTTTTAAGATTGTTACTAGTCAGATATATACTTTTGCGGGAAATATGGGGTTTTGAGTCCCTTTCAGTGAGGAAGGTGTAGGTCTTGTGTATTCCATAGTTGGTTTTTGGAACGGTACCTGTGCTTATATCAAACTCTGGTTTTATGCATCACCCCACCTCTCCTTCCCCCTTAAGCAGGCATAAGAGTGTTTTCTAAATGTGAGACACTGCTCTCTTTCCTAAATCAGCTCAAGTGTAGCCATGTATACAGGATCTTCATAAGTGATATCTTATGATAAGTTTCTTTTTCTGTGTGACTTATTTCACTTAGAATCATCGTACCTGAATCCACCCATTTTGCTGCTACTGGTTTTATGACATTGATTTCATGGCTGAGGGATATTCCATCATACGTAAGTACCACAATTTTTTGAACCATTTTTATATTTCCTGGGATATTTAAGGTGTACCCAAGTTGAGGTCCTTGTAAGCAGTGCAGCCCTAAATTTTGGGGTGGCTGTGTCTTATTGATTTTCAGATTTCCCAAGGTATATTCCCTAGACTGGAAGTGCCCTTGGCTCTGTAGCTCTGCTGTTTACTTATTTTAGGGAACACAATGCACTCCTCCAGAGAGGCAGTTGGAAATTTACATCCCGCCCATCAGCATAACAAGGCTCCCTGTTCTCCAGGGCCTGTCTTGCCTTTCTGGTTTTTACACATTTTGTGGATGTCCCTTTTGACCGGTGGGAAGTGATACTTCTTTGTAGTGCAGATTTGCATTGCCCGCTTGCTTGCTTGGCCAAAAAGGGCGTATGCGTTTTCTCCTGAATATATTCAGGAGAAAACGCATACGCCCTTTTTGGCCAAGTGCATCATTGTCGAAGTTGTGCCCCTCTTCCTGTGCTTTAAAGGCTATTCCAACGTACCTCTTGAAATCTGTTTCCTGCTATTCTGCTTCGCTTTCAAGTCCGCCTCGTTGCCTTCCCTCAACAGATTTTTGGACGATAGTTGTCCTTTATTACTTGGCCAGTTTTTGAATTGATGTGCCCCTGAGCTCCATTTTTCAACTCGTTTTTGGTGAGCTGACCGCAAGTCCAACATTTTGGTTCAGGACCTATGCTGGTTCCCGGTGGGGGGCTGAGACTTTGGTTAATTCTTCTTCCTGCTGGGAAGTTAGAGTGATATGTGCCCGTCCAAATGCCTAACAGCTACTCTCTCATTGGTTCTCCCTCTTCCCTTTCATCCTCTGCCAAATTGGCAACCTGTGCGAACCAGGAGGTTAAAGGGGCTGTCTCTCCAAGTTGGGAGGTTGATAGTAAAGCAGATGGAAAGTCAAACCGGAGCACCAGGAGAGGGACTATTCATTGAGTTTTAGAAACCTTTCGTATTCACAGTGTGTCCGTTCTCTAGGTTTCCCGTACATGTTATAGCTGCAGTAATATTCCCTTCAACCTGGAGAGTTGGGACCCATGGAATGGTTGCCAGGCATTTGTTCTTTAAAGGTTCTGCATTTGCTCACCCAATCTCTCCAATAGTCTCAGTCCCAAGTGTCCCTTCTTATGCCACATCCAGCTGTCATTGTAGATAGGGTCATTCCAGGTTTCATCAGAGACCCTGAAGGAATTGTAAAGAATTTCCCTGTTTTTTGGTTTTGTTTTTGAAATTCCTTTTTATAGTGGGTTTGAGCTGATTCTCGCTGCCATGTTTATGCCAGTCTAGACACACTTGATTCCCTTACGGAGACATATCAATACATAGGTTTTAAGATTCTTACTGGTCAGATATATTCCTCTGCGGGAAATAAGGGATTTTGAGTCCCTTTCACTGAGGAAGGTGTAGGTCTTGTCTATTCCATAGTTGGTTTTTGGAACGGTACCTGTGCTTATATCAAACTCTGGTTTTATGCATCACCCCACCTCTCCTTCCCCCTTAAGCAGGCATAAGAGTGTTTTCTAAATGTGAGACACTGTTCTCTTTCCTAACTCAGTTCAAGTGTAGCCATGTTTATAGGATCTTCATAAGTGATATCTTATGATAAGATTCTTTTTCTGTGTGACTTATTTCACTTAGAATCATCGTATCTGAATCCACCCATTTTGCTGCTACTGGTCTTATGACATTGATTTCATGGCTGAGGGATATTCCATGGTATGTAAGTACCACAATTTTTTGAACCATTTTTATATTTCCTGGTATACTTAATGTGTATCCAAGTTGAGGTCCTTGTAAGCAGCGCAGCCCTAAATTTTGGGGTCTCTCTGTCTTATTGATTTTCAGTTTTCCCAAGGTATATTCCCTAGACTGGAAGTGCCCTTGGCTCTGTAGCTCTGTTGTTTACTTGTTTTAGGGAACACAATGCACTCCTCCAGAGAGGCAGTTGGCAATTTACATACCGCCCATCAGCATAACAAGGCTCCCTGTTCTCCAGGGCCTGTATGGCCTTTCTGGTTTTTACACATTTTGTGGATGTCCCTTTTGACTGGTGGGAAGTGATACTTCTTTGTAGTGCAGATTTGCATTGCCCGCTTGCTTGCTTGGCCAAAAAGGGCGTATGCGTTTTCTCCTGAATATATTCAGGAGAAAACGCATACGCCCTTTTTGGCCAAGGGCATCATTGTCGAAGTTGTGCCCCTCTTCCTGTGCTTTAAAGGTGATTCCAACGTACCTCTTGAAATCTGTTTCCTGCTATTCTGCCTCGCTTTCAAGTCCGCCTCGTTGCCTTCCCTCAACAGATTTTTGGACGATAGTTGTCTTTTATTACTCGGCCAGTTTGTGAATTGCTGTGCCACTGAGCTCCATTTTTCAACTCGTTTTTGGTGAGCTGACCGCAAGTCCAAAATTTTGGTTCAGGACCTATACTGGTTCCCGGTGGGTGGCTGAGACTTTGGTTAATTCTTCTTCCTGCCGGGAAATTACAGTGATATGTGCCTGTCCAAATGCCTAACAGCTACTCTCTCATTGGTTCTCCCTCTTCCCTTTCATCCTCTGCCAAATTGGCAACCTGTGTGAACCAGGGGGATAAAGGGGCTGTCTCTCCAAGATGGGAGGTTGATAGTAAAGCAGATGGAAAGTCAAACCGGAGCACCAGGAGAGGGACTATTCGTTGAGTTTTAGAAACCTTTCGTATTCACAGTGTGTCCGTTCTCTAGGTTTCCCATACATGTTATAGCTGTAGTAATATTCCCTTCAACCTGGAGAGTTGGGGCCCATGGAATGGGTGCCAGGCATTTTTGATTTAAAGGGTCTGCATTTGCTCACCCAATCTCACCAATCGTCTCTGTCCCAAGTGTCCCTCCTTATGCCACATCCAGCTGTCGTTGTAGATAGGGCCATTCCAGGTTTCATCAGGGACCCTGAAGAAATTGTAAAGAATTTCCCAGTTTTTTTGTTTTGTTTTTGAAATTCCTTTTTATAGTGGGTTTGAGCTGATTCTCGCTGCCATGTTTATGCCAGTCTAGACACACTTGATTCCCTTACGGAGACATATCAATACATAGGTTTTAAGATTCTTACTAGTCAGATATATTCCTCTGCGGGAAATATGGGGTTTTGAGTCCCTTTCACTGAGGAAGGTGTAGGACTTGTCCATCCCATAGTTGGTTTTTGGAATGGTACCTGTGCTTATATGAAACTCTGGTTTTATGCATCACCCCACCTCTCCTTCCCCCTTAAGCAGGCATAAGAGTGTTTTCTAAATGTGAGACACTGTTCTCTTTCCTAAATCATTTCAAGTGTAGCCATATTTACAGGATCTCCATAAGTGATATCTTATGATAATTTTCTTTTTCTGTGTGACTTATTTCACTTAGAATGATCGTACCTGAATCCACCCATTTTGCTGCTACTGGTCTTATGACATTGATTTCATGGCTGAGGGATATTCCATCATACGTATGTACCACAATTTTTTGAACCAATTTTATATTTCCTGGGATATTTAAGGTGTACCCAAGTTGAGGTCCTTGTAAGCAGTGGAGCCCTAAATATTGGGGTGGGTCTGTTTTATTGATTTTCAGTTTCCCCAAGGTATATTCCCTAGACTGGAAGTGCCCTTGGCTCTGTAGCTCTGTTCTTTACTTGTTTTAGGGAACACAATGTACTCCTCCAGAGAGGCAGTTGGCAATTTACATCCCGCCCATCAGCATAACAAGGCTCCCTGTTCTCCAGGGCCTGTCTTGCCTTTCTGGTTTTTACACATTTTGTGGATGTCCCTTTTGACTGGTGGGAAGTGATACTTCTTTGTAGTGCAGATTTGCATTGCCCGCTTGCTTTCTTGGCCAAAAAGGGCGTATGCGTTTTCTCCTGAATATATTCAGGAGAAAACGCATACGCCCTTTTTGGCCAAGTGCATCATTGTCGAAGTTGTGCCCCTCTTCCTGTGCTTTAAAGGCGATTCCAACGTACCTCTTGAAATCTGTTTCCTGCTATTCTGCCTCGCTTTCAAGTCCGCCTCATTGCCTTCCCTCAAGAGATTTTTGTACGATAGTTGTCCTTTATTACTCGGCCAGTTTGTGAATTGCTGTGCCCCTGAGCTCCATTTTTCAACTCATTTTTGGTGAGCGGGCCGCAAGTCCAAAATTTTGGTTCGGGACCTATACTGGTTCCCGGTGGGTGGCTGAGACTTTGCTTAATTCTTCTACCTGCTGGGAAATTACAGTGATATGTGCCCGTCCAAATGCCTAACAGCTACTCTCTCATTGGTTCTCCCTCTTCCCTTTCATCCTCTGCCAAATTGGCAACCTGTGCGAACCAGGAGGTTAAAGGGGCTGTCTCTTCACGTTGGTCGGTTGATAATAAAGCAGATGGAAAGTCAAACCAGAGCACCAGGTCAGGGACTATTCGTTGAGTATTAGAAACCTTTCGTATTCACAGTGTGTCCGTTCTCTAGGTTTCCCGTACATGTTATAGCTGTAGTAATATTCCCTTCAACCTGGAGAGTTGGGACCCATGGAATGTGTGCCAGGCATTTGTGCTTTAAAGGGTCTGCATTTGCTCACCCAATCTCACCAATCGTCTCAGTCCCAAGTTTCCCTCGTTATGCCACAACCAGCTGTCATTATAGATAGGGTCATTCCAGGTTTCATCAGAGACCCTGAAGGAATTGTAAAGAATTTCCCAGTTTTTTGTTTTGTTTTTGAAACTCCTTTTTATAGTGGGTTTGAGCTGATTCTCGCTGCCATATTTATGCCAGTGTAGACACACTTGATTCCCTTACGGAGACATATCAATACATAGGTTTTAAGATTCTTACTTGTCAGATATATTCCTCTGCGGGAAATATGGGGTTTTGAGTCCCTTTCAGTGAGGAAGGTGTAGGTCTTGTCTATTCCATAGTTGGTTTTTGGAACGGTACCTCTGCTTATATCAAACTCTGGTTTTATGCATCACCCCACCTCTCCTTCCCCCTTAAGCAGGCATAAGAGTGTTTTCTAAATGTGAGACACTGTTCTCTTTCCTAACTCAGTTCAAGTGTAGCCATGTTTACCGGATTTTCATAAGTGATATCTTATGATAAGTTTCTTTTTCTGTGTGACTTATTTCACTTAGAATCATCGTACCTGAATCCACCCATTTTGCTGCTACTGGTCTTATGACATTGATTTCATGGCTGAGGGATATTCCATCGTACGTAAGTACCACAATTTTTTGAACCATTTTTATATTTCCTGGGATATATAAGGTGTACCCAAGTTGAGGTCCTTGTAAGCAGTGCAGCCCTAAATTTTGGGGTGGCTGTGTCTTTTTGATTTTCAGTTTTCCCAAGGTATATTCCCTAGACTGGAAGTGCCCTTGGCTCTGTAGCTCTGTTGTTTACTTGTTTTAGGGAACACAATGCACTCCTCCAGAGAGGCAGTTGGCAATTTACATCCCGCCCATCAGCATAACAAGGCTCCCTGTTCTCCAGGGCCTGTCTTGCCTTTCTGGTTTTTACACATTTTGTGGATGTCCCTTTTGACCGGTGGGAAGTGATACTTCTTTGTAGTGCAGATTTGCATTGCCCGCTTGCTTGCTTGGCCAAAAAGGGCGTATGCGTTTTCTCCTGAATATATTCAGGAGAAAACGCATACGCCCTTTTTGGCCAAGTGCATCATTGTCGAAGTTGTGCCCCTCTTCCTGTGCTTTAAAGGCGATTCCAACGTACCTCTGGAAATCTGTTTCCTGCTATTCTGCCTCGCTTTCAAGTCCGCCTCGTTGCCTTCCCTCAACAGATTTTTGGACGATAGTTGTCCTTTATTACTCGGCCAGTTTGTGAATTGCTGTGCCCCTGAGCTCCATTTTTCAACTAGTTTTTGGTGAGCTGACCTCAAGTCCAAAATTTTGGTTCAGGATCTATACTGATTCCCGGTGGGTGGGTGAGACTTTGGTTAATTCTTCTTCCTGCCGGGAAATTACAGTGATATGTGCCCGTCCAAATGCCTAACAGCTACTCTCTCATTGGTTCTCCCTCTTCCCTTTCATCCTCTGCCAAATTGGCAACCTGTGCGAACCAGGAGGTTAAAGGGGCTGTCTCTCCAAGTTGGGAGGTTGATAATAAAGCAGATGGAAAGTCAAACCGGAGCACCAGGAGAGGGACTATTCGTTGAGTTTTAGAAACCTTTCGTATTCACAGTGTGTCCGTTCTCTAGGATTCCCGTACATGTTATATCTGTAGTAATATTCCCTTCAACCTGGAGAGTTGGGACCCATGGAATGTGTGCCATGCATTATTGCTTTAAAGGGTCTGCATTTGCTCACCCAATCTCACCAATCCTCTCAGTCCCAAGTGTCCAGCCTTATGCCACATCCAGCTGTCATTGTAGATAGGGTCATTTCAGGTTTCATCAGAGACCCTGAAGGAATTGTAAAGAATTTCCCAGTTTTTTTGTTTTATTTTTGAAATTCCTTTTTATAGTGGGTTTGAGCTGATTCTCGCTGCCATATTTATTCCAGTCTAGACACACTTGATTCCCTCACGGAGACATATCAATACAGAGGTTTTAAGATTCTTACTAGTCAGATATATTCCTCTGCGGGAAATATGGGGTTTTGAGTCCCTTTCACTGAGGAAGGTGTAGGTCTTGTCTATTCCATAGTTGGTTTTTGGAACGGTACCTGTGCTTATATCAAACTCTGGTTTTATGCATCACCCCACCTCTCCTTCCCCCTTAAGCAGGCATAAGAGTGTTTTCTAAATGTGAGACACTGTTCTCTTTCCTAACTCAGTTCAAGTGTAGCCATGTTTACAGGATCTTCATAAGTGATATCTTATGATAAGTTTCTTTTTCTGTGTGACTTATTTCACTTAGAATCATCGTACCTGAATCCACCCATTTTGCTGCTACTGGTCTTATGACATTGATTTCATGGCTGAGGGATATTCCATCGTACGTAAGTACCACAATTTTTTGAACCATTTTTATATTTCCTGGGATATTTAAGGTGTACCCAAGTTGAGGTCCTTGTAAGCAGTGCAGCCCTAAATTTTGGGGTGGCTGTGTCTTTTTGATTTTCAGTTTTCCCAAGGTATATTCCCTAGACTGGAAGTGCCCTTGGCTCTGTAGCTCTGTTGTTTACTTGTTTTAGGGAACACAATGCACTCCTCCAGAGAGGCAGTTGGCAATTTACATCCCGCCCATCAGCATAACAAGGCTCCCTGTTCTCCAGGGCCTGTCTTGCCTTTCTGGTTTTTACACATTTTGTGGATGTCCCTTTTGACCGGTGGGAAGTGATACTTCTTTGTAGTGCAGATTTGCATTGCCCGCTTGCTTGCTTGGCCAAAAAGGGTGTATGCGTTTTCTCCTGAATATATTCAGGAGAAAACGCATACGCCCTTTTGGGCCAAGTGCATCATTGTCGAAGTTGTGCCCCTCTTCCTGTGCTTTAAAGGCGATTCCAACGTACCTCTGGAAATCTGTTTCCTGCTATTCTGCTTCGCTTTCAAGTCCGCCTCATTGCCTTCCCTCAACAGATTTTTGGACGATAGTTGTCCTTTATTACTCGGCCAGTTTGTGAATTGCTGTGCCCCTGAGCTCCATTTTTCAACTCGTTTTTGGTGAGCTGACCGCAAGTCCAAAATTTTGGTTCAGGATCTATACTGATTCCCGGTGGGTGGCTGAGACTTTGGTTAATTCTTCTTCCTGCCGGGAAATTACAGTGATATGTGCCCGTCCAAATGCCTAACAGCTACTCTCTCATTGGTTCTCCCTCTTCCCTTTCATCCTCTGCCAAATTGGCAACCTGTGCGAACCAGGAGGTTAAAGGGGCTGTCTCTCCAAGTTGGGAGGTTGATAATAAAGCAGATGGAAAGTCAAACCGGAGCACCAGGAGAGGGACTATTCGTTGAGTTTTAGAAACCTTTCGTATTCACAGTGTGTCCGTTCTCTAGGATTCCCGTACATGTTATATCTGTAGTAATATTCCCTTCAACCTGGAGAGTTGGGACCCATGGAATGTGTGCCATGCATTATTGCTTTAAAGGGTCTGCATTTGCTCACCCAATCTCACCAATCCTCTCTGTCCCAAGTGTCCAGCCTTATGCCACATCCAGCTGTCATTGTAGATAGGGTCATTTCAGGTTTCATCAGAGACCCTGAAGGAATTGTAAAGAATTTCCCAGTTTTTTTGTTTTATTTTTGAAATTCCTTTTTATAGTGGGTTTGAGCTGATTCTCGCTGCCATATTTATCCCAGTCTAGACACACTTGATTCCCTTATGGAGACATATCAATACATAGGTTTTAAGATTCTTACTAGTCAGATATATTCCTCTGCGGGAAATATGGGGTTTTGAGTCCCTTTCACTGAGGAAGGTGTAGGTCTTGTCTATTCCATAGTTGGTTTTTGGAACGGTACCTGTGCTTATATCAAACTCTGGTTTTATGCATCACCCCACCTCTCCTTCCCCCTTAAGCAGGCATAAGAGTGTTTTCTAAATGTGAGACACTGTTCTCTTTCCTAACTCAGTTCAAGTGTAGCCATGTTTACAGGATCTTCATAAGTGATATCTTATGATAAGTTTCTTTTTCTCTGTGACTTATTTCACTTAGAATCATCGTACCTGAATCCACCCATTTTGCTGCTACTGGTCTTATGACATTGATTTCATGGCTGAGGGATATTCCATCGTACGTAAGTACCACAATTGTTTGAACCATTTTTATATTTCCTGGGATATTTAAGGTGTACCCAAGTGGAGGTCCTTGTAAGCAGTGCAGCCCTAAATTTTGGGGTGGCTGTGTCTTTTTGATTTTCAGTTTTCCCAAGGTATATTCCCTAGACTGGAAGTGCCCTTGGCTCTGTAGCTCTGTTGTTTACTTGTTTTAGGGAACACAATGCACTCCTCCAGAGAGGCAGTTGGCAATTTACATCCCGCCCATCAGCATAACAAGGCTCCCTGTTCTCCAGGGCCTGTCTTGCCTTTCTGGTTTTTACACATTTTGTGGATGTCCCTTTTGACCGGTGGGAAGTGATACTTCTTTGTAGTGCAGATTTGCATTGCCCGCTTGCTTGCTTGGCCAAAAAGGGCGTATGCGTTTTCTCCTGAATATATTCAGGAGAAAACGCATACGCCCTTTTTGGCCAAGTGCATCATTGTCGAAGTTGTGCCCCTCTTCCTGTGCTTTAAAGGCGATTCCAACGTACCTCTGGAAATCTGTTTCCTGCTATTCTGCCTCGCTTTCAAGTCCGCCTCGTTGCCTTCCCTCAACAGATTTTTGGACGATAGTTGTCCTTTATTACTCGGCCAGTTTGTGAATTGCTGTGTCCCTGAGGTCCATTTTTCAACTCGTTTTTGGTGTGCTGACCGCAAGTCCAAAATTTTGGTTCAGGATCTATACTGATTCCCGGTGGGTGGCTGAGACTTTGGTTAATTCTTCTTCCTGCCGGGAAATTACAGTGATATGTGCCCGTCCAAATGCCTAACAGCTACTCTCTCATTGGTTCTCCCTCTTCCCTTTCATCCTCTGCCAAATTGGCAACCTGTGCGAACCAGGAGGTTAAAGGGGCTGTCTCTCCAAGTTGGGAGGTTGATAATAAAGCAGATGGAAAGTCAAACCGGAGCACCAGGAGAGGGACTATTCGTTGAGTTTTAGAAACCTTTCGTATTCACAGTGTGTCCGTTCTCTAGGATTCCCGTACATGTTATATCTGTAGTAATATTCCCTTCAACCTGGAGAGTTGGGACCCATGGAATGTGTGCCATGCATTATTGCTTTAAAGGGTCTGCATTTGCTCACCCAATCTCACCAATCCTCTCAGTCCCAAGTGTCCAGCCTTATGCCACATCCAGCTGTCATTGTAGATAGGGTCATTTCAGGTTTCATCAGAGACCCTGAAGGAATTGTAAAGAATTTCCCAGTTTTTTTGTTTTATTTTTGAAATTCCTTTTTATAGTGGGTTTGAGCTGATTCTCGCTGCCATATTTATCCCAGTCTAGACACACTTGATTCCCTTACGGAGACATATCAATACATAGGTTTTAAGATTCTTACTAGTCAGATATATTCCTCTGCGGGAAATATGGGGTTTTGAGTCCCTTTCACTGAGGAAGGTGTAGGTCTTGTCTATTCCATAGTTGGTTTTTGGAACGGTACCTGTGCTTATATCAAACTCTGGTTTTATGCATCACCCCACCTCTCCTTCCCCCTTAAGCAGGCATAAGAGTGTTTTCTAAATGTGAGACACTGTTCTCTTTCCTAACTCAGTTCAAGTGTAGCCATGTTTACAGGATCTTCATAAGTGATATCTTATGATAAGTTTCTTTTTCTGTGTGACTTATTTCACTTAGAATCATCGTACCTGAATCCACCCATTTTGCTGCTACTGGTCTTATGACATTGATTTCATGGCTGAGGGATATTCCATCGTACGTAAGTACCACAATTGTTTGAACCATTTTTATATTTCCTGGGATATTTAAGGTGTACCCAAGTGGAGGTCCTTGTAAGCAGTGCAGCCCTAAATTTTGGGGTGGCTGTGTCTTTTTGATTTTCAGTTTTCCCAAGGTATATTCCCTAGACTGGAAGTGCCCTTGGCTCTGTAGCTCTGTTGTTTACTTGTTTTAGGGAACACAATGCACTCCTCCAGAGAGGCAGTTGGCAATTTACATCCCGCCCATCAGCATAACAAGGCTCCCTGTTCTCCAGGGCCTGTCTTGCCTTTCTGGTTTTTACACATTTTGTGGATGTCCCTTTTGACCGGTGGGAAGTGATACTTCTTTGTAGTGCAGATTTGCATTGCCCACTTGCTTGCTTGGCCAAAAAGGGCGTATGCGTTTTCTCCTGAATATATTCAGGAGAAAACGCATACGCCCTTTTTGGCCAAGTGCATCATTGTCGAAGTTGTGCCCCTCTTCCTGTGCTTTAAAGGCGATTCCAACGTACCTCTTGAAATCTGTTTCCTGCTATTCTGCCTCGCTTTCAAGTCCGCCTCGTTGCCTTCACTCAACAGATTTTTGGACGATAGTTGTCCTTTATTACTCGGCCTGTTTGTGAATTGCTGTACCCCTGAGCTCCATTTTTCAACTCGTTTTTGGTGAGCTGACCACAAGTCCAAAATTTTGGTTCAGGATCTATACTGATTCCCGGTGGGTGGCTGAGACTTTGGTTAATTCTTCTTCCTGCCTGGAAATTACAGTGATATGTGCCCGTCCAAATGCCTAACAGCTACTCTCTCATTGGTTCTCCCTCTTCCCTTTCATCCTCTGCCAAATTGGCAACCTGTGCGAACCAGGAGGTTAAAGGGGCTGTCTCTCCAAGTTGGGAGGTTGATAATAAAGCAGATGGAAAGTCAAACCGGAGCACCAGGAGAGGGACTATTCGTTGAGTTTTAGAAACCTTTCGTATTCACAGTGTGTCCGTTCTCTAGGATTCCCGTACATGTTATATCTGTAGTAATATTCCCTTCAACCTGGAGAGTTGGGACCCATGGAATGTGTGCCATGCATTATTGCTTTAAAGGGTCTGCATTTGCTCACCCAATCTCACCAATCCTCTCAGTCCCAAGTGTCCAGCCTTATGCCACATCCAGCTGTCATTGTAGATAGGGTCACTTCAGGTTTCATCAGAGACCCTGAAGGAATTGTAAAGAATTTCCCAGTTTTTTTGTTTTATTTTTGAAATTCCTTTTTATAGTGGGTTTGAGCTGATTCTCGCTGCCATATTTATCCCAGTCTAGACACACTTGATTCCCTTACGGAGACATATCAATACATAGGTTTTAAGATTCTTACTAGTCAGATATATTCCTCTGCGGGAAATATGGGGTTTTGAGTCCCTTTCACTGAGGAAGGTGTAGGTCTTGTCTATTCCATAGTTGGTTTTTGGAACGGTACCTGTGCTTATATCAAACTCTGGTTTTATGCATCACCCCACCTCTCCTTCCCCCTTAAGCAGGCATAAGAGTGTTTTCTAAATGTGAGACACTGTTCTCTTTCCTAACTCAGTTCAAGTGTAGCCATGTTTACAGGATCTTCATAAGTGATATCTTATGATAAGTTTCTTTTTCTGTGTGACTTATTTCACTTAGAATCATCGTACCTGAATCCACCCATTTTGCTGCTACTGGTCTTATGACATTGATTTCATGGCTGAGGGATATTCCATCGTACGTAAGTACCACAATTGTTTGAACCATTTTTATATTTCCTGGGATATTTAAGGTGTACCCAAGTGGAGGTCCTTGTAAGCAGTGCAGCCCTAAATTTTGGGGTGGCTGTGTCTTTTTGATTTTCAGTTTTCCCAAGGTATATTCCCTAGACTGGAAGTGCCCTTGGCTCTGTAGCTCTGTTGTTTACTTGTTTTAGGGAACACAATGCACTCCTCCAGAGAGGCAGTTGGCAATTTACATCCCACCCATCAGCATAACAAGGCTCCCTGTTCTCCAGGGCCTGTCTTGCCTTTCTGGTTTTTACACATTTTGTGGATGTCCCTTTTGACTGGTGGGAAGTGATACTTCTTTGTAGTGCAGATTTGCATTGCCCACTTGCTTGCTTGGCCAAAAAGGGCGTATGCGTTTTCTCCTGAATATATTCAGGAGAAAACGCATACGCCCTTTTTGGCCAAGTGCATCATTGTCGAAGTTGTGCCCCTCTTCCTGTGCTTTAAAGGCGATTCCAACGTACCTCTTGAAATCTGTTTCCTGCTATTCTGCCTCGCTTTCAAGTCCGCCTCGTTGCCTTCCCTCAACAGATTTTTGGACGATAGTTGTCCTTTATTACTCGGCCAGTTTGTGAATTGCTGTACCCCTGAGCTCCATTTTTCAACTCGTTTTTGGTGAGCTGACCACAAGTCCAAAATTTTGGTTCAGGATCTATACTGATTCCCGGTGGGTGGCTGAGACTTTGGTTAATTCTTCTTCCTGCCTGGAAATTACAGTGATATGTGCCCGTCCAAATGCCTAACAGCTACTCTCTCATTGGTTCTCCCTCTTCCCTTTCATCCTCTGCCAAATTGGCAACCTGTGCGAACCAGGAGGTTAAAGGGGCTGTCTCTCCAAGTTGTGAGGTTGATAATAAAGCAGATGGAAAGTCAAACCGGAGCACCAGGAGAGGGACTATTCGTTGAGTTTTAGAAACCTTTCGTATTCACAGTGTGTCCGTTCTCTAGGATTCCCGTACATGTTATATCTGTAGTAATATTCCCTTCAACCTGGAGAGTTGGGACCCATGGAATGTGTGCCATGCATTATTGCTTTAAAGGGTCTGCATTTGCTCACCCAATCTCACCAATCCTCTCAGTCCCAAGTGTCCAGCCTTATGCCACATCCAGCTGTCATTGTAGATAGGGTCATTTCAGGTTTCATCAGAGACCCTGAAGGAATTGTAAAGAATTTCCCAGTTTCTTTTGTTTTATTTTTGAAATTCCTTTTTATAGTGGGTTTGAGCTGATTCTCGCTGCCATATTTATCCCAGTCTAGACACACTTGATTCCCTTACGGAGACATATCAATACATAGGTTTTAAGATTCTTACTAGTCAGATATATTCCTCTGCGGGAAATATGGGGTTTTGAGTCCCTTTCACTGAGGAAGGTGTAGGTCTTGTCTATTCCATAGTTGGTTTTTGGAACGGTACCTGTGCTTATATCAAACTCTGGTTTTATGCATCACCCCACCTCTCCTTCCCCCTTAAGCAGGCATAAGAGTGTTTTCTAAATGTGAGACACTGTTCTCTTTCCTAACTCAGTTCAAGTGTAGCCATGTTTACAGGATCTTCATAAGTGATATCTTATGATAAGTTTCTTTTTCTCTGTGACTTATTTCACTTAGAATCATCGTACCTGAATCCACCCATTTTGCTGCTACTGGTCTTATGACATTGATTTCATGGCTGAGGGATATTCCATCGTACGTAAGTACCACAATTTTTTGAACCATTTTTATATTTCCTGGGATATTTAAGGTGTACCCAAGTGGAGGTCCTTGTAAGCAGTGCAGCCCTAAATTTTGGGGTGGCTGTGTCTTTTTGATTTTCAGTTTTCCCAAGGTATATTCCCTAGACTGGAAGTGCCCTTGGCTCTGTAGCTCTGTTGTTTACTTGTTTTAGGGAACACAATGCACTCCTCCAGAGAGGCAGTTGGCAATTTACATCCCGCCCATCAGCATAACAAGGCTCCCTGTTCTCCAGGGCCTGTCTTGCCTTTCTGGTTTTTACACATTTTGTGGATGTCCCTTTTGACCGGTGGGAAGTGATACTTCTTTGTAGTGCAGATTTGCATTGCCCGCTTGCTTGCTTGGCCAAAAAGGGCGTATGCGTTTTCTCCTGAATATATTCAGGAGAAAACGCATACGCCCTTTTTGGCCAAGTGCATCATTGTCGAAGTTGTGCCCCTCTTCCTGTGCTTTAAAGGCGATTCCAACGTACCTCTTGAAATCTGTTTCCTGCTATTCTGCCTCGCTTTCAAGTCCGCCTCGTTGCCTTCCCTCAACAGATTTTTGGACGATAGTTGTCCTTTATTACTCGGCCAGTTTGTGAATTGCTGTACCCCTGAGCTCCATTTTTCAACTCGTTTTTGGTGAGCTGACCACAAGTCCAAAATTTTGGTTCAGGATCTATACTGATTCCCGGTGGGTGGCTGAGACTTTGGTTAATTCTTCTTCCTGCCTGGAAATTACAGTGATATGTGCCCGTCCAAATGCCTAACAGCTACTCTCTCATTGGTTCTCCCTCTTCCCTTTCATCCTCTGCCAAATTGGCAACCTGTGCGAACCAGGAGGTTAAAGGGGCTGTCTCTCCAAGTTGGGAGGTTGATAATAAAGCAGATGGAAAGTCAAACCGGAGCACCAGGAGAGGGACTATTCGTTGAGTTTTAGAAACCTTTCGTATTCACAGTGTGTCCGTTCTCTAGGATTCCCGTACATGTTATATCTGTAGTAATATTCCCTTCAACCTGGAGAGTTGGGACACATGGAATGTGTGCCATGCATTATTGCTTTAAAGGGTCTGCATTTGCTCACCCAATCTCACCAATCCTCTCAGTCCCAAGTGTCCAGCCTTATGCCACATCCAGCTGTCATTGTAGATAGGGTCATTTCAGGTTTCATCAGAGACCCTGAAGGAATTGTAAAGAATTTCCCAGTTTTTTTTGTTTTATTTTTGAAATTCCTTTTTATAGTGGGTTTGAGCTGATTCTCGCTGCCATATTTATCCCAGTCTAGACACACTTGATTCCCTTACGGAGACATATCAATACATAGGTTTTAAGATTCTTACTAGTCAGATATATTCCTCTGCGGGAAATATGGGGTTTTGAGTCCCTTTCACTGAGGAAGGTGTAGGTCTTGTCTATTCCATAGTTGGTTTTTGGAACGGTACCTGTGCTTATATCAAACTCTGGTTTTATGCATCACCCCACCTCTCCTTCCCCCTTAAGCAGGCATAAGAGTGTTTTCTAAATGTGAGACACTGTTCTCTTTCCTAACTCAGTTCAAGTGTAGCCATGTTTACAGGATCTTCATAAGTGATATCTTATGATAAGTTTCTTTTTCTGTGTGACTTATTTCACTTAGAATCATCGTACCTGAATCCACCCATTTTGCTGCTACTGGTCTTATGACATTGATTTCATGGCTGAGGGATATTCCATCGTACGTAAGTACCACAATTTTTTGAACCATTTTTATATTTCCTGGGATATTTAAGGTGTACCCAAGTTGAGGTCCTTGTAAGCAGTGCAGCCCTAAATTTTGGGGTGGCTGTGTCTTTTTGATTTTCAGTTTTCCCAAGGTATATTCCCTAGACTGGAAGTGCCCTTGGCTCTGTAGCTCTGTTGTTTACTTGTTTTAGGGAACACAATGCACTCCTCCAGAGAGGCAGTTGGCAATTTACATCCCGCCCATCAGCATAACAAGGCACCCTGTTCTCCAGGGCCTGTCTTGCCTTTCTGGTTTTTACATATTTTGTGGAAGTCCCTTTTGACCGGTGGGAAGAGATACTTCTTTGTAGTGCAGATTTGCATTGCCCGCTTGCTTGCTTGGCCAAAAAGGGCGTATGCATTTTCTCCTGAATATATTCAGGAGAAAACGCATACGCCCTTTTTGGCCAAGTGCATCATTGTCGAAGTTGTGCCCCTCTTCCTGTGCTTTAAAGGCGATTCCAACGTACCTCTGGAAATCTGTTTCCTGCTATTCTGCCACGCTTTCAAGTCCGCCTCGTTGCCTTCCCTCAACAGATTTTTGGACGATAGTTGTCCTTTATTACTCGGCCAGTTTGTGAATTGCTGTACCCCTGAGCTCCATTTTTCAACTCGTTTTTGGTGAGCTGACCACAAGTCCAAAATTTTGGTTCAGGATCTATACTGATTCCCGGTGGGTGGCTGAGACTTTGGTTAATTCTTCTTCCTGCCTGGAAATTACAGTGATATGTGCCCGTCCAAATGCCTAACAGCTACTCTCTCATTGGTTCTCCCTCTTCCCTTTCATCCTCTGCCAAATTGGCAACCTGTGCGAACCAGGAGGTTAAAGGGGCTGTCTCTCCAAGTTGGGAGGTTGATAATAAAGCAGATGGAAAGTCAAACCGGAGCACCAGGAGAGGGACTATTCGTTGAGTTTTAGAAACCTTTCGTATTCACAGTGTGTCCGTTCTCTAGGATTCCCGTACATGTTATATCTGTAGTAATATTCCCTTCAACCTGGAGAGTTGGGACCCATGGAATGTGTGCCATGCATTATTGCTTTAAAGGGTCTGCATTTGCTCACCCAATCTCACCAATCCTCTCAGTCCCAAGTGTCCAGCCTTATGCCACATCCAGCTGTCATTGTAGATAGGGTCATTTCAGGTTTCATCAGAGACCCTGAAGGAATTGTAAAGAATTTCCCAGTTTCTTTTGTTTTATTTTTGAAATTCCTTTTTATAGTGGGTTTGAGCTGATTCTCGCTGCCATATTTATCCCAGTCTAGACACACTTGATTCCCTTACGGAGACATATCAATACATAGGTTTTAAGATTCTTACTAGTCAGATATATTCCTCTGCGGGAAATATGGGGTTTTGAGTCCCTTTCACTGAGGAAGGTGTAGGTCTTGTCTATTCCATAGTTGGTTTTTGGAACGGTACCTGTGCTTATATCAAACTCTGGTTTTATGCATCACCCCACCTCTCCTTCCCCCTTAAGCAGGCATAAGAGTGTTTTCTAAATGTGAGACACTGTTCTCTTTCCTAACTCAGTTCAAGTGTAGCCATGTTTACAGGATCTTCATAAGTGATATCTTATGATAAGTTTCTTTTTCTCTGTGACTTATTTCACTTAGAATCATCGTACCTGAATCCACCCATTTTGCTGCTACTGGTCTTATGACATTGATTTCATGGCTGAGGGATATTCCATCGTACGTAAGTACCACAATTTTTTGAACCATTTTTATATTTCCTGGGATATTTAAGGTGTACCCAAGTTGAGGTCCTTGTAAGCAGTGCAGCCCTAAATTTTGGGGTGGCTGTGTCTTTTTGATTTTCAGTTTTCCCAAGGTATATTCCCTAGACTGGAAGTGCCCTTGGCTCTGTAGCTCTGTTGTTTACTTGTTTTAGGGAACACAATGCACTCCTCCAGAGAGGCAGTTGGCAATTTACATCCCGCCCATCAGCATAACAAGGCACCCTGTTCTCCAGGGCCTGTCTTGCCTTTCTGGTTTTTACATATTTTGTGGAAGTCCCTTTTGACCGGTGGGAAGAGATACTTCTTTGTAGTGCAGATTTGCATTGCCCGCTTGCTTGCTTGGCCAAAAAGGGCGTATGCATTTTCTCCTGAATATATTCAGGAGAAAACGCATACGCCCTTTTTGGCCAAGTGCATCATTGTCGAAGTTGTGCCCCTCTTCCTGTGCTTTAAAGGCGATTCCAACGTACCTCTGGAAATCTGTTTCCTGCTATTCTGCCACGCTTTCAAGTCCGCCTCGTTGCCTTCCCTCAACAGATTTTTGGACGATAGTTGTCCTTTATTACTCGGCCAGTTTGTGAATTGCTGTACCCCTGAGCTCCATTTTTCAACTCGTTTTTGGTGAGCTGACCACAAGTCCAAAATTTTGGTTCAGGATCTATACTGATTCCCGGTGGGTGGCTGAGACTTTGGTTAATTCTTCTTCCTGCCTGGAAATTACAGTGATATGTGCCCGTCCAAATGCCTAACAGCTACTCTCTCATTGGTTCTCCCTCTTCCCTTTCATCCTCTGCCAAATTGGCAACCTGTGCGAACCAGGAGGTTAAAGGGGCTGTCTCTCCAAGTTGGGAGGTTGATAATAAAGCAGATGGAAAGTCAAACCGGAGCACCAGGAGAGGGACTATTCGTTGAGTTTTAGAAACCTTTCGTATTCACAGTGTGTCCGTTCTCTAGGATTCCCGTACATGTTATATCTGTAGTAATATTCCCTTCAACCTGGAGAGTTGGGACCCATGGAATGTGTGCCATGCATTATTGCTTTAAAGGGTCTGCATTTGCTCACCCAATCTCACCAATCCTCTCAGTCCCAAGTGTCCAGCCTTATGCCACATCCAGCTGTCATTGTAGATAGGGTCATTTCAGGTTTCATCAGAGACCCTGAAGGAATTGTAAAGAATTTCCCAGTTTTTTTTGTTTTATTTTTGAAATTCCTTTTTATAGTGGGTTTGAGCTGATTCTCGCTGCCATATTTATCCCAGTCTAGACACACTTGATTCCCTTACGGAGACATATCAATACATAGGTTTTAAGATTCTTACTAGTCAGATATATTCCTCTGCGGGAAATATGGGGTTTTGAGTCCCTTTCACTGAGGAAGGTGTAGGTCTTGTCTATTCCATAGTTGGTTTTTGGAACGGTACCTGTGCTTATATCAAACTCTGGTTTTATGCATCACCCCACCTCTCCTTCCCCCTTAAGCAGGCATAAGAGTGTTTTCTAAATGTGAGACACTGTTCTCTTTCCTAACTCAGTTCAAGTGTAGCCATGTTTACAGGATCTTCATAAGTGATATCTTATGATAAGTTTCTTTTTCTGTGTGACTTATTTCACTTAGAATCATCGTACCTGAATCCACCCATTTTGCTGCTACTGGTCTTATGACATTGATTTCATGGCTGAGGGATATTCCATCGTACGTAAGTACCACAATTTTTTGAACCATTTTTATATTTCCTGGGATATTTAAGGTGTACCCAAGTTGAGGTCCTTGTAAGCAGTGCAGCCCTAAATTTTGGGGTGGCTGTGTCTTTTTGATTTTCAGTTTTCCCAAGGTATATTCCCTAGACTGGAAGTGCCCTTGGCTCTGTAGCTCTGTTGTTTACTTGTTTTAGGGAACACAATGCACTCCTCCAGAGAGGCAGTTGGCAATTTACATCCCGCCCATCAGCATAACAAGGCACCCTGTTCTCCAGGGCCTGTCTTGCCTTTCTGGTTTTTACATATTTTGTGGAAGTCCCTTTTGACCGGTGGGAAGAGATACTTCTTTGTAGTGCAGATTTGCATTGCCCGCTTGCTTGCTTGGCCAAAAAGGGCGTATGCATTTTCTCCTGAATATATTCAGGAGAAAACGCATACGCCCTTTTTGGCCAAGTGCATCATTGTCGAAGTTGTGCCCCTCTTCCTGTGCTTTAAAGGCGATTCCAACGTACCTCTGGAAATCTGTTTCCTGCTATTCTGCCACGCTTTCAAGTCCGCCTCGTTGCCTTCCCTCAACAGATTTTTGGACGATAGTTGTCCTTTATTACTCGGCCAGTTTGTGAATTGCTGTACCCCTGAGCTCCATTTTTCAACTCGTTTTTGGTGAGCTGACCACAAGTCCAAAATTTTGGTTCAGGATCTATACTGATTCCCGGTGGGTGGCTGAGACTTTGGTTAATTCTTCTTCCTGCCTGGAAATTACAGTGATATGTGCCCGTCCAAATGCCTAACAGCTACTCTCTCATTGGTTCTCCCTCTTCCCTTTCATCCTCTGCCAAATTGGCAACCTGTGCGAACCAGGAGGTTAAAGGGGCTGTCTCTCCAAGTTGGGAGGTTGATAATAAAGCAGATGGAAAGTCAAACCGGAGCACCAGGAGAGGGACTATTCGTTGAGTTTTAGAAACCTTTCGTATTCACAGTGTGTCCGTTCTCTAGGATTCCCGTACATGTTATATCTGTAGTAATATTCCCTTCAACCTGGAGAGTTGGGACCCATGGAATGTGTGCCATGCATTATTGCTTTAAAGGGTCTGCATTTGCTCACCCAATCTCACCAATCCTCTCAGTCCCAAGTGTCCAGCCTTATGCCACATCCAGCTGTCATTGTAGATAGGGTCATTTCAGGTTTCATCAGAGACCCTGAAGGAATTGTAAAGAATTTCCCAGTTTCTTTTGTTTTATTTTTGAAATTCCTTTTTATAGTGGGTTTGAGCTGATTCTCGCTGCCATATTTATCCCAGTCTAGACACACTTGATTCCCTTACGGAGACATATCAATACATAGGTTTTAAGATTCTTACTAGTCAGATATATTCCTCTGCGGGAAATATGGGGTTTTGAGTCCCTTTCACTGAGGAAGGTGTAGGTCTTGTCTATTCCATAGTTGGTTTTTGGAACGGTACCTGTGCTTATATCAAACTCTGGTTTTATGCATCACCCCACCTCTCCTTCCCCCTTAAGCAGGCATAAGAGTGTTTTCTAAATGTGAGACACTGTTCTCTTTCCTAACTCAGTTCAAGTGTAGCCATGTTTACAGGATCTTCATAAGTGATATCTTATGATAAGTTTCTTTTTCTCTGTGACTTATTTCACTTAGAATCATCGTACCTGAATCCACCCATTTTGCTGCTACTGGTCTTATGACATTGATTTCATGGCTGAGGGATATTCCATCGTACGTAAGTACCACAATTTTTTGAACCATTTTTATATTTCCTGGGATATTTAAGGTGTACCCAAGTGGAGGTCCTTGTAAGCAGTGCAGCCCTAAATTTTGGGGTGGCTGTGTCTTTTTGATTTTCAGTTTTCCCAAGGTATATTCCCTAGACTGGAAGTGCCCTTGGCTCTGTAGCTCTGTTGTTTACTTGTTTTAGGGAACACAATGCACTCCTCCAGAGAGGCAGTTGGCAATTTACATCCCGCCCATCAGCATAACAAGGCTCCCTGTTCTCCAGGGCCTGTCTTGCCTTTCTGGTTTTTACACATTTTGTGGATGTCCCTTTTGACCGGTGGGAAGTGATACTTCTTTGTAGTGCAGATTTGCATTGCCCGCTTGCTTGCTTGGCCAAAAAGGGCGTATGCGTTTTCTCCTGAATATATTCAGGAGAAAACGCATACGCCCTTTTTGGCCAAGTGCATCATTGTCGAAGTTGTGCCCCTCTTCCTGTGCTTTAAAGGCGATTCCAACGTACCTCTTGAAATCTGTTTCCTGCTATTCTGCCTCGCTTTCAAGTCCGCCTCGTTGCCTTCCCTCAACAGATTTTTGGACGATAGTTGTCCTTTATTACTCGGCCAGTTTGTGAATTGCTGTACCCCTGAGCTCCATTTTTCAACTCGTTTTTGGTGAGCTGACCACAAGTCCAAAATTTTGGTTCAGGATCTATACTGATTCCCGGTGGGTGGCTGAGACTTTGGTTAATTCTTCTTCCTGCCTGGAAATTACAGTGATATGTGCCCGTCCAAATGCCTAACAGCTACTCTCTCATTGGTTCTCCCTCTTCCCTTTCATCCTCTGCCAAATTGGCAACCTGTGCGAACCAGGAGGTTAAAGGGGCTGTCTCTCCAAGTTGGGAGGTTGATAATAAAGCAAATGGAAAGTCAAACCGGAGCACCAGGAGAGGGACTATTCGTTGAGTTTTAGAAACCTTTCGTATTCACAGTGTGTCCGTTCTCTAGGATTCCCGTACATGTTATATCTGTAGTAATATTCCCTTCAACCTGGAGAGTTGGGACACATGGAATGTGTGCCATGCATTATTGCTTTAAAGGGTCTGCATTTGCTCACCCAATCTCACCAATCCTCTCAGTCCCAAGTGTCCAGCCTTATGCCACATCCAGCTGTCATTGTAGATAGGGTCATTTCAGGTTTCATCAGAGACCCTGAAGGAATTGTAAAGAATTTCCCAGTTTTTTTTGTTTTATTTTTGAAATTCCTTTTTATAGTGGGTTTGAGCTGATTCTCGCTGCCATATTTATCCCAGTCTAGACACACTTGATTCCCTTACGGAGACATATCAATACATAGGTTTTAAGATTCTTACTAGTCAGATATATTCCTCTGCGGGAAATATGGGGTTTTGAGTCCCTTTCACTGAGGAAGGTGTAGGTCTTGTCTATTCCATAGTTGGTTTTTGGAACGGTACCTGTGCTTATATCAAACTCTGGTTTTATGCATCACCCCACCTCTCCTTCCCCCTTAAGCAGGCATAAGAGTGTTTTCTAAATGTGAGACACTGTTCTCTTTCCTAACTCAGTTCAAGTGTAGCCATGTTTACAGGATCTTCATAAGTGATATCTTATGATAAGTTTCTTTTTCTGTGTGACTTATTTCACTTAGAATCATCGTACCTGAATCCACCCATTTTGCTGCTACTGGTCTTATGACATTGATTTCATGGCTGAGGGATATTCCATCGTACGTAAGTACCACAATTTTTTGAACCATTTTTATATTTCCTGGGATATTTAAGGTGTACCCAAGTTGAGGTCCTTGTAAGCAGTGCAGCCCTAAATTTTGGGGTGGCTGTGTCTTTTTGATTTTCAGTTTTCCCAAGGTATATTCCCTAGACTGGAAGTGCCCTTGGCTCTGTAGCTCTGTTGTTTACTTGTTTTAGGGAACACAATGCACTCCTCCAGAGAGGCAGTTGGCAATTTACATCCCGCCCATCAGCATAACAAGGCACCCTGTTCTCCAGGGCCTGTCTTGCCTTTCTGGTTTTTACATATTTTGTGGAAGTCCCTTTTGACCGGTGGGAAGAGATACTTCTTTGTAGTGCAGATTTGCATTGCCCGCTTGCTTGCTTGGCCAAAAAGGGCGTATGCATTTTCTCCTGAATATATTCAGGAGAAAACGCATACGCCCTTTTTGGCCAAGTGCATCATTGTCGAAGTTGTGCCCCTCTTCCTGTGCTTTAAAGGCGATTCCAACGTACCTCTGGAAATCTGTTTCCTGCTATTCTGCCACGCTTTCAAGTCCGCCTCGTTGCCTTCCCTCAACAGATTTTTGGACGATAGTTGTCCTTTATTACTCGGCCAGTTTGTGAATTGCTGTGCCCCTGAGCTCCATTTTTCAACTCGTTTTTGGTGAGCTGACCGCAAGTCCAAAATTTTGGTTCAGGATCTATACTGATTCCCGGTGGGTGGCTGAGACTTTGGTTAATTCTTCTTCCTGCCTGGAAATTACAGTGATATGTGCCCGTCCAAATGCCTAACAGCTACTCTCTCATTGGTTCTCCCTCTTCCCTTTCATCCTCTGCCAAATTGGCAACCTGTGCGAACCAGGAGGTTAAAGGGGCTGTCTCTCCAAGTTGGGAGGTTGATAATAAAGCAGATGGAAAGTCAAACCGGAGCACCAGGAGAGGGACTATTCGTTGAGTTTTAGAAACCTTTCGTATTCACAGTGTGTCCGTTCTCTAGGATTCCCGTACATGTTATATCTGTAGTAATATTCCCTTCAACCTGGAGAGTTGGGACCCATGGAATGTGTGCCATGCATTATTGCTTTAAAGGGTCTGCATTTGCTCACCCAATCTCACCAATCCTCTCAGTCCCAAGTGTCCAGCCTTATGCCACATCCAGCTGTCATTGTAGATAGGGTCATTTCAGGTTTCATCAGAGACCCTGAAGTAATTGTAAAGAATTTCCCAGTTTTTTTTGTTTTGTTTTTGAAATTCCTTTTTATAGTGGGTTTGAGCTGATTCTCGCTGCCATATTTATCCCTGTCTAGACACACTTGATTCCCTTACGGAGACATATCAATACATAGGTTTTAAGATTCTTACTAGTCAGATATATTCCTCTGCGGGAAATATGGGGTTTTGAGTCCCTTTCACTGAGGAAGGTGTAGGTCTTGTCTATTCCATAGTTGGTTTTTGGAACGGTACCTGTGCTTATATCAAACTCTGGTTTTATGCATCACCCCACCTCTCCTTCCCCCTTAAGCAGGCATAAGAGTGTTTTCTAAATGTGAGACACTGTTCTCTTTCCTAACTCAGTTCAAGTGTAGCCATGTTTACAGGATCTTCATAAGTGATAACTTATGATAAGTTTCTTTTTCTCTGTGACTTATTTCAATTAGAATCATCGTACCTGAATCCACCCATTTTGCTGCTACTGCTCTTATGACATTGATTTCATGGCTGAGGGATATTCCATCGTACGTAAGTACCACAATTTTTTGAACCAATTTTATATTTCCTGGGATATTTAAGGTGTACCCAAGTTGAAGTCCTTCTAAGCAGTGCAGCCCTAAATTTTGGAGTGGCTGTGTCTTATTGATTTTCAGTTTTTCCCAGGTATATTCCCTAGACTGGAAGTGCCCTTGGCTCTGTAGCTCTGTTGTTTACTTGTTTTAGGGAACACAATGCACTCCTCCAGAGAGGCAGTTGGCAATTTACATCCCGCCCATCAGCATAACAAGGCTCCCTGTTCTCCAGGGCCTGTCTTGCCTTTCTGGTTTTTACACATTTTGTGGATGTCCCTTTTGACCGGTGGGAAGTGATACTTCTTTGTAGTGCAGATTTGCATTGCCCGCTTGCTTGCTTGGCCAAAAAGGGCGTATGCGTTTTCTCCTGAATATATTCAGGAGAAAACGCATACGCCCTTTTTGGCCAAGTGCATCATTGTCGAAGTTGTGCCCCTCTTCCTGTGCTTTAAAGGCGATTCCAACGTACCTCTTGAAATCTGTTTCCTGCTATTCTGCCTCGCTTTCAAGTCCGCCTCGTTGCCTTCCCTCAACAGATTTTTGGACGATAGTTGTCCTTTATTACTCGGCCAGTTTGTGAATTGCTGTGCCCCTGAGCTCCATTTTTCAACTCGTTTTTGGTGAGCTGACCGCAAGTCCAAAATTTTGGTTCAGGATCTATACTGATTCCCGGTGGGTGGCTGAGACTTTGGTTAATTCTTCTTCCTGCCGGGAAATTACAGTGATATGTGCCCGTCCAAATGCCTAACAGCTACTCTCTCATTGGTTCTCCCTCTTCCCTTTCATCCTCTGCCAAATTGGCAACCTGTGTGAACCAGGAGGTTAAAGGGGCTGTCTCTCCAAGTTGGGAGGTTGATAATAAAGCAGATGGAAAGTCAAACCGGAGCACCAGGAGAGGGACTATTCGTTGAGTTTTAGAAACCTTTCGTATTCACAGTGTGTCCGTTCTCTAGGATTCCCGTACATGTTATATCTGTAGTAATATTCCCTTCAACCTGGAGAGTTGGGACCCATGGAATGTGTGCCATGCATTATTGCTTTAAAGGGTCTGCATTTGCTCACCCAATCTCACCAATCCTCTCAGTCCCAAGTGTCCAGCCTTATGCCACATCCAGCTGTCATTGTAGATAGGGTCATTTCAGGTTTCATCAGAGACCCTGAAGGAATTGTAAAGAATTTCCCAGTTTTTTTGTTTTATTTTTGAAATTCCTTTTTATAGTGGGTTTGAGCTGATTCTCGCTGCCATATTTATCCCAGTCTAGACACACTTGATTCCCTCACGGAGACATATCAATACAGAGGTTTTAAGATTCTTACTAGTCAGATATATTCCTCTGCGGGAAATATGGGGTTTTGAGTCCCTTTCACTGAGGAAGGTGTAGGTCTTGTCTATTCCATAGTTGGTTTTTGGAACGGTACCTGTGCTTATATCAAACTCTGGTTTTATGCATCACCCCACCTCTCCTTCCCCCTTAAGCAGGCATAAGAGTGTTTTCTAAATGTGAGACACTGTTCTCTTTCCTAACTCAGTTCAAGTGTAGCCATGTTTACAGGATCTTCATAAGTGATATCTTATGATAAGTTTCTTTTTCTGTGTGACTTATTTCACTTAGAATCATCGTACCTGAATCCACCCATTTTGCTGCTACTGGTCTTATGACATTGATTTCATGGCTGAGGGATATTCCATCGTACGTAAGTACCACAATTTTTTGAACCATTTTTATATTTCCTGGGATATTTAAGGTGTACCCAAGTTGAGGTCCTTGTAAGCAGTGCAGCCCTAAATTTTGGGGTGGCTGTGTCTTTTTGATTTTCAGTTTTCCCAAGGTATATTCCCTAGACTGGAAGTGCCCTTGGCTCTGTAGCTCTGTTGTTTACTTGTTTTAGGGAACACAATGCACTCCTCCAGAGAGGCAGTTGGCAATTTACATCCCGCCCATCAGCATAACAAGGCTCCCTGTTCTCCAGGGCCTGTCTTGCCTTTCTGGTTTTTACACATTTTGTGGATGTCCCTTTTGACCGGTGGGAAGTGATACTTCTTTGTAGTGCAGATTTGCATTGCCCGCTTGCTTGCTTGGCCAAAAAGGGTGTATGCGTTTTCTCCTGAATATATTCAGGAGAAAACGCATACGCCCTTTTGGGCCAAGTGCATCATTGTCGAAGTTGTGCCCCTCTTCCTGTGCTTTAAAGGCGATTCCAACGTACCTCTGGAAATCTGTTTCCTGCTATTCTGCTTCGCTTTCAAGTCCGCCTCATTGCCTTCCCTCAACAGATTTTTGGACGATAGTTGTCCTTTATTACTCGGCCAGTTTGTGAATTGCTGTGCCCCTGAGCTCCATTTTTCAACTCGTTTTTGGTGAGCTGACCGCAAGTCCAAAATTTTGGTTCAGGATCTATACTGATTCCCGGTGGGTGGCTGAGACTTTGGTTAATTCTTCTTCCTGCCTGGAAATTACAGTGATATGTGCCCGTCCAAATGCCTAACAGCTACTCTCTCATTGGTTCTCCCTCTTCCCTTTCATCCTCTGCCAAATTGGCAACCTGTGCGAACCAGGAGGTTAAAGGGGCTGTCTCTCCAAGTTGGGAGGTTGATAATAAAGCAGATGGAAAGTCAAACCGGAGCACCAGGAGAGGGACTATTCGTTGAGTTTTAGAAACCTTTCGTATTCACAGTGTGTCCGTTCTCTAGGATTCCCGTACATGTTATATCTGTAGTAATATTCCCTTCAACCTGGAGAGTTGGGACCCATGGAATGTGTGCCATGCATTATTGCTTTAAAGGGTCTGCATTTGCTCACCCAATCTCACCAATCCTCTCTGTCCCAAGTGTCCAGCCTTATGCCACATCCAGCTGTCATTGTAGATAGGGTCATTTCAGGTTTCATCAGAGACCCTGAAGGAATTGTAAAGAATTTCCCAGTTTTTTTGTTTTATTTTTGAAATTCCTTTTTATAGTGGGTTTGAGCTGATTCTCGCTGCCATATTTATCCCAGTCTAGACACACTTGATTCCCTTACGGAGACATATCAATACATAGGTTTTAAGATTCTTACTAGTCAGATATATTCCTCTGCGGGAAATATGGGGTTTTGAGTCCCTTTCACTGAGGAAGGTGTAGGTCTTGTCTATTCCATAGTTGGTTTTTGGAACGGTACCTGTGCTTATATCAAACTCTGGTTTTATGCATCACCCCACCTCTCCTTCCCCCTTAAGCAGGCATAAGAGTGTTTTCTAAATGTGAGACACTGTTCTCTTTCCTAACTCAGTTCAAGTGTAGCCATGTTTACAGGATCTTCATAAGTGATATCTTATGATAAGTTTCTTTTTCTCTGTGACTTATTTCACTTAGAATCATCGTACCTGAATCCACCCATTTTGCTGCTACTGGTCTTATGACATTGATTTCATGGCTGAGGGATATTCCATCGTACGTAAGTACCACAATTTTTTGAACCATTTTTATATTTCCTGGGATATTTAAGGTGTACCCAAGTTGAGGTCCTTGTAAGCAGTGCAGCCCTAAATTTTGGGGTGGCTGTGTCTTTTTGATTTTCAGTTTTCCCAAGGTATATTCCCTAGACTGGAAGTGCCCTTGGCTCTGTAGCTCTGTTGTTTACTTGTTTTAGGGAACACAATGCACTCCTCCAGAGAGGCAGTTGGCAATTTACATCCCGCCCATCAGCATAACAAGGCTCCCTGTTCTCCAGGGCCTGTCTTGCCTTTCTGGTTTTTACACATTTTGTGGATGTCCCTTTTGACCGGTGGGAAGTGATACTTCTTTGTAGTGCAGATTTGCATTGCCCGCTTGCTTGCTTGGCCAAAAAGGGCGTATGCGTTTTCTCCTGAATATATTCAGGAGAAAACGCATACGCCCTTTTTGGCCAAGTGCATCATTGTCGAAGTTGTGCCCCTCTTCCTGTGCTTTAAAGGCGATTCCAACGTACCTCTGGAAATCTGTTTCCTGCTATTCTGCCTCGCTTTCAAGTCCGCCTCGTTGCCTTCTCTCATCAGATTTTTGGACGATAGTTGTCCTTTATTACTCGGCCAGTTTGTGAATTGCTGTGCCCCTGAGGTCCATTTTTCAACTCGTTTTTGGTGTGCTGACCGCAAGTCCAAAATTTTGGTTCAGGATCTATACTGATTCCCGGTGGGTGGCTGAGACTTTGGTTAATTCTTCTTCCTGCCGGGAAATTACAGTGATATGTGCCCGTCCAAATGCCTAACAGCTACTCTCTCATTGGTTCTCCCTCTTCCCTTTCATCCTCTGCCAAATTGGCAACCTGTGCGAACCAGGAGGTTAAAGGGGCTGTCTCTCCAAGTTGGGAGGTTGATAATAAAGCAGATGGAAAGTCAAACCGGAGCACCAGGAGAGGGACTATTCGTTGAGTTTTAGAAACCTTTCGTATTCACAGTGTGTCCGTTCTCTAGGATTCCCGTACATGTTATATCTGTAGTAATATTCCCTTCAACCTGGAGAGTTGGGACCCATGGAATGTGTGCCATGCATTATTGCTTTAAAGGGTCTGCATTTGCTCACCCAATCTCACCAATCCTCTCAGTCCCAAGTGTCCAGCCTTATGCCACATCCAGCTGTCATTGTAGATAGGGTCATTTCAGGTTTCATCAGAGACCCTGAAGGAATTGTAAAGAATTTCCCAGTTTTTTTGTTTTATTTTTAAAATTCCTTTTTATAGTGGGTTTGAGCTGATTCTCGCTGCCATATTTATCCCAGTCTAGACACACTTGATTCCCTTACGGAGACATATCAATACATAGGTTTTAAGATTCTTACTAGTCAGATATATTCCTCTGCGGGAAATATGGGGTTTTGAGTCCCTTTCACTGAGGAAGGTGTAGGTCTTGTCTATTCCATAGTTGGTTTTTGGAACGGTACCTGTGCTTATATCAAACTCTGGTTTTATGCATCACCCCACCTCTCCTTCCCCCTTAAGCAGGCATAAGAGTGTTTTCTAAATGTGAGACACTGTTCTCTTTCCTAACTCAGTTCAAGTGTAGCCATGTTTACAGGATCTTCATAAGTGATATCTTATGATAAGTTTCTTTTTCTGTGTGACTTATTTCACTTAGAATCATCGTACCTGAATCCACCCATTTTGCTGCTACTGGTCTTATGACATTGATTTCATGGCTGAGGGATATTCCATCGTACGTAAGTACCACAATTTTTTGAACCATTTTTATATTTCCTGGGATATTTAAGGTGTACCCAAGTGGAGGTCCTTGTAAGCAGTGCAGCCCTAAATTTTGGGGTGGCTGTGTCTTTTTGATTTTCAGTTTTCCCAAGGTATATTCCCTAGACTGGAAGTGCCCTTGGCTCTGTAGCTCTGTTGTTTACTTGTTTTAGGGAACACAATGCACTCCTCCAGAGAGGCAGTTGGCAATTTACATCCCGCCCATCAGCATAACAAGGCTCCCTGTTCTCCAGGGCCTGTCTTGCCTTTCTGGTTTTTACACATTTTGTGGATGTCCCTTTTGACCAGTGGGAAGTGATACTTCTTTGTAGTGCAGATTTGCATTGCCCACTTGCTTGCTTGGCCAAAAAGGGCGTATGCGTTTTCTCCTGAATATATTCAGGAGAAAACGCATACGCCCTTTTTGGCCAAGTGCATCATTGTCGAAGTTGTGCCCCTCTTCCTGTGCTTTAAAGGCGATTCCAACGTACCTCTGGAAATCTGTTTCCTGCTATTCTGCCTCGCTTTCAAGTCCGCCTCGTTGCCTTCCCTCAACAGATTTTTGGACGATAGTTGTCCTTTATTACTCGGCCAGTTTGTGAATTGCTGTGCCCCTGAGCTCCATTTTTCAACTCGTTTTTGGTGAGCTGACCGCAAGTCCAAAATTTTGGTTCAGGATCTATACTGATTCCCGGTGGGTGGCTGAGACTTTGGTTAATTCTTCTTCCTGCCGGGAAATTACAGTGATATGTGCCCGTCCAAATGCCTAACAGCTACTCTCTCATTGGTTCTCCCTCTTCCCTTTCATCCTCTGCCAAATTGGCAACCTGTGCGAACCAGGAGGTTAAAGGGGCTGTCTCTCCAAGTTGGGAGGTTGATAATAAAGCAGATGGAAAGTCAAACCGGAGCACCAGGAGAGGGACTATTCGTTGAGTTTTAGAAACCTTTCGTATTCACAGTGTGTCCGTTCTCTAGGATTCCCGTACATGTTATATCTGTAGTAATATTCCCTTCAACCTGGAGAGTTGGGACCCATGGAATGTGTGCCATGCATTATTGCTTTAAAGGGTCTGCATTTGCTCACCCAATCTCACCAATCCTCTCTGTCCCAAGTGTCCAGCCTTATGCCACATCCAGCTGTCATTGTAGATAGGGTCATTTCAGGTTTCATCAGAGACCCTGAAGGAATTGTAAAGAATTTCCCAGTTTTTTTGTTTTATTTTTGAAATTCCTTTTTATATTGGGTTTGAGCTGATTCTCGCTGCCATATTTATCCCAGTCTAGACACACTTGATTCCCTTACGGAGACATATCAATACATAGGTTTTAAGATTCTTACTAGTCAGATATATTCCTCTGCGGGAAATATGGGGTTTTGAGTCCCTTTCACTGAGGAAGGTGTAGGTCTTGTCTATTCCATAGTTGGTTTTTGGAACGGTACCTGTGCTTATATCAAACTCTGGTTTTATGCATCACCCCACCTCTCCTTCCCCCTTAAGCAGGCATAAGAGTGTTTTCTAAATGTGAGACACTGTTCTCTTTCCTAACTCAGTTCAAGTGTAGCCATGTTTACAGGATCTTCATAAGTGATATCTTATGATAAGTTTCTTTTTCTCTGTGACTTATTTCACTTAGAATCATCGTACCTGAATCCACCCATTTTGCTGCTACTGGTCTTATGACATTGATTTCATGGCTGAGGGATATTCCATCGTACATAAGTACCACAATTTTTTGAACCATTTTTATATTTCCTGGGATATTTAAGGTGTACCCAAGTTGAGGTCCTTGTAAGCAGTGCAGCCCTAAATTTTGGGGTGGCTGTGTCTTTTTGATTTTCAGTTTTCCCAAGGTATATTCCCTAGACTGGAAGTGCCCTTGGCTCTGTAGCTCTGTTGTTTACTTGTTTTAGGGAACACAATGCACTCCTCCAGAGAGGCAGTTGGCAATTTACATCCCGCCCATCAGCATAACAAGGCTCCCTGTTCTCCAGGGCCTGTCTTGCCTTTCTGGTTTTTACACATTTTGTGGATGTCCCTTTTGACCGGTGGGAAGTGATACTTCTTTGTAGTGCAGATTTGCATTGCCCGCTTGCTTGCTTGGCCAAAAAGGGCGTATGCGTTTTCTCCTGAATATATTCAGGAGAAAACGCATACGCCCTTTTTGGCCAAGTGCATCATTGTCGAAGTTGTGCCCCTCTTCCTGTGCTTTAAAGGCGATTCCAACGTACCTCTGGAAATCTGTTTCCTGCTATTCTGCCTCGCTTTCAAGTCCGCCTCGTTGCCTTCCCTCAACAGATTTTTGGACGATAGTTGTCCTTTATTACTCGGCCAGTTTGTGAATTGCTGTGCCCCTGAGGTCCATTTTTCAACTCGTTTTTGGTGTGCTGACCGCAAGTCCAAAATTTTGGTTCAGGATCTATACTGATTCCCGGTGGGTGGCTGAGACTTTGGTTAATTCTTCTTCCTGCCGGGAAATTACAGTGATATGTGCCCGTCCAAATGCCTAACAGCTACTCTCTCATTGGTTCTCCCTCTTCCCTTTCATCCTCTGCCAAATTGGCAACCTGTGCGAACCAGGAGGTTAAAGGGGCTGTCTCTCCAAGTTGGGAGGTTGATAATAAAGCAGATGGAAAGTCAAACCGGAGCACCAGGAGAGGGACTATTCGTTGAGTTTTAGAAACCTTTCGTATTCACAGTGTGTCCGTTCTCTAGGATTCCCGTACATGTTATATCTGTAGTAATATTCCCTTCAACCTGGAGAGTTGGGACCCATGGAATGTGTGCCATGCATTATTGCTTTAAAGGGTCTGCATTTGCTCACCCAATCTCACCAATCCTCTCAGTCCCAAGTGTCCAGCCTTATGCCACATCCAGCTGTCATTGTAGATAGGGTCATTTCAGGTTTCATCAGAGACCCTGAAGGAATTGTAAAGAATTTCCCAGTTTTTTTGTTTTATTTTTGAAATTCCTTTTTATAGTGGGTTTGAGCTGATTCTCGCTGCCATATTTATCCCAGTCTAGACACACTTGATTCCCTTACGGAGACGTATCAATACATAGGTTTTAAGATTCTTACTAGTCAGATATATTCCTCTGCGGGAAATATGGGGTTTTGAGTCCCTTTCACTGAGGAAGGTGTAGGTCTTGTCTATTCCATAGTTGGTTTTTGGAACGGTACCTGTGCTTATATCAAACTCTGGTTTTATGCATCACCCCACCTCTCCTTCCCCCTTAAGCAGGCATAAGAGTGTTTTCTAAATGTGAGACACTGTTCTCTTTCCTAACTCAGTTCAAGTGTAGCCATGTTTACAGGATCTTCATAAGTGATATCTTATGATAAGTTTCTTTTTCTGTGTGACTTATTTCACTTAGAATCATCGTACCTGAATCCACCCATTTTGCTGCTACTGGTCTTATGACATTGATTTCATGGCTGAGGGATATTCCATCGTACGTAAGTACCACAATTTTTTGAACCATTTTTATATTTCCTGGGATATTTAAGGTGTACCCAAGTGGAGGTCCTTGTAAGCAGTGCAGCCCTAAATTTTGGGGTGGCTGTGTCTTTTTGATTTTCAGTTTTCCCAAGGTATATTCCCTAGACTGGAAGTGCCCTTGGCTCTGTAGCTCTGTTGTTTACTTGTTTTAGGGAACACAATGCACTCCTCCAGAGAGGCAGTTGGCAATTTACATCCCGCCCATCAGCATAACAAGGCTCCCTGTTCTCCAGGGCCTGTCTTGCCTTTCTGGTTTTTACACATTTTGTGGATGTCCCTTTTGACCGGTGGGAAGTGATACTTCTTTGTAGTGCAGATTTGCATTGCCCGCTTGCTTGCTTGGCCAAAAAGGGCGTATGCGTTTTCTCCTGAATATATTCAGGAGAAAACGCATACGCCCTTTTTGGCCAAGTGCATCATTGTCGAAGTTGTGCCCCTCTTCCTGTGCTTTAAAGGCGATTCCAACGTACCTCTTGAAATCTGTTTCCTGCTATTCTGCCTCGCTTTCAAGTCCGCCTCGTTGCCTTCCCTCAACAGATTTTTGGACGATAGTTGTCCTTTATTACTCGGCCAGTTTGTGAATTGCTGTACCCCTGAGCTCCATTTTTAAACTCGTTTTTGGTGAGCTGACCACAAGTCCAAAATTTTGGTTCAGGATCTATACTGATTCCCGGTGGGTGGCTGAGACTTTGGTTAATTCTTCTTCCTGCCTGGAAATTACAGTGATATGTGCCCGTCCAAATGCCTAACAGCTACTCTCTCATTGGTTCTCCCTCTTCCCTTTCATCCTCTGCCAAATTGGCAACCTGTGCGAACCAGGAGGTTAAAGGGGCTGTCTCTCCAAGTTGGGAGGTTGATAATAAAGCAGATGGAAAGTCAAACCGGAGCACCAGGAGAGGGACTATTCGTTGAGTTTTAGAAACCTTTCGTATTCACAGTGTGTCCGTTCTCTAGGATTCCCGTACATGTTATATCTGTAGTAATATTCCCTTCAACCTGGAGAGTTGGGACACATGGAATGTGTGCCATGCATTATTGCTTTAAAGGGTCTGCATTTGCTCACCCAATCTCACCAATCCTCTCAGTCCCAAGTGTCCAGCCTTATGCCACATCCAGCTGTCATTGTAGATAGGGTCATTTCAGGTTTCATCAGAGACCCTGAAGGAATTGTAAAGAATTTCCCAGTTTTTTTTGTTTTATTTTTGAAATTCCTTTTTATAGTGGGTTTGAGCTGATTCTCGCTGCCATATTTATCCCAGTCTAGACACACTTGATTCCCTTACGGAGACATATCAATACATAGGTTTTAAGATTCTTACTAGTCAGATATATTCCTCTGCGGGAAATATGGGGTTTTGAGTCCCTTTCACTGAGGAAGGTGTAGGTCTTGTCTATTCCATAGTTGGTTTTTGGAACGGTACCTGTGCTTATATCAAACTCTGGTTTTATGCATCACCCCACCTCTCCTTCCCCCTTAAGCAGGCATAAGAGTGTTTTCTAAATGTGAGACACTGTTCTCTTTCCTAACTCAGTTCAAGTGTAGCCATGTTTACAGGATCTTCATAAGTGATATCTTATGATAAGTTTCTTTTTCTGTGTGACTTATTTCACTTAGAATCATCGTACCTGAATCCACCCATTTTGCTGCTACTGGTCTTATGACATTGATTTCATGGCTGAGGGATATTCCATCGTACGTAAGTACCACAATTTTTTGAACCATTTTTATATTTCCTGGGATATTTAAGGTGTAGCCAAGTTGAGGTCCTTGTAAGCAGTGCAGCCCTAAATTTTGGGGTGGCTGTGTCTTTTTGATTTTCAGTTTTCCCAAGGTATATTCCCTAGACTGGAAGTGCCCTTGGCTCTGTAGCTCTGTTGTTTACTTGTTTTAGGGAACACAATGCACTCCTCCAGAGAGGCAGTTGGCAATTTACATCCCGCCCATCAGCATAACAAGGCTCCCTGTTCTCCAGGGCCTGTCTTGCCTTTCTGGTTTTTACACATTTTGTGGATGTCCCTTTTGACCGGTGGGAAGTGATACTTCTTTGTAGTGCAGATTTGCATTGCCCGCTTGCTTGCTTGGCCAAAAAGGGCGTATGCGTTTTCTCCTGAATATATTCAGGAGAAAACGCATACGCCCTTTTTGGCCAAGTGCATCATTGTCGAAGTTGTGCCCCTCTTCCTGTGCTTTAAAGGCGATTCCAACGTACCTCTGGAAATCTGTTTCCTGCTATTCTGCCTCGCTTTCAAGTCCGCCTCGTTGCCTTCCCTCAACAGATTTTTGGACGATAGTTGTCCTTTATTACTCGGCCAGTTTGTGAATTGCTGTGCCCCTGAGCTCCATTTTTCAACTCGTTTTTGGTGTGCTGACCGCAAGTCCAAAATTTTGGTTCAGGATCTATACTGATTCCCGGTGGGTGGCTGAGACTTTGGTTAATTCTTCTTCCTGCCGGGAAATTACAGTGATATGTGCCCGTCCAAATGCCTAACAGCTACTCTCTCATTGGTTCTCCCTCTTCCCTTTCATCCTCTGCCAAATTGGCAACCTGTGCGAACCAGGAGGTTAAAGGGGCTGTCTCTCCAAGTTGGGAGGTTGATAATAAAGCAGATGGAAAGTCAAACCGGAGCACCAGGAGAGGGACTATTCGTTGAGTTTTAGAAACCTTTCGTATTCACAGTGTGTCCGTTCTCTAGGATTCCCGTACATGTTATATCTGTAGTAATATTCCCTTCAACCTGGAGAGTTGGGACCCATGGAATGTGTGCCATGCATTATTGCTTTAAAGGGTCTGCATTTGCTCACCCAATCTCACCAATCCTCTCAGTCCCAAGTGTCCAGCCTTATGCCACATCCAGCTGTCATTGTAGATAGGGTCACTTCAGGTTTCATCAGAGACCCTGAAGGAATTGTAAAGAATTTCCCAGTTTTTTTGTTTTATTTTTGAAATTCCTTTTTATAGTGGGTTTGAGCTGATTCTCGCTGCCATATTTATCCCAGTCTAGACACACTTGATTCCCTTACGGAGACATATCAATACATAGGTTTTAAGATTCTTACTAGTCAGATATATTCCTCTGCGGGAAATATGGGGTTTTGAGTCCCTTTCACTGAGGAAGGTGTAGGTCTTGTCTATTCCATAGTTGGTTTTTGGAACGGTACCTGTGCTTATATCAAACTCTGGTTTTATGCATCACCCCACCTCTCCTTCCCCCTTAAGCAGGCATAAGAGTGTTTTCTAAATGTGAGACACTGTTCTCTTTCCTAACTCAGTTCAAGTGTAGCCATGTTTACAGGATCTTCATAAGTGATATCTTATGATAAGTTTCTTTTTCTGTGTGACTTATTTCACTTAGAATCATCGTACCTGAATCCACCCATTTTGCTGCTACTGGTCTTATGACATTGATTTCATGGCTGAGGGATATTCCATCGTACGTAAGTACCACAATTGTTTGAACCATTTTTATATTTCCTGGGATATTTAAGGTGTACCCAAGTGGAGGTCCTTGTAAGCAGTGCAGCCCTAAATTTTGGGGTGGCTGTGTCTTTTTGATTTTCAGTTTTCCCAAGGTATATTCCCTAGACTGGAAGTGCCCTTGGCTCTGTAGCTCTGTTGTTTACTTGTTTTAGGGAACACAATGCACTCCTCCAGAGAGGCAGTTGGCAATTTACATCCCGCCCATCAGCATAACAAGGCTCCCTGTTCTCCAGGGCCTGTCTTGCCTTTCTGGTTTTTACACATTTTGTGGATGTCCCTTTTGACCGGTGGGAAGTGATACTTCTTTGTAGTGCAGATTTGCATTGCCCACTTGCTTGCTTGGCCAAAAAGGGCGTATGCGTTTTCTCCTGAATATATTCAGGAGAAAACGCATACGCCCTTTTTGGCCAAGTGCATCATTGTCGAAGTTGTGCCCCTCTTCCTGTGCTTTAAAGGCGATTCCAACGTACCTCTTGAAATCTGTTTCCTGCTATTCTGCCTCGCTTTCAAGTCCGCCTCGTTGCCTTCCCTCAACAGATTTTTGGACGATAGTTGTCCTTTATTACTCGGCCAGTTTGTGAATTGCTGTACCCCTGAGCTCCATTTTTCAACTCGTTTTTGGTGAGCTGACCACAAGTCCAAAATTTTGGTTCAGGATCTATACTGATTCCCGGTGGGTGGCTGAGACTTTGGTTAATTCTTCTTCCTGCCTGGAAATTACAGTGATATGTGCCCGTCCAAATGCCTAACAGCTACTCTCTCATTGGTTCTCCCTCTTCCCTTTCATCCTCTGCCAAATTGGCAACCTGTGCGAACCAGGAGGTTAAAGGGGCTGTCTCTCCAAGTTGGGAGGTTGATAATAAAGCAGATGGAAAGTCAAACCGGAGCACCAGGAGAGGGACTATTCGTTGAGTTTTAGAAACCTTTCGTATTCACAGTGTGTCCGTTCTCTAGGATTCCCGTACATGTTATATCTGTAGTAATATTCCCTTCAACCTGGAGAGTTGGGACCCATGGAATGTGTGCCATGCATTATTGCTTTAAAGGGTCTGCATTTGCTCACCCAATCTCACCAATCCTCTCAGTCCCAAGTGTCCAGCCTTATGCCACATCCAGCTGTCATTGTAGATAGGGTCATTTCAGGTTTCATCAGAGACCCTGAAGGAATTGTAAAGAATTTCCCAGTTTTTTTTGTTTTATTTTTGAAATTCCTTTTTATAGTGGGTTTGAGCTGATTCTCGCTGCCATATTTATCCCAGTCTAGACACACTTGATTCCCTTACGGAGACATATCAATACATAGGTTTTAAGATTCTTACTAGTCAGATATATTCCTCTGCGGGAAATATGGGGTTTTGAGTCCCTTTCACTGAGGAAGGTGTAGGTCTTGTCTATTCCATAGTTGGTTTTTGGAACGGTACCTGTGCTTATATCAAACTCTGGTTTTATGCATCACCCCACCTCTCCTTCCCCCTTAAGCAGGCATAAGAGTGTTTTCTAAATGTGAGACACTGTTCTCTTTCCTAACTCAGTTCAAGTGTAGCCATGTTTACAGGATCTTCATAAGTGATATCTTATGATAAGTTTCTTTTTCTCTGTGACTTATTTCACTTAGAATCATCGTACCTGAATCCACCCATTTTGCTGCTACTGGTCTTATGACATTGATTTCATGGCTGAGGGATATTCCATCGTACGTAAGTACCACAATTTTTTGAACCATTTTTATATTTCCTGGGATATTTAAGGTGTACCCAAGTGGAGGTCCTTGTAAGCAGTGCAGCCCTAAATTTTGGGGTGGCTGTGTCTTTTTGATTTTCAGTTTTCCCAAGGTATATTCCCTAGACTGGAAGTGCCCTTGGCTCTGTAGCTCTGTTGTTTACTTGTTTTAGGGAACACAATGCACTCCTCCAGAGAGGCAGTTGGCAATTTACATCCCGCCCATCAGCATAACAAGGCTCCCTGTTCTCCAGGGCCTGTCTTGCCTTTCTGGTTTTTACACATTTTGTGGATGTCCCTTTTGACCGGTGGGAAGTGATACTTCTTTGTAGTGCAGATTTGCATTGCCCGCTTGCTTGCTTGGCCAAAAAGGGCGTATGCGTTTTCTCCTGAATATATTCAGGAGAAAACGCATACGCCCTTTTTGGCCAAGTGCATCATTGTCGAAGTTGTGCCCCTCTTCCTGTGCTTTAAAGGCGATTCCAACGTACCTCTTGAAATCTGTTTCCTGCTATTCTGCCTCGCTTTCAAGTCCGCCTCGTTGCCTTCCCTCAACAGATTTTTGGACGATAGTTGTCCTTTATTACTCGGCCAGTTTGTGAATTGCTGTACCCCTGAGCTCCATTTTTCAACTCGTTTTTGGTGAGCTGACCACAAGTCCAAAATTTTGGTTCAGGATCTATACTGATTCCCGGTGGGTGGCTGAGACTTTGGTTAATTCTTCTTCCTGCCTGGAAATTACAGTGATATGTGCCCGTCCAAATGCCTAACAGCTACTCTCTCATTGGTTCTCCCTCTTCCCTTTCATCCTCTGCCAAATTGGCAACCTGTGCGAACCAGGAGGTTAAAGGGGCTGTCTCTCCAAGTTGGGAGGTTGATAATAAAGCAGATGGAAAGTCAAACCGGAGCACCAGGAGAGGGACTATTCGTTGAGTTTTAGAAACCTTTCGTATTCACAGTGTGTCCGTTCTCTAGGATTCCCGTACATGTTATATCTGTAGTAATATTCCCTTCAACCTGGAGAGTTGGGACCCATGGAATGTGTGCCATGCATTATTGCTTTAAAGGGTCTGCATTTGCTCACCCAATCTCACCAATCCTCTCAGTCCCAAGTGTCCAGCCTTATGCCACATCCAGCTGTCATTGTAGATAGGGTCATTTCAGGTTTCATCAGAGACCCTGAAGGAATTGTAAAGAATTTCCCAGTTTTTTTTGTTTTATTTTTGAAATTCCTTTTTATAGTGGGTTTGAGCTGATTCTCGCTGCCATATTTATCCCAGTCTAGACACACTTGATTCCCTTACGGAGACATATCAATACATAGGTTTTAAGATTCTTACTAGTCAGATATATTCCTCTGCGGGAAATATGGGGTTTTGAGTCCCTTTCACTGAGGAAGGTGTAGGTCTTGTCTATTCCATAGTTGGTTTTTGGAACGGTACCTGTGCTTATATCAAACTCTGGTTTTATGCATCACCCCACCTCTCCTTCCCCCTTAAGCAGGCATAAGAGTGTTTTCTAAATGTGAGACACTGTTCTCTTTCCTAACTCAGTTCAAGTGTAGCCATGTTTACAGGATCTTCATAAGTGATATCTTATGATAAGTTTCTTTTTCTGTGTGACTTATTTCACTTAGAATCATCGTACCTGAATCCACCCATTTTGCTGCTACTGGTCTTATGACATTGATTTCATGGCTGAGGGATATTCCATCGTACGTAAGTACCACAATTTTTTGAACCATTTTTATATTTCCTGGGATATTTAAGGTGTACCCAAGTTGAGGTCCTTGTAAGCAGTGCAGCCCTAAATTTTGGGGTGGCTGTGTCTTTTTGATTTTCAGTTTTCCCAAGGTATATTCCCTAGACTGGAAGTGCCCTTGGCTCTGTAGCTCTGTTGTTTACTTGTTTTAGGGAACACAATGCACTCCTCCAGAGAGGCAGTTGGCAATTTACATCCCGCCCATCAGCATAACAAGGCACCCTGTTCTCCAGGGCCTGTCTTGCCTTTCTGGTTTTTACATATTTTGTGGAAGTCCCTTTTGACCGGTGGGAAGAGATACTTCTTTGTAGTGCAGATTTGCATTGCCCGCTTGCTTGCTTGGCCAAAAAGGGCGTATGCATTTTCTCCTGAATATATTCAGGAGAAAACGCATACGCCCTTTTTGGCCAAGTGCATCATTGTCGAAGTTGTGCCCCTCTTCCTGTGCTTTAAAGGCGATTCCAACGTACCTCTGGAAATCTGTTTCCTGCTATTCTGCCACGCTTTCAAGTCCGCCTCGTTGCCTTCCCTCAACAGATTTTTGGACGATAGTTGTCCTTTATTACTCGGCCAGTTTGTGAATTGCTGTGCCCCTGAGCTCCATTTTTCAACTCGTTTTTGGTGAGCTGACCGCAAGTCCAAAATTTTGGTTCAGGATCTATACTGATTCCCGGTGGGTGGCTGAGACTTTGGTTAATTCTTCTTCCTGCCTGGAAATTACAGTGATATGTGCCCGTCCAAATGCCTAACAGCTACTCTCTCATTGGTTCTCCCTCTTCCCTTTCATCCTCTGCCAAATTGGCAACCTGTGCGAACCAGGAGGTTAAAGGGGCTGTCTCTCCAAGTTGGGAGGTTGATAATAAAGCAGATGGAAAGTCAAACCGGAGCACCAGGAGAGGGACTATTCGTTGAGTTTTAGAAACCTTTCGTATTCACAGTGTGTCCGTTCTCTAGGATTCCCGTACATGTTATATCTGTAGTAATATTCCCTTCAACCTGGAGAGTTGGGACCCATGGAATATGTGCCATGCATTATTGCTTTAAAGGGTCTGCATTTGCTCACCCAATCTCACCAATCCTCTCAGTCCCAAGTGTCCAGCCTTATGCCACATCCAGCTGTCATTGTAGATAGGGTCATTTCAGGTTTCATCAGAGACCCTGAAGTAATTGTAAAGAATTTCCCAGTTTTTTTTGTTTTGTTTTTGAAATTCCTTTTTATAGTGGGTTTGAGCTGATTCTCGCTGCCATATTTATGCCTGTCTAGACACACTTGATTCCCTTACGGAGACATATCAATACATAGGTTTTAAGATTCTTACTAGTCAGATATATTCCTCTGCGGGAAATATGGGGTTTTGAGTCCCTTTCACTGAGGAAGGTGTAGGTCTTGTCTATTCCATAGTTGGTTTTTGGAACGGTACCTGTGCTTATATCAAACTCTGGTTTTATGCATCACCCCACCTCTCCTTCCCCCTTAAGCAGGCATAAGAGTGTTTTCTAAATGTGAGACACTGTTCTCTTTCCTAACTCAGTTCAAGTGTAGCCATGTTTACAGGATCTTCATAAGTGATAACTTATGATAAGTTTCTTTTTCTCTGTGACTTATTTCAATTAGAATCATCGTACCTGAATCCACCCATTTTGCTCCTACTGCTCTTATGACATTGATTTCATGGCTGAGGGATATTCCATCGTACGTAAGTACCACAATTTTTTGAACCAATTTTATATTTCCTGGGATATTTAAGGTGTACCCAAGTTGAAGTCCTTCTAAGCAGTGCAGCCCTAAATTTTGGAGTGGCTGTGTCTTATTGATTTTCAGTTTTTCCCAGGTATATTCCCTAGACTGGAAGTGCCCTTGGCTCTGTAGCTCTGTTGTTTACTTGTTTTAGGGAACACAATGCACTCCTCCAGAGAGGCAGTTGGCAATTTACATCCCGCCCATCAGCATAACAAGGCTCCCTGTTCTCCAGGGCCTGTCTTGCCTTTCTGGTTTTTACACATTTTGTGGATGTCCCTTTTGACCGGTGGGAAGTGATACTTCTTTGTAGTGCAGATTTGCATTGCCCGCTTGCTTGCTTGGCCAAAAAGGGCGTATGCGTTTTCTCCTGAATATATTCAGGAGAAAACGCATACGCCCTTTTTGGCCAAGTGCATCATTGTCGAAGTTGTGCCCCTCTTCCTGTGCTTTAAAGGCGATTCCAACGTACCTCTTGAAATCTGTTTCCTGCTATTCTGCCTCGCTTTCAAGTCCGCCTCGTTGCCTTCCCTCAACAGATTTTTGGACGATAGTTGTCCTTTATTACTCGGCCAGTTTGTGAATTGCTGTGCCCCTGAGCTCCATTTTTCAACTCGTTTTTGGTGAGCTGACCGCAAGTCCAAAATTTTGGTTCAGGATCTATACTGATTCCCGGTGGGTGGCTGAGACTTTGGTTAATTCTTCTTCCTGCCGGGAAATTACAGTGATATGTGCCCGTCCAAATGCCTAACAGCTACTCTCTCATTGGTTCTCCCTCTTCCCTTTCATCCTCTGCCAAATTGGCAACCTGTGTGAACCAGGAGGTTAAAGGGGCTGTCTCTCCAAGTTGGGAGGTTGATAATAAAGCAGATGGAAAGTCAAACCGGAGCACCAGGAGAGGGACTATTCGTTGAGTTTTAGAAACCTTTCGTATTCACAGTGTGTCCGTTCTCTAGGATTCCCGTACATGTTATATCTGTAGTAATATTCCCTTCAACCTGGAGAGTTGGGACCCATGGAATGTGTGCCATGCATTATTGCTTTAAAGGGTCTGCATTTGCTCACCCAATCTCACCAATCCTCTCAGTCCCAAGTGTCCAGCCTTATGCCACATCCAGCTGTCATTGTAGATAGGGTCATTTCAGGTTTCATCAGGGACCCTGAAGGAATTCTAAAGAATTTCCCAGTTTTTTTGTTTTATTTTTGAAATTCCTTTTTATAGTGGGTTTGAGCTGATTCTCGCTGCCATATTTATCCCAGTCTAGACACACTTGATTCCCTTACGGAGACATATCAATACATAGGTTTTAAGATTCTTACTAGTCAGATATATTCCTCTGCGGGAAATATGGGGTTTTGAGTCCCTTTCACTGAGGAAGGTGTAGGTCTTGTCTTTTCCATAGTTGGTTTTTGGAACGGTACCTGTGCTTATATCAAACTCTGGTTTTATGCATCACCCCACCTCTCCTTCCCCCTTAAGCAGGCATAAGAGTGTTTTCTAAATGTGAGACACTGTTCTCTTTCCTAACTCAGTTCAAGTGTAGCCATGTTTACCGGATTTTCATAAGTGATATCTTATGATAAGTTTCTTTTTCTGTGTGACTTATTTCACTTAGAATCATCGTACCTGAATCCACCCATTTTGCTGCTACTGGTCTTATGACATTGATTTCATGGCTGAGGGATATTCCATCGTACGTAAGTACCACAATTTTTTGAACCATTTTTATATTTCCTGGGATATTTAAGGTGTACCCAAGTTGAGGTCCTTGTAAGCAGTGCAGCCCTAAATTTTGGGGTGGCTCTGTCTTTTTGATTTTCAGTTTTCCCAAGGTATATTCCCTAGACTGGAAGGGCCCTTGGCTCTGTAGCTCTGTTGTTTACTTGTTTTAGGGAACACAATGAACTCCTCCAGAGAGGCAGTTGGCAATTTACATCCCGCCCATCAGCATAACAAGGCTCCCTGTTCTCCAGGGCCTGTCTTGCCTTTCTGGTTTTTACACATTTTGTGGATGTCCCTTTTGACCGGTGGGAAGTGATACTTCTTTGTAGTGCAGATTTGCATTGCCCGCTTGCTTGCTTGGCCAAAAAGGGCGTATGCGTTTTCTCCTGAATATATTCAGGAGAAAACGCATACGCCCTTTTTGGCCAAGTGCATCATTGTCGAAGTTGTGCCCCTCTTCCTGTGCTTTAAAGGCGATTCCAACGTACCTCTGGAAATCTGTTTCCTGCTATTCTGCCTCGCTTTCAAGTCCGCCTCGTTGCCTTCCCTCAACAGATTTTTGGACGATAGTTGTCCTTTATTACTCGGCCAGTTTGTGAATTGCTGTGCCCCTGAGCTCCATTTTTCAACTCGTTTTTGGTGAGCTGACCGCAAGTCCAAAATTTTGGTTCAGGATCTATACTGATTCCCGGTGGGTGGCTGAGACTTTGGTTAATTCTTCTTCCTGCCGGGAAATTACAGTGATATGTGCCCGTCCAAATGCCTAACAGCTACTCTCTCATTGGTTCTCCCTCTTCCCTTTCATCCTCTGCCAAATTGGCAACCTGTGCGAACCAGGAGGTTAAAGGGGCTGTCTCTCCAAGTTGGGAGGTTGATAATAAAGCAGATGGAAAGTCAAACCGGAGCACCAGGAGAGGGACTATTCGTTGAGTTTTAGAAACCTTTCGTATTCACAGTGTGTCCGTTCTCTAGGATTCCCGTACATGTTATATCTGTAGTAATATTCCCTTCAACCTGGAGAGTTGGGACCCATGGAATGTGTGCCATGCATTATTGCTTTAAAGGGTCTGCATTTGCTCACCCAATCTCACCAATCCTCTCAGTCCCAAGTGTCCAGCCTTATGCCACATCCAGCTGTCATTGTAGATAGGGTCATTTCAGGTTTCATCAGAGACCCTGAAGGAATTGTAAAGAATTTCCCAGTTTTTTTGTTTTATTTTTGAAATTCCTTTTTATAGTGGGTTTGAGCTGATTCTCGCTGCCATATTTATCCCAGTCTAGACACACTTGATTCCCTTACGGAGACATATCAATACATAGGTTTTAAGATTCTTACTAGTCAGATATATTCCTCTGCGGGAAATATGGGGTTTTGAGTCCCTTTCACTGAGGAAGGTGTAGGTCTTGTCTATTCCATAGTTGGTTTTTGGAACGGTACCTGTGCTTATATCAAACTCTGGTTTTATGCATCACCCCACCTCTCCTTCCCCCTTAAGCAGGCATAAGAGTGTTTTCTAAATGTGAGACACTGTTCTCTTTCCTAACTCAGTTCAAGTGTAGCCATGTTTACAGGATCTTCATAAGTGATATCTTATGATAAGTTTCTTTTTCTGTGTGACTTATTTCACTTAGAATCATCGTACCTGAATCCACCCATTTTGCTGCTACTGGTCTTATGACATTGATTTCATGGCTGAGGGATATTCCATCGTACGTAAGTACCACAATTTTTTGAACCATTTTTATATTTCCTGGGATATTTAAGGTGTACCCAAGTTGAGGTCCTTGTAAGCAGTGCAGCCCTAAATTTTGGGGTGGCTGTGTCTTTTTGATTTTCAGTTTTCCCAAGGTATATTCCCTAGACTGGAAGTGCCCTTGGCTCTGTAGCTCTGTTGTTTACTTGTTTTAGGGAACACAATGCACTCCTCCAGAGAGGCAGTTGGCAATTTACATCCCGCCCATCAGCATAACAAGGCTCCCTGTTCTCCAGGGCCTGTCTTGCCTTTCTGGTTTTTACACATTTTGTGGATGTCCCTTTTGACCGGTGGGAAGTGATACTTCTTTGTAGTGCAGATTTGCATTGCCCGCTTGCTTGCTTGGCCAAAAAGGGTGTATGCGTTTTCTCCTGAATATATTCAGGAGAAAACGCATACGCCCTTTTGGGCCAAGTGCATCATTGTCGAAGTTGTGCCCCTCTTCCTGTGCTTTAAAGGCGATTCCAACGTACCTCTGGAAATCTGTTTCCTGCTATTCTGCTTCGCTTTCAAGTCCGCCTCATTGCCTTCCCTCAACAGATTTTTGGACGATAGTTGTCCTTTATTACTCGGCCAGTTTGTGAATTGCTGTGCCCCTGAGCTCCATTTTTCAACTCGTTTTTGGTGAGCTGACCGCAAGTCCAAAATTTTGGTTCAGGATCTATACTGATTCCCGGTGGGTGGCTGAGACTTTGGTTAATTCTTCTTCCTGCCGGGAAATTACAGTGATATGTGCCCGTCCAAATGCCTAACAGCTACTCTCTCATTGGTTCTCCCTCTTCCCTTTCATCCTCTGCCAAATTGGCAACCTGTGCGAACCAGGAGGTTAAAGGGGCTGTCTCTCCAAGTTGGGAGGTTGATAATAAAGCAGATGGAAAGTCAAACCGGAGCACCAGGAGAGGGACTATTCGTTGAGTTTTAGAAACCTTTCGTATTCACAGTGTGTCCGTTCTCTAGGATTCCCGTACATGTTATATCTGTAGTAATATTCCCTTCAACCTGGAGAGTTGGGACCCATGGAATGTGTGCCATGCATTATTGCTTTAAAGGGTCTGCATTTGCTCACCCAATCTCACCAATCCTCTCAGTCCCAAGTGTCCAGCCTTATGCCACATCCAGCTGTCATTGTAGATAGGGTCATTTCAGGTTTCATCAGAGACCCTGAAGGAATTGTAAAGAATTTCCCAGTTTTTTTGTTTTATTTTTGAAATTCCTTTTTATAGTGGGTTTGAGCTGATTCTCGCTGCCATATTTATCCCAGTCTAGACACACTTGATTCCCTTACGGAGACATATCAATACATAGGTTTTAAGATTCTTACTAGTCAGATATATTCCTCTGCGGGAAATATGGGGTTTTGAGTCCCTTTCACTGAGGAAGGTGTAGGTCTTGTCTATTCCATAGTTGGTTTTTGGAACGGTACCTGTGCTTATATCAAACTCTGGTTTTATGCATCACCCCACCTCTCCTTCCCCCTTAAGCAGGCATAAGAGTGTTTTCTAAATGTGAGACACTGTTCTCTTTCCTAACTCAGTTCAAGTGTAGCCATGTTTACAGGATCTTCATAAGTGATATCTTATGATAAGTTTCTTTTTCTCTGTGACTTATTTCACTTAGAATCATCGTACCTGAATCCACCCATTTTGCTGCTACTGGTCTTATGACATTGATTTCATGGCTGAGGGATATTCCATCGTACGTAAGTACCACAATTTTTTGAACCATTTTTATATTTCCTGGGATATTTAAGGTGTACCCAAGTTGAGGTCCTTGTAAGCAGTGCAGCCCTAAATTTTGGGGTGGCTCTGTCTTTTTGATTTTCAGTTTTCCCAAGGTATATTCCCTAGACTGGAAGTGCCCTTGGCTCTGTAGCTCTGTTGTTTACTTGTTTTAGGGAACACAATGCACTCCTCCAGAGAGGCAGTTGGCAATTTACATCCCGCCCATCAGCATAACAAGGCTCCCTGTTCTCCAGGGCCTGTCTTGACTTTCTGGTTTTTACACATTTTGTGGATGTCCCTTTTGACCGGTGGGAAGTGATACTTCTTTGTAGTGCAGATTTGCATTGCCCGCTTGCTTGCTTGGCCAAAAAGGTCATATGCGTTTTCTCCTGAATATATTCAGGAGAAAACGCATACGCCCTTTTGGGCCAAGTGCATCATTGTCGAAGTTGTGCCCCTCTTCCTGTGCTTTAAAGGCGATTCCAACGTACCTCTGGAAATCTGTTTCCTGCTATTCTGCCTCGCTTTCAAGTCCGCCTCGTTGCCTTCCCTCAACAGATTTTTGGACGATAGTTGTCCTTTATTACTCGGCCAGTTTGTGAATTGCTGTGCCCCTGAGCTCCATTTTTCAACTCGTTTTTGGTGAGCTGACCGCAAGTCCAAAATTTTGGTTCAGGGTCTATACTGATTCCCGGTGGGTGGCTGAGACTTTGGTTAATTCTTCTTCCTGCCGGGAAATTACAGTGATATGTGCCCGTCCAAATGCCTAACAGCTACTCTCTCATTGGTTCTCCCTCTTCCCTTTCATCCTCTGCCAAATTGGCAACCTGTGCGAACCAGGAGGTTAAAGGGGCTGTCTCTCCAAGTTGGGAGGTTGATAATAAAGCAGATGGAAAGTCAAACCGGAGCACCAGGAGAGGGACTATTCGTTGAGTTTTAGAAACCTTTCGTATTCACAGTGTGTCCGTTCTCTAGGATTCCCGTACATGTTATATCTGTAGTAATATTCCCTTCAACCTGGAGAGTTGGGACCCATGGAATGTGTGCCATGCATTATTGCTTTAAAGGGTCTGCATTTGCTCACCCAATCTCACCAATCCTCTCAGTCCCAAGTGTCCAGCCTTATGCCACATCCAGCTGTCATTGTAGATAGGGTCATTTCAGGTTTCATCAGAGACCCTGAAGGAATTGTAAAGAATTTCCCAGTTTTTTTGTTTTATTTTTGAAATTCCTTTTTATAGTGGGTTTGAGCTGATTCTCGCTGCCATATTTATCCCAGTCTAGACACACTTGATTCCCTTACGGAGACATATCAATACATAGGTTTTAAGATTCTTACTAGTCAGATATATTCCTCTGCGGGAAATATGGGGTTTTGAGTCCCTTTCACTGAGGAAGGTGTAGGTCTTGTCTATTCCATAGTTGGTTTTTGGAACGGTACCTGTGCTTATATCAAACTCTGGTTTTATGCATCACCCCACCTCTCCTTCCCCCTTAAGCAGGCATAAGAGTGTTTTCTAAATGTGAGACACTGTTCTCTTTCCTAACTCAGTTCAAGTGTAGCCATGTTTACAGGATCTTCATAAGTGATATCTTATGATAAGTTTCTTTTTCTCTGTGACTTATTTCACTTAGAATCATCGTACCTGAATCCACCCATTTTGCTGCTACTGGTCTTATGACATTGATTTCATGGCTGAGGGATATTCCATCGTACGTAAGTACCACAATTTTTTGAACCATTTTTATATTTCCTGGGATATTTAAGGTGTACCCAAGTTGAGGTCCTTGTAAGCAGTGCAGCCCTAAATTTTGGGGTGGCTGTGTCTTTTTGATTTTCAGTTTTCCCAAGGTATATTCCCTAGACTGGAAGGGCCCTTGGCTCTGTAGCTCTGTTGTTTACTTGTTTTAGGGAACACCATGCACTCCTCCAGAGAGGCAGTTGGCAATTTACATCCCGCCCATCAGCATAACAAGGCTCCCTGTTCTCCAGGGCCTGTCTTGCCTTTCTGGTTTTTACACATTTTGTGGATGTCCCTTTTGACCGGTGGGAAGTGATACTTCTTTGTAGTGCAGATTTGCATTGCCCACTTGCTTGCTTGGCCAAAAAGGGCGTATGCGTTTTCTCCTGAATATATTCAGGAGAAAACACATACGCCCTTTTTGGCCAAGTGCATCATTGTCGAAGTTGTGCCCCTCTTCCTGTGCTTTAAAGGCGATTCCAACGTACCTCTTGAAATCTGTTTCCTGCTATTCTGCCTCGCTTTCAAGTCCGCCTCGTAGCCTTCCCTCAACAGATTTTTGGACGATAGTTGTCCTTTATTACTCGGCCAGTTTGTGAATTGCTGTACCCCTGAGCTCCATTTTTCAACTCGTTTTTGGTGAGCTGACCACAAGTCCAAAATTTTGGTTCAGGATCTATACTGATTCCCGGTGGGTGGCTGAGACTTTGGTTAATTCTTCTTCCTGCCTGGAAATTACAGTGATATGTGCCCGTCCAAATGCCTAACAGCTACTCTCTCATTGGTTCTCCCTCTTCCCTTTCATCCTCTGCCAAATTGGCAACCTGTGCGAACCAGGAGGTTAAAGGGGCTGTCTCTCCAAGTTGGGAGGTTGATAATAAAGCAGATGGAAAGTCAAACCGGAGCACCAGGAGAGGGACTATTCGTTGAGTTTTAGAAACCTTTCGTATTCACAGTGTGTCCGTTCTCTAGGATTCCCGTGCATGTTATATCTGTAGTAATATTCCCTTCAACCTGGAGAGTTTGGACACATGGAATGTGTGCCATGCATTATTGCTTTAAAGGGTCTGCATTTGCTCACCCAATCTCACCAATCCTCTCAGTCCCAAGTGTCCAGCCTTATGCCATATCCAGCTGTCATTGTAGATAGGGTCATTTCAGGTTTCATCAGAGACCCTGAAGGAATTGTAAAGAATTTCCCAGTTTTTTTTTGTTTTATTTTTGAAATTCCTTTTTATAGTGGGTTTGAGCTGATTCTCGCTGCCATATTTATCCCAGTCTAGACACACTTGATTCCCTTACGGAGACATATCAATACATAGGTTTTAAGATTCTTACTAGTCAGATATATTCCTCTGCGGGAAATATGGGGTTTTGAGTCCCTTTCACTGAGGAAGGTGTAGGTCTTGTCTATTCCATAGTTGGTTTTTGGAACGGTACCTGTGCTTATATCAAACTCTGGTTTTATGCATCACCCCACCTCTCCTTCCCCCTTAAGCAGGCATAAGAGTGTTTTCTAAATGTGAGACACTGTTCTCTTTCCTAACTCAGTTCAAGTGTAGCCATGTTTACAGGATCTTCATAAGTGATATCTTATGATAAGTTTCTTTTTCTGTGTGACTTATTTCACTTAGAATCATCGTACCTGAATCCACCCATTTTGCTGCTACTGGTCTTATGACATTGATTTCATGGCTGAGGGATATTCCATCGTACGTAAGTACCACAATTTTTTGAACCATTTTTATATTTCCTGGGATATTTAAGGTGTAGCCAAGTTGAGGTCCTTGTAAGCAGTGCAGCCCTAAATTTTGGGGTGGCTGTGTCTTTTTGATTTTCAGTTTTCCCAAGGTATATTCCCTAGACTGGAAGTGCCCTTGGCTCTGTAGCTCTGTTGTTTACTTGTTTTAGGGAACACAATGCACTCCTCCAGAGAGGCAGTTGACAATTTACATCCCGCCCATCAGCATAACAAGGCACCCTGTTCTCCAGGGCCTGTCTTGCCTTTCTGGTTTTTACACATTTTGTGGAAGTCCCTTTTGACCGGTGGGAAGAGATACTTCTTTGTAGTGCAGATTTGCATTGCCCGCTTGCTTGCTTGGCCAAAAAGGGCGTATGCATTTTCTCCTGAATATATTCAGGAGAAAACGCATACGCCCTTTTTGGCCAAGTGCATCATTGTCGAAGTTGTGCCCCTCTTCCTGTGCTTTAAAGGCGATTCCAACGTACCTCTTGAAATCTGTTTCCTGCTATTCTGCCACGCTTTCAAGTCCGCCTCGTTGCCTTCCCTCAACAGATTTTTGGACGATAGTTGTCCTTTATTACTCGGCCAGTTTGTGAATTGCTGTGCCCCTGAGCTCCATTTTTCAACTCGTTTTTGGTGAGCTGACCGCAAGTCCAAAATTTTGGTTCAGGATCTATACTGATTCCCGGTGGGTGGCTGAGACTTTGGTTAATTCTTCTTCCTGCCGGGAAATTACAGTGATATGTGCCCGTCCAAATGCCTAACAGCTACTCTCTCATTGGTTCTCCCTCTTCCCTTTCATCCTCTGCCAAATTGGCAACCTGTGCGAACCAGGAGGTTAAAGGGGCTGTCTCTCCAAGTTGGGAGGTTGATAATAAAGCAGATGGAAAGTCAAACCGGAGCACCAGGAGAGGGACTATTCGTTGAGTTTTAGAAACCTTTCGTATTCACAGTGTGTCCGTTCTCTAGGATTCCCGTACATGTTATATCTGTAGTAATATTCCCTTCAACGTGGAGAGTTGGGACACATGGAATGGGTGCCATGCATTATTGCTTTAAATGGTCTGCATTTGCTCACCCAATCTCACCAATCCTCTCAGTCCCAAGTGTCCAAACTTATGCCACGTCCAGCTGTCATTGTAGATAGGGTCATTTCAGGTTTCATCAGAGACCCTGAAGGAATTGTAAAGAATTTCCCAGTTTTTTTTTGTTTTGTTTTTGAAATTCCTTTTTATAGTGGGTTTGAGCTGATTCTCGCTGCCATGTTTGTGCCAGTCTAGACACACTTGATTCCCTTACGGAGACATATCAATACATAGGTTTTAAGATTCTTACTAGTCAGATATATTCCTCTGCGGGAAATATGGGGTTTTGAGTCCCTTTCACTGAGGAAGGTGTAGGTCTTGTCTATTCCATAGTTGGTTTTTGGAACGGTACCTGTGCTTATATCAAACTCTGGTTTTATGCATCACCCCACCTCTCCTTCCCCCTTAAGCAGGCATAAGAGTGTTTTCTAAATGTGAGACACTGTTCTCTTTCCTAACTCAGTTCAAGTGTAGCCATGTTTACAGGATCTTCATAAGTGATAACTTATGATAAGTTTCTTTTTCTGTGTGACTTATTTCACTTAGAATCATCGTACCTGAATCCACCCATTTTGCTGCTACTGGTCTTATGACATTGATTTCATGGCTGAGGGATATTCCATCGTACGTAAGTACCACAATTTTTTGAACCATTTTTATATTTCCTGGGATATTTAAGGTGTACCCAAGTTGAGGTCCTTGTAAGCAGTGCAGCCCTAAATTTTGGGGTGGCTGTGTCTTTTTGATTTTCAGTTTTCCCAAGGTATATTCCCTAGACTGGAAGTGCCCTTGGCTCTGTAGCTCTGTTGTTTACTTGTTTTAGGGAACACAATGCACTCCTCCAGAGAGGCAGTTGGCAATTTACATCCCGCCCATCAGCATAACAAGGCTCCCAGTTCTCCAGGGCCTGTCTTGCCTTTCTGGTTTTTACAAATTTTGTGGATGTCCCTTTTGACCGGTGGGAAGTGATACTTCTTTGGAGTGCAGATTTGCATTGCCCGCTTGCTTGCTTGGCCAAAAAGGGCGTATGCGTTTTCTCCTGAATATATTCAGGAGAAAACGCATACGCCCTTTTGGGCCAAGTGCATCATTGTCGAAGTTGTGCCCCTCTTCCTGTGCTTTAAAGGCGATTCCAACGTACCTCTGGAAATCTGTTTCCTGCTATTCTGCCTCGCTTTCAAGTCCGCCTCGTTGCCTTCCCTCAACAGATTTTTGGACGATAGTTGTCCTTTATTACTTGGCCAGTTTGTGAATTGCTGTGCCCCTGAGCTCCATTTTTCAACTCGTTTTTGGTGAGCTGACCGCAAGTCCAAAATTTTGGTTCAGGATCTATACTGATTCCCGGTGGGTGGCTGAGACTTTGGTTAATTCTTCTTCCTGCCGGGAAATTACAGTGATATGTGCCCGTCCAAATGCCTAACAGCTACTCTCTCATTGGTTCTCCCTCTTCCCTTTCATCCTCTGCCAAATTGGCAACCTGTGCGAACCAGGAGGTTAAAGGGGCTGTCTCTCCAAGTTGGGAGGTTGATAATAAAGCAGATGGAAAGTCAAACCGGAGCACCAGGAGAGGGACTATTCGTTGAGTTTTAGAAACCTTTCGTATTCACAGTGTGTCCGTTCTCTAGGATTCCCGTACATGTTATATCTGTAGTAATATTCCCTTCAACCTGGAGAGTTGGGACCCATGGAATGTGTGCCATGCATTATTGCTTTAAAGGGTCTGCATTTGCTCACCCAATCTCACCAATCCTCTCAGTCCCAAGTGTCCAGCCTTATGCCACATCCAGCTGTCATTGTAGATAGGGTCATTTCAGGTTTCATCAGAGACCCTGAGGGAATTGTAAAGAATTTCCCAGTTTTTTTTGTTTTATTTTTGAAATTCCTTTTTATAGTGGGTTTGAGCTGATTCTCGCTGCCATATTTATCCCAGTCTAGACACACTTGATTCCCTTACGGAGACATATCAATACATAGGTTTTAAGATTCTTACTAGTCAGATATATTCCTCTGCGGGAAATATGGGGTTTTGAGTCCCTTTCACTGAGGAAGGTGTAGGTCTTGTCTATTCCATAGTTGGTTTTTGGAACGGTACCTGTGCTTATATCAAACTCTGGTTTTATGCATCACCCCACCTCTCCTTCCCCCTTAAGCAGGCATAAGAGTGTTTTCTAAATGTGAGACACTGTTCTCTTTCCTAACTCAGTTCAAGTGTAGCCATGTTTACAGGATCTTCATAAGTGATATCTTATGATAAGTTTCTTTTTCTGTGTGACTTATTTCACTTAGAATCATCGTACCTGAATCCACCCATTTTGCTGCTACTGGTCTTATGACATTGATTTCATGGCTGAGGGATATTCTATCGTACGTAAGTACCACAATTTTTTGAACCATTTTTATATTTCCTGGGATATTTAAGGTGTACCCAAGTTGAGGTCCTTGTAAGCAGTGCAGCCCTAAATTTTGGGGTGGCTGTGTCTTTTTGATTTTCAGTTTTCCCAAGGTATATTCCCTAGACTGGAAGTGCCCTTGGCTCTGTAGCTCTGTTGTTTACTTGTTTTAGGGAACACAATGCACTCCTCCAGAGAGGCAGTTGGCAATTTACATCCCGCCCATCAGCATAACAAGGCTCCCTGTTCTCCAGGGCCTGTCTTGCCTTTCTGGTTTTTACACATTTTGTGGATGTCCCTTTTGACCGGTGGAAAGTGATACTTCTTTTTAGTGCAGATTTGCATTGCCCGCTTGCTTGCTTGGCCAAAAAGGGCGTATGTGTTTTCTCCTGAATATATTCAGGAGAAAACGCATACGCCCTTTTGGGCCAAGTGCATCATTGTCGAAGTTGTGCCCCTCTTCCTGTGCTTTAAAGGCGATTCCAACGTACCTCTGGAAATCTGTTTCCTGCTATTCTGCCTCGCTTTCAAGTCCGCCTCGTTGCCTTCCCTCAACAGATTTTTGGACGATAGTTGTCCTTTATTACTCGGCCAGTTTGTGAATTGCTGTGCCCCTGAGCTCCATTTTTCAACTCGTTTTTGGTGAGCTGACCGCAAGTCCAAAATTTTGGTTCAGGATCTATACTGATTCCCGGTGGGTGGCTGAGACTTTGGTTAATTCTTCTTCCTGCCGGGAAATTACAGTGATATGTGCCCGTCCAAATGCCTAACAGCTACTCTCTCATTGGTTCTCCCTCTTCCCTTTCATCCTCTGCCAAATTGGCAACCTGTGCGAACCAGGAGGTTAAAGGGGCTGTCTCTCCAAGTTGGGAGGTTGATAATAAAGCAGATGGAAAGTCAAACCGGAGCACCAGGAGAGGGACTATTCGTTGAGTTTTAGAAACCTTTCGTATTCACAGTGTGTCCGTTCTCTAGGATTCCCGTACATGTTATATCTGTAGTAATATTCCCTTCAACCTGGAGAGTTGGGACCCATGGAATGTGTGCCATGCATTATTGCTTTAAAGGGTCTGCATTTGCTCACCCAATCTCACCAATCCTCTCAGTCCCAAGTGTCCAGCCTTATGCCACATCCAGCTGTCATTGTAGATAGGGTCATTTCAGGTTTCATCAGAGACCCTGAAGGAATTGTAAAGAATTTCCCAGTTTTTTTGTTTTATTTTTGAAATTCCTTTTTATAGTGGGTTTGAGCTGATTCTCGCTGCCATATTTATCCCAGTCTAGACACACTTGATTCCCTTACGGAGACATATCTATACATAGGTTTTAAGATTCTTACTAGTCAGATATATTCCTCTGCGGGAAATATGGGGTTTTGAGTCCCTTTCACTGAGGAAGGTGTAGGTCTTGTCTATTCCATAGTTGGTTTTTGGAACGGTACCTGTGCTTATATCAAACTCTGGTTTTATGCATCACCCCACCTCTCCTTCCCCCTTAAGCAGGCATAAGAGTGTTTTCTAAATGTGAGACACTGTTCTCTTTCCTAACTCAGTTCAAGTGTAGCCATGTTTACAGGATCTTCATAAGTGATATCTTATGATAAGATTATTTTTCTGTGTGACTTATTTCACTTAGAATCATCGTACCTGAATCCACCCATTTTGCTGCTACTGGTCTTATGACATTGATTTCATGGCTGAGGGATATTCCATCGTACGTAAGTACCACAATTTTTTGAACCATTTTTATATTTCCTGGGATATTTAAGGTGTACCCAAGTTGAGGTCCTTGTAAGCAGTGCAGCCCTAAATTTTGGGGTGGCTGTGTCTTTTTGATTTTCAGTTTTCCCAAGGTATATTCCCTAGACTGGAAGTGCCCTTGGCTCTGTAGCTCTGTTGTTTACTTGTTTTAGGGAACACAATGCACGCCTCCAGAGAGGCAGTTGGCAATTTACATCCCGCCCATCAGCATAACAAGGCTCCCTGTTCTCCAGGGCCTGTCTTGCCTTTCTGTTTTTTACACATTTTGTGGATGTCCCTTTTGACCGGTGGGAAGTGATACTTCTTTGTAGTGCAGATTTGCATTGCCCGCTTGCTTGCTTGGCCAAAAAGGGCGTATGCGTTTTCTCCTGAATATATTCAGGAGAAAACGCATACGCCCTTTTTGGCCAAGTGCATCATTGTCGAAGTTGTGCCCCTCTTCCTGTGCTTTAAAGGCGATTCCAACGTACCTCTGGAAATCTGTTTCCTGCTATTCTGCCTCGCTTTCAAGTCCGCCTCGTTGCCTTCCCTCAACAGATTTTTGGACGATAGTTGTCCTTTATTACTCGGCCAGTTTGTGAATTGCTGTGCCCCTGAGCTCCATTTTTCAACTCGTTTTTGGTGAGCTGACCGCAAGTCCAAAATTTTGGTTCAGGGTCTATACTGATTCCCGGTGGGTGGCTGAGACTTTGGTTAATTCTTCTTCCTGCCGGGAAATTACAGTGATATGTGCCCGTCCAAATGCCTAACAGCTACTCTCTCATTGGTTCTCCCTCTTCCCTTTCATCCTCTGCCAAATTGGCAACCTGTGCGAACCAGGAGGTTAAAGGGGCTGTCTCTCCAAGTTGGGAGGTTGATAATAAAGCAGATGGAAAGTCAAACCGGAGCACCAGGAGAGGGACTATTCGTTGAGTTTTAGAAACCTTTCGTATTCACAGTGTGTCCGTTCTCTAGGATTCCCGTACATGTTATATCTGTAGTAATATTCCCTTCAACCTGGAGAGTTGGGACCCATGGAATGTGTGCCATGCATTATTGCTTTAAAGGGTCTGCATTTGCTCACCCAATCTCACCAATCCTCTCAGTCCCAAGTGTCCAGCCTTATGCCACATCCAGCTGTCATTGTAGATAGGGTCATTTCAGGTTTCATCAGAGACCCTGAAGGAATTGTAAAGAATTTCCCAGTTTTTTTTGTTTTATTTTTGAAATTCCTTTTTATAGTGGGTTTGAGCTGATTCTCGCTGCCATATTTATCCCAGTCTAGACACACTTGATTCCCTTACGGAGACATATCAATACATAGGTTTTAAGATTCTTACTAGTCAGATATATTCCTCTGCGGGAAATATGGGGTTTTGAGTCCCTTTCACTGAGGAAGGTGTAGGTCTTGTCTATTCCATAGTTGGTTTTTGGAACGGTACCTGTGCTTATATCAAACTCTGGTTTTATGCATCACCCCACCTCTCCTTCCCCCTTAAGCAGGCATAAGAGTGTTTTCTAAATGTGAGACACTGTTCTCTTTCCTAACTCAGTTCAAGTGTAGCCATGTTTACAGGATCTTCATAAGTGATAACTTATGATAAGTTTCTTTTTCTGTGTGACTTATTTCACTTAGAATCATCGTACCTGAATCCACCCATTTTGCTGCTACTGGTCTTATGACATTGATTTCATGGCTGAGGGATATTCCATCGTACGTAAGTACCACAATTTTTTGAACCATTTTTATATTTCCTGGGATATTTAAGGTGTACCCAAGTTGAGGTCCTTGTAAGCAGTGCAGCCCTAAATTTTGGGGTGGCTGTGTCTTTTTGATTTTCAGTTTTCCCAAGGTATATTCCCTAGACTGGAAGTGCCCTTGGCTCTGTAGCTCTGTTGTTTACTTGTTTTAGGGAACACAATGCACTCCTCCAGAGAGGCAGTTGGCAATTTACATCCCGCCCATCAGCATAACAAGGCTCCCAGTTCTCCAGGGCCTGTCTTGCCTTTCTGGTTTTTACAAATTTTGTGGATGTCCCTTTTGACCGGTGGGAAGTGATACTTCTTTGGAGTGCAGATTTGCATTGCCCGCTTGCTTGCTTGGCCAAAAAGGGCGTATGCGTTTTCTCCTGAATATATTCAGGAGAAAACGCATACGCCCTTTTGGGCCAAGTGCATCATTGTCGAAGTTGTGCCCCTCTTCCTGTGCTTTAAAGGCGATTCCAACGTACCTCTGGAAATCTGTTTCCTGCTATTCTGCCTCGCTTTCAAGTCCGCCTCGTTGCCTTCCCTCAACAGATTTTTGGACGATAGTTGTCCTTTATTACTTGGCCAGTTTGTGAATTGCTGTGCCCCTGAGCTCCATTTTTCAACTCGTTTTTGGTGAGCTGACCGCAAGTCCAAAATTTTGGTTCAGGATCTATACTGATTCCCGGTGGGTGGCTGAGACTTTGGTTAATTCTTCTTCCTGCCGGGAAATTACAGTGATATGTGCCCGTCCAAATGCCTAACAGCTACTCTCTCATTGGTTCTCCCTCTTCCCTTTCATCCTCTGCCAAATTGGCAACCTGTGCGAACCAGGAGGTTAAAGGGGCTGTCTCTCCAAGTTGGGAGGTTGATAATAAAGCAGATGGAAAGTCAAACCGGAGCACCAGGAGAGGGACTATTCGTTGAGTTTTAGAAACCTTTCGTATTCACAGTGTGTCCGTTCTCTAGGATTCCCGTACATGTTATATCTGTAGTAATATTCCCTTCAACCTGGAGAGTTGGGACCCATGGAATGTGTGCCATGCATTATTGCTTTAAAGGGTCTGCATTTGCTCACCCAATCTCACCAATCCTCTCAGTCCCAAGTGTCCAGCCTTATGCCACATCCAGCTGTCATTGTAGATAGGGTCATTTCAGGTTTCATCAGAGACCCTGAAGGAATTGTAAAGAATTTCCCAGTTTTTTTTGTTTTATTTTTGAAATTCCTTTTTATAGTGGGTTTGAGCTGATTCTCGCTGCCATATTTATCCCAGTCTAGACACACTTGATTCCCTTACGGAGACATATCAATACATAGGTTTTAAGATTCTTACTAGTCAGATATATTCCTCTGCGGGAAATATGGGGTTTTGAGTCCCTTTCACTGAGGAAGGTGTAGGTCTTGTCTATTCCATAGTTGGTTTTTGGAACGGTACCTGTGCTTATATCAAACTCTGGTTTTATGCATCACCCCACCTCTCCTTCCCCCTTAAGCAGGCATAAGAGTGTTTTCTAAATGTGAGACACTGTTCTCTTTCCTAACTCAGTTCAAGTGTAGCCATGTTTACAGGATCTTCATAAGTGATATCTTATGATAAGTTTCTTTTTCTGTGTGACTTATTTCACTTAGAATCATCGTACCTGAATCCACCCATTTTGCTGCTACTGGTCTTATGACATTGATTTCATGGCTGAGGGATATTCCATCGTACGTAAGTACCACAATTTTTTGAACCATTTTTATATTTCCTGGGATATTTAAGGTGTACCCAAGTTGAGGTCCTTGTAAGCAGTGCAGCCCTAAATTTTGGGGTGGCTGTGTCTTTTTGATTTTCAGTTTTCCCAAGGTATATTCCCTAGACTGGAAGTGCCCTTGGCTCTGTAGCTCTGTTGTTTACTTGTTTTAGGGAACACAATGCACTCCTCCAGAGAGGCAGTTGGCAATTTACATCCCGCCCATCAGCATAACAAGGCTCCCTGTTCTCCAGGGCCTGTCTTGCCTTTCTGGTTTTTACACATTTTGTGGATGTCCCTTTTGACCGGTGGAAAGTGATACTTCTTTTTAGTGCAGATTTGCATTGCCCGCTTGCTTGCTTGGCCAAAAAGGGCGTATGTGTTTTCTCCTGAATATATTCAGGAGAAAACGCATACGCCCTTTTGGGCCAAGTGCATCATTGTCGAAGTTGTGCCCCTCTTCCTGTGCTTTAAAGGCGATTCCAACGTACCTCTGGAAATCTGTTTCCTGCTATTCTGCCTCGCTTTCAAGTCCGCCTCGTTGCCTTCCCTCAACAGATTTTTGGACGATAGTTGTCCTTTATTACTCGGCCAGTTTGTGAATTGCTGTGCCCCTGAGCTCCATTTTTCAACTCGTTTTTGGTGAGCTGACCGCAAGTCCAAAATTTTGGTTCAGGATCTATACTGATTCCCGGTGGGTGGCTGAGACTTTGGTTAATTCTTCTTCCTGCCGGGAAATTACAGTGATATGTGCCCGTCCAAATGCCTAACAGCTACTCTCTCATTGGTTCTCCCTCTTCCCTTTCATCCTCTGCCAAATTGGCAACCTGTGCGAACCAGGAGGTTAAAGGGGCTGTCTCTCCAAGTTGGGAGGTTGATAATAAAGCAGATGGAAAGTCAAACCGGAGCACCAGGAGAGGGACTATTCGTTGAGTTTTAGAAACCTTTCGTATTCACAGTGTGTCCGTTCTCTAGGATTCCCGTACATGTTATATCTGTAGTAATATTCCCTTCAACCTGGAGAGTTGGGACCCATGGAATGTGTGCCATGCATTATTGCTTTAAAGGGTCTGCATTTGCTCACCCAATCTCACCAATCCTCTCAGTCCCAAGTGTCCAGCCTTATGCCACATCCAGCTGTCATTGTAGATAGGGTCATTTCAGGTTTCATCAGAGACCCTGAAGGAATTGTAAAGAATTTCCCAGTTTTTTTGTTTTATTTTTGAAATTCCTTTTTATAGTGGGTTTGAGCTGATTCTCGCTGCCATATTTATCCCAGTCTAGACACACTTGATTCCCTTACGGAGACATATCTATACATAGGTTTTAAGATTCTTACTAGTCAGATATATTCCTCTGCGGGAAATATGGGGTTTTGAGTCCCTTTCACTGAGGAAGGTGTAGGTCTTGTCTATTCCATAGTTGGTTTTTGGAACGGTACCTGTGCTTATATCAAACTCTGGTTTTATGCATCACCCCACCTCTCCTTCCCCCTTAAGCAGGCATAAGAGTGTTTTCTAAATGTGAGACACTGTTCTCTTTCCTAACTCAGTTCAAGTGTAGCCATGTTTACAGGATCTTCATAAGTGATATCTTATGATAAGTTTATTTTTCTGTGTGACTTATTTCACTTAGAATCATCGTACCTGAATCCACCCATTTTGCTGCTACTGGTCTTATGACATTGATTTCATGGCTGAGGGATATTCCATCGTACGTAAGTACCACAATTTTTTGAACCATTTTTATATTTCCTGGGATATTTAAGGTGTACCCAAGTTGAGGTCCTTGTAAGCAGTGCAGCCCTAAATTTTGGGGTGGCTGTGTCTTTTTGATTTTCAGTTTTCCCAAGGTATATTCCCTAGACTGGAAGTGCCCTTGGCTCTGTAGCTCTGTTGTTTACTTGTTTTAGGGAACACAATGCACGCCTCCAGAGAGGCAGTTGGCAATTTACATCCCGCCCATCAGCATAACAAGGCTCCCTGTTCTCCAGGGCCTGTCTTGCCTTTCTGTTTTTTACACATTTTGTGGATGTCCCTTTTGACCGGTGGGAAGTGATACTTCTTTGTAGTGCAGATTTGCATTGCCCGCTTGCTTGCTTGGCCAAAAAGGGCGTATGCGTTTTCTCCTGAATATATTCAGGAGAAAACGCATACGCCCTTTTTGGCCAAGTGCATCATTGTCGAAGTTGTGCCCCTCTTCCTGTGCTTTAAAGGCGATTCCAACGTACCTCTGGAAATCTGTTTCCTGCTATTCTGCCTCGCTTTCAAGTCCGCCTCGTTGCCTTCCCTCAACAGATTTTTGGACGATAGTTGTCCTTTATTACTCGGCCAGTTTGTGAATTGCTGTGCCCCTGAGCTCCATTTTTCAACTCGTTTTTGGTGAGCTGACCGCAAGTCCAAAATTTTGGTTCAGGGTCTATACTGATTCCCGGTGGGTGGCTGAGACTTTGGTTAATTCTTCTTCCTGCCGGGAAATTACAGTGATATGTGCCCGTCCAAATGCCTAACAGCTACTCTCTCATTGGTTCTCCCTCTTCCCTTTCATCCTCTGCCAAATTGGCAACCTGTGCGAACCAGGAGGTTAAAGGGGCTGTCTCTCCAAGTTGGGAGGTTGATAATAAAGCAGATGGAAAGTCAAACCGGAGCACCAGGAGAGGGACTATTCGTTGAGTTTTAGAAACCTTTCGTATTCACAGTGTGTCCGTTCTCTAGGATTCCCGTACATGTTATATCTGTAGTAATATTCCCTTCAACCTGGAGAGTTGGGACCCATGGAATGTGTGCCATGCATTATTGCTTTAAAGGGTCTGCATTTGCTCACCCAATCTCACCAATCCTCTCAGTCCCAAGTTTCCAGCCTTATGCCACATCCAGCTGTCATTGTAGATAGGGTCATTTCAGGTTTCATCAGAGACCCTGAAGGAATTGTAAAGAATTTCCCAGTTTTTTTGTTTTATTTTTGAAATTCCTTTTTATAGTGGGTTTGAGCTGATTCTCGCTGCCATATTTATCCCAGTCTAGACACACTTGATTCCCTTACGGAGACATATCAATACATAGGTTTTAAGATTCTTACTAGTCAGATATATTCCTCTGCGGGAAATATGGGGTTTTGAGTCCCTTTCACTGAGGAAGGTGTAGGTCTTGTCTATTCCATAGTTGGTTTTTGGAACGGTACCTGTGCTTATATCAAACTCTGGTTTTATGCATCACCCCACCTCTCCTTCCCCCTTAAGCAGGCATAAGAGTGTTTTCTAAATGTGAGACACTGTTCTCTTTCCTAACTCAGTTCAAGTGTAGCCATGTTTACAGGATCTTCATAAGTGATATCTTATGATAAGTTTCTTTTTCTGTGTGACTTATTTCACTTAGAATCATCGTACCTGAATCCACCCATTTTGCTGCTACTGGTCTTATGACATTGATTTCATGGCTGAGGGATATTCCATCGTACGTAAGTACCACAATTTTTTGAACCATTTTTATATTTCCTGGGATATTTAAGGTGTACCCAAGTTGAGGTCCTTGTAAGCAGTGCAGCCCTAAATTTTGGGGTGGCTGTGTCTTTTTGACTTTCAGTTTTCCCAAGGTATATTCCCTAGACTGGAAGTGCCCTTGGCTCTGTAGCTCTGTTGTTTACTTGTTTTAGGGAACACAATGCACGCCTCCAGAGAGGCAGTTGGCAATTTACATCCCGCCCATCAGCATAACAAGGCTCCCTGTTCTCCAGGGCCTGTCTTGCCTTTCTGGTTTTTACACATTTTGTGGATGTCCCTTTTGACCGGTGGGAAGTGATACTTCTTTGTAGTGCAGATTTGCATTGCCCGCTTGCTTGCTTGGCCAAAAAGGGCGTATGCGTTTTCTCCTGAATATATTCAGGAGAAAACGCATACGCCCTTTTTGGCCAAGTGCATCATTGTCGAAGTTGTGCCCCTCTTCCTGTGCTTTAAAGGCGATTCCAACGTACCTCTGGAAATCTGTTTCCTGCTATTCTGCCTCGCTTTCAAGTCCGCCTCGTTGCCTTCCCTCAACAGATTTTTGGACGATAGTTGTGCTTTATTACTCGGCCAGTTTGTGAATTGCTGTGCCCCTGAGCTCCATTTTTCAACTCGTTTTTGGTGAGCTGACCGCAAGTCCAAAATTTTGGTTCAGGATCTATACTGATTCCCGGTGGGTGGCTGAGACTTTGGTTAATTCTTCTTCCTGCCGGGAAATTACAGTGATATGTGCCCGTCCAAATGCCTAACAGCTACTCTCTCATTGGTTCTCCCTCTTCCCTTTCATCCTCTGCCAAATTGGCAACCTGTGCGAACCAGGAGGTTAAAGGGGCTGTCTCTCCAAGTTGGGAGGTTGATAATAAAGCAGATGGAAAGTCAAACCGGAGCACCAGGAGAGGGACTATTCGTTGAGTTTTAGAAACCTTTCGTATTCACAGTGTGTCCGTTCTCTAGGATTCCCGTACATGTTATATCTGTAGTAATATTCCCTTCAACCTGGAGAGTTGGGACCCATGGAATGTGTGCCATGCATTATTGCTTTAAAGGGTCTGCATTTGCTCACCCAATCTCACCAATCCTCTCAGTCCCAAGTGTCCAGCCTTATGCCACATCCAGCTGTCATTGTAGATAGGGTCATTTCAGGTTTCATCAGAGACCCTGAAGGAATTGTAAAGAATTTCCCAGTTTTTTTTGTTTTATTTTTGAAATTCCTTTTTATAGTGGGTTTGAGCTGATTCTCGCTGCCATATTTATCCCAGTCTAGACACACTTGATTCCCTTACGGAGACATATCAATACATAGGTTTTAAGATTCTTACTAGTCAGATATATTCCTCTGCGGGAAATATGGGGTTTTGAGTCCCTTTCACTGAGGAAGGTGTAGGTCTTGTCTATTCCATAGTTGGTTTTTGGAACGGTACCTGTGCTTATATCAAACTCTGGTTTTATGCATCACCCCACCTCTCCTTCCCCCTTAAGCAGGCATAAGAGTGTTTTCTAAATGTGAGACACTGTTCTCTTTCCTAACTCAGTTCAAGTGTAGCCATGTTTACAGGATCTTCATAAGTGATATCTTATGATAAGTTTCTTTTTCTGTGTGACTTATTTCACTTAGAATCATCGTACCTGAATCCACCCATTTTGCTGCTACTGGTCTTATGACATTGATTTCATGGCTGAGGGATATTCCATCGTACGTAAGTACCACAATTTTTTGAACCATTTTTATATTTCCTGGGATATTTAAGGTGTACCCAAGTTGAGGTCCTTGTAAGCAGTGCAGCCCTAAATTTTGGGGTGGCTGTGTCTTTTTGATTTTCAGTTTTCCCAAGGTATATTCCCTAGACTGGAAGTGCCCTTGGCTCTGTAGCTCTGTTGTTTACTTGTTTTAGGGAACACAATGCACTCCTCCAGAGAGGCAGTTGGCAATTTACATCCCGCCCATCAGCATAACAAGGCTCCCTGTTCTCCAGGGCCTGTCTTGCCTTTCTGGTTTTTACACATTTTGTGGATGTCCCTTTTGACCGGTGGAAAGTGATACTTCTTTTTAGTGCAGATTTGCATTGCCCGCTTGCTTGCTTGGCCAAAAAGGGCGTATGTGTTTTCTCCTGAATATATTCAGGAGAAAACGCATACGCCCTTTTGGGCCAAGTGCATCATTGTCGAAGTTGTGCCCCTCTTCCTGTGCTTTAAAGGCGATTCCAACGTACCTCTGGAAATCTGTTTCCTGCTATTCTGCCTCGCTTTCAAGTCCGCCTCGTTGCCTTCCCTCAACAGATTTTTGGACGATAGTTGTCCTTTATTACTCGGCCAGTTTGTGAATTGCTGTGCCCCTGAGCTCCATTTTTCAACTCGTTTTTGGTGAGCTGACCGCAAGTCCAAAATTTTGGTTCAGGATCTATACTGATTCCCGGTGGGTGGCTGAGACTTTGGTTAATTCTTCTTCCTGCCGGGAAATTACAGTGATATGTGCCCGTCCAAATGCCTAACAGCTACTCTCTCATTGGTTCTCCCTCTTCCCTTTCATCCTCTGCCAAATTGGCAACCTGTGCGAACCAGGAGGTTAAAGGGGCTGTCTCTCCAAGTTGGGAGGTTGATAATAAAGCAGATGGAAAGTCAAACCGGAGCACCAGGAGAGGGACTATTCGTTGAGTTTTAGAAACCTTTCGTATTCACAGTGTGTCCGTTCTCTAGGATTCCCGTACATGTTATATCTGTAGTAATATTCCCTTCAACCTGGAGAGTTGGGACCCATGGAATGTGTGCCATGCATTATTGCTTTAAAGGGTCTGCATTTGCTCACCCAATCTCACCAATCCTCTCAGTCCCAAGTGTCCAGCCTTATGCCACATCCAGCTGTCATTGTAGATAGGGTCATTTCAGGTTTCATCAGAGACCCTGAAGGAATTGTAAAGAATTTCCCAGTTTTTTTGTTTTATTTTTGAAATTCCTTTTTATAGTGGGTTTGAGCTGATTCTCGCTGCCATATTTATCCCAGTCTAGACACACTTGATTCCCTTACGGAGACATATCTATACATAGGTTTTAAGATTCTTACTAGTCAGATATATTCCTCTGCGGGAAATATGGGGTTTTGAGTCCCTTTCACTGAGGAAGGTGTAGGTCTTGTCTATTCCATAGTTGGTTTTTGGAACGGTACCTGTGCTTATATCAAACTCTGGTTTTATGCATCACCCCACCTCTCCTTCCCCCTTAAGCAGGCATAAGAGTGTTTTCTAAATGTGAGACACTGTTCTCTTTCCTAACTCAGTTCAAGTGTAGCCATGTTTACAGGATCTTCATAAGTGATATCTTATGATAAGTTTCTTTTTCTCTGTGACTTATTTCACTTAGAATCATCGTACCTGAATCCACCCATTTTGCTGCTACTGGTCTTATGACATTGATTTCATGGCTGAGGGATATTCCATCGTACGTAAGTACCACAATTTTTTGAACCATTTTTATATTTCCTGGGATATTTAAGGTGTACCCAAGTTGAGGTCCTTGTAAGCAGTGCAGCCCTAAATTTTGGGGTGGCTGTGTCTTTTTGATTTTCAGTTTTCCCAAGGTATATTCCCTAGACTGGAAGTGCCCTTGGCTCTGTAGCTCTGTTGTTTACTTGTTTTAGGGAACACAATGCACGCCTCCAGAGAGGCAGTTGGCAATTTACATCCCGCCCATCAGCATAACAAGGCTCCCTGTTCTCCAGGGCCTGTCTTGCCTTTCTGTTTTTTACACATTTTGTGGATGTCCCTTTTGACCGGTGGGAAGTGATACTTCTTTGTAGTGCAGATTTGCATTGCCCGCTTGCTTGCTTGGCCAAAAAGGGCGTATGCGTTTTCTCCTGAATATATTCAGGAGAAAACGCATACGCCCTTTTTGGCCAAGTGCATCATTGTCGAAGTTGTGCCCCTCTTCCTGTGCTTTAAAGGCGATTCCAACGTACCTCTGGAAATCTGTTTCCTGCTATTCTGCCTCGCTTTCAAGTCCGCCTCGTTGCCTTCCCTCAACAGATTTTTGGACGATAGTTGTCCTTTATTACTCGGCCAGTTTGTGAATTGCTGTGCCCCTGAGCTCCATTTTTCAACTCGTTTTTGGTGAGCTGACCGCAAGTCCAAAATTTTGGTTCAGGGTCTATACTGATTCCCGGTGGGTGGCTGAGACTTTGGTTAATTCTTCTTCCTGCCGGGAAATTACAGTGATATGTGCCCGTCCAAATGCCTAACAGCTACTCTCTCATTGGTTCTCCCTCTTCCCTTTCATCCTCTGCCAAATTGGCAACCTGTGCGAACCAGGAGGTTAAAGGGGCTGTCTCTCCAAGTTGGGAGGTTGATAATAAAGCAGATGGAAAGTCAAACCGGAGCACCAGGAGAGGGACTATTCGTTGAGTTTTAGAAACCTTTCGTATTCACAGTGTGTCCGTTCTCTAGGATTCCCGTACATGTTATATCTGTAGTAATATTCCCTTCAACCTGGAGAGTTGGGACCCATGGAATGTGTGCCATGCATTATTGCTTTAAAGGGTCTGCATTTGCTCACCCAATCTCACCAATCCTCTCAGTCCCAAGTTTCCAGCCTTATGCCACATCCAGCTGTCATTGTAGATAGGGTCATTTCAGGTTTCATCAGAGACCCTGAAGGAATTGTAAAGAATTTCCCAGTTTTTTTGTTTTATTTTTGAAATTCCTTTTTATAGTGGGTTTGAGCTGATTCTCGCTGCCATATTTATCCCAGTCTAGACACACTTGATTCCCTTACGGAGACATATCAATACATAGGTTTTAAGATTCTTACTAGTCAGATATATTCCTCTGCGGGAAATATGGGGTTTTGAGTCCCTTTCACTGAGGAAGGTGTAGGTCTTGTCTATTCCATAGTTGGTTTTTGGAACGGTACCTGTGCTTATATCAAACTCTGGTTTTATGCATCACCCCACCTCTCCTTCCCCCTTAAGCAGGCATAAGAGTGTTTTCTAAATGTGAGACACTGTTCTCTTTCCTAACTCAGTTCAAGTGTAGCCATGTTTACAGGATCTTCATAAGTGATATCTTATGATAAGTTTCTTTTTCTGTGTGACTTATTTCACTTAGAATCATCGTACCTGAATCCACCCATTTTGCTGCTACTGGTCTTATGACATTGATTTCATGGCTGAGGGATATTCCATCGTACGTAAGTACCACAATTTTTTGAACCATTTTTATATTTCCTGGGATATTTAAGGTGTACCCAAGTTGAGGTCCTTGTAAGCAGTGCAGCCCTAAATTTTGGGGTGGCTGTGTCTTTTTGACTTTCAGTTTTCCCAAGGTATATTCCCTAGACTGGAAGTGCCCTTGGCTCTGTAGCTCTGTTGTTTACTTGTTTTAGGGAACACAATGCACGCCTCCAGAGAGGCAGTTGGCAATTTACATCCCGCCCATCAGCATAACAAGGCTCCCTGTTCTCCAGGGCCTGTCTTGCCTTTCTGGTTTTTACACATTTTGTGGATGTCCCTTTTGACCGGTGGGAAGTGATACTTCTTTGTAGTGCAGATTTGCATTGCCCGCTTGCTTGCTTGGCCAAAAAGGGCGTATGCGTTTTCTCCTGAATATATTCAGGAGAAAACGCATACGCCCTTTTTGGCCAAGTGCATCATTGTCGAAGTTGTGCCCCTCTTCCTGTGCTTTAAAGGCGATTCCAACGTACCTCTGGAAATCTGTTTCCTGCTATTCTGCCTCGCTTTCAAGTCCGCCTCGTTGCCTTCCCTCAACAGATTTTTGGACGATAGTTGTGCTTTATTACTCGGCCAGTTTGTGAATTGCTGTGCCCCTGAGCTCCATTTTTCAACTCGTTTTTGGTGAGCTGACCGCAAGTCCAAAATTTTGGTTCAGGATCTATACTGATTCCCGGTGGGTGGCTGAGACTTTGGTTAATTCTTCTTCCTGCCGGGAAATTACAGTGATATGTGCCCGTCCAAATGCCTAACAGCTACTCTCTCATTGGTTCTCCCTCTTCCCTTTCATCCTCTGCCAAATTGGCAACCTGTGCGAACCAGGAGGTTAAAGGGGCTGTCTCTCCAAGTTGGGAGGTTGATAATAAAGCAGATGGAAAGTCAAACCGGAGCACCAGGAGAGGGACTATTCGTTGAGTTTTAGAAACCTTTCGTATTCACAGTGTGTCCGTTCTCTAGGATTCCCGTACATGTTATATCTGTAGTAATATTCCCTTCAACCTGGAGAGTTGGGACCCATGGAATGTGTGCCATGCATTATTGCTTTAAAGGGTCTGCATTTGCTCACCCAATCTCACCAATCCTCTCAGTCCCAAGTGTCCAGCCTTATGCCACATCCAGCTGTCATTGTAGATAGGGTCATTTCAGGTTTCATCAGAGACCCTGAAGGAATTGTAAAGAATTTCCCAGTTTTTTTTGTTTTATTTTTGAAATTCCTTTTTATAGTGGGTTTGAGCTGATTCTCGCTGCCATATTTATCCCAGTCTAGACACACTTGATTCCCTTACGGAGACATATCAATACATAGGTTTTAAGATTCTTACTAGTCAGATATATTCCTCTGCGGGAAATATGGGGTTTTGAGTCCCTTTCACTGAGGAAGGTGTAGGTCTTGTCTATTCCATAGTTGGTTTTTGGAACGGTACCTGTGCTTATATCAAACTCTGGTTTTATGCATCACCCCACCTCTCCTTCCCCCTTAAGCAGGCATAAGAGTGTTTTCTAAATGTGAGACACTGTTCTCTTTCCTAACTCAGTTCAAGTGTAGCCATGTTTACAGGATCTTCATAAGTGATATCTTATGATAAGTTTCTTTTTCTGTGTGACTTATTTCACTTAGAATCATCGTACCTGAATCCACCCATTTTGCTGCTACTGGTCTTATGACATTGATTTCATGGCTGAGGGATATTCCATCGTACGTAAGTACCACAATTTTTTGAACCATTTTTATATTTCCTGGGATATTTAAGGTGTACCCAAGTTGAGGTCCTTGTAAGCAGTGCAGCCCTAAATTTTGGGGTGGCTGTGTCTTTTTGATTTTCAGTTTTCCCAAGGTATATTCCCTAGACTGGAAGTGCCCTTGGCTCTGTAGCTCTGTTGTTTACTTGTTTTAGGGAACACAATGCACGCCTCCAGAGAGGCAGTTGGCAATTTACATCCCGCCCATCAGCATAACAAGGCTCCCTGTTCTCCAGGGCCTGTCTTGCCTTTCTGTTTTTTACACATTTTGTGGATGTCCCTTTTGACCGGTGGGAAGTGATACTTCTTTGTAGTGCAGATTTGCATTGCCCGCTTGCTTGCTTGGCCAAAAAGGGCGTATGCGTTTTCTCCTGAATATATTCAGGAGAAAACGCATACGCCCTTTTTGGCCAAGTGCATCATTGTCGAAGTTGTGCCCCTCTTCCTGTGCTTTAAAGGCGATTCCAACGTACCTCTGGAAATCTGTTTCCTGCTATTCTGCCTCGCTTTCAAGTCCGCCTCGTTGCCTTCCCTCAACAGATTTTTGGACGATAGTTGTCCTTTATTACTCGGCCAGTTTGTGAATTGCTGTGCCCCTGAGCTCCATTTTTCAACTCGTTTTTGGTGAGCTGACCGCAAGTCCAAAATTTTGGTTCAGGATCTATACTGATTCCCGGTGGGTGGCTGAGACTTTGGTTAATTCTTCTTCCTGCCGGGAAATTACAGTGATATGTGCCCGTCCAAATGCCTAACAGCTACTCTCTCATTGGTTCTCCCTCTTCCCTTTCATCCTCTGCCAAATTGGCAACCTGTGCGAACCAGGAGGTTAAAGGGGCTGTCTCTCCAAATTGGGAGGTTGATAATAAAGCAGATGGAAAGTCAAACCGGAGCACCAGGAGAGGGACTATTCGTTGAGTTTTAGAAACCTTTCGTATTCACAGTGTGTCCGTTCTCTAGGATTCCCGTACATGTTATATCTGTAGTAATATTCCCTTCAACCTGGAGAGTTGGGACACATGGAATGTGTGCCATGCATTATTGCTTTAAAGGGTCTGCATTTGCTCACCCAATCTCACCAATCCTCTCAGTCCCAAGTGTCCAACCTTATGCCACATCCAGCTGTCATTGTAGATAGGGTCATTTCAGGTTTCATCAGAGACCCTGAAGGAATTGTAAAGAATTTCCCAGTTTTTTTTGTTTTGTTTTTGAAATTCCTTTTTATAGTGGGTTTGAGCTGATTCTCGCTGCCATGTTTGTGCCAGTCTAGACACACTTGATTCCCTTACGGAGACATATCAATACATAGGTTTTAAGATTCTTACTAGTCAGATATATTCCTCTGCGGGAAATATGGGGTTTTGAGTCCCTTTCACTGAGGAAGGTGTAGGTCTTGTCTATTCCATAGTTGGTTTTTGGAACGGTACCTGTGCTTATATCAAACTCTGGTTTTATGCATCACCCCACCTCTCCTTCCCCCTTAAGCAGGCATAAGAGTGTTTTCTAAATGTGAGACACTGTTCTCTTTCCTAACTCAGTTCAAGTGTAGCCATGTTTACAGGATCTTCATAAGTGATATCTTATGATAAGTTTCTTTTTCTCTGTGACTTATTTCACTTAGAATCATCGTACCTGAATCCACCCATTTTGCTGCTACTGGTCTTATGACATTGATTTCATGGCTGAGGGATATTCCATCGTACGTAAGTACCACAATTTTTTGAACCATTTTTATATTTCCTGGGATATTTAAGGTGTACCCAAGTTGAGGTCCTTGTAAGCAGTGCAGCCCTAAATTTTGGGGTGGCTGTGTCTTTTTGATTTTCAGTTTTCCCAAGGTATATTCCCTAGACTGGAAGTGCCCTTGGCTCTGTAGCTCTGTTGTTTACTTGTTTTAGGGAACACAATGCACTCCTCCAGAGAGGCAGTTGGCAATTTACATCCCGCCCATCAGCATAACAAGGCTCCCTGTTCTCCAGGGCCTGTCTTGCCTTTCTGGTTTTTACACATTTTGTGGATGTCCCTTTTGAACGGTGGGAAGTGATACTTCTTTGTAGTGCAGATTTGCATTGCCCGCTTGCTTGCTTGGCCAAAAAGGGCGTATGCGTTTTCTCCTGAATATATTCAGGAGAAAACGCATACGCCCTTTTTGGCCAAGTGCATCATTGTCGAAGTTGTGCCCCTCTTCCTGTGCTTTAAAGGCGATTCCAACGTACCTCTGGAAATCTGTTTCCTGCTATTCTGCCTCGCTTTCAAGTCCGCCTCGTTGCCTTCCCTCAACAGATTTTTGGACGATAGTTGTCCTTTATTACTCGGCCAATTTGTGAATTGCTGTGCCCCTGAGCTCCATTTTTCAACTCGTTTTTGGTGAGCTGACCGCAAGTCCAAAATTTTGGTTCAGGGTCTATACTGATTCCCGGTGGGTGGCTGAGACTTTGGTTAATTCTTCTTCCTGCCGGGAAATTACAGTGATATGTGCCCGTCCAAATGCCTAACAGCTACTCTCTCATTGGTTCTCCCTCTTCCCTTTCATCCTCTGCCAAATTGGCAACCTGTGCGAACCAGGAGGTTAAAGGGGCTGTCTCTCCAAGTTGGGAGGTTGATAATAAAGCAGATGGAAAGTCAAACCGGAGCACCAGGAGAGGGACTATTCGTTGAGTTTTAGAAACCTTTCGTATTCACAGTGTGTCCGTTCTCTAGGATTCCCGTACATGTTATATCTGTAGTAATATTCCCTTCAACCTGGAGAGTTGGGACCCATGGAATGTGTGCCATGCATTATTGCTTTAAAGGGTCTGCATTTGCTCACCCAATCTCACCAATCCTCTCAGTCCCAAGTGTCCAGCCTTATGCCACATCCAGCTGTCATTGTAGATAGGGTCATTTCAGGTTTCATCAGAGACCCTGAAGGAATTGTAAAGAATTTCCCAGTTTTTTTGTTTTATTTTTGAAATTCCTTTTTATAGTGGGTTTGAGCTGATTCTCGCTGCCATATTTATCCCAGTCTAGACACACTTGATTCCCTTACGGAGACATATCAATACATAGGTTTTAAGATTCTTACTAGTCAGATATATTCCTCTGCGGGAAATATGGGGTTTTGAGTCCCTTTCACTGAGGAAGGTGTAGGTCTTGTCTATTCCATAGTTGGTTTTTGGAACGGTACCTGTGCTTATATCAAACTCTGGTTTTATGCATCACCCCACCTCTCCTTCCCCCTTAAGCAGGCATAAGAGTGTTTTCTAAATGTGAGACACTGTTCTCTTTCCTAACTCAGTTCAAGTGTAGCCATGTTTACAGGATCTTCATAAGTGATATCTTATGATAAGTTTCTTTTTCTGTGTGACTTATTTCACTTAGAATCACCATACCTGAATCCACCCATTTTGCTGCTACTGGTCTTATGACATTGATTTCATGGCTGAGGGATATTCCATCGTACGTAAGTACCACAATTTTTTGAACCATTTTTATATTTCCTGGGATATTTAAGGTGTACCCAAGTTGAGGTCCTTGTAAGCAGTGCAGCCCTAAATTTTGGGGTGGCTGTGTCTTTTTGATTTTCAGTTTTCCCAAGGTATATTCCCTAGACTGGAAGTGCCCTTGGCTCTGTAGCTCTGTTGTTTACTTGTTTTAGGGAACACAATGCACTCCTCCAGAGAGGCAGTTGGCAATTTACATCCCGCCCATCAGCATAACAAGGCTCCCTGTTCTCCAGGGCCTGTCTTGCCTTTCTGGTTTTTACACATTTTGTGGATGTCCCTTTTGACCGGTGGAAAGTGATACTTCTTTGTAGTGCAGATTTGCATTGCCCGCTTGCTTGCTTGGCCAAAAAGGGTGTATGCGTTTTCTCCTGAATATATTCAGGAGAAAACGCATACGCCCTTTTGGGCCAAGTGCATCATTGTCGAAGTTGTGCCCCTCTTCCTGTGCTTTAAAGGCGATTCCAACGTACCTCTGGAAATCTGTTTCCTGCTATTCTGCCTCGCTTTCAAGTCCGCCTCGTTGCCTTCCCTCAACAGATTTTTGGACGATAGTTGTCCTTTATTACTCGGCCAGTTTGTGAATTGCTGTGCCCCTGAGCTCCATTTTTCAACTCGTTTTTGGTGAGCTGACCGCAAGTCCAAAATTTTGGTTCAGGATCTATACTGATTCCCGGTGGGTGGCTGAGACTTTGGTTAATTCTTCTTCCTGCCGGGAAATTACAGTGATATGTGCCCGTCCAAATGCCTAACAGCTACTCTCTCATTGGTTCTCCCTCTTCCCTTTCATCCTCTGCCAAATTGGCAACCTGTGCGAACCAGGAGGTTAAAGGGGCTGTCTCTCCAAGTTGGGAGGTTGATAATAAAGCAGATGGAAAGTAAAACCGGAGCACCAGGAGAGGGACTATTCGTTGAGTTTTAGAAACCTTTCGTATTCACAGTGTGTCCGTTCTCTAGGATTCCCGTACATGTTATATCTGTAGTAATATTCCCTTCAACCTGGAGAGTTGGGACCCATGGAATGTGTGCCATGCATTATTGCTTTAAAGGGTCTGCATTTGCTCACCCAATCTCACCAATCCTCTCAGTCCCAAGTGTCCAGCCTTATGCCACATCCAGCTGTCATTGTAGATAGGGTCATTTCAGGTTTCATCAGAGACCCTGAAGGAATTGTAAAGAATTTCCCAGTTTTTTTGTTTTATTTTTGAAATTCCTTTTTATAGTGGGTTTGAGCTGATTCTCGCTGCCATATTTATCCCAGTCTAGACACACTTGATTCCCTTACGGAGACATATCAATACATAGGTTTTAAGATTCTTACTAGTCAGATATATTCCTCTGCGGGAAATATGGGGTTTTGAGTCCCTTTCACTGAGGAAGGTGTAGGTCTTGTCTATTCCATAGTTGGTTTTTGGAACGGTACCTGTGCTTATATCAAACTCTGGTTTTATGCATCACCCCACCTCTCCTTCCCCCTTAAGCAGGCATAAGAGTGTTTTCTAAATGTGAGACACTGTTCTCTTTCCTAACTCAGTTCAAGTGTAGCCATGTTTACAGGATCTTCATAAGTGATATCTTATGATAAGTTTCTTTTTCTGTGTGACTTATTTCACTTAGAATCATCGTACCTGAATCCACCCATTTTGCTGCTACTGGTCTTATGACATTGATTTCATGGCTGAGGGATATTCCATCGTACGTAAGTACCACAATTTTTTGAACCATTTTTATATTTCCTGGGATATTTAAGGTGTACCCAAGTTGAGGTCCTTGTAAGCAGTGCAGCCCTAAATTTTGGGGTGGCTGTGTCTTTTTGATTTTCAGTTTTCCCAAGGTATATTCCCTAGACTGGAAGTGCCCTTGGCTCTGTAGCTCTGTTGTTTACTTGTTTTAGGGAACACAATGCACGCCTCCAGAGAGGCAGTTGGCAATTTACATCCCGCCCATCAGCATAACAAGGCTCCCTGTTCTCCAGGGCCTGTCTTGCCTTTCTGGTTTTTACACATTTTGTGGATGTCCCTTTTGACCGGTGGGAAGTGATACTTCTTTGTAGTGCAGATTTGCATTGCCCGCTTGCTTGCTTGGCCAAAAAGGGCGTATGCGTTTTCTCCTGAATATATTCAGGAGAAAACGCATATGCCCTTTTTGGCCAAGTGCATCATTGTCGAAGTTGTGCCCCTCTTCCTGTGCTTTAAAGGCGATTCCAACGTACCTCTGGAAATCTGTTTCCTGCTATTCTGCCTCGCTTACAAGTCCGCCTCGTTGCCTTCCCTCAACAGATTTTTGGACGATAGTTGTCCTTTATTACTCGGCCAGTTTGTGAATTGCTGTACCCCTGAGCTCCATTTTTCAACTCGTTTTTGGTGAGCTGACCGCAAGTCCAAAATTTTGGTTCAGGATCTATACTGATTCCCGGTGGGTGGCTGAGACTTTGGTTAATTCTTCTTCCTGCCGGGAAATTACAGTGATATGTGCCCGTCCAAATGCCTAACAGCTACTCTCTCATTGGTTCTCCCTCTTCCCTTTCATCCTCTGCCAAATTGGCAACCTGTGCGAACCAGGAGGTTAAAGGGGCTGTCTCTCCAAGTTGGGAGGTTGATAATAAAGCAGATGGAAAGTCAAACCGGAGCACCAGGAGAGGGACTATTCGTTGAGTTTTAGAAACCTTTCGTATTCACAGTGTGTCCGTTCTCTAGGATTCCCGTACATGTTATATCTGTAGTAATATTCCCTTCAACCTGGAGAGTTGGGACCCATGGAATGTGTGCCATGCATTATTGCTTTAAAGGGTCTGCATTTGCTCACCCAATCTCACCAATCCTCTCAGTCCCAAGTGTCCAGCCTTATGCCACATCCAGCTGTCATTGTAGATAGGGTCATTTCAGGTTTCATCAGAGACCCTGAAGGAATTGTAAAGAATTTCCCAGTTTTTTTTGTTTTATTTTTGAAATTCCTGTTTATAGTGGGTTTGAGCTGATTCTCGCTGCCATATTTATCCCAGTCTAGACACACTTGATTCCCTTACGGAGACATATCAATACATAGGTTTTAAGATTCTTACTAGTCAGATATATTCCTCTGCGGGAAATATGGGGTTTTGAGTCCCTTTCACTGAGGAAGGTGTAGGTCTTGTCTATTCCATAGTTGGTTTTTGGAACGGTACCTGTGCTTATATCAAACTCTGGTTTTATGCATCACCCCACCTCTCCTTCCCCCTTAAGCAGGCATAAGAGTGTTTTCTAAATGTGAGACACTGTTCTCTTTCCTAACTCAGTTCAAGTGTAGCCATGTTTACAGGATCTTCATAAGTGATATCTTATGATAAGTTTCTTTTTCTGTGTGACTTATTTCACTTAGAATCATCGTACCTGAATCCACCCATTTTGCTGCTACTGGTCTTATGACATTGATTTCATGGCTGAGGGATATTCCATCGTACGTAAGTACCACAATTTTTTGAACCATTTTTATATTTCCTGGGATATTTAAGGTGTACCCAAGTGGAGGTCCTTGTAAGCAGTGCAGCCCTAAATTTTGGGGTGGCTGTGTCTTTTTGATTTTCAGTTTTCCCAAGGTATATTCCCTAGACTGGAAGTGCCCTTGGCTCTGTAGCTCTGTTGTTTACTTGTTTTAGGGAACACAATGCACTCCTCCAGAGAGGCAGTTGGCAATTTACATCCCGCCCATCAGCATAACAAGGCTCCCTGTTCTCCAGGGCCTGTCTTGCCTTTCTGGTTTTTACACATTTTGTGGATGTCCCTTTTGAACGGTGGGAAGTGATACTTCTTTGTAGTGCAGATTTGCATTGCCCGCTTGCTTGCTTGGCCAAAAAGGGCGTATGCGTTTTCTCCTGAATATATTCAGGAGAAAACGCATACGCCCTTTTTGGCCAAGTGCATCATTGTCGAAGTTGTGCCCCTCTTCCTGTGTTTTAAAGGCGATTCCAACGTACCTCTGGAAATCTGTTTCCTGCTATTCTGCCTCGCTTTCAAGTCCGCCTCGTTGCCTTCCCTCAACAGATTTTTGGACGATAGTTGTCCTTTATTACTCGGCCAGTTTGTGAATTGCTGTGCCCCTGAGCTCCATTTTTCAACTCGTTTTTGGTGAGCTGACCGCAAGTCCAAAATTTTGGTTCAGGGTCTATACTGATTCCCGGTGGGTGGCTGAGACTTTGGTTAATTCTTCTTCCTGCCGGGAAATTACAGTGATATGTGCCCGTCCAAATGCCTAACAGCTACTCTCTCATTGGTTCTCCCTCTTCCCTTTCATCCTCTGCCAAATTGGCAACCTGTGCGAACCAGGAGGTTAAAGGGGCTGTCTCTCCAAGTTGGGAGGTTGATAATAAAGCAGATGGAAAGTCAAACCGGAGCACCAGGAGAGGGACTATTCGTTGAGTTTTAGAAACCTTTCATATTCACAGTGTGTCCGTTCTCTAGGATTCCCGTACATGTTATATCTGTAGTAATATTCCCTTCAACCTGGAGAGTTGGGACCCATGGAATGTGTGCCATGCATTATTGCTTTAAAGGGTCTGCATTTGCTCACCCAATCTCACCAATCCTCTCAGTCCCAAGTGTCCAGCCTTATGCCACATCCAGCTGTCATTGTAGATAGGGTCATTTCAGGTTTCATCAGAGACCCTGAAGGAATTGTAAAGAATTTCCCAGTTTTTTTGTTTTATTTTTGAAATTCCTTTTTATAGTGGGTTTGAGCTGATTCTCGCTGCCATATTTATCCCAGTCTAGACACACTTGATTCCCTTACGGAGACATATCAATACATAGGTTTTAAGATTCTTACTAGTCAGATATATTCCTCTGCGGGAAATATGGGGTTTTGAGTCCCTTTCACTGAGGAAGGTGTAGGTCTTGTCTATTCCATAGTTGGTTTTTGGAACGGTACCTGTGCTTATATCAAACTCTGGTTTTATGCATCACCCCACCTCTCCTTCCCCCTTAAGCAGGCATAAGAGTGTTTTCTAAATGTGAGACACTGTTCTCTTTCCTAACTCAGTTCAAGTGTAGCCATGTTTACAGGATCTTCATAAGTGATATCTTATGATAAGTTTCTTTTTCTGTGTGACTTATTTCACTTAGAATCATCGTACCTGAATCCACCCATTTTGCTGCTACTGGTCTTATGACATTGATTTCATGGCTGAGGGATATTCCATCGTACGTAAGTACCACAATTTTTTGAACCATTTTTATATTTCCTGGGATATTTAAGGTGTACCCAAGTTGAGGTCCTTGTAAGCAGTGCAGCCCTAAATTTCGGGGTGGCTGTGTCTTTTTGATTTTCAGTTTTCCCAAGGTATATTCCCTAGACTGGAAGTGCCCTTGGCTCTGTAGCTCTGTTGTTTACTTGTTTTAGGGAACACAATGCACTCCTCCAGAGAGGCAGTTGGCAATTTACATCCCGCCCATCAGCATAACAAGGCACCCTGTTCTCCAGGGCCTGTCTTGCCTTTCTGGTTTTTACACATTTTGTGGAAGTCCCTTTTGACCGGTGGGAAGAGATACTTCTTTGTAGTGCAGATTTGCATTGCCCGCTTGCTTGCTTGGCCAAAAAGGGCGTATGCATTTTCTCCTGAATATATTCAGGAGAAAACGCATACGCCCTTTTTGGCCAAGTGCATCATTGTCGAAGTTGTGCCCCTCTTCCTGTGCTTTAAAGGCGATTCCAACGTACCTCTTGAAATCTGTTTCCTGCTATTCTGCCACGCTTTCAAGTCCGCCTCGTTGCCTTCCCTCAACAGATTTTTGGACGATAGTTGTCCTTTATTACTCGGCCAGTTTGTGAATTGCTGTGCCCCTGAGCTCCATTTTTCAACTCGTTTTTGGTGAGCTGACCGCAAGTCCAAAATTTTGGTTCAGGATCTATACTGATTCCCGGTGGGTGGCTGAGACTTTGGTTAATTCTTCTTCCTGCCGGGAAATTACAGTGATATGTGCCCGTCCAAATGCCTAACAGCTACTCTCTCATTGGTTCTCCCTCTTCCCTTTCATCCTCTGCCAAATTGGCAACCTGTGCGAACCAGGAGGTTAAAGGGGCTGTCTCTCCAAGTTGGGAGGTTGATAATAAAGCAGATGGAAAGTCAAACCGGAGCACCAGGAGAGGGACTATTCGTTGAGTTTTAGAAACCTTTCGTATTCACAGTGTGTCCGTTCTCTAGGATTCCCGTACATGTTATATCTGTAGTAATATTCCCTTCAACCTGGAGAGTTGGGACACATGGAATGTGTGCCATGCATTATTGCTTTAAAGGGTCTGCATTTGCTCACCCAATCTCACCAATCCTCTCAGTCCCAAGTGTCCAAACTTATGCCACGTCCAGCTGTCATTGTAGATAGGGTCATTTCAGGTTTCATCAGAGACCCTGAAGGAATTGTAAAGAATTTCCCAGTTTTTTTTGTTTTGTTTTTGAAATTCCTTTTTATAGTGGGTTTGAGCTGATTCTCGCTGCCATGTTTGTGCCAGTCTAGACACACTTGATTCCCTTACGGAGACATATCAATACATAGGTTTTAAGATTCTTACTAGTCAGATATATTCCTCTGCGGGAAATATGGGGTTTTGAGTCCCTTTCACTGAGGAAGGTGTAGGTCTTGTCTATTCCATAGTTGGTTTTTGGAACGGTACCTGTGCTTATATCAAACTCTGGTTTTATGCATCACCCCACCTCTCCTTCCCCCTTAAGCAGGCATAAGAGTGTTTTCTAAATGTGAGACACTGTTCTCTTTCCTAACTCAGTTCAAGTGTAGCCATGTTTACAGGATCTTCATAAGTGATATCTTATGATAAGTTTCTTTTTCTGTGTGACTTATTTCACTTAGAATCATCGTACCTGAATCCACCCATTTTGCTGCTACTGGTCTTATGACATTGATTTCATGGCTGAGGGATATTCCATCGTATGTAAATACCACAATTTTTTGAACCATTTTTATATTTCCTGGGATATTTAAGGTGTACCCAAGTTGAGGTCCTTGTAAACAGTGCAGCCCTAAATTTTGGGGTGGCTGTGTCTTTTTGATTTTCAGTTTCCCCAAGGTATATTCCCTAGACTGGAAGTGCCCTTGGCTCTGTAGCTCTGTTGTTTACTTGTTTTAGGGAACACAATGCACTCCTCCAGAGAGGCAGTTGGCAATTTACATCCCGCCCATCAGCATAACAAGGCTCCCTGTTCTCCAGGGCCTGTCTTGCCTTTCTGGTTTTTACACATTTTGTGGATGTCCCTTTTGACCGGTGGGAAGTGATACTTCTTTGGAGTGCAGATTTGCATTGCCCGCTTGCTTGCTTGGCCAAAAAGGGCGTATGCGTTTTCTCCTGAATATATTCAGGAGAAAACGCATACGCCCTTTTGGGCCAAGTGCATCATTGTCGAAGTTGTGCCCCTCTGCCTGTGCTTTAAAGGTGATTCCAACGTACCTCTGGAAATCTGTTTCCTGCTATTCTGCCTCGCTTTCAAGTCCGCCTCGTTGCCTTCCCTCAACAGATTTTTGGACGATAGTTGTCCTTTATTACTCGGCCAGTTTGTGAATTGCTGTGCCCCTGAGCTCCATTTTTCAACTCGTTTTTGGTGAGCTGACCGCAAGTCCAAAATTTTGGTTCAGGATCTATACTGATTCCCGGTGGGTGGCTGAGACTTTGGTTAATTCTTCTTCCTGCCGGGAAATTACAGTGATATGTGCCCGTCCAAATGCCTAACAGCTACTCTCTCATTGGTTCTCCCTCTTCCCTTTCATCCTCTGCCAAATTGGCAACCTGTGCGAACCAGGAGGTTAAAGGGGCTGTCTCTCCAAGTTGGGAGGTTGATAATAAAGCAGATGGAAAGTCAAACCGGAGCACCAGGAGAGGGACTATTCGTTGAGTTTTAGAAACCTTTCGTATTCACAGTGTGTCCGTTCTCTAGGATTCCCGTACATGTTATATCTGTAGTAATATTCCCTTCAACCTGGAGAGTTGGGACCCATGGAATGTGTGCCATGCATTATTGCTTTAAAGGGTCTGCATTTGCTCACCCAATCTCACCAATCCTCTCAGTCCCAAGTGTCCAGCCTTATGCCACATCCAGCTGTCATTGTAGATAGGGTCATTTCAGGTTTCATCAGAGACCCTGAAGGAATTGTAAAGAATTTCCCAGTTTTTTTTGTTTTATTTTTGAAATTCCTTTTTATAGTGGGTTTGAGCTGATTCTCGCTGCCATATTTATCCCAGTCTAGACACACTTGATTCCCTTACGGAGACATATCAATACATAGGTTTTAAGATTCTTACTAGTCAGATATATTCCTCTGCGGGAAATATGGGGTTTTGAGTCCCTTTCACTGAGGAAGGTGTAGGTCTTGTCTATTCCATAGTTGGTTTTTGGAACGGTACCTGTGCTTATATCAAACTCTGGTTTTATGCATCACCCCACCTCTCCTTCCCCCTTAAGCAGGCATAAGAGTGTTTTCTAAATGTGAGACACTGTTCTCTTTCCTAACTCAGTTCAAGTGTAGCCATGTTTACAGGATCTTCATAAGTGATATCTTATGATAAGTTTCTTTTTCTCTGTGACTTATTTCACTTAGAATCATCGTACCTGAATCCACCCATTTTGCTGCTACTGGTCTTATGACATTGATTTCATGGCTGAGGGATATTCCATCGTACGTAAGTACCACAATTTTTTGAACCATTTTTATATTTCCTGGGATATTTAAGGTGTACCCAAGTTGAGGTCCTTGTAAGCAGTGCAGCCCTAAATTTTGGGGTGGCTGTGTCTTTTTGATTTTCAGTTTTCCCAAGGTATATTCCCTAGACTGGAAGTGCCCTTGGCTCTGTAGCTCTGTTGTTTACTTGTTTTAGGGAACACAATGCACTCCTCCAGAGAGGCAGTTGGCAATTTACATCCCGCCCATCAGCATAACAAGGCTCCCTGTTCTCCAGGGCCTGTCTTGCCTTTCTGGTTTTTACACATTTTGTGGATGTCCCTTTTGACCGGTGGGAAGTGATACTTCTTTGTAGTGCAGATTTGCATTGCCCGCTTGCTTGCTTGGCCAAAAAGGGCGTATGCGTTTTCTCCTGAATATATTCAGGAGAAAACGCATACGCCCTTTTTGGCCAAGTGCATCATTGTCGAAGTTGTGCCCCTCTTCCTGTGTTTTAAAGGCGATTCCAACGTACCTCTGGAAATCTGTTTCCTGCTATTCTGCCTCGCTTTCAAGTCCGCCTCGTTGCCTTCCCTCAACAGATTTTTGGACGATAGTTGTCCTTTATTACTCGGCCAGTTTGTGAATTGCTGTGCCCCTGAGCTCCATTTTTCAACTCGTTTTTGGTGAGCTGACCGCAAGTCCAAAATTTTGGTTCAGGGTCTATACTGATTCCCGGTGGGTGGCTGAGACTTTGGTTAATTCTTCTTCCTGCCTGGAAATTACAGTGATATGTGCCCGTCCAAATGCCTAACAGCTACTCTCTCATTGGTTCTCCCTCTTCCCTTTCATCCTCTGCCAAATTGGCAACCTGTGCGAACCAGGAGGTTAAAGGGGCTGTCTCTCCAAGTTGGGAGGTTGATAATAAAGCAGATGGAAAGTCAAACCGGAGCACCAGGAGAGGGACTATTCGTTGAGTTTTAGAAACCTTTCGTATTCACAGTGTGTCCGTTCTCTAGGATTCCCGTACATGTTATATCTGTAGTAATATTCCCTTCAACCTGGAGAGTTGGGACCCATGGAATGTGTGCCATGCATTATTGCTTTAAAGGGTCTGCATTTGCTCACCCAATCTCACCAATCCTCTCAGTCCCAAGTGTCCAGCCTTATGCCACATCCAGCTGTCATTGTAGATAGGGTCATTTCAGGTTTCATCAGAGACCCTGAAGGAATTGTAAAGAATTTCCCAGTTTTTTTGTTTTATTTTTGAAATTCCTTTTTATAGTGGGTTTGAGCTGATTCTCGCTGCCATATTTATCCCAGTCTAGACACACTTGATTCCCTTACGGAGACATATCAATACATAGGTTTTAAGATTCTTACTAGTCAGATATATTCCTCTGCGGGAAATATGGGGTTTTGAGTCCCTTTCACTGAGGAAGGTGTAGGTCTTGTCTATTCCATAGTTGGTTTTTGGAACGGTACCTGTGCTTATATCAAACTCTGGTTTTATGCATCACCCCACCTCTCCTTCCCCCTTAAGCAGGCATAAGAGTGTTTTCTAAATGTGAGACACTGTTCTCTTTCCTAACTCAGTTCAAGTGTAGCCATGTTTACAGGATCTTCATAAGTGATATCTTATGATAAGTTTCTTTTTCTGTGTGACTTATTTCACTTAGAATCATCGTACCTGAATCCACCCATTTTGCTGCTACTGGTCTTATGACATTGATTTCATGGCTGAGGGATATTCCATCGTACGTAAGTACCACAATTTTTTGAACCATTTTTATATTTCCTGGGATATTTAAGGTGTACCCAAGTTGAGGTCCTTGTAAGCAGTGCAGCCCTAAATTTCGGGGTGGCTGTGTCTTTTTGATTTTCAGTTTTCCCAAGGTATATTCCCTAGACTGGAAGTGCCCTTGGCTCTGTAGCTCTGTTGTTTACTTGTTTTAGGGAACACAATGCACTCCTCCAGAGAGGCAGTTGGCAATTTACATCCCGCCCATCAGCATAACAAGGCACCCTGTTCTCCAGGGCCTGTCTTGCCTTTCTGGTTTTTACACATTTTGTGGAAGTCCCTTTTGACCGGTGGGAAGAGATACTTCTTTGTAGTGCAGATTTGCATTGCCCGCTTGCTTGCTTGGCCAAAAAGGGCGTATGCATTTTCTCCTGAATATATTCAGGAGAAAACGCATACGCCCTTTTTGGCCAAGTGCATCATTGTCGAAGTTGTGCCCCTCTTCCTGTGCTTTAAAGGCGATTCCAACGTACCTCTTGAAATCTGTTTCCTGCTATTCTGCCACGCTTTCAAGTCCGCCTCGTTGCCTTCCCTCAACAGATTTTTGGACGATAGTTGTCCTTTATTACTCGGCCAGTTTGTGAATTGCTGTGCCCCTGAGCTCCATTTTTCAACTCGTTTTTGGTGAGCTGACCGCAAGTCCAAAATTTTGGTTCAGGATCTATACTGATTCCCGGTGGGTGGCTGAGACTTTGGTTAATTCTTCTTCCTGCCGGGAAATTACAGTGATATGTGCCCGTCCAAATGCCTAACAGCTACTCTCTCATTGGTTCTCCCTCTTCCCTTTCATCCTCTGCCAAATTGGCAACCTGTGCGAACCAGGAGGTTAAAGGGGCTGTCTCTCCAAGTTGGGAGGTTGATAATAAAGCAGATGGAAAGTCAAACCGGAGCACCAGGAGAGGGACTATTCGTTGAGTTTTAGAAACCTTTCGTATTCACAGTGTGTCCGTTCTCTAGGATTCCCGTACATGTTATATCTGTAGTAATATTCCCTTCAACCTGGAGAGTTGGGACCCATGGAATGTGTGCCATGCATTATTGCTTTAAAGGGTCTGCATTTGCTCACCCAATCTCACCAATCCTCTCAGTCCCAAGTGTCCAGCCTTATGCCACATCCAGCTGTCATTGTAGATAGGGTCATTTCAGGTTTCATCAGAGACCCTGAAGGAATTGTAAAGAATTTCCCAGTTTTTTTGTTTTATTTTTGAAATTCCTTTTTATAGTGGGTTTGAGCTGATTCTCGCTGCCATATTTATCCCAGTCTAGACACACTTGATTCCCTTACGGAGACATATCAATACATAGGTTTTAAGATTCTTACTAGTCAGATATATTCCTCTGCGGGAAATATGGGGTTTTGAGTCCCTTTCACTGAGGAAGGTGTAGGTCTTGTCTATTCCATAGTTGGTTTTTGGAACGGTACCTGTGCTTATATCAAACTCTGGTTTTATGCATCACCCCACCTCTCCTTCCCCCTTAAGCAGGCATAAGAGTGTTTTCTAAATGTGAGACACTGTTCTCTTTCCTAACTCAGTTCAAGTGTAGCCATGTTTACAGGATCTTCATAAGTGATATCTTATGATAAGTTTCTTTTTCTGTGTGACTTATTTCACTTAGAATCATCGTACCTGAATCCACCCATTTTGCTGCTACTGGTCTTATGACATTGATTTCATGGCTGAGGGATATTCCATCGTACGTAAGTACCACAATTTTTTGAACCATTTTTATATTTCCTGGGATATTTAAGGTGTACCCAAGTTGAGGTCCTTGTAAGCAGTGCAGCCCTAAATTTCGGGGTGGCTGTGTCTTTTTGATTTTCAGTTTTCCCAAGGTATATTCCCTAGACTGGAAGTGCCCTTGGCTCTGTAGCTCTGTTGTTTACTTGTTTTAGGGAACACAATGCACTCCTCCAGAGAGGCAGTTGGCAATTTACATCCCGCCCATCAGCATAACAAGGCACCCTGTTCTCCAGGGCCTGTCTTGCCTTTCTGGTTTTTACACATTTTGTGGAAGTCCCTTTTGACCGGTGGGAAGAGATACTTCTTTGTAGTGCAGATTTGCATTGCCCGCTTGCTTGCTTGGCCAAAAAGGGCGTATGCATTTTCTCCTGAATATATTCAGGAGAAAACGCATACGCCCTTTTTGGCCAAGTGCATCATTGTCGAAGTTGTGCCCCTCTTCCTGTGCTTTAAAGGCGATTCCAACGTACCTCTTGAAATCTGTTTCCTGCTATTCTGCCACGCTTTCAAGTCCGCCTCGTTGCCTTCCCTCAACAGATTTTTGGACGATAGTTGTCCTTTATTACTCGGCCAGTTTGTGAATTGCTGTGCCCCTGAGCTCCATTTTTCAACTCGTTTTTGGTGAGCTGACCGCAAGTCCAAAATTTTGGTTCAGGATCTATACTGATTCCCGGTGGGTGGCTGAGACTTTGGTTAATTCTTCTTCCTGCCGGGAAATTACAGTGATATGTGCCCGTCCAAATGCCTAACAGCTACTCTCTCATTGGTTCTCCCTCTTCCCTTTCATCCTCTGCCAAATTGGCAACCTGTGCGAACCAGGAGGTTAAAGGGGCTGTCTCTCCAAGTTGGGAGGTTGATAATAAAGCAGATGGAAAGTCAAACCGGAGCACCAGGAGAGGGACTATTCGTTGAGTTTTAGAAACCTTTCGTATTCACAGTGTGTCCGTTCTCTAGGATTCCCGTACATGTTATATCTGTAGTAATATTCCCTTCAACCTGGAGAGTTGGGACACATGGAATGTGTGCCATGCATTATTGCTTTAAAGGGTCTGCATTTGCTCACCCAATCTCACCAATCCTCTCAGTCCCAAGTGTCCAAACTTATGCCACGTCCAGCTGTCATTGTAGATAGGGTCATTTCAGGTTTCATCAGAGACCCTGAAGGAATTGTAAAGAATTTCCCAGTTTTTTTTGTTTTGTTTTTGAAATTCCTTTTTATAGTGGGTTTGAGCTGATTCTCGCTGCCATGTTTGTGCCAGTCTAGACACACTTGATTCCCTTACGGAGACATATCAATACATAGGTTTTAAGATTCTTACTAGTCAGATATATTCCTCTGCGGGAAATATGGGGTTTTGAGTCCCTTTCACTGAGGAAGGTGTAGGTCTTGTCTATTCCATAGTTGGTTTTTGGAACGGTACCTGTGCTTATATCAAACTCTGGTTTTATGCATCACCCCACCTCTCCTTCCCCCTTAAGCAGGCATAAGAGTGTTTTCTAAATGTGAGACACTGTTCTCTTTCCTAACTCAGTTCAAGTGTAGCCATGTTTACAGGATCTTCATAAGTGATATCTTATGATAAGTTTCTTTTTCTGTGTGACTTATTTCACTTAGAATCATCGTACCTGAATCCACCCATTTTGCTGCTACTGGTCTTATGACATTGATTTCATGGCTGAGGGATATTCCATCGTACGTAAGTACCACAATTTTTTGAACCATTTTTATATTTCCTGGGATATTTAAGGTGTAGCCAAGTTGAGGTCCTTGTAAGCAGTGCAGCCCTAAATTTTGGGGTGGCTGTGTCTTTTTGATTTTCAGTTTTCCCAAGGTATATTCCCTAGACTGGAAGTGCCCTTGGCTCTGTAGCTCTGTTGTTTACTTGTTTTAGGGAACACAATGCACTCCTCCAGAGAGGCAGTTGGCAATTTACATCCCGCCCATCAGCATAACAAGGCTCCCTGTTCTCCAGGGCCTGTCTTGCCTTTCTGGTTTTTACACATTTTGTGGATGTCCCTTTTGACCGGTGGGAAGTGATACTTCTTTGTAGTGCAGATTTGCATTGCCCGCTTGCTTGCTTGGCCAAAAAGGGCGTATGCGTTTTCTCCTGAATATATTCAGGAGAAAACGCATACGCCCTTTTGGGCCAAGTGCATCATTGTCGAAGTTGTGCCCCTCTTCCTGTGCTTTAAAGGCGATTCCAACGTACCTCTGGAAATCTGTTTCCTGCTATTCTGCCTCGCTTTCAAGTCCGCCTCGTTGCCTTCCCTCAACAGATTTTTGGACGATAGTTGTCCTTTATTACTCGGCCAGTTTGTGAATTGCTGTGCCCCTGAGCTCCATTTTTCAACTCGTTTTTGGTGAGCTGACCGCAAGTCCAAAATTTTGGTTCAGGATCTATACTGATTCCCGGTGGGTGGCTGAGACTTTGGTTAATTCTTCTTCCTGCCGGGAAATTACAGTGATATGTGCCCGTCCAAATGCCTAACAGCTACTCTCTCATTGGTTCTCCCTCTTCCCTTTCATCCTCTGCCAAATTGGCAACCTGTGCGAACCAGGAGGTTAAAGGGGCTGTCTCTCCAAGTTGGGAGGTTGATAATAAAGCAGATGGAAAGTCAAACCGGAGCACCAGGAGAGGGACTATTCGTTGAGTTTTAGAAACCTTTCGTATTCACAGTGTGTCCGTTCTCTAGGATTCCCGTACATGTTATATCTGTAGTAATATTCCCTTCAACCTGGAGAGTTGGGACCCATGGAATGTGTGCCATGCATTATTGCTTTAAAGGGTCTGCATTTGCTCACCCAATCTCACCAATCCTCTCAGTCCCAAGTGTCCAGCCTTATGCCACATCCAGCTGTCATTGTAGATAGGGTCATTTCAGGTTTCATCAGAGACCCTGAAGGAATTGTAAAGAATTTCCCAGTTTTTTTTGTTTTATTTTTGAAATTCCTTTTTATAGTGGGTTTGAGCTGATTCTCGCTGCCATATTTATCCCAGTCTAGACACACTTGATTCCCTTACGGAGACATATCAATACATAGGTTTTAAGATTCTTACTAGTCAGATATATTCCTCTGCGGGAAATATGGGGTTTTGAGTCCCTTTCACTGAGGAAGGTGTAGGTCTTGTCTATTCCATAGTTGGTTTTTGGAACGGTACCTGTGCTTATATCAAACTCTGGTTTTATGCATCACCCCACCTCTCCTTCCCCCTTAAGCAGGCATAAGAGTGTTTTCTAAATGTGAGACACTGTTCTCTTTCCTAACTCAGTTCAAGTGTAGCCATGTTTACAGGATCTTCATAAGTGATATCTTATGATAAGTTTCTTTTTCTCTGTGACTTATTTCACTTAGAATCATCGTACCTGAATCCACCCATTTTGCTGCTACTGGTCTTATGACATTGATTTCATGGCTGAGGGATATTCCATCGTACGTAAGTACCACAATTTTTTGAACCATTTTTATATTTCCTGGGATATTTAAGGTGTACCCAAGTTGAGGTCCTTGTAAGCAGTGCAGCCCTAAATTTTGGGGTGGCTGTGTCTTTTTGATTTTCAGTTTTCCCAAGGTATATTCCCTAGACTGGAAGTGCCCTTGGCTCTGTAGCTCTGTTGTTTACTTGTTTTAGGGAACACAATGCACTCCTCCAGAGAGGCAGTTGGCAATTTACATCCCGCCCATCAGCATAACAAGGCACCCTGTTCTCCAGGGCCTGTCTTGCCTTTCTGGTTTTTACACATTTTGCGGAAGTCCCTTTTGACCGGTGGGAAGAGATACTTCTTTGTAGTGCAGATTTGCATTGCCCGCTTGCTTGCTTGGCCAAAAAGGGCGTATGCATTTTCTCCTGAATATATTCAGGAGAAAACGCATACGCCCTTTTTGGCCAAGTGCATCATTGTCGAAGTTGTGCCCCTCTTCCTGTGCTTTAAAGGCGATTCCAACGTACCTCTTGAAATCTGTTTCCTGCTATTCTGCCACGCTTTCAAGTCCGCCTCGTTGCCTTCCCTCAACAGATTTTTGGACGATAGTTGTCCTTTATTACTCGGCCAGTTTGTGAATTGCTGTGCCCCTGAGCTCCATTTTTCAACTCGTTTTTGGTGAGCTGACCGCAAGTCCAAAATTTTGGTTCAGGATCTATACTGATTCCCGGTGGGTGGCTGAGACTTTGGTTAATTCTTCTTCCTGCCGGGAAATTACAGTGATATGTGCCCGTCCAAATGCCTAACAGCTACTCTCTCATTGGTTCTCCCTCTTCCCTTTCATCCTCTGCCAAATTGGCAACCTGTGCGAACCAGGAGGTTAAAGGGGCTGTCTCTCCAAGTTGGGAGGTTGATAATAAAGCAGATGGAAAGTCAAACCGGAGCACCAGGAGAGGGACTATTCGTTGAGTTTTAGAAACCTTTCGTATTCACAGTGTGTCCGTTCTCTAGGATTCCCGTACATGTTATATCTGTAGTAATATTCCCTTCAACCTGGAGAGTTGGGACCCATGGAATGTGTGCCATGCATTATTGCTTTAAAGGGTCTGCATTTGCTCACCCAATCTCACCAATCCTCTCAGTCCCAAGTGTCCAGCCTTATGCCACATCCAGCTGTCATTGTAGATAGGGTCATTTCAGGTTTCATCAGAGACCCTGAAGGAATTGTAAAGAATTTCCCAGTTTTTTTTGTTTTATTTTTGAAATTCCTTTTTATAGTGGGTTTGAGCTGATTCTCGCTGCCATGTTTATCCCAGTCTAGACACACTTGATTCCCTTACGGAGACATATCAATACATAGGTTTTAAGATTCTTACTAGTCAGATATATTCCTCTGCGGGAAATATGGGGTTTTGAGTCCCTTTCACTGAGGAAGGTGTAGGTCTTGTCTATTCCATAGTTGGTTTTTGGAACGGTACCTGTGCTTATATCAAACTCTGGTTTTATGCATCACCCCACCTCTCCTTCCCCCTTAAGCAGGCATAAGAGTGTTTTCTAAATGTGAGACACTGTTCTCTTTCCTAACTCAGTTCAAGTGTAGCCATGTTTACAGGATCTTCATAAGTGATATCTTATGATAAGTTTCTTTTTCTGTGTGACTTATTTCACTTAGAATCATCGTACCTGAATCCACCCATTTTGCTGCTACTGGTCTTATGACATTGATTTCATGGCTGAGGGATATTCCATCGTACGTAAGTACCACAATTTTTTGAACCATTTTTATATTTCCTGGGATATTTAAGGTGTACCCAAGTTGAGGTCCTTGTAAGCAGTGCAGCCCTAAATTTTGGGGTGGCTGTGTCTTTTTGATTTTCAGTTTTCCCAAGGTATATTCCCTAGACTGGAAGTGCCCTTGGCTCTGTAGCTCTGTTGTTTACTTGTTTTAGGGAACACAATGCACTCCTCCAGAGAGGCAGTTGGCAATTTACATCCCGCCCATCAGCATAACAAGGCACCCTGTTCTCCAGGGCCTGTCTTGCCTTTCTGGTTTTTACACATTTTGCGGAAGTCCCTTTTGACCGGTGGGAAGAGATACTTCTTTGTAGTGCAGATTTGCATTGCCCGCTTGCTTGCTTGGCCAAAAAGGGCGTATGCGTTTTCTCCTGAATATATTCAGGAGAAAACGCATACGCCCTTTTTGGCCAAGTGCATCATTGTCGAAGTTGTGCCCCTCTTCCTGTGCTTTAAAGGCGATTCCAACGTACCTCTTGAAATCTGTTTCCTGCTATTCTGCCACGCTTTCAAGTCCGCCTCGTTGCCTTCCCTCAACAGATTTTTGGACGATAGTTGTCCTTTATTACTCGGCCAGTTTGTGAATTGCTGTGCCCCTGAGCTCCATTTTTCAACTCGTTTTTGGTGAGCTGACCGCAAGTCCAAAATTTTGGTTCAGGATCTATACTGATTCCCGGTGGGTGGCTGAGACTTTGGTTAATTCTTCTTCCTGCCGGGAAATTACAGTGATATGTGCCCGTCCAAATGCCTAACAGCTACTCTCTCATTGGTTCTCCCTCTTCCCTTTCATCCTCTGCCAAATTGGCAACCTGTGCGAACCAGGAGGTTAAAGGGGCTGTCTCTCCAAGTTGGGAGGTTGATAATAAAGCAGATGGAAAGTCAAACCGGAGCACCAGGAGAGGGACTATTCGTTGAGTTTTAGAAACCTTTCGTATTCACAGTGTGTCCGTTCTCTAGGATTCCCGTACATGTTATATCTGTAGTAATATTCCCTTCAACCTGGAGAGTTGGGACACATGGAATGTGTGCCATGCATTATTGCTTTAAAGGGTCTGCATTTGCTCACCCAATCTCACCAATCCTCTCAGTCCCAAGTGTCCAAACTTATGCCACGTCCAGCTGTCATTGTAGATAGGGTCATTTCAGGTTTCATCAGAGACCCTGAAGGAATTGTAAAGAATTTCCCAGTTTTTTTTTGTTTTGTTTTTGAAATTCCTTTTTATAGTGGGTTTGAGCTGATTCTCGCTGCCATGTTTGTGCCAGTCTAGACACACTTGATTCCCTTACGGAGACATATCAATACATAGGTTTTAAGATTCTTACTAGTCAGATATATTCCTCTGCGGGAAATATGGGGTTTTGAGTCCCTTTCACTGAGGAAGGTGTAGGTCTTGTCTATTCCATAGTTGGTTTTTGGAACGGTACCTGTGCTTATATCAAACTCTGGTTTTATGCATCACCCCACCTCTCCTTCCCCCTTAAGCAGGCATAAGAGTGTTTTCTAAATGTGAGACACTGTTCTCTTTCCTAACTCAGTTCAAGTGTAGCCATGTTTACAGGATCTTCATAAGTGATATCTTATGATAAGTTTCTTTTTCTGTGTGACTTATTTCACTTAGAATCATCGTACCTGAATCCACCCATTTTGCTGCTACTGGTCTTATGACATTGATTTCATGGCTGAGGGATATTCCATCGTACGTAAATACCACAATTTTTTGAACCATTTTTATATTTCCTGGGATATTTAAGGTGTACCCAAGTTGAGGTCCTTGTAAGCAGTGCAGCCCTAAATTTTGGGGTGGCTGTGTCTTTTTGATTTTCAGTTTTCCCAAGGTATATTCCCTAGACTGGAAGTGCCCTTGGCTCTGTAGCTCTGTTGTTTACTTGTTTTAGGGAACACAATGCACTCCTCCAGAGAGGCAGTTGGCAATTTACATCCCGCCCATCAGCATAACAAGGCTCCCTGTTCTCCAGGGCCTGTCTTGCCTTTCTGGTTTTTACACATTTTGTGGATGTCCCTTTTGACTGGTGGGAAGTGATACTTCTTTGGAGTGCAGATTTGCATTGCCCGCTTGCTTGCTTGGCCAAAAAGGGCGTATGCGTTTTCTCCTGAATATATTCAGGAGAAAACGCATACGCCCTTTTGGGCCAAGTGCATCATTGTCGAAGTTGTGCCCCTCTTCCTGTGCTTTAAAGGCGATTCCAACGTACCTCTGGAAATCTGTTTCCTGCTATTCTGCCTCGCTTTCAAGTCCGCCTCGTTGCCTTCCCTCAACAGATTTTTGGACGATAGTTGTCCTTTATTACTCGGCCAGTTTGTGAATTGCTGTGCCCCTGAGCTCCATTTTTCAACTCGTTTTTGGTGAGCTGACCGCAAGTCCAAAATTTTGGTTCAGGATCTATACTGATTCCCGGTGGGTGGCTGAGACTTTGGTTAATTCTTCTTCCTGCCGGGAAATTACAGTGATATGTGCCCGTCCAAATGCCTAACAGCTACTCTCTCATTGGTTCTCCCTCTTCCCTTTCATCCTCTGCCAAATTGGCAACCTGTGCGAACCAGGAGGTTAAAGGGGCTGTCTCTCCAAGTTGGGAGGTTGATAATAAAGCAGATGGAAAGTCAAACCGGAGCACCAGGAGAGGGACTATTCGTTGAGTTTTAGAAACCTTTCGTATTCACAGTGTGTCCGTTCTCTAGGATTCCCGTACATGTTATATCTGTAGTAATATTCCCTTCAACCTGGAGAGTTGGGACCCATGGAATGTGTGCCATGCATTATTGCTTTAAAGGGTCTGCATTTGCTCACCCAATCTCACCAAGCCTCTCAGTCCCAAGTGTCCAGCCTTATGCCACATCCAGCTGTCATTGTAGATAGGGTCATTTCAGGTTTCATCAGAGACCCTGAAGGAATTGTAAAGAATTTCCCAGTTTTTTTTGTTTTATTTTTGAAATTCCTTTTTATAGTGGGTTTGAGCTGATTCTCGCTGCCATATTTATCCCAGTCTAGACACACTTGATTCCCTTACGGAGACATATCAATACATAGGTTTTAAGATTCTTACTAGTCAGATATATTCCTCTGCGGGAAATATGGGGTTTTGAGTCCCTTTCACTGAGGAAGGTGTAGGTCTTGTCTATTCCATGGTTGGTTTTTGGAACGGTACCTGTGCTTATATCAAACTCTGGTTTTATGCATCACCCCACCTCTCCTTCCCCCTTAAGCAGGCATAAGAGTGTTTTCTAAATGTGAGACACTGTTCTCTTTCCTAACTCAGTTCAAGTGTAGCCATGTTTACAGGATCTTCATAAGTGATATCTTATGATAAGTTTCTTTTTCTCTGTGACTTATTTCACTTAGAATCATCGTACCTGAATCCACCCATTTTGCTGCTACTGGTCTTATGACATTGATTTCATGGCTGAGGGATATTCCATCGTACGTAAGTACCACAATTTTTTGAACCATTTTTATATTTCCTGGGATATTTAAGGTGTACCCAAGTTGAGGTCCTTGTAAGCAGTGCAGCCCTAAATTTTGGGGTGGCTGTGTCTTTTTGATTTTCAGTTTTCCCAAGGTATATTCCCTAGACTGGAAGTGCCCTTGGCTCTGTAGCTCTGTTGTTTACTTGTTTTAGGGAACACAATGCACTCCTCCAGAGAGGCAGTTGGCAATTTACATCCCGCCCATCAGCATAACAAGGCTCCCTGTTCTCCAGGGCCTGTCTTGCCTTTCTGGTTTTTACACATTTTGTGGATGTCCCTTTTGACCGGTGGGAAGTGATACTTCTTTGTAGTGCAGATTTGCATTGCCCGCTTGCTTGCTTGGCCAAAAAGGGCGTATGCGTTTTCTCCTGAATATATTCAGGAGAAAACGCATACGCCCTTTTGGGCCAAGTGCATCATTGTCGAAGTTGTGCCCCTCTTCCTGTGCTTTAAAGGCGATTCCAACGTACCTCTGGAAATCTGTTTCCTGCTATTCTGCCTCGCTTTCAAGTCCGCCTCGTTGCCTTCCCTCAACAGATTTTTGGACGATAGTTGTCCTTTATTACTCGGCCAGTTTGTGAATTGCTGTGCCCCTGAGCTCCATTTTTCAACTCGTTTTTGGTGAGCTGACCGCAAGTCCAAAATTTTGGTTCAGGATCTATACTGATTCCCGGTGGGTGGCTGAGACTTTGGTTAATTCTTCTTCCTGCCGCGAAATTACAGTGATATGTGCCCGTCCAAATGCCTAACAGCTACTCTCTCATTGGTTCTCCCTCTTCCCTTTCATCCTCTGCCAAATTGGCAAGCTGTGCGAACCAGGAGGTTAAAGGGGCTGTCTCTCCAAGTTGGGAGGTTGATAATAAAGCAGATGGAAAGTCAAACCGGAGCACCAGGAGAGGGACTATTCGTTGAGTTTTAGAAACCTTTCGTATTCACAGTGTGTCCGTTCTCTAGGTTTCCTGTACATGTTATAGCTGTAGTAATATTCCCTTCAACCTGGAGAGTTGGGACCTATGGAAACGGTGGCAGGCATTTGTGCTTTAAAGGGTCTGCATTTGCTCACCCAATCTCACCAATCGTCTCATTCCCAAGTGTCCCACCTTATGCCACATCCAGCTGTCATTGTAGATAGGGTCATTCCAGGTTTCATCAGAGACCCTGAAGGAATTGTAAAGAATTTCCCAGTTTTTTTTTTTTTTTTTGAAATTCCTTCTTATAGTGGGTTTGAGCTGCTTTTCACTGCCAAGTTTATGCCAGTCTAGACACACTTGATTCCCTTACGGATACATATCAATACATATGTTTTAAGATTCTTACTAGTCAGATATATTCCTCTGCGGGAAATATGGGGTTTTGAGTCCCTTTCACTGAGGAAGGTGTAGGTCTTGTCTATTCCATAGTTGGTTTTTGGAACGGTGCCTGTGCTTATATCAAACTCTGGTTTTATGCATCACCCCACCTCTCCTTCCCCCTTAAGCAGGCATAAGAGTGTTTTCTAAATGTGAGACACTGTTCTCTTTCCTAACTCAGTTCAAGTGTAGCCATGTTTACAGGATCTTCATAAGTGATATCTTATGATAAGTTTCTTGTTCTCTGTGACTTATTTCACTTAGAATCATCGTACCTGAATCCACCCATTTTGCTGCTACTAGTCTTATGTCATTGATTTCATGGCTGAGGGATATTCCATCGTACGTAAGTACCACAATTTTCTGAACCATTTTTATATTTCCTGGGATATTTAAGGTGTACCCAAGTTGAGGTCCTTGTAAGCAGTGCAGCCCTAAATTTTGGGGTGGCTCTGTCTTATTGATTTTCAGTTTTCCCAAGGTATATTACCTAGACTGGAAGTGCCCTTGGCTCTGTAGCTCTGTTGTTTACTTGTTTTCGGAAACACAATGCACTCCTCCAGAGAGGCAGTTGGCAATTTACATCCCGCCCATCAGCATAACAAGGCTCCCTGTTCTCCAGGGCCTGTCTTGCCTTTCTGGTTTTTACACATTTTGTGGATGTCCCTTTTGACCGGTGGGAAGTGATACTTCTTTGTAGTGCAGATTTGCATTGCCCGCTTGCTTGCTTGGCCAAAAAGGGCGTATGCGTTTTCTCCTGAATATATTCAGGAGAAAATGCATACGCCCTTTTTGGCCAAGTGCATCATTGTCGAAGTTGTGCCCCTCTTCCTGTGCTTTAAAGGCAATTCCAACGTACCTCTTGAAATCTGTTTCCTGCTATTCTGCCTCGCTTTCAAGTCCGCCTCGTTGCCTTCCCTCAACAGATTTTTGGACGATAGTTGTCCTTTATTACTCTGCCAGTTTGTGAATTGCTGTGCCCCTGAGCTCCATTTTTCAACTCGTTTTTGGTGAGCTGACCGCAAGTCCAAAATTTTGGTTCAGGACCTATACTGGTTCCCGGTGGGTGGCTGAGACTTTGGTTAATTCTTCTTCCTGCCGGGAAATTACAGTGATATGTGCCCGTCCAAATGCCTAACAGCTACTCTCTCATTGGTTCTCCCTCTTCCCTTTCATCCTCTGCCAAATTGGCAACCTGTGCGAACCAGGAGGTTAAAGGGGCTGTCTCTCCAAGTTGGGAGGTTGATAGTAAAGCAGATGGAAAGTCAAACCGGAGCACCAGGAGAGGGACTATTCGTTGAGTTTTAGAAACCTTTCGTATTCACAGTGTGTCCGTTCTCTAGGTTTCCCGTACATGTTATAACTGTAGTAATATTCCCTTCAACCTGGAGAGTTGGGACCCATGGAATGGGTAACATGCATTATTGCTTTAAAGGGTCTGCATTTGCTCACCCAATCTCACCAATCCTCTCAGTCCCAAGTGTGCAGCCTTATGCCACATCCAGCTGTCGTTGTAGATAGGGTCATTCCAGGTTTCATCAGAGAACCTGAAGGAATTATAAAGAATTTCCAGTTTTTTTGTTTTGTTTTTGAAATTCCTTTTTATAGTGGGTTTGAGCTGATTCTCGCTGCCATGTTTATGCCAGTCTAGACCCACTTGATTCCCTTATGGAGACATATCAATACATAGGTTTTAAGATTCTTACTAGTCAGATATATTCCTCTGCGGGAAATATGGGGTTTTGAGTCCCTTTCACTGAGGAAGGTGTAGGTCTTGTCTATTCCATAGTTGGTTTTTGGAACGGTACCTGTGCTTATATCAAACTCTGGTTTTATGCATCACCCCACCTCTCCTTCCCCCTTCAGCAGGCATAAGAGTGTTTTCTAAATGTGAGACACTGTTCTCTTTCCTAACTCAGTTCAAGTGTAGCCATGTTTACAGGATCTTCATAAGTGATAACTTATGATAAGTTTCTTGTTCTCTGTGACTTATTTCACTTAGAATCATCGTATCTGAATCCACCCATTTTGCTGCTACTGGTCTTATGTCATTGATTTCATGGCTGAGGGATATTCCATCGTACGTAAGTACCACAATTTTCTGAACCATTTTTATATTTCCTGGGATATTTAAGGTGTACCCAAGTTGAGGTCCTTGTAAGCAGTGCAGCCCTAAATTTTGGGGTGGCTCTGTCTTATTGATATTCAGTTTTCCCAAGGAATATTCCCTAGACTGGAAGTGCCCTTTGCTCTGTAGCTCTGTTCTTTACTTGTTTTAGGGAACACAATGCACTCCTCCAGAGAGACAGTTGGCAATTTACATCCCGCCCATCAGCATAACAAGGCTCCCTGTTCTCCAGGGCCTGTCTTGCCTTTCTGGTTTTTACACATTTTGTGGATGTCGCTTTTGACCATTGGGAAGTGATACTTCTTTGTATTGCAGATTTGCATTGTCCGCTTGCTTGCTTGGCCAAAAAGGGCGTATGCGTTTTCTCCTGAATATATTCAGGAGAAAACGCATACGCCCTTTTTGGCCAAGTGCATCATTGTCGATGTTGTGCCCCTCTTCCTGTGCTTTAAAGGCGATTCCAACGTACCTCTTGAAATCTGTTTCCTGCTATGCTGCCTCGCTTTCAAGTCCGCCTCGTTGCCTTCGCTCAACAGATTTTTGTACGATGGTTGTCCTTTATTACTCGGCCAGTTTGTGAATTGCTGTGCCCCTGAGCTCCATTTTTCAACTCGTTTTTGGTGAGCTGACCGCAAGTCCAAAATTTTGGTTCAGGACCTATGCTGGTTCTCGGTGGGGGGCTGAGACTTTGGTTAATTCTTCTTCCTGCCAGAAATTAAATTGATATGTGCCCGTTCAAATGCCTAACAGCTACTCTCTCATTGGTTCTCCCTCTTCCCTTTCATACTCTGCCAAATTGGCAACCTATGCGAACCAGGAGGTTAAAGGGGCTGTCTCTCCAAGTTGGGAGGTTGATAGTAAAGCAGATGGAAAGTCAAACCGGAGCACCAGGAGAGGGACTATTCGTTGAGTTTTAGAAACCTTTCGTATTCACAGTGTGTCCGTTCTCTAGGTTTCCCGTACATGTTATATCTGTAGTAATATTCCCTTCAACCTGGAGAGTTTGGACCCTAGGAATGGGTGCCAGGCATTTGTGCTTTAAAGGGTCTGCATTTGCTCACCCAATCTCACCAATCTTCTCAGTCCCAAGTGTCCCTCCTTATGCCACATCCAGCTGTCATTGTAGATAGGGTCATTCCAGGTTTTATCAGAGACCCTGAAGGAATTGTAAAGAATTTCCCAGTTTTTTTGTTTTGTTTTTGAAATTCCTCTTTATAGTGGGTTTGAGCTGATTCTCGCTGTCATGTTTATGCCAGTCTAGACACACTTGATTCCTTACGGAGACATATCAATACATAGGCTTTAAGATTCTTACTAGTCAGATATATTCCTCTGCGGGAAATATGGGGTTTTGAGTCCCTTTCACTGAGGAAGGTGTAGGTCTTGTCTATTCCATAGTTGGTTTTTGGAACGGTACCTGTGCTTATATCAAACTCTGGTTTTATGCATCACACCACCTATCCTTCCCCCTTAAGCAGGCATAAGGGTGTTTTCTAAATTTGAGACACTGTTCTCTTTCCTAACTCAGTTCAAGTGTAGCCATGTTTACAGGATCTTCATAAGTGATATCTTATGATATGTTTCTTTTTCTGTGTGACTTATTTCACTTAGAATCATCATACCTGAATCCACCCATTTGCTGCTACTGGTCTTATGACATTGATTTCATGTCCTAGGGATATTCCATCGTACGTATGTACCACAATTTTTGGAACCATTTTTATATTTCCTGGGATATTTAAGGTGAACCCAGGTTGAGGTGCCTGTAAGCAGTGCAGCCATAAATTTTGGGGTGGCTCTGTCTTATTGATTTTCAGTTTTCCCAAGGTATATTCCCTAGACTGGAAGTGCCCTTGGCTCTGTAGCTCTGTTGTTTAATTGTATTAGGGAACACAATGCACTCCTCCAGAGAGGCAGTTGGCAATTTACATCCCGCCCATCAGCATAACAAGGCTCCCTGTTCTCCAGGGCCTGTCTTGCCTTTCTGGTTTTTACACATTTTGTGGGTGTCCCTTTTGACCGGTGGGAAGCGATACTTCTTTGTAGTGCAGATTTGCATTGCCCGCTTGCTTGCTTGGCCAAAAAGGGCGTATGCGTTTTCTCCTGAATATATTCAGGAGAAAACGCATACGCGCTTTTTGGCCAAGTGCATCATTGTCGAAGTTGTGCCCCTCTTCCTGTGCTTTAAAGGCGATTCCAACGTACCTCTTGAAATCTGTTTCCTGCTCTTCTGCCTCGCTTTCAAGTCCGCCTCGTTGCCTTCTCTCAACAGATTTTTGGACGATAGTTGTCCTTTATTACTCGGCCAGTTTGTGAATTGCTGTGCCCCTGAGCTCCATTTTTCAACTCGTTTTTGGTGAGCTGACCGCAAGTCCAAAATTTTGGTTCAGGACCTATACTGGTTCCCGGTGGGTGGCTGAGACTTTGGTTAATTCTTCTTCCTGCCGGGAAATTACAGTGATATGTGCCCGTCCAGATGCCTAACAGCTACTCTCTCATTGGTTCTCCCTCTTCCCTTTCATCCTCTGCCAAATTGGAAACCTGTGCGAACCAGGAGGTTAAAGGGGCTGTCTCTCCAGGTTGGGAGGTTGATAGTAAAGCAGATGGAAAGTCAAACCGGAGCTCCAGGAGAGGGACTATTCGTTAAGTTTTAGAAACCTTTCGTATTCACAGTGTGTCCGTTCTCTAGGTTTCCCGTACATGTTATAACTGTAGTAATATTCACTTCAACCTGGAGAGTTGGGACCCATGGAATGGGTACCATGCATTATTGCTTTAAAGGGTCTGCATTTGCTCAACCAATCTCACCAATCCTCTCAGTCCCAAGTGTGCAGCCTTATGCCACATCCAGCTGTCGTTGTAGATAGGGTCATTCCAGGTTTCATCAGAGAACCTGAAGGAATTGTAAAGAATTTCCCAGTTTTTTTGTTTTGTTTTTGAAATTCCTTTTTATAGTGGGTTTGAGCTGATTCTCGCTGCCATGTTTATGCCAGTCTAGACCCACTTGATTCCCTTATGGAGACATATCAATACATAGGTTTTAAGATTCTTACTAGTCAGATATATTCCTCTGCGGGAAATATGGGGTTTTGAGTCCCTTTCACTGAGGAAGGTGTAGGTCTTGTCTATTCCATAGTTGGTTTTTGGAACGGTACCTGTGCTTATATCAAACTCTGGTTTTATGCATCACCCCACCTCTCCTTCCCCCTTCAGCAGGCATAAGAGTGTTTTCTAAATGTGAGACACTGTTCTCTTTCCTAACTCAGTTCAAGTGTAGCCATGTTTACAGGATCTTCATAAGTGATAACTTATGATAAGTTTCTTGTTCTCTGTGACTTATTTCACTTAGAATCATCGTATCTGAATCCACCCATTTTGCTGCTACTGGTCTTATGTCATTGATTTCATGGCTGAGGGATATTCCATCGTACGTAAGTACCACAATTTTCTGAACCATTTTTATATTTCCTGGGATATTTAAGGTGTACCCAAGTTGAGGTCCTTGTAAGCAGTGCAGCCCTAAATTTTGGGGTGGCTCTGTCTTATTGATTTTCAGTTTTCCCAAGGTATATTCCCTAGACTGGAAGTGCCCTTGGCTCTGTAGCTCTCTTGTTTACTTGTTTTAGGGAACACAATGCACTCCTCCAGAGAGGCAGTTGGCAATTTACATCCCGCCCATCAGCATAACAAGGATCCCTGTTCTCCAGGGCCTGTCTTGCCTTTCTGGTTTTTACACATTTTGTGGATGTCGCTTTTGACCGTTGGAAGTGATACTTCTTTGTAGTCCAGATTTGCATTGGCCGCTTGCTTGCTTGGCCAAAAAGGGCGTATGCGTTTTCTCCTGAATATATTCAGTAGAAAACGCATACGCCCTTTTTGGCCAAGTGCATCATTGTCGAAGTTGTGCCCGTCTTCCTGTGCTTTAAAGGTGATTCCAACGTACCTCTTGAAATCTGTTTCCTGCTATTCTGCCTCGCTTTCAAGTCCGCCTCGTTGCCTTCCCTCAACAGGTTTTTGGACGATAGTTGTCCTTTATTACTCGGCCAGTATGTGAATTGCTGTGCCCCTGAGCTCCATTTTTCAACGCGTTTTTGGTGAGCTGACCGCAAGTCCAAAATTTTGGTTCAGGACCTATACTGGTTCCCGGTGTGTGGCTGAGACTTTGGTTAATTCTTCTTCCTGCCGGGAAATTACAGTGATATGTGCCCGTCCAAATGCCTAACAGCTACTCTCTCATTGGTTCTCCCTCTTCCCTTTCATCCTCTGCCAAATTGGAAACCTGTGCGAACCAGGAGTTTAAAGGGGCTGTCTCTCCAATTTGGGAGGTTGATAGTAAAGCAGATGGAAAGTCAAACCGGAGCACCAGGAGAGGGACTATTCGTTGAGTTTTAGAAACCTTTCGTATTCACAGTGGGTCCGTTCTCTAGGTTTCCCGTACATGTTATAACTGTAGTAATATTCCCTTCAACCTGGAGAGTTGGGACCCATGGAATGGGTACCATGCATTATTGCTTTAAAGGGTCTGCATTTGCTCACCCAATCTCACCAATCCTCTCAGTCCCAAGTGTGCAGCCTTATGCCACATCCAGCTGTCATTGTAGATAGGGTCATTCCAGGTTACATCAGAGACCCTGAAGGAATTGTAAAGAATTTCAAAGTTTTTTTATTTTGTTTTTGAAATTCCTTTTTATAGTGGGATTGAGCTGATTCTCGATGCCATGTATATGCCAGTCTAGACTCACTTGATTCCCTTACGGAGACATATCAATACATAGGTTTTAAGATTCTTACTAGTCAGATATATTCTTCTGCGGGAAATATGGGGTTTTGAGTCCCTTTCACTGAGGAAGGTGTAGGTCTTTTCTATTCCATAGTTGGTTTTTGGAACGGTACCTGTGCTTATATCAAACTCTGGTTTTATGCATCACCCCACCTCTCCTTCCCCCTTAAGAAGGCATAAGAGTGCTTTCTAAATGTGAGACTCAGTTCTCTTTCCTAACTCAGTTCAAGTGTAGCCATGTTTACAGGATCTTCATAAGTGATATCTTATGATAAGTTTCTTTTTCTGTGTGACTTATTTCACTTAGAATCATCGTACCTGAATCCAACCATTTTGCTGCTACTGGTCTTATGACATTGATTTCATGGCTGAGGGATATTCCATCGTACGTAATTACCACAATTTTCTGAACCATTTTTATATTTCCTGGGATATTTAAGGTGTACCCAAGTTGAGGTCCTTGTAAGCAGTGCAGCCCTAAATTTTGGGGTGGCTCTGTCTTATTGATATTCAGTTTTCCCAAGGAATATTCCCTAGACTGGAAGTGCCCTTTGCTCTGTAGCTCTGTTCTTTACTTGTTTTAGGGAACACAATGCACTCCTCCAGAGAGACAGTTGGCAATTTACATCCCGCCCATCAGCATAACAAGGCTCCCTGTTCTCCAGGGCCTGTCTTGCCTTTCTGGTTTTTACACATTTTGTGGATGTCGCTTTTGACCATTGGGAAGTGATACTTCTTTGTATTGCAGATTTGCATTGCCCACTTGCTTGCTTGGCCAAAAAGGGCGTATGCGTTTTCTCCTGAATATATTCAGGAGAAAACGCATACGCCCTTTTTGGCCAAGTGCATCATTGTCGATGTTGTGCCCCTCTTCCTGTGCTTTAAAGGCGATTCCAACGTACCTCTTGAAATCTGTTTCCTGCTATGCTGCCTCGCTTTCAAGTCCGCCTCGTTGCCTTCGCTCAACAGATTTTTGTACGATGGTTGTCCTTTATTACTCGGCCAGTTTGTGAATTGCTGTGCCCCTGAGCTCCATTTTTCAACTCGTTTTTGGTGAGCTGACCGCAAGTCCAAAATTTTGGTTCAGGACCTATGCTGGTTCTCGGTGGGGGGCTGAGACTTTGGTTAATTCTTCTTCCTGCCAGAAATTAAATTGATATGTGCCCGTTCAAATGCCTAACAGCTACTCTCTCATTGGTTCTCCCTCTTCCCTTTCATACTCTGCCAAATTGGCAATCTATGCGAACCAGGAGGTTAAAGGGGCTGTCTCTCCAAGTTGGGAGGTTGATAGTAAAGCAATGGAAAGTCAAACCGGAGCACCAGGAGAGGGACTATTCGTTGAGTTTTAGAAACCTTTCGTATTCACAGTGTGTCCGTTCTCTAGGTTTCCCGTACATGTTATATCTGTAGTAATATTCCCTTCAACCTGGAGAGTTTGGACCCTAGGAATGGGTGCCAGGCATTTGTGCTTTAAAGGGTCTGCATTTGCTCACCCAATCTCACCAATCTTCTCAGTCCCAAGTGTCCCTCCTTATGCCACATCCAGCTGTCATTGTAGATAGGGTCATTCCAGGTTTTATCAGAGACCCTGAAGGAATTGTAAAGAATTTCCCAGTTTTTTTGTTTTGTTTTTGAAATTCCTCTTTATAGTGGGTTTGAGCTGATTCTCGCTGTCATGTTTATGCCAGTCTAGACACACTTGATTCCTTACGGAGACATATCAATACATAGGCTTTAAGATTCTTACTAGTCAGATATATTCCTCTGCGGGAAATATGGGGTTTTGAGTCCCTTTCACTGAGGAAGGTGTAGGTCTTGTCTATTCCATAGTTGGTTTTTGGAACGGTACCTGTGCTTATATCAAACTCTGGTTTTATGCATCACACCACCTATCCTTCCCCCTTAAGCAGGCATAAGGGTGTTTTCTAAATTTGAGACACTGTTCTCTTTCCTAACTCAGTTCAAGTGTAGCCATGTTTACAGGATCTTCATAAGTGATATCTTATGATATGTTTCTTTTTCTGTGTGACTTATTTCACTTAGAATCATCATACCTGAATCCACCCATTTGCTGCTACTGGTCTTATGACATTGATTTCATGTCCTAGGGATATTCCATCGTACGTAAGTACCACAATTTTTGGAACCATTTTTATATTTCCTGGGATATTTAAGGTGAACCCAGGTTGAGGTGCCTGTAAGCAGTGCAGCCATAAATTTTGGGGTGGCTCTGTCTTATTGATTTTCAGTTTTCCCAAGGTATATTCCCTAGACTGGAAGTGCCCTTGGCTCTGTAGCTCTGTTGTTTAATTGTATTAGGGAACACAATGCACTCCTCCAGAGAGGCAGTTGGCAATTTACATCCCGCCCATCAGCATAACAAGGCTCCCTGTTCTCCAGGGCCTGTCTTGCCTTTCTGGTTTTTACACATTTTGTGGGTGTCCCTTTTGACCGGTGGGAAGCGATACTTCTTTGTAGTGCAGATTTGCATTGCCCGCTTGCTTGCTTGGCCAAAAAGGGCGTATGCGTTTTCTCCTGAATATATTCAGGAGAAAACGCATACGCGCTTTTTGGCCAAGTGCATCATTGTCGAAGTTGTGCCCCTCTCCCTGTGCTTTAAAGGCGATTCCAACGTACCTCTTGAAATCTGTTTCCTGCTCTTCTGCCTCGCTTTCAAGTCCGCCTCGTTGCCTTCCCTCAACAGATTTTTGGACGATAGTTGTCCTTTATTACTCGGCCAGTTTGTGAATTGCTGTGCCCCTGAGCTCCATTTTTCAACTCGTTTTTGGTGAGCTGACCGCAAGTCCAAAATTTTGGTTCAGGACCTATACTGGTTCCCGGTGGGTGGCTGAGACTTTGGTTAATTCTTCTTCCTGCCGGGAAATTACAGTGATATGTGCCCGTCCAGATGCCTAACAGCTACTCTCTCATTGGTTCTCCCTCTTCCCTTTCATCCTCTGCCAAATTGGAAACCTGTGCGAACCAGGAGGTTAAAGGGGCTGTCTCTCCAGGTTGGGAGGTTGATAGTAAAGCAGATGGAAAGTCAAACCGGAGCTCCAGGAGAGGGACTATTCGTTAAGTTTTAGAAACCTTTCGTATTCACAGTGTGTCCGTTCTCTAGGTTTCCCGTACATGTTATAACTGTAGTAATATTCACTTCAACCTGGAGAGTTGGGACCCATGGAATGGGTACCATGCATTATTGCTTTAAAGGGTCTGCATTTGCTCAACCAATCTCACCAATCCTCTCAGTCCCAAGTGTGCAGCCTTATGCCACATCCAGCTGTCGTTGTAGATAGGGTCATTCCAGGTTTCATCAGAGAACCTGAAGGAATTGTAAAGAATTTCCCAGTTTTTTTGTTTTGTTTTTGAAATTCCTTTTTATAGTGGGTTTGAGCTGATTCTCGCTGCCATGTTTATGCCAGTCTAGACCCACTTGATTCCCTTATGGAGACATATCAATACATAGGTTTTAAGATTCTTACTAGTCAGATATATTCCTCTGCGGGAAATATGGGGTTTTGAGTCCCTTTCACTGAGGAAGGTGTAGGTCTTGTCTATTCCATAGTTGGTTTTTGGAACGGTACCTGTGCTTATATCAAACTCTGGTTTTATGCATCACCCCACCTCTCCTTCCCCCTTAAGCAGGCATAAGAGTGTTTTCTAAATGTGAGACACTGTTCTCTTTCCTAACTCAGTTCAAGTGTAGCCATGTTTACAGGATCTTCATAAGTGATATCTTATGATAAGTTTCTTTTTCTGTGTGACTTATTTCACTTAGAATCATCGTACCTGAATATACCCGTTTTGCTGCTACTGGTCTTATGACATTGATTTCATGGCTGAGGGATATTCCATCGTACGTAAGTACCACAATTTTTTGAACCATTTTTATATTTCCTGGGATATTTAAGGTGTACCCAAGTTGAGGTCCTTGTAAGCAGTGCAGCCCTAAATTTTGGGGTGGCTCTGTCTTATTGATTTTCAGTTTTCCCAAGGTATATTCCCTAGACTGGAAGTGCCCTTGGCTCTGTAGCTCTGTTGTTTAATTGTTTTAGGGAACAAAATGCACTCCTCCAGAGAGGCAGTTGGAAATTTACATCCCGCCCATCAGCATAACAAGGCTCCCTGTTCTCCAGGGCCTGTCTTGCCTTTCTGGTTTTTACACATTTTGTGGATGTCGCTTTTGACCGTTGGGAAGTGATACTTCTTTGTAGTGCAGATTTGCATTGCCCGCTTGCTTGCTTGGCCAAAAAGGGCGTATGCGTTTTCTCCTGAATATATTCAGGAGAAAACGCATACGCCCTTTTTGGCCAAGTGCATCATTGTCGAAGTTGTGCCCCTCTTCCTGTGCTTTAAAGGCGATTCCAACGTACCTCTTGAAATCTGTTTCCTGCTCTTCTGCCTCGCTTTCAAGTCCGCCTCGTTGCCTTCCCTCAACAGATTTTTGGACGATAGTTGTCCTTTATTACTCGGCCAGTTTGTGAAATGCTGTGCCCCTGAGCTCCATTTTTCAACTCGTTTTTGGTGAGCTGACCGCAAGTCCAAAATTTTGGTTCAGGACCTATACTGGTTCCCTGTGGTTGGCTGAGTCTTTGGTTAATTCTTCTTCCTGCCAGGAAATTACAGTGTTATGTGCCCGTCCAAATGCCTGACAGCTACTCTCTCATTGGTTCTCCCTCTTCCCTTTCATCCTCTGCCAAATTGGCAACCTGTGCGAACCAGGAGGTTAAAGGGGCTGTCTCTCCAAGTTGGGAGGTTGATAGTAAAGCAGATGGAAAGTCAAACCGGAGCACAAGGAGAGGGACTATTCGTTGAGTTTTAGAAACCTTTCGTATTCACAGTGTGTCCGTTCTCTAGGTTTCCCGTACATGTTATAACTGTACTAATATTCCCTTCAACCTGGAGAGTTGGGACCCATGGAATGGGTGCCAGGCATTATTGCTTTAAAGGGTCTGCATTTGCTCACCCAATCTCACCAATCCTCTCAGTCCCAAGTGTGCCGCCTTATGCCACATCCAGCTGTCGTTGTAGATAGGGTCATTCCAGGTTTCATCAGAGACCCTGAAGGAATTGTAAAGAATTTCCCAGTTTTTTTGTTTTGTTTTTGAAATTCCTTCTTATAGTGGATTTGAGCTGATTCTCGATGCCATGTTTATGCCAGTCTAGACACACTTGATTCCCTTACGGAGACATATCAATACATAGGTTTTAAGATTCTTACTGGGCAGATATATTCCTCTGCGGGAAATATGGGGTTTTGAGTCCCTTTCACTGAGGAAGGTGTAGGTCTTGTCTATTCCATAGTTGGTTTTTGGAACGGTACCTCTGCTTATATCAAACTCTGGTTTTATGCATCACCCCACCTCTCCTTCCCCCTTAAGCAGGCATAAGAGTGTTTTCTAAATGTGAGACACTGTTCTCCTTCCTAACTCAGTTCAAGCGTAGCCATGTTTACAGGATCTTCATAAGTGATATCTTATGATAAGTTTCTTGTTCTCTGTGACTTATTTCACTTAGAATCATCGTATCTGAATCCACCCATTTTGCTGCTACTGGTCTTATGACATTGATTTCATGGCTGAGGGATATTCCATCGTACATAAGTACCACAATTTTTTGAACCATTTTTATATTTCCTGGGATATTTAAGGTGTACCCAAGTTGAGGTCCTTGTAAGCAGTGCAGCCCTAAATTTTGGGGTGGCTCTGTCTTATTGATTTTCAGTTTTCCCAAGGTATACTCCCTAGACTGGAAGTGCCCTTGGCTCTGTAGCTCTGTTGTTTACTTGTTTTAGGGAACACAATGCACTCCTCCAGAGAGGCAGTTGGCAATTTACATCCCACCCATCTGCATAACAAGGCTCCCTGTTCTCCAGGGCCTGTCTTGCCTTTGTGGTTTTTACACAATTTTCTGGATGTCCCTTTTGACCGGTGGGAAGTGATACTTCTTTGTAGTGCAGATTTGCATTGCCCGCTTGCTTGCTTGGCCAAAAAGGGCGTATGCGTTTTCTCCTGAATATATTCAGGAGAAAACGCATACACCCTTTTTGGCCAAGTGCATCATTGTTGATGTTGTGCCCCTCCTCCTGTGCTTTAAAGACGATTCCAACGTACCTCTTGAAATCTGTTTCCTGCTCTTCTGCCTCGCTTTCATGTCTGCCTCGTTGCCTTCCCTCAACAGATTTTTGGACGATAGTTGTCCTTTATTACTCGGCCAGTTTGTGAAATGCTGTGCCCCTGAGCTCCATTTTTCAACTCGTTTTTGGTGAGCTGACCGCAATTCCAAAATTTTGGTTCAGGACCTATGCTGGTTCCCGGTGGGGGGCTGACACTTTGGTTAATTCTTTTTCCTGCTGGGAAATTGGAGTGATATATGCCCGTCCAAATGCCTAACAGCTACTCTCTCATTGGTTCTCCCTCTTCCCTTTCATCCTCTGCCAAATTGGCAACCTGTGTGAACCAGGAGGTTAAAGGGGCTGCCTCTGCCATTTGGGAGAATGACAGTAAAGCAGATGGAAAGTGAAACCGGAGCACCAGGAGAGGGACTATTCGTTGAGTTTTAGAAACCTTTCGTATTCACAGTGGGTCCATTCTCTAGGTTTCCCGTACATGTTATAGCTGTAGTAATATTCCCTTCAACCTGGAGAGTTGGGACCCATGGAATGGGTGCCAGGCATTTGTGCTTTAAAGGGTCTGCATTTGCTAACCCAATCTAACCAATCGTCTCAGTCCCAAGTGTCCAGCCTTAAGCCACATCCAGCTGTCGTTGTAGATAGGGTCATTCCAGGTTTCATCAGAGACCCTGAAGGAATTGTAAAAAATTTCCCAGTTTTTTTGTTTTGTTTTTGAAATTCCTTTTTAGAGTGGGTTGGAGCTGATTCTCGCTGCCATGTTTATGCCAGTCTAGACACACTTGATTCCCTTACGGAGACATATCAATACATAGGTTTTAAGATTCTTACTTGTCAGATATATTCCTCTGCGGGAAATATGGGGTTTTGAGTCCCTTTCACTGAGGAAGGTGTAGGTCTTGTCTATTCCATAGTTGGTTTTTGGAACGGTACCTGTGCTTATATCAAACTCTGGTTTTATGCATCACCCCACATCTCCTTCCCCCTTAAGGAGGCATATGATTGTTTTCTAAATGTGAGACACTGTTCTCCTTCCTAACTCAGTTCAAGCGTAGCCATGTTTACAGGATCTTCATAAGTGATATCTTATGATAAGTTTCTTTTTCTCTGTGACTTATTTCACTTAGAATTATCGTACCTGAATCCACCCATTTTGCTGCTACTGGTCTTATGACATTGATTTCATGGCTGAGGGATATTCCATCGTACGTAAGTACCACAATTTTTTGAACCATTTTTATATTTCCTGGGATATTTAAGGTGTACCCAAGTTGAGGTCCTTGTAAGCAGTGCAGCCCTAAATTTTGGGGTGGCTCTGTCTTATTGATTTTCAGTTTTCCCAAGGTATATTCCCTAGACTGTCAGTGCCCTTGGCTCTGTAGCTCTGTTGTTTACTTGTTTTAGGGAACACAATGCACTCCTCCAGAGAGTCAGTTGGCAATTTACATCCCGCCCATCAGCATAACAAGGCTTCCTGTTCTCCAGGGCCTGACTTGCCTTTCTGGTTTTTACACATTTTGTTGATGTCCCTTTTGACCGGTGGGAAGTGATACTTCTTTGTAGTGCAGATTTGCATTGCCCGCTTGCTTGCTTGGCCAAAAAGGGCGTATGCGTTTTCTCCTGAATATATTCAGGAGAAAACACATACGCCGTTCTTGGCCAAGTGCATCATTGTCGAAGTTGGGCTCCTCTTCCTTTGCTTTAAAGGCGATTCCAACGTACCTCTTGAAATCTGTTTCCTGCTATTCTGCCTCACTTTCAAGTGCGCCTCGTTGACTTCCCTCAACAGATTTTTGGACGATAGTTGTCCTTTATTACTCGGCCAGTTTGTAAATTGCTGTGCCCCTGAGCTCCATTTTTCAACTCGATTTTGGTGAGCTGATCGCAAGTCCAAAATTTTGGTTCAGGACCTATGCTGGTTCCCGATGGGGGGCTGAGACTTTGGTTAATTCTTCTTCCTGCTGGGAAATTAGAGTAATATGTGCCCGTCCAAATGCCTAACAGCTACTCTCTCATTGGTTCTCCCTCTTCCCTTTCATCCTCTGCCAAATTGGCAACCTGGGCGAACCAGGAGGTTAAAGGGGCTGTCTCTCCAAGTTGGGAGGTTGATAGTAAAGCAGATGGAAAGTAAAACTGGAGCACCAGGAGAGGGACTATTCGTTGAGTTTTAGAAACCTTTCGTATTCACAGTGTGTCCATTCTCTAGGTTTCCCGTACATGTTATAGCTGTAGTAATATTCCCTTCAACCTGGAGAGTTGGGACCCATGGAATGGGTGCCAGGCATTTGTGGTTTAAAGGGTCTGCATTTTCTCACCCAGTCTAACCAATCCTCTCAGTCCCAAGTGTCCAGCCTTATGCCACATCCAGCTTTCGTTGTAGATAGGGTCATTCCAGGTTTCATCTGAGACCCTGAAGGAATTGTAAAGAATTTCCCAGTTTTTTGTTTTGTTTTTGCAATTCCTTTTTATAGTGGGTTTGAGTTGTTTCTCGCTGCCATGTTTATGCCAGTGTATACAAACTTGTTTCCCTTACGGAGACATATCAATACATAGGTTTTAAGATTCTTACTAGTCAGATATATTCCTCTGCGGGAAATATGGGGTTTTGAGTCCCTTTCACTGAGGATGGTGTAGGTCTTGTCTATTCCATAGTTGGTTTTTGGAACGGTACCTGTGCTTCTATCAAACTCTGGTTTTATGCATCACCCCACCTCTCCTTCCCCCTTAAGCAGGCATAAGAGTGTTTTCTAAATGTGAGACACTGTTCTCTTTCCTAACTCAGTTCAAGTGTAGCCATGTTTACAGGATCTTCATAAGTGATATCTTATGATAAGTTTCTTTTTCTGTGTGACTTATTTCACTTAGAATCATCGTACCTGAATATACCCGTTTTGCTGCTACTGGTCTTATGACATTGATTTCATGGCTGAGGGATATTCCATCGTACGTAAGTACCACAATTTTTTGAACCATTTTTATATTTCCTGGGATATTTAAGTTGTACCCAAGTTGAGGTCCTTGTAAGCAGTGCAGCCCTAAATTTTGGGGTGGCTCTGTCTTATTGATTTTCAGTTTTCCCAAGGTATATTCCCTAGACTGGAAGTGCCCTTGGCTCTGTAGCTCTGTTGTTTACTTGTTTTAGGGAACACAATGCACTCCTCCAGAGAGGCAGTTGGCAATTTACATCCCGCCCATCAGCATAACAAGGCTCCCTGTTCTCCAGGGCCTGTCTTGCCTTTCTGGTTTTTACACATTTTGTGGATGTCCCTTTTGACCGGTGGGAAGTGATACTTCTTTGTAGTGCAGATTTGCATTGCCCGCTTGCTTGCTTGGCCAAAACGGGCGTATGCGTTTTCTCCTGAATATATTCAGGAGAAAACGCATACGCCCTTTTTGGCCAAGGGCATCATTGTCGAAGTTGTGCCCCTCTTCCTGTGCTTTAAAGGCGATTCCAACGTACCTCTTGAAATCTGTTTCCTGCTATTCTGCCTCGCTTTCACGTCCGCCTCGTTGCCTTCCCTTAACAGATTTTTGGACAATACTTGTCCTTTATTACTCGGCCAGTTTGTGAATTGCTGTGCCCCTGAGCTCCATTTTTCAACTCGTTTTTTGTGAGCTGACTGCAAGTCCAAAATTTTGGTTCAGGACCTATGCTGGTTCCCGATGGGGGGCTGAGACTTTGGTTAATTCTTCTTCCTGCTGGGAAGTTAGAGTAATATGTGCCCGTCCAAATGCCTAACAGCTACTCTCTCATTGGTTCTCCCTCTTCCCTTTCATCCTCTGCCAAATTGGCAACCTGTGCGAACCAGGAGGTTAAAGGGGCTGTCTCTCCAAGTTGGGAGGTTGATAGTAAAGCAGATGGAAAGTCAAACCGGAGCACCAGGAGAGGGACTATTCGTTGAGTTTTAGAAACCTTTCGTATTCACAGTGTGTCCGTTCTCTAGGTTTCCCGTACATGTTATAACTGTAGTAATATTCCCTCCAACCTGGAGAGTTGGGACCCATGGAATGGGTGCAGGCATTTGTGCTTTAAAGGGTCTGCATTTGCTCATCCAGTCTCACCAATCCTCTCAGTGCCAAGTGTGCAGCCTTATGCCACATCCAGCTGTCGTTGTAGATAGGGTAATTCCAGGTTTCATCAGAGACCCTGAAGGAATTTTAAAGAATTTCCCAGTTTTTTCGTTTTGTTTTTGAAATTCCTTTTTAGAGTGGGTTTGAGCTGATTCTCGCTGCCATGTTTATGCGAGTCTACACACACTTGATTCCCATATGGAGACATATCAATACATAGGTTTTAAGATTCTTACTAGTCAGATATATTCCTCAGCGGGAAATATGGGGTTTTGAGTCCCTTTCACTGAGGAAGGTGTAGGTCTTGTCTATTCCATAGTTGGTTTTTGGAATGGTACCTGTGCTTATATCAAACTCTGGTTTTATGCATCACCCCACCTCTCCTTCCCCCTTAAGCAGGCATAAGAGTGTTTTCTAAATGTGAGACACTGTTCTCTTTCCTAACTCAGTTCAAGTGTAGCCATGTTTACAGAATCTTCATAAGTGATATCTTATGATAAGTTTCTTTTTCCGTGTGACTTATTTCACTTAGAATCATCGTACCTGAATCCACCCATTTTGCTGCTACTGGTCTTATGACATTGATTTCATGGCTAGGGATATTCCATCGTACGTAAGTACCACAATTTTTTGAACCATTTTTATATTTCCTGGGATATTTAAGGTGTACCCAAGTTGAGGTCCTTGTAAGCAGTGCAGCCCTAAATTTTGGGGTGGCTCTGTCTTATTGATTTTCAGTTTTCCCAAGGTATATTCCCTAGACTGGAAGTGCCCTTGGCTCTGTAGCTCTGTTGTTTACTTGTTTTAGGGAACACAATGCACTCCTCCAGAGAGGCAGTTGGCAATTTACATCCCACCCATCTGCATAACAAGGCTCCCTGTTCTCCAGGGCCTGTCTTGCCTTTGTGGTTTTTACACAATTTTCTGGATGTCCCTTTTGACCGGTGGGAAGTGATACTTCTTTGTAGTGCAGATTTGCATTGCCCGCTTGCTTGCTTGGCCAAAAAGGGCGTATGCGTTTTCTCCTGAATATATTCAGGAGAAAACGCATACGCCCTTTTTGGCCAAGTGCATCATTGTTGATGTTGTGCCCCTCCTCCTGTGCTTTAAAGACGATTCCAACGTACCTCTTGAAATCTGTTTCCTGCTCTTCTGCCTCGCTTTCAAGTCTGCCTCGTTGCCTTCCCTCAACAGATTTTTGGACGATAGTTGTCCTTTATTACTCGGCCAGTTTGTGAAATGCTGTGCCCCTGAGCTCCATTTTCAACTCGTTTTTGGTGAGCTGACCGCAAGTCCAAAATTTTGGTTCAGGACCTATGCTGGTTCCCGGTGGGGGGCTGACACTTTGGTTAATTCTTTTTCCTGCTGGGAAATTGGAGTGATATATGCCCGTCCAAATGCCTAACAGCTACTCTCTCATTGGTTCTCCCTCTTCCCTTTCATCCTCTGCCAAATTGGCAACCTGTGTGAACCAGGAGGTTAAAGGGGCTGCCTCTGCCATTTGGGAGAATGACAGTAAAGCAGATGGAAAGTGAAACCGGAGCACCAGGAGAGGGACTATTCGTTGAGTTTTAGAAACCTTTCGTATTCACAGTGGGTCCATTCTCTAGGTTTCCCGTACATGTTATAGCTGTAGTAATATTCCCTTCAACCTGGAGAGTTGGGACCCATGGAATGGGTGCCAGGCATTTGTGCTTTAAAGGGTCTGCATTTGCTAACCCAATCTAACCAATCCTCTCAGTCCCAAGTGTCCAGCCTTAAGCCACATCCAGCTGTCGTTGTAGATAGGGTCATTCCAGGTTTCATCAGAGACCCTGAAGGAATTGTAAAAAATTTCCCAGTTTTTTTGTTTTGTTTTTGAACTTCCTTTTTAGAGTGGGTTGGAGCTGATTCTCGCTGCCATGTTTATGCCAGTCTAGACACACTTGATTCCCTTACGGAGACATATCAATACATAGGTTTTAAGATTCTTACTTGTCAGATATATTCCTCTGCGGGAAATATGGGGTTTTGAGTCCCTTTCACTGAGGAAGGTGTAGGTCTTGTCTATTCCATAGTTGGTTTTTGGAACGGTACCTGTGCTTATATCAAACTCTGGTTTTATGCATCACCCCACATCTCCTTCCCCCTTAAGGAGGCATATGATTGTTTTCTAAATGTGAGACACTGTTCTCCTTCCTAACTCAGTTCAAGCGTAGCCATGTTTACAGGATCTTCATAAGTGATATCTTATGATAAGTTTCTTTTTCTCTGTGACTTATTTCACTTAGAATTATCGTACCTGAATCCACCCATTTTGCTGCTACTGGTCTTATGACATTGATTTCATGGCTGAGGGATATTCCATCGTACGTAAGTACCACAATTTTTTGAACCATTTTTATATTTCCTGGGATATTTAAGGTGTACCCAAGTTGAGGTCCTTGTAAGCAGTGCAGCCCTAAATTTTGGGGTGGCTCTGTCTTATTGATTTTCAGTTTTCCCAAGGTATATTCCCTAGACTGTCAGTGCCCTTGGCTCTGTAGCTCTGTTGTTTACTTGTTTTAGGGAACACAATGCACTCCTCCAGAGAGTCAGTTGGCAATTTACATCCCGCCCATCAGCATAACAAGGCTTCCTGTTCTCCAGGGCCTGACTTGCCTTTCTGGTTTTTACACATTTTGTTGATGTCCCTTTTGACCGGTGGGAAGTGATACTTCTTTGTAGTGCAGATTTGCATTGCCCGCTTGCTTGCTTGGCCAAAAAGGGCGTATGCGTTTTCTCCTGAATATATTCAGGAGAAAACACATACGCCGTTCTTGGCCAAGTGCATCATTGTCGAAGTTGGGCTCCTCTTCCTTTGCTTTAAAGGCGATTCCAACGTACCTCTTGAAATCTGTTTCCTGCTATTCTGCCTCGCTTTCAAGTGCGCCTCGTTGACTTCCCTCAACAGATTTTTGGACGATAGTTGTCCTTTATTACTCGGCCAGTTTGTAAATTGCTGTGCCCCTGAGCTCCATTTTTCAACTCGATTTTGGTGAGCTGATCGCAAGTCCAAAATTTTGGTTCAGGACCTATGCTGGTTCCCGATGGGGGGCTGAGACTTTGGTTAATTCTTCTTCCTGCTGGGAAATTAGAGTAATATGTGCCCGTCCAAATGCCTAACAGCTACTCTCTCATTGGTTCTCCCTCTTCCCTTTCATCCTCTGCCAAATTGGCAACCTGGGCGAACCAGGAGGTTAAAGGGGCTGTCTCTCCAAGTTGGGAGGTTGATAGTAAAGCAGATGGAAAGTAAAACTGGAGCACCAGGAGAGGGACTATTCGTTGAGTTTTAGAAACCTTTCGTATTCACAGTGTGTCCATTCTCTAGGTTTCCCGTACATGTTATAGCTGTAGTAATATTCCCTTCAACCTGGAGAGTTGGGACCCATTGAATGGGTGCCAGGCATTTGTGGTTTAAAGGGTCTGCATTTTCTCACCCAGTCTAACCAATCCTCTCAGTCCCAAGTGTCCAGCCTTATGCCACATCCAGCTTTCGTTGTAGATAGGGTCATTCCAGGTTTCATCTGAGACCCTGAAGGAATTGTAAAGAATTTCCCAGTTTTTTGTTTTGTTTTTGCAATTCCTTTTTATAGCGGGTTTGAGTTGTTTCTCGCTGCCATGTTTATGCCAGTGTATACAAACTTGTTTCCCTTACGGAGACATATCAATACATAGGTTTTAAGATTCTTACTAGTCAGATATATTCCTCTGCGGGAAATATGGGGTTTTGAGTCCCTTTCACTGAGGATGGTGTAGGTCTTGTCTATTCCATAGTTGGTTGTTGGAACGGTACCTGTGCTTCTATCAAACTCTGGTTTTATGCATCACCCCACCTCTCCTTCCCCCTTAAGCAGGCATAAGAGTGTTTTCTAAATGTGAGACACTGTTCTCTTTCCTAACTCAGTTCAAGTGTAGCCATGTTTACAGGATCTTCATAAGTGATATCTTATGATAAGTTTCTTTTTCTCTGTGACTTATTTCACTTAGAATCATCGTACCTGAATATACCCGTTTTGCTGCTACTGGTCTTATGACATTGATTTCATGGCTGAGGGATATTCCATCGTACGTAAGTACCACAATTTTTTGAACCATTTTTATATTTCCTGGGATATTTAAGGTGTACCCAAGTTGAGGTCCTTGTAAGCAGTGCAGCCCTAAATTTTGGGGTGGCTCTGTCTTATTGATTTTCAGTTTTCCCAAGGTATATTCCCTAGACTGGAAGTGCCCTTGGCTCTGTAGCTCTGTTGTTTACTTGTTTTAGGGAACACAATGCACTCCTCCAGAGAGTCAGTTGGCAATTTACATCCCGCCCATCAGCATAACAAGGCTTCCTGTTCTCCAGGGCCTGACTTGCCTTTCTGGTTTTTACACATTTTGTGGATGTCCCTTTTGACCGGTGGGAAGTGATACTTCTTTGTAGTGCAGATTTGCATTGCCCGCTTGCTTGCTTGGCCAAAAAGGGTGTATGCGTTTTCTCCTGAATATATTCAGGAGAAAACACATACGCCGATCTTGGCCAAGTGCATCATTGTCGAAGTTGGGCTCCTCTTCCTTTGCTTTAAAGGCGATTCCAACGTACCTCTTGAAATCTGTTTCCTGCTATTCTGCCTCGCTTTCAAGTCTGCCTCGTTGACTTCCCTCAACAGATTTTTGGACGATAGTTGTCCTTTATTACTCGGCCAGTTTGTAAATTGCTGTGCCCCTGAGCTCCATTTTTCAACTCGATTTTGGTGAGCTGATCGCAAGTCCAAAATTTTGGTTCAGGACCTATGCTGGTTCCCGATGGGGGGCTGATACTTTGGTTAATTCTTCTTCCTGCTGGGAAGTTAGAGTAATATGTGCCCGTCCAAATGCCTAACAGCTACTCTCTCATTGGTTCTCCCTCTTCCCTTTCATCCTCTGCCAAATTGGCAACCTGTGCGAACCAGGAGGTTAAAGGGGCTGTCTCTCCAAGTTGGGAGGTTGATAGTAAAGCAGATGGAAAGTCAAACCGGAGCACCAGGAGAGGGACTATTCGTTGAGTTTTAGAAACCTTTCGTATTCACAGTGTGTCCGTTCTCTAGGTTTCCCGTACATGTTATAGCTGTAGTAATATTCCCTTCAACCTGGAGAGTTGGGACCCATGGAATGGGTGCCAGGCATTTGTGCTTTAAATGGTCTGCATTTGCTCACCCAATCTCACCAATCCTCTCAGTCCCAAGTGTACAGCCTTATGCCACATTCAACTCTCGTTGTAGATAGGGTCATTCCAGGTTTCATCAGAGACCCGGAAGGAATTGTAAAGAATTTCCCAGTTTTTTTGTTTTGTTTTTGAAATTCCTTTTTACAGTGGGTTTGAGCTGATTCTCGCTGCCATGTTTATGCCAGTCTAGACACACTTGATTCCCTTATGGAGACATATCAATACATAGGTTTTAAGATTCTTACTAGACAGATATATTCCTCTGCGGGAAATATGGGGTTTTGAGTCCCTTTCACTGAGGAAGGTGTAGGTCTTGTCTATTCCATAGTTGGTTTTTGGAACGGTACCTGTGCTTATATCAAACCCTGGATTTATGCATCACCCCACCTCTCCTTCCCCCTTAAGCAGGCATAAGAGTGTTTTCTAAATGTGAGACACTGTTCTCTTTCCTAACTCAGTTCAAGTGTAGCCATGTTGATAGGATCTTCATAAGTGATATCTTAAGATAAGTTTCTTTTTATCTGTGACTTATTTCACTTAGAATCATCGTACCTGAATCCACCCATTTTGCTGTTACTGGTCTTATGACATTGATTTCATGGCTGAGGGATATTCCATCGTACGTAAGTACCACAATTTTTTGAACCATTTTTATATTTAGTGGGATATTTACGGGGCACCCAAGTTGAGGTCCTTGTAAGCAGTGCAGCCCTAAATTTTGGGGTGGCTCTGTCTTATTGATTTTCAGTTTTCTCAAAGTATATTCCCTAGACTGGAAGTGCCCTTGGCTCTGTAGCTCTGTTGTTTACTTGTTTTAGGGAACACAATGCACTCCTCCAGAGAGGCAGTTGGCAGTTTACATCCCACCCATCAGCATAACAAGGCTCCCGGTTCTCCAGGGCCTGTCTTGCCTTTCTGGTTTTTACACATTTTGTGGATGTCCCTTTTGACCGGTGGGAAGTGATACTTCTTTATAGTGCAGATTTGCATTGCCCGCTTGCTTGCTTGGCCAAAACGGCCGTATGCGTTTTCTACTGAATATATTCAGGAGAAAACGCATACGCCCTTTTTGACCAAGTGCATCATGGACGAAGTTGTGCCCCACGTCCTGTGCTTAAAGGCGATTCCAACGTACTTCTTGAAATCTGTTTCCTGCTATTCTGCCCCGCTTTCAAGTCCGCCTCGTTGCCTTCCCTTAACAGATTTTTGGACGATAGTTATCCTTTATTAATCTGCCAGTTTGTGAATTGATGTGACCTTGAGCTCCATTTTTCAACTCGTTTTTTGTGAGCTGAACGCAACTCCAAAATTTTGGTTCAGTATTTATGCTGGTTCCCGGTAGGGGGTTGAGACTTTGGTTAATTCCTCTTCCTGTTTGGAAGTTAGAGTGATATGTGCCCGTCCAAATGTCTAACAGCTATTCTCTCATTGGTTCTCCCTCTTCCCTTTCATCCTCTGCCAAATTGGAAACCTGTGCGAACCAGGAGGTTAAAGGGGCTGTCTCTCCAAGTTGGGAGGTTGATAGTAAAGCAGATGGAAAGTCAAACCGGAGCACCAGGAGAGGGACTATTCGTTGAGTTTTAGAAACCTTTCGTATTCACAGTGTGTCCGTACTCTTGGTTTCCTGTACATGTTATAGCTGTAGTAATATTCCCTTCAACCTGGAGAGATGGGACTCATGGAATGGGTGCCAAGCATTTGTGCTTTAAAGGGTCTGCATTTGCTCACCCAATCTCACCAATCGTCTCAGTCCCAAGTGTCCCTCCTTATGCCACATCCAGCTGTCGTTGTACATAGGGTCATTCCAGGTTTCATCAGAGACCCTGAAGGAATTGTAAAGAATTTCCCAGTTTTTTTGTTTTGTTTTTGAAATTCATTTTTATAGTGGGTTTGAGCTGATTCTCGCTGCCATGTTTATGCCAGTCTAGACACACTTGATTCCCTTACAAAGACATATCAATACATAGGTTTTATGATTCTTACTAGTCAGATATATTCCTCTGTGGGAAATATGGTGTTTTGAGTCCCTTTCACTGAGGAAGGTGTAAGTCTTGTCTATTCCATAGTTGGTTTTTGGAACGGTACGTGTGCTTATATCAAACTCTGGTTTTATGCATCACCCCACCTCTCCTTCCCCCTTAAGCAGGCATAAGAGTGTTTTCTAAATGTGAGACACTGTTCTCTTTCCTAACTCAGTTCAAGTGTAGCCATGTTTACAGGATCTTCATAAGTGATATCTTATGATAAGTTTCTTTTTCTGTGTGACTTATTTCACTTAGAATCATCGTACCTGAATATACCCGTTTTGCTGCTACTGGTCTTATGACATTGATTTCATGGCTGAGGGATATTCCATCGTACGTAAGTACCACAATTTTTTGAACCATTTTTATATTTCCTGGGATATTTAGGGTGTACCCAAGTTGAGGTCCTTGTAAGCAGTGCAGCCCTAAATTTTGGGGTGGCTCTGTATTATTGATTTTCAGTTTTCCCAAGGTATATTCCCTAGACTGGAAGTGCCCTTGGCTCTGTAGCTCTGTTGTTTACTTGTTTTAGGGAACACAATGCACTCCTCCAGAGAGGCAGTTGGCAATTTACCTCCCGCCCATCAGCAAAACAAGGCTCCCTGTTCTCCAGGGCCTGTCTTGCCTTTCTGGTTTTTACACATTTTGTGGATGTCCCTTTTGACCGGTGGGAAGTGATACTTCTTTGTAGTGCAGATTTGCATTGCCCGCTTACTTGCTTGGCCAAAACGGGCGTATGCGTTTTCTCCTGAATATATTCAGGAGAAAACGCATACGCCCTTTTTGGCCAAGGGCATCATTGTCGAAGTTGTGCCCCTCTTCCTGTGCTTTAAAGGAGATTCCAACGTACCTCTTGAAATCTGTTTCCTGCTATTCTGCCTCGCTTTCACGTCCGCCTCGTTGCCTTCCCTTAACAGATTTTTGGACGATACTTGTCCTTTATTACTCGGCCAGTTTGTGAATTGCTGTGCTCCTGAGCTCCATTTTTCAACTCGTTTTTGGTGAGCTGACCGCAAGTCCAAAATTTTGGTTCAGGACCTATGCTGGTTCCCGGTGGGGGGCTGAGACTTTGGTTAATTCTTCTTCCTGCTGGGAAATTTGAGTGATATATGCCCGTCCAAATCCCTAACAGCTAGTCTCTCATTGGTTCTCCCTCTTCCCTTTCATCCTCTGCCAAATTGGCAACCTGTGCGAACCAGCAGGTTAAAGGGGCTGTCTCTTCAAGTTGGGAGACTGATAATAAAGCAGTTGGAAAGTCAAACCGGAGCACCAGGAGAGGGACTATTCTTTGAGTTTTAGAAATCTTTCGTATTCACAGTGTGTCCGTTCTCTAGGTTTTCCCTACATGTTATAGCTGTAGTAATAGTTCCTTCAACCTGGAGAGTTGAGACCCATGGAATGGGTGCCACATATTATTGTTTTAAAGGGTCTGCATTTGCTCACCCACTCTCACCAACCCTCTCAGTCCCAAGTGTCCAGCCTTATGCCACATTCAGCTGTCGTTGTAGATAGGGTCATTCCAGGTTTCATCAGAGACCCTGAAGGAATTGTAAAGATTTTCCCTGTTTTTTGTTTTGTTTTTGAATTCCCTTTTTATCGTGGGTTTGAGCTGATTCTCGCTGCCATGTTTATGACAGTCTAGACACACTTGATTCCCTTACGGAGACATATCAATACATAGGTTTTAAGATTCTTACTAGTCAGATATATTCCTCTGCGTGAAATATGGGGTTTTGAGTCCCGTTCACAGAGGAAGTAGTAGGTCTTGTCTGTTCTGTATTTGGATTATGGAACCGTACCTGTGCTAATATCAAACTCTGGTTTTATTCATCACCCCACCTCTGCTTTCCCCTTTAGCATGCATAAGAGTGTTTTCTAAATATGAGACTCTGTTCCCTTTCCTAATTCCTTCCATGTGTAGCCATGTTTATATACCCTTCATAAGTGATATCTTATGATAAGTTTATTTTTCTGTGTGTTTTTTTCAGTTAGAGTCATCGTACATGAATCCCGTCATTATGTTGCTACTGGCCTTATTACATTGACTTCATGGCTGAGGGATATTCCATCATAGGTATTTACCACAATTTCTTTACCATTTTTGTCTTTCCTGGGATATATAAGGTGTCCCGAAGTCGAGGTTCTTGTAAGCAGTGCTGCCATAAATTTTGGGGTGGCTGTGTCTTATTGATTTTCAATTTTCCCAAGGTATATTCCCATGACTGGAAGTGCCTTAGGTTGTGAAGCACTGTTGTTTACTGCTTTTTGGGAACACAATGCACTCCTCCAGAGTGGCTGTTGGCAATTTACAACCCACCCATCCGCATAACAAGGCTCCCTCTTCTCCAGATCCTGTCTTGCCTTTCTTGTTTTTACACATTTTACGGATGTCCCTTTTGACCGGTTGGAAGTGATACTTCTTTGTAGTGCAGATTTGCATTGTGCGGTTGCTTGGTTGGCCAAAAAGGGCGTATGCGTTTTCTCCTGAATATATTCAGGAGAAAATGCATGCGCCCTTTATGGACAATTCCATCATTGTCGAAGTTGTGATGCTTTTCCTGTGTTTAAAGGCGATTCCAATGTACTTCTGGAAATCTGTTTCGTGCACTTCTGCCTCATTTTCAAGTCCGCCTCATGGCTTTCTCTCAACAGATTTTTGGAAGAGAGTAGTCCTTTATAACTCTGCAAGTTAGTGAATTGCTGTGCCCCTGAGCTCCATTTTTCAACTCGCGTTTTTGTGAGCTGACTACCAATCCACAATTTTGCTTCAGGACCTATACTGGTTCCATTGGGAGGGCTGGCTCTGAGTTTGTTAATTCTTCTTCGTGACGGGAATTTAGAGTGACATGTGGCCATCCAAATGCCTACAGCTACTCTCTAATTGTTTCTCCCTCTTCCCTTATATCCTCTACACAACGTGCCAACTGTGCGAACCAGGAGGTTATAGGTGCTGACTCTCCAACTTGGGAGATTGATACTAAAGCAGTTGGAATGTCAAACTGGTGCACAAGGAGAGAAAAAAATTTAGTAGAGTTTTAGAAACCTTTCACCATCAGATGGTGTCCATTCTCTAGGTTTCCCATACATGTTATAACTGTAGTGATATTCCCTTCTACCTGGAGAGTTGGGACCCATGGAATGGGTGCCAGGTATTATTGCTTTAAACGGTCTGCATTTTCTCACCCAATCTCACCAATCCTCTCAGTCCCAAGTGACCAGCCTTATGCCACATCCAGCTGTCGTTGTAGATAGGGTCATTCTAAGTTTCATCAGAACCCCTGAAGGTATTGTGTAAGAATTTCACTGTTTATTTGTTTTGTTTGAAATTCATTTTTATAGTGGGTTTGAGCTGATTCTCTCTGCCGTGTTTATGTCATTCTAGACACACTTGGTTCCCTTATGGAGACATATCAATACATAGGTTTTAAGATTCTTACTAGTCAGATATACTACTCTGCAGGGAATAGGGGTGTTGAGGCCCGTTCAGTGAGGAAAGTGTAGGTCTTGTCTATTTTGTATTTGGTTTATGCAACCGTACCTGTGCTAATATCAAACTCTGGTTTTATGCATAACCCCACCTCTCCTTTCCTCTTGAGCAGGCATAAGAGTGTTTTCTAAATGTGAGACTCTTCTCTTTCCTAATTCAGTTCATGTGTAGCCATGTTTACAAGACCTTCATAAGTGATATCTTATGATAAGTTTCTTTTTCTGTGTGACTTATTTCAGTTAGAATCATCGTACATGAATCCACTCATTATGCTGCTAATGGTCTTATGACATTGATTTCATGGCTGAGGGATATTCCATCGTACATATGTACCACAATTTCTTTACTATTTTTGTCTTTACTGGGATATTTAATGTGTCCCGAAGTCGAGGTTCTTGTAAGCAGTGCTGCCCTATATTTTGGGCTTGGCTGTGTCTTATTGATTTTCAATTTCCCCAAGGTATATTCCCATGACTGGAAGTGCCTTAGGTTGAGAAGCTCTGTTGTTTAATTCTTTTAGGGAACACAATGCACTCCTCCAGAGTGGCTGTTGGCAATCTGCATCCCACCCATCAGCATAACAAGGCTCCCTGTTCTCTAGAGCCCCTCTTGCCTTTCTGGTTTTTACACATTTTACGGATATCCCTTTTGACTGGTGGGAAGTGATACTTCTTTGTAGTGCAGATTTGCATTGTGCGGTTGCTTGGTTGGCCAAAATGGGTGTATGCGTTTTCTCCTGAATATATTCAGGAGAAAACGCATGCGCCCTTTATGGACAATTCCATAATTGTCGAAGTTGTGATGCTTTTCCTGTGTTTAAAGGTGATTCCAATGTACTTCTGGAAATCTGTTTCATGCAAATCTCCCTCATTTTCAAGTCCGCCTCATGGCTTTTCCTCAACAGATTTTTGGAAGAGAGTAGTCCTGTATAACTCTGCAAGTTAGTGAATTGTTGTGCCCCTGAGCTCCATTTTTCAACTTGTGTTTTTGTGAGCTGACCGCAAACCCACAATTTTGCTTCAGGACCTATACTAGTTATGGGGGTGGGGCAGGCTGAGAGTTTGGTTAATTCTTCTTCGTGACGGGAAATTAGAGTGACATGTGGCCGTCCAAATGCCTACAGCTACTCTCTCATTGGTTCTCCCTCTTCCCTTATATCCTCTGCACAATGAGCCAACTGTGCGAACCAGGAGGTTATAGGGGCTGACTCTCCAAGTTGGAAGATTGATATTAAAGCAGTTGGAATGTCAAGCTGCAGCACATGGAGGGAAAAAAATTAGTAGAGTTTTAGAAACCTTTCACCATCAGAGGGTGTCCATTCTCTAGGTTTCCCATACATGTTATAACTGTAGTGATATTCCCTTCTACCTGGAGAGTTGGGAACCATGGAATCAGTGGCAGGCATTATTGCTTTAAAGCGTCTGCATTTTCTCACCCAATCTCACCAATCCTCTCATTCCCAGGTGAACAGCCTTATGCCACATCCAGCTGTTGTTGTAGATAGGGTCATTCCAAGTTTCATCAGAACCCCTGAAGGTGTTGTGTAAGAATTTCACTGTTTCTTTGTTTTGTTTTGAAATTGCTTTTTATAGTGGGTTTGAGCTGATTCTCACTGCCGTGTTTATGTCATTCTAGACACACTTGGTTCCCTTATGGAGACATATCAATACATAGGTTTTAAGATCCTTACTAGTCAGATATATTTCTCTGTGGGGAATAGGGGTGGTGAGTCCCATTCACTGAGGAAGGAGTTGGGCTTGTCTCTTCTGTATTTGGATTATGGAACGGTACCTGTGTTAATATCAAACTCTGGTTTTGTGTGTCTCCCCACCTCTCCTTCCCCCTTAAGCAAGCATAAGAGTGTTTTCTAAATCTGAGACTCTGTTCTCTTTCCTAATTCAGTTCATATGTAGCCAGGTTTACATTCCCTTCATAAGTGATACCTTATATCAGAATGTACCATGGCCCTTGTCATAATAATGCTCCATGACCCCTGTCATCACAATGCTCCATTCCCTGGTTTTCACAATGCTCCATGTCCCTTGTCATAACAATTCTCCATGTACTTGTCATCACAATGCTACATGACACTTCTCATCACAAAGTTACATGCTCGTTTCATCACATTTCCCCATGCACTTGTCATTGCAATGTTCCATGACCCCTGTCATAGCAAGCTCCAAGTGTTTGTCATCACAATGCTTCACGACTTTATCATCTAAATTCTCAATGGCACTTTTCATCACAATGTTCCGTACCCTTGTCATCACAATGCTCCATGCCCTTGTCATCACAATTCTCCATGACCCCTGTCATCACAATGCTCCCTGACACCTGTCATCACAATGCTTCATGCCCCTTGTCATTACAGTGCTCCATGATGCTCATCATCACAATTACCCATGGACTTCTCATCACAATGCTCCACGGTTTTGCCATCACAATGGTCCATGCCCTGGTCATCTCAAAGCTCAATGTCCCTTGTCCTCACAATTCTCCACGTCCTTGTCATCACAATGCTCCATGGCACTTCTCATCACAATGTTATATGCTCTTGTCATAACAATACTCCATGCACTTGTCATCTCAATGCTCCATGACCCCTGTCATAGGAAGCTCCATGCGCTTGTCATCACAATGTTTCACGACATGGACATTAAAATTATCAATGGCCCTTGTCATCTCAATGCTCCATGCGCTTATCATCACAATGCTCCTTTACCTTTGTCACAACAATCCTCCATGACACTTGGCATCACAATGCTCCGTGCTATTGTCATCACAATGGAAGATGACATATGTCATCACAATGCTCCCTGACAACTGTCTTCACAATACTCCATGACCTTGTCATCACAATGCTCCATGCCCTTGTCATCACAATGTGCCATGCCCACTGTCATCAAAATAATCCATGAAACTTGTCAGACCAAAGCTCCATGCCACCTTTCATCACAATGCTCCATGAACCCTGTCATCACAATGCACCATGCCCATCATCATAATGCTTCATACTCTTGTCATCACAACGAAATCAAAATGCTCTATGACCTCTGTCATCACAATGCTCCAAACCCTTGTGATCACAATGTTCCATAACACTTGTCATCACAATACCCCATGACACTAGTCATCACAATTATCCATGGACTTCTCATCACAATGCCCCATGACATTTGTCATCACAATGCGCAATACACATGTCATCACAATGCTCCCTGACTCTTGCCATCAGTATGCTCCCTGAACCCTTTCATGACAAGGCTCCATGCCTTTTTCATCACAATGATCCATGCCATTTTCAGCCCAATGCTCCATGACACTTGTCATCACAATGATGCATGCCCTTGTCATCCCAATGCTCCATGACCCCTGTAATCACAATGCTCCGTGACGCTTGTCATCACAGTGCTCCATGACACCTGTCATCACAATGCTCCATGCCTTTGTCAGCAAAATGCTACATGACCTTGTCATTACAATGTTCTATGCACTTGTCATCACAATACTCCATTACTATTGCCATCAAAATCCTCCATGAACCTTGGGATCACATTGCTCCATGCCCTTGTCATCACAATGCTCCATGCTCCTTGAAATCAAAATGATCCATGACCTCTGTCATCACAATGCTCCAAACCCTTGTGATCACAATGTTCCATAATACTTGTCATCACAATGCTCCATGATGCCTGTCATCACAATACTCCATGCCCTTTTCATCACAATGCTCCATGACCTTTGTCATCACAATTCTCGATACACTTGTCATCACAATGCTCCCTGACACTTGTCATCAGAATGCTCCTTGAACCCTGTCACAAAAAGGCACCATGCCTTTTTCATCAAAATGCACCATGCCGTTTTCATCCCAATGCTCCATGCCATTGTCATCAAAATACTCCACAAGCTTGTCATCAGAATGCTCCATGTCCCTTGTCATCACAATTTTCCATGCACTTGTCAGCACAATGCTCCCTGACCCTTGTCATCACAATGCTCCAAGCCATTGTCATCACAATGCTCCATTACCTTTGTCATCAGAATCCTCCACGACCCTTGGCATCACAATGCTCCATGGCATTGTCATCACAATGGGCCATTACATATGTCATCACAATGCTCCCTGACACCTGTCTTCACAATAATGAATGACCTGGTCATCACAATGCTCCATGCCCTTGTCATCACAATGCGCCATTCCAACTGTCATCGCAATAAGCCATGAAACTCATTAGACCAATGCTCCATGCCCTTGTCATCACAATGCCCCATGCCCTTGTTATCACAATGCTCCATGACCCCTGTCATCACAATGCTCCGTGACTCCAGTCATCACAAGGCTTCATGACCTATGTCATCACAATGGTCCATGCCCTTGTCATCAACAGTCTCTGTGACCTTTTTAACCACAATGCCTCATGAACTTTTCATCACAATGCTCTTTGACCCTTGTCATCACAATGCTCTATGCCTTTCTCAGCACAATGCTCCATGACCCTTGTCATCACAATGCTCCATGCGCTTGTCAGCACAATGCTCCATGACCCATGTCATCACAATGCACCATGCGCTTGTCGTCACAGTGCTCCACAATCTTGTCATCACAATGCTCCATAAACCTTGTCATCACAATGCTCCATGCACTTCAAATCAAAATGCTCTCTCACCACTGATAACACAATGTTACATCACTATTCATCACAATACTCCCTCAACCCTGTCATCACTATGTTCCATGACTCCTGTCATCACAATGCTACATGCACTTATCATCACAATGTTCGATGATCCCTGACATCACAATGTTCCATAACCCCTGTCATCAAAATGCTCCATGACCCTTTTCATCAAAATGCTCCATGACCCCTGACATCACAATGTTACATAACGCCTCTCATCAGAATGTTCCATGACACTTTTCATCAAATTGGTCCATGACAATGTCATCACAATGCTCCCTGCCCTTCTCATCACAATGCACCACGCCCTTGTCATCAAAATGCTCCATGACCTTTGTCATCACAAAGCTCCATGACCCTTGGCATCACAATGCTCCATGCCATTGTCATCACAATACTCCATGAAACCTCTCATCACATTGTTCCATGCAATTGTCATCAAAAAGCTCCATGGTGCTTGTCATCACACTGCTCGATGCCCTTCTCATCACAATGCTCCATGCCCTTGTCATTACAATCCTCCATGACCCATGTATCACTGTGTTCCGTGCCCTTGTCATCACAATGCTCCATGCCCACTCTCATCACAATAATCCATGAAACTTTTCAGACAAATGTTCCATGCCCTTGTCATCACAATGCTCCATTACCCCTGTCATAACAATGCTCCATGACCCCTGCCATCACAACGTTCCACGGCCTTGTCATCACAAGGCTCCATGACCCTTGTCATCACAATGCTCCAAGACCCCTGTAATCACAGTGCTACATGCCCTTGTCATCACAAAGCTCCATGATGCATGTCATCAGAATGCTCCATGCCCTTGCCATCACAATGCTCCATTACCCCTGTGATAACAATGCTCCATGACCCCTGCCATCACGATGTTCCATGGCCTTGTCATCACAAGGCTCCATGACCCTTCTCATCACAATGCTCCAAGACCCCTGTAATCACAATGCTCCATGTCCCTTTTTATCTCAATGATCCATGAACCCTGTCATCACAATGCACCATGCCCATCATCATAATGCTTCAGGCTATTGTCATCACAATGAAATCAAAATGCTCCATGACCTCTGTCATAACACTGCTCCAAACCCTTGTGATCACAATATTCCATAACACTTGTCATCACAATGCTCCATGACGCTCGTCATCACAATTATCTATGGTCTTCTCATCACAATGCTCCATGACCTTTGTCATCACAATGCTCAATACACTTGTCATCAAAATGCACCAAGACACTTGTTCTCTGTATGCTCCTTGAACCCTGTCATGACAAGGCTTCATGCCTTTTTCATCACAATGATCCATGCGTTTTTCATCACAATGCTCCAAGACACCTGTAATTACAATGCTCCATGCCCTTGTCATCACAAAGCTCAATGACGCATGTCATCAGACTGCTCCTTGGCCTTCTCATCACAATGCTCCATGCCCTTGTCATCACAATTTTCCAAGACACTCTAATCACAACGCTCCATGCCCCTTTTCATCAGTATGCTCCATGAGACTTGTCTCACAAGGCTCCATGGTTTTCTCATCACAATGCTCCAGCACCTTGTCATCACAATGCTTCACGACCTTGTCATGAAAATTTTCAATGGCCCTTGTCATCATAATGCTCCAAGCCCTAGTCATCACAATGCTCCATTATATTTGTCATCACAATCCTCCATTACATTTGGCATCACAATGCTCCATGCCATTGTCATCGCAATGGACCATGACATATGTCATCACAATGCTCCCTGACACCTGTCTTCACAATACTCCATGACGTTCTCATCACAATGCCCCATGCCCTTGTCATCACAATGCCCCATGCCCACTGTCATCACAATAATCTATTAAACTTGTCAGACCAATGCTCCATGCCCCTGTCATCACAATGCTCCATGCCCTTGTCATCACAATGCTCCATGACCCCTGTCATCACAATGCTCTGTGACTCCAGTCATCACAATGCTTCATAACATTTGTCATCACAGTGGTCCATGCCCACATCATCACAAAGCTCTGTGACCTTTGTAACCACAATACTCCATGAACTTTTAATCACAATGCTCCGTGACCCTTGTCATCACAATGCTCCACGCCTTTGTCAGAACAATGCTCCATGACCCTTGTCATCACAATGTGCCACGTGATTTTCATCACAACGGTCCACAACATTGTCATCATAATGCTCCATAAACCTTGTAATCACAATGCTCCATGCACTTCTCATCAAAATGCTCTCTCAACAGAGATATCACAATGTTCCATCACTAGTCATCACAATACTCCCTCACCCCTGTAATCACAATGTTCCATGACCCCTGTCATCACAATGCTACATCCCCTTATCATCACAATGTTCCATGACCCCTGACATCACAATGTTCCATAACCCCTGTCATCAAAATGCTCCATGACCCTTTTCATCCCAAAGCTCCATGACCCCTGACATCACAATGTTCTATAACCCCTGTCATCAAAATGTTCCATTACACTTTTCATCAAATTGCTGCATGACCCTGTCATCAAAATGCTCCCTGCCCTTCTCAACACAATGCACCACGCCCTTGACATCAAAATGCTCCATGACTTTTGTCATCACAAAGCTCCATAACCCTTGGAATCACAATGTTCCATGAACCCTCTCATCACATTGTTCCATGCCCTTGTCATCACAAAGCTCCATGACGCTTGTCAAAACCATGTTCGATGCCATTCTCATCACAATGCTCCATGCCCTTGTCATTACAATCCTCCATGGCCCATGGATCACAGTGTTCCGTGACCTTGTCATCACAATGCTCCATGCCCACTCTCATCACAATAATCCATGAAACTTTTCAGACCAATGCTCCATGCCCTTCTCATCACAATGCTCCATTACCCCTGTCATAACAATGCTCCATGACCCCTGCCATCACAATGTTCCACACCATTGTCATCACAAGGCTCCATGACCCTTGTCATCACAATGCTCCAAGACCCCTGTAATCACAATGCTCCATGCCCTTGTCATCACAAAGCTCAATGACGCATGTCATCAGAATGCTCCATGGCCTTCTCATCACAATGCTCCTTGCCCTTGTCATCACAATGCTCCAAGACCCCTGTAATCACAATGCTCCATGCCCCTTTTCATCTCAATGCCCCATGAACGCTGTCATCACAATGCACCATGCCCATCACCATAATGCTTCAGGATATTGTCATCACAATGAAATCAAAATGCTCCATGACCTCTCTCATCACAATGCTCCAAACCCTTGTGATCACAATGTTCCCTAAAACTTATCATCACAACACCCCATGACGCTCATCATCACAATTATCCATGGTCTTCTCATCACAATGCTCCATGAACTTTGTCATCACAATGCTCAATACACTTGTCATCACAATGCTCCGTGACACTTGTCGTCAGTATGTTCCTAGAACCCTGTCATGACAAGGCTCCATGCCTTTTTCATAACAATGATCCATGCCATTTTCATCACAATGCTCCATGCCCTTGTCAGCACAAAGCTCCATGACACATGTCATCAGAATTCTCCATGGCCTTCTCATCACAATGCTCCATGCCCTTGTCATCACAATGCTCCAAGACCCCTGTAATCACAATGCTCCATGCCCCTTTTCATCAGAATGTTCCATGAGAATTGTCATCACAAGGCTCCATGGACTTCCCATCACAATGCTCCAGGACCTTGTCATCACAGTGCTCAATTCCCTTCTCATTACAATGCTCCATGACCCCTGTCATCACAATACTCCATGAACATTTTCAGCCCAATGCTTCATGACCTTCTCATCACAATGCTCCATGACCCATATCATCACAGTCCTCCATGACCACTGTCATCACAACACTCCATGACCCCTGACAACACAATGATCCGGGACTCTTGTCATCACAATGCTCCATTCCCTTGTCATCACAATGCTCCATGAACATTTTCAGGCCAATGCTCCATGACAATTGTCATCACAATGATCCATGCCCTTGTCATCCCAACGCTCCATGACCCCTGTAATCACAATGCTCCGTGACGCTTATCATCACAGTGCTCCATGACCCTTATCATCACAATTCTCCATGCCTGTGTCATCAAAATCCTACATGACCTTGTCATCACAATGCTCCATGAGCTTGTCATCACAATACTCCTTTACCATTTTCATCACAATCCTCCATGAACCTTGGGATCACATTGCTCCATGCCCTTGTCATCACAATGCTCCATGCTCCTTGAAATCAAAATGGTCCATGACCTCTGTCATCACAATGCTCCAACCCCTTGTGATCACAATGTTCCATAACACTTGTCATCACAACACTGCATGATGACTGTCATGACAATACTCCATGCACTTGTCGTCACAATGCTCCATGACCTTTGTCATCACAATTCTCAATACACTTGTCATCACAATGCTCCCTGACACTTGTCGTCAGAATACTCCTTGAACACTGTCATGAAAAGGCTCCATGCCTTTTTCATCAGAATGCTCCATGCCCTTTTCATCACAACGCTCCACGTCATTGTCATCACAATACTCCACAAGCTTGTCATCAGAATGCTCCATGATCATTGTCTTCAGAATGCTCCATGACCCCTGTCATCACAATGCTCCATACCCCTTGTCATTACAGTGTTCCATGACGCTCGTCATCACAATTATCCATGGTCTTCTCATCACAATGCCCCACGGTCTTGCCATCACAATGCTCCATGCCTTGGTCATCACGATGCTACATGTCCCCAGTCATCACAATGCTCCATGACCCCTGTCATCACAATGCTCCATACCCCTTGTCATTACAGTGCTCCATGACGCTCGTCATCACAATTATCCATGGTCTTCTCATCACAATGCCCCACGGTCTTGCCATCACAATGCTCCATGCCTTGGTCATCACGATGCTCCATGTCCCCAGTCATCACAATGCTCCATGACGCCTGTCATCACAATGCTCCATACCCCTTGTCATTACAGTGCTCCATGACGCTCGTCATCACAATGCTCCACGGTCTTCTCATCACAATGCTCCACGGTCTTGCCATCACAATGCTCCATGCCCTGGTCATCACAATGCTCCATGTCCCGTGTCATCACAATTCTCCACGTTCTTGGCATCACTATGCTCCATGATACTTCTCATCACAGTGTTACATGTTTTGTCATCACAATTCTCTATGCACTTGTCATCATAATGCTCCATGACCCCTGTCATAGCAAGCTCCATGTGATTGTCATCACAATGCTTCATGAACATGTCATCAAAATTCTCAATGGCCCGTGTTATCACAATGCGCCATGACCCTTGTCATCACAATGCTCCAAGCCCTTGTCATCAAAATGCTCCATTACCTTTGTCATCACAATCCTCCATGACACTTGGCATCACAATGCTACATTCCATTGTCATTGCAATAGACCATGACATATGTCATCACAATGCTCCCTGACACCCTTCTTCACAATACTCCATGACCTTCTCATCACAATGCTCCATGCCCTTGCCATCACAATGCGCCATGCCCACTGTCATCACAATAATCCATTAAACTTGTCAGAAAAATGCTCCATGACCCTGTCATCACAAGGCTCCATGCCCTTTCATCACAATGCTCTATGACCCCTGTCATCACAATGCTCCGTGACTCCAGTCATCACAATGCTTCATGACCTTTGTCATCACAATGGTCCATGCCCTCGTCATCACAAGGATCTGTAACCTTTGTGACCACAACACTCCATGAACATTTCATCACAATGCTCGGTGACCCTTGTCATCACAATGCTCCATGCCTTTGTCAGCACATTACTCCATGACACATGGCATCAAATGTTCCATGCGCTTGTCATCACAATGCTCCACATCGTTGTCATCACAATGCTCCACAAACCTTGTCATCACAATGCTCCATGCGTTTGTCAGCACAATGATCCATGACCCATGTCATCACAATGTGCCCTGCGTTTCTCATCAAAATGCTCCACAGCCTTGTCATCACAATGCTCCATGACCCATAACATCACAATGTTCAATAAACTCTGTCATCAAAATGTTCCATGACCCTTTTCATCCAATTGCTCCATGACCCTGTCATCACAATGCTCCCTGCCCTTCTCATCACAATGCACCACACTCTTTTCATCAAAATGCTCCATGGCCTATGTCATCACAAAGCTCCATGACCCTTGGAATCACAATGCTCCATGCCATTGTCATCACAAAGCTCCATGAAACCTCTCATCACATTGCTCCATGCCGTTGTCATCACAAAGCTCCATGACGCTTGTCATCACAATGCTCCATGCCCTTGTCATTGCAATCCTCCATGACACATGTATCACTGTGTTCCGTGCCCTTGTCATCACAATGCTCCATGCTCACTCTCATCACAATAATCCATGAAACTTTTCAGACCAATGCTCCATGCCCTTGTCATCACAATGCTCCATTACACCTGTCATAACAATGCTCCATGACCCATGCCATCACAATGCTCTACGGCTTGTCATCACAAGACTCCATGGCCCTTGTCATCACAATGCTCCAAGACCCCTGTAATCACAATGCTCCATGCCCATGTCATCACAAAGCTCCCTGACGCATGTCATCAGAATGCTCCATGGCCTTCTCATCACAATACTCCATGCCCTTGTCATCACAATGCTCCAAGACCCTTGTTATTACAATGATCCATGCCTCTTTGCATCTCAATGCTCCATGAACCCTGTCATCACAATGCACCATGCCCATCATCATAATGCTTCATGCTATTGTCATCACAATGAAATCAAAATTCTCCATGACCTCTCTCATCACAATGCTCCAAACCCTTGTGATCACAATGTTCCATAACACTTGTCATCACAACGCCCCATGACGCTGGTCATCACAATTATCCATGGACTTCTCATCACAATGCTCCATGACCTTTGTCATCACAATTCTCAATACACTTGTCATCACAATGCTCCCTGATACTTGTCATCAGTATGCTCATTGAACCCTGTCATGACAAGTCTCCATGCCTTTTTCATCACAATGATCCATGCCCTTTTCATCACAATGCTCCATGCCATTGTCATCACAATACTCCACAAGCTTGTCATCAGAATGCTCCGTGACACTTTTCATCTCAATGATCCATGGCCCCTGTCATCACAATGCTCCATGACACCTGTCATCACAATGCTCCATGCCCCTTGTCATTACAGTGCTCCATGATGTTCGTCATCACAATTATCCATGGTCTTCTCATCACAGTGCTCCACGGTCTTGCCATCACAATACTCCATGCCCTGGTCATCACAATGCTCCATGTCCCCAGTCATCACAATGCTCCATGACCCCTGTCATCACAATGATCCATAGCGCTTGTCATTACAGTGCTCCATGACACTCGTAATCACAATTGTCCATGGTCTTCTCATCACAATGCTCCACGCCCTTGTCATCAAAATGCTCCATGACACTTGTCATCACAATGCTCCATGACCACTGTCATAACAATGCTCCATGACCCCTGTCATCACAAGGCTCCATACCACTTGTCATTACAGTGCTCCATGACGCTCCTCATCACAATTATCCATGGTCTTCTCATCACAATGCTCCACGGTCTTGCCATCACAGTGCTCCATGCCTTGAGCATCACAATGCTCCATGTCCCCGGTCATCACAATGCTCCATGACCACTGTCATCACAATGCTCTATACCCCTTGTCATTACAGTGCTCCATGACACTCGTCATCACAATTATCCATGATCTTCTCATCACAGTGCTCCACGACATTGCCATCACAAGGCTTCATGCCCTGGTCATCACAATGCTCCATGTCCCCAGTCATCACAATGCTCCATGTCCCCGGTCATCACAATGCTCCATGACCACTGTCATCACAATGCTCTATACCCCTTGTCATTACAGTGCTCCATGACGCTCGTCATCACAATTATCCATGGTCTTCTCATCACAATGCACCACACTCTTGTCAGCAAAATGCTCCATGCCCCAGTAATCACAATGCTCCATGTCCCCTGTCATCACAATTCTCCACGTTCTTGGCATCACTATGCTCCATAATACTTCTCATCACAGTGTTACATGTTTTGTCATCACAATTCTCTATGCACTTGTCATCGCAATGCTCCATGATCCCTGTCACAGCAAGCTCCATGTGATTGTCATCACAATGCTTCATGAACATGTCATCAAAATTCTCAATGGCCCTTGTTATCACAATGCGCCATGACCCTTGTCATCACAATGCTCCAAGCCCTTGTCATCAAAATGCTCCATTACCTTTGTCATCACAATCCTCCATGACACTTGGCATCACAATGCTACATTCCATTGTCATTGCAATAGACCATGACATATGTTTTCACAATGCTCCCTGACACCCTTCTTCACAATACTCCATGACCTTCTCATCACAATGCTCCATGCCCTTGTCATCACAATGCGCCATGCCCACTGTCATCACAATAATCCATGAAACTTGTCAGAAAAATGCTCCATGACCCTGTCATCACAATGCTCTATGACCCCTGTCATCACAATGCTCCGTGACTCCAGTCATCACAATGCTTCATGACCTTTGTCATCACAATGGTCCAAGCCCTCGTCATCACAAGACTCTGTGACCTTTGTGACCACAACACTCCATGAACATTTCATCACAATGCTTGGTGACCCTTGTCATCACAATGCTCCATGCCTTTGTCAGCACATTACTCCATGACACATGGCATCAAATGAGCCATGCGCTTGTCATCACAATGCTCCACATCGTTGTCATCACAATGCTCCATAAACCTTGTCATCACAATGCTCCATGCGTTTGTCAGCACAATGTTCCATGACCCATGTCATCACAATGTGCCCTGCGTTTCTCATCACAATGCTCCACAGCCTTGTCATCACAATGCTCCATGCACCTCTCATCAAAATGCTCTCTCACCACTGATATCACAATGTTCCATCACTAGTCAACACAATACTCCCTCCACCCTGTCATCCCAATGTTCCATGACCCTTGTCACAACAATGCTACATGCACTTATCATCACAATGCTCCATGACCCCTGACATCACAATGTTCCATAACCCCTGTCATCACAATGCTCCATGACCCTTTTCATCACAATGTTCCATGACCCTTAACATCACAATGTTCCATAAACACTGTCATCAAAATGTTCCATGACCCTTTTCATCCAATTGCTCCATGACCCTGTCATCACAATGCTCCCTGCCCTTCTCATCACAATGCACCACGCCCTTGTCATCAAAATGCTCCATGGCCTATGTCATCACAAAGCTCCATGACCCTTGGAATCACAATGCTCCATGCCATTGTCATCACAAAGCTCCATGAAACCTCTCATCACATTGCTCCATGCCGTTGTCATCACAAAGCTCCATGACGCTTGTCATCACAATGCTCCATGCCCTTGTCATTGCAATCCTCCATGACACATGTATCACTGTGTTCCGTGCCCTTGTCATCACAATGCTCCATGCTCACTCTCATCTCAATAATCCATGAAACTTTTCAGACCAATGCTCCATGCCCTTGTCATCACAATGCTCCATTACACCTGTCATAACAATGCTCCATGACCCCTGCCATCACAATGTTCTACGGCCTTGTCATCACAAGACTCCATGACCCTTGTCATCACAATGCTCCAAGACCCCTGTAATCACAATGCTCCATGCCCATGTCATCACAAAGCTCCCTGACACATGTCATCAGAATGCTCCATGGCCTTCTCATCACAATACTCCATGCCCTTGTCATCACAATGCTCCAAGACCCTTGTTATTACAATGATCCATGCCTCTTTGCATCTCAATGCTCCATGAACCCTGTCATCACAATGCACCATGCCCATCATCATAATGCTTCATGCTATTGTCATCACAATGAAATCAAAATTCTCCATGACCTCTCTCATCACAATGCTCCAAACCCTTGTGATCACAATGTTCCATAACACTTGTCATCACAACGCCCCATGACGCTGGTCATCACAATTATCCATGGACTTCTCATCACAATGCTCCATGACCTTTGTCATCACAATTCTCAATACACTTGTCATCACAATGCTCCCTGACACTTGTCATCAGTATGCTCATTGAACCCTGTCATGACAAGTCTCCATGCCTTTTTCATCACAATGATCCATGCCCTTTTCATCACAATGCTTCATGCCATTGTCATCACAATACTCCACAAGCTTGTCATCAGAATGCTCCGTGACCCCTGTCATCACAATGCTCCATGACACCTGTCATCACAATGCTCCATGCCCCTTGTCATTACAGTGTTCCATGATGCTCCTCATCACAATTATCCATGGTCTTCTCATCACAATGCTCCACGGTCTTGCCATCACAGTTCTCCATGCCTTGGACATCACAATGCTCCATGTCCCCGGTCATCACAATGCTCCATGACCACTGTCATCACAATGCTCTATACCCCTTGTCATTACAGTGCTCCATGACCCTCGTCATCACAATTATCCATGGTCTTCTCATCACAATGCTCCACGATCTTGCCATCGCAATGCTCCATGCCCTGGTCATCACAGTGCTCCATTTCCCCTGTCATCACAATTCTCCACGATCTTGGCATCACTATGCTCCATGACACTTCTCATCACAGTGTTACGTGCTTTGTCATCACAATTCTCTATGCACTTGTCATCGCAATGCTCCATGACCCCGTCATAGCAAGCTCCATGTGCTTGTCATCACAATACTCCATGCCCTTGTCGTCACAATTCTCCATGACCTTTGTCATCACAATGGACCCTGACACTTGTCGTCAGAATGCTCCCTGAAAACTGTCATGAAAAGGCTCCATGTCTTTTTCATCACAATGCCCCATGCCATTTTCATCAAAATGCTCCATGTCATTGTCATCAAAATACTCCACAAGCTTGTCATCAGAATGCTCCATGAAACTTGTCATCACAATGCTCCATGACCCCTGTTATCACAATGCTCCATACCCCTTGTCATTACAGTGCTCCATGACGCTCATCATCACAATTATCCATGGTCTTCTCATCACAATGCTCCACGGTCTTGCCATCACAATACTCCATGCCCTGGTCATTACAATGCTCCATGTCCCCTGTCATCACAATTCTCCACGTTCTTGGCATCACTGTGCTCCATGATGCTTTTCATCACAGTGTTACATGCTTTGTCATCACAATTCTCTATGCACTTGTCATCGCAATGCTCCATGATCCCTGTCACAGCAAGCTCCATGTGATTGTCATCACAATGCTTCATGAACATGTCATCAAAATTCTCAATGGCCCTTGTTATCACAATGCTCCATGACCCTTGTCATCACAATGCTCCAAGCGCTTGTCATCAAAATGCTCCATTACCTTTGTCATCACAATCCTCCATGACACTTGGCATCACAATGCTCCATTCCATTGTCATCGCAATGGACCATGACATATGTCATCACAATGCTCCCTGACACCCTTCTTCACAATACTCCATGACCTTCTCATCACAATGCTCCATGCCCTTGTCATCACAATGCGCCATGCCCACTGTCATCACAATAATCCCTGAAACTTGTCAAACCAATGCAACATGCCCCTGTCATCACAATGCTCCATGCCCTTTCATCACAATGCTCTATGACCCCTGTCATCACAATGCTCCCTGACTCCAGTCATCACAATGCTTCATGACCTTTGTCATCACAATGGTTCATGCCCTCATCATCACAAGGCTCTGTGACCTTTGTCACCACAGCGCTCCATGAACATTTCATCACAATGCTTGGTGACCCTTGTCATCACAATGCTCAATGCCTTTGTTAGCACAATACTCCATGACCCATGGCATCACAATGTGCCATGCGCTTGTCATCACAATGCTCCACATCTTTGTCATCACAATGCTCCATAAACCTTGTCATCACACTGCTCCATGCACTTCTCATCAAAATGCTCTCTCACCACTGATATCTCAATGTTCCATCACTAGTCAACACAATACTCCCTCACCCCTGTCATCACAATATTCCATGACCCTTGTCACAACAATGCTACCTGCCTTTATCATCACAATGCTCCATTCCCCTGACATCACAATGTTCCATAACCCCTGTCATCACAATGCTCCCTGCCCTTCACAACAGAATGCACCACACCCTTGTCATCAAAATGCTCCATGACCTTTGTCATCACAAAGCTCAATGACCCTTGTCATCACAATGCTGCATGCCATTGTCATCACAATGCTCCATGAACCCTCTCATCACATTGTTCCATGCCCTTGTCATCACAGGCTCCATGATGCTTTTCATCACAATGCTCGATGCCATTCTTATCACAATGCTCCATGCGCTTCTCATTACAATCCTCCATGACCCATGTATCACAGTGTTCCATGCCCTTGTCATCACAATGCTCCTTGCCCCCTCTCATCACAATAATCCATGAAACTTTTCAGACCAATGCTCCATGCCCTTGTCATCACAATGCTCCATTACCCCTGTCATAACAATGCTCCATGACCCCTGCCATCACAATGTTCCACAGCCTTGTCATCACAAGGCTCCATGACCCTTGTCATCACAATGCTCCAAGACCCCTGTAATCACAATGCTCCATGCCCTTGTCATCACAAAGCTCCATGACGCATGTCAACAGAATGCTCCATGGCCTTCTCATTCACGATGTTCCATGCCTTTGTCATCACAATGCTCCAAGACTCCTGTAATCGCAATGCTCCATGCCCCTTTTCATCTCAATGCTCCATGAACCCTGTCATCACAATGCACCATGCCCATCATCATAATGCTTCAGGCTATTGTCATCACAATGAAACCAAAATGCTCCATGACCTCTGTCATCACAATGCTCCAAATCCTTGTGATCAATATGTTCCATAACACTTATCATCACAACGCCCCATGACGCTCGTCATCACAATTATCCATGGTCTTCTCATCACAGTGCTCCATGACTTTTGTCATCACAATACTCAATACCTTTGTCATCACAATGCTCCCTGACACTTGTTGTCAGTTTGCTCCTTGAACCCTGTCATGACAAGGCTCCATGCCTTTTTCATAAAAATGATCCATGCCCTTTTCATCACAGTGCTCCAAGACCACTGTAATCACAATGCTCCATGCCCTTGTCATCACAAAGCTCCATGATGCATGTCATCAGAACGGTCCATGGCCTTCTCATCCCAATGCTCCATGCCCTTGTCATCATAATGCTCCAAGACCCCTGTAATCACAATGCTCCATGGCACTTTTCATCAGAATGCTCCATGAGACTTGTCATCACAAAGCTCCATGGTCTTCTCATCACAGTGCTCCAGTACCTTGTCATCACAATGCTCCATGACCACTGTCATCACAACGCTCCATGAACCCTGACAACACAATGATCCGGGACTCTTGTCATTAAAATGCTCCATGACCATTGTCATCACAATGATCCATGCGCTTGTCATCCCAATGTTCCAGGACCCCTGTAATCACAATGCTCCGTGATGCTTGTCATCACAGTGCTCCATGAACCTTGTCATCATAATGGTCCTTGCCTTTGTCAACAAAATGGTACATAATCTTGTCATCACAATTCTCCATGAGCTTGTCATCACAATCCTCCATGACCACTGGGATCACATTGCTTCATGCCCTTGCCATCTCTCTCTTGCCTTTCTGGTTTTTACAGATATTCGGATGTCCCTTTTGACCGGTGGTAAGTGACAATTCTTTGTAGTGTGGATTTGTATTGCGCGCTTGCTTGATTGGCCAAAAAGGGCGTATGCGTTTTCTTCTGAATATATTCAGGAGAAAAGGCATACGCCCTTTTTGGCCAAGTGCATCTCTGTCCAAGTTGGGATGTTTTTCCTGTGCTTTAAAGGCGATTCCAATTTACCTCTTGAAATATGTTTTGTGCAATTCTGCCTCATTTTCAAGTCCGCTTCATTGCCTTCCCTCAACAGATTTTTGGAAGAGAGTAGTCCTTTATAAGTCTGCAGGTTTGTGAATTGCTGTGCCCCTGAGCTCCAATTTTCAAATCCCATCTTTGTGAGCTGGCCGCAAATCCACAATTTTGCTTCAGGACCTATACTGGTTCCAGGGGTCGCTATATTGGTTCGCTGTGGGTGGTTGAGGCTTTGGTTAATTCTTCTTCCTGCCGGGAACTTAGAGTGACATGTGACCTTCCAAATGCCTACATCTACTCTCTGATTGGTTCTCCCTCTTCCCTTTCATCCTCTGCACAATTAGCAAACTGTGCGAACCAGGAGGTTATAGGGGCTGACTCTCCATGTTGGGAGATTGATAGTAAAGCAGTTGGAATGCCAAAGTGGAGCACAAGGAGAGGAAAAATTAGGAGAGTTTTAGAAACCTTTCGCCATCACAGGGTGTCCATTTTCTAGGTTTCCCATACATGTTATAATTGTAGTGATATACCCTTCTACCTGGAGATTTGGGACACATGGAATGGTGGCATGCATTACTACTTTAAAAGGTCTGTATTTTCTCTCCCAATCTCACCAGTCCTCTCAGTCCCAAGTGTCCAGCCTTATGTCTCATCCAGCTGTCTTTGCAGATAGGGTCATTCCAGGTTTCATCAGAAACCCTGAAGGAATTGTGTAAGAATTTCGCTGTTTTTTTGGGTTTTTTGAAATTCATTTTTATAATGGGGTTGAGCTGATTTTCACTGACGTGTTTATGCCAGTCTAGACACAATTGATTCCCTTACGGAGACATATCAATACATAGGTTTTAAGATTCTTAGTAGTCAGATATATTCCTCTGTGGGGCATAGGGGTGTTGAGTCCCGTTCACTGAGGAAGGTGTAGGTCTTGTCTATTCTGTATTTGGTTTATGGAATGGTACCTGTGCTAATATCAAACTCTGGTTTTATGCATCACCCCACCTCTCCTTTCCCCTGAAGCAGGCATAAGAGATTTTTGCTAAATGTGAGACTCTGTTCTCTTTCCTAATTCAGTTCATGTGTTGTGATATTGACATTCCCTCTATAAGTGATATCTTATGATAAGATTCTTTTTCTGTGTGACTAATTTCCCTTAAAATCATCATACCTAAATCCACTCTTTATGCTGCTACTGGCCTTGTATACATTGATTTCACGTCTGAGTGATATTCCGTTGTACAAAATTACCACAAGTTCTTTATGCATTTCTCTTTTTCCTGGGATATTTTAGGTGTACCAAAGTTGAGGTTCTTGTATGCAGAGCAGCCCTAAACTTTGGGGTGCCTGTGTCTTATTGACATATAGTCTTCCCAAGTTATATGTCCATGAGTTGAAGTCCCCTAGCTCCGGGGCTTTGTATTTTAGATGTTTTAAAAACAGCATACACTTCTTCAGAGTGGCTCTTGGATATTTATACCCCACCCATCAGCGTGACTAGGCTCCCTGTTTTCCATGGCCTCTCCTGCATTTCTGGTTTGTACACATTTTTTGGATGGCCTTTCTGAGCAGTGGAAATTGAGACTTCTTTGTTGTGCGGATTTGCATTTCCCTCTTGCTTGGTTGGACAAAAACTCTGCATGTGTTTTTTTCCTGAAGATATTCACGAAAAAAATGCATACACCCTTTTGCCCAACCGCCTCATTTTAGAAATTCTGCTGCTTTTCATATGCTTTAAATGTGAGTACAATCTACCTTTTGAAATCTGTTTCCTGCAATTCTGCCTCTCATTCAGATCCTCTTCGTTACCTTACCTGAATATATTTTTGGACGTTGGTTATCATTTATATCATTGCAGGTTTTTGAATTGTCTGCTCCTGAGCTCCATTTTGCAACTCGCTTTTTTTGTGAGCTGGCCGCCAAACCATTGGATTACTTCTGGCCCTATTCTGGTTCTGGGGAGGCAGGCTGAGCCTTTGGTTAATTCTTCTTCCTAATGGGAAATTAGAGTGACATGTGCCTGTCAAAAGTCCTACAGCTCATCTCTCATTGGTTGCCCCGCTTCCCATTTATCCTCTGCACAAATTGCAAACTGTGTAAAACAGGAGGTTAAAGGTGCTGATCCTCCAACTGGGGAAATTGTTAGTAATGTGGCTGGAATGGCGAACCCCAGCACCAGGAGATCAAAAATGAGGTGCATTTTAGACACCTTTCCTGAGCACACGGTGTACATTCATCTCGGTTTCCCAGGCATGTTTTCGCTGTCAGAAGATTCCCTTGAACCTGCAGATTTGGGACCCATGGAATGGGTACCAGGCAGTATTACTTTAAAAGGTCTGCATTTCCTCACCCAGCCTCTCTAACATCTCTTAGCGTGCATAGCTTCCAGCCTTATATAATCATCCTGCTGTGGGTCTACATGTGTTCAATCCATGTTACATCGTAGCCCTTCAACAAAAGTTGTAAGAATTTTTGTCTGTCTCACTGTTTTTATAAATAGTTTTAAATTTATTTTTATATTGATTACAGCTGATTTTCAAAGCTCTGTTTTTTGCTGCTGTACATCCACTTGATTCATGTACTGAGAGACAACAATAACTTCTTTTTCAGATGCTTACCAGTCATATGTATTATTTTCCAGTGACTTGAGTGGGCTGAGTGCAGTTCTTTGAGGTACCGTGTAGGCCTTGTCAGTTATCCAATTTGGTACTTGGAATGGTATCTTTGCTAATTTCAACCTCCTGGATAATACCTCACCATTCCCCACCTTTCCCATTTAGCAGCCTTATGTCTATTTTCTACATATTTGACTATGTTTCTGTTTTGTAATTTATTTCATGTGTAGCCATTTTTGATTCCACCTTTAAGTGACATCTTATGATATGTGTCTTTTTCTTTCTGACATATGTCACTTAGAATGATCGTATGTAACTCCTCCAGAGTTGTTACAACTGGCCTTATTTCATTGATTTCTGGATGAGTAATATTCCACTCTACATAAGTACCCCATCTCTTTTATCCATTTTATCCTTCCAGGGACATTTAGGTTATATCCAAGTTGAGGCCCTTTTTAACAGAGAGGTGGTTAACGTTGGTGTGCCTGTTTTCTGTTGATTTTTGTTTTTCCCAAAGTACACGCCCATGAGTGCAAGTGCCCTATGCTCTGTAGCTCATTTTTTAGATGTTTCAGCAAACACAATACACTTCTCCAGAGTGGCCGTTGGCAAATTACATTTCCACTATCAGCCTCACAGGGCTCCCTTTTCTCCTCGCCCTGTCCTGCATTTCTGGTGTTTACACTTTATGTGGATGGCCCTTCTGACTGATGTGAAGTGATACATTTTGTGATATTGATTTCCAGTGCCCACCTGTTTGGTTGGATAAAAAGTGTGTATGGCCTTTATTTGAATATATTCAGAAAAAATGCATACACCCTTTTTGGCCAACTGCATCATTGGCGATGTTCAGCCCCTTTTCTTGTGCTTTAATGGGGAGTCCTTTCTACCTCTACAAATTTGTTTCCTGCCACTCTCCCTTGCTTACAAGTCCTTTTCTGTGACTTACCTCAAGACATTTTTCGACGATAGATATTTTCAACTCTGCAGTTTCATGAATTTTAGTGCCCCTGAGTTCCATTTTTCAAATTGTGTTTTTGGAAACTGGACACAAAACAGCGGGATTTCCTCTAGCCCTATTCTGTTTCCGTGGGCAATTCTAGCCTTTGATGAATTTGTCTTCTGGATTGGAAATTAGAGTGGCATGTGCCTGTCTGAACACCTAAGACTTGTCTCTAAATTTTTCTCATCTTTCTGCTTCATCCTCTGGACAAATTCCAAACTGTGTGCAACAGGATGTTGACGGTGCTGATATCCCCAAGTGAGGAGATTGTTAGGAAAGATGCTGGAGGGGTGAACCCGAGCACCAGGCAATGAGGAGATGAGGTGCCTTTTCCAAACTCTTTCCGATCAAACGGTGTACCATCCTCTAGGTGTGACAGGCATGTTTTAGCTGTAGGAAGGGTCCCGTGCATGTAAGGAGAACACCAGGGATTTTTCCAAATCAGTGCCTCCCCGAACCCAAAACTGGGGAATTTTTAAGCTACGGATACACGTATGTCCTTTAAGGGCCTTGGGAAATAGGCAGAGCCCAAACTTTAGATGACTGAAATCTTCAGGGTCAGAAGCGCTCACCATCGGCCTTGCTTAGGTTACATTTTATCTGTCATTGATAGATGATGTCAATAAAAATATCTATTCTTTTTCAGATTATTTCCCCTTATAGGTTATTGCAAAATATTCAGTGTAGTTCCCTGTGCTATACAGTAGTTCCTTGTTGATGATCTCTTTTATACATAGCAGTGTGTATGTGTTAATCCCAAACTGTTAATTTATCCGTTCTCCTACCTTTCCCCTTTGGTAATAATAAATTATAAGATTTTATACTTCTCAGAAATGGGGGAGCTGAAAGAGAGGTATCATTTTCAATGGAAAAGCATTGAAAACAAGATTGAAGCTTCAGCCAAGAGTATTCGATGTACATCCATGGAAATAAATCACTTCATTTCTCTAATGTTTACCTGGCAAATAAGACAGACATCTTCACTGAACTTGCTTATAGGAAAGTGATGGAAATATCAAATGTAAGTCTTAGAAACATCTTATTTTACCCGAGCATTATACACTGCTCTATGTTAACTACAGTTTGGCTCACACATCTGTTCATTGAAGTTACAGTGTTCTCAATTTCTGTTACTGATCCTCCAGAGTGGACCCCAACAGGAGTCCCCGTGCCCAGTGTCATTGGAGCCAACAGATCAAGACTGAGTTTGGTTCAGAAGCAAAGGAAACATTATTTTGAAAACAGAATGGAGAGGTGAGAGCGTGAACTCCCCCATGGGCTGTGGGCTGGGCTGCTGTGTAGGGTCCCCGGCAGCGTCAGTGGGAGGGAGGGGATGGAGCTCTCGAGGGCTGGGTTGGCTGCAGCTCAGGCTCTATGCCGCGGAGTCTGCATGGGACCCCGCTAGCTGAGGTGTCGACCCAGCCATTCTGCACTAGGAAATCGGGTCTGAAGTGCCGGGTGTGGGACCTCTGCATGCGGAACCCTAGGAGCACGTGAAATTAGACAAAGCACAAAGGAAAAACAGGTTAGACTTTATTTTATTGCCCAGATTCTCTTTTTATCTCCCAGGAATTTTTAATGAACGTTGCCGGAGACGAACACCTCCTCTGCTTTTTGTTCCGTTCCTTATTCTTGGGGTGTTGAGGGTGCAGACCCCTCTTTTGTAACTGCTTCATGCTGTGGTGGGAGCCCTGATACATGGGGGAAGGGGCAAAACGTCTCCCCACCAGCCTCCTGGTGAGGTTGATTGTCCCAAGGCCTCCTGCCTCACTTCTCGTCCGCCTGAGCACCAGCATTGGAAGTGTACAGATTCTAATGACCTTTAAGGGTCCAGGAAAGAGAGGCGCAGAGATGCTGCGGTGGCAGGTTTCACCCCACCCCACATATGTTCGGCGACCTTAGGCTGACAGTTTTTGCCAGACTAGATGCTCTGACCAGTAGTCTGTGCTTTCTTTAATTAGGTCCCTGAATTAATGTACAAACAGCACCATGTGTCAGAGCCCTACCCACACAACTCCCAGACAGTCCAGGGTCAGTGGTGATCCAGGACCATGACGTCCACTGAGTCAATGGCCTTTAGAAGTAGCCAGCAGTCCAGCCGGTCATATTGGCCACCATCACCGCGGTGTCTGTAGGGTTTTCTATGGTGAAAGTGTGATATACGTTTCCCCCGCCAAGCTTAATAGCTCCCCTCTGGGTGCAGTAAGTCCTGCAAGCAGTAGTCTGCTCTTTCGGGGCACAGTCTTGTCGTTTTCTGAGAGAAACTCCAGGTCAAGTGATGGTCACACGAGACATCTTGGGGGCCCGTTGCCCCCGTTTATCTCTCTGGAGGTTGGAGTTGGAGGGCCTCCTCACTCGAGGTCAGTGTGTCCACAGAGCGACCCCTGCAACTTCAGGGCATGATGGGTGGTTAGGATCACCACGTGGGGTCCTTTTCCCTTAGGAGGGAGCTGGCCTTGCGGGCTGCTGATTTCCAGCTTTTTAGATACCCCAGTATCCTGGCCTGATGAGTCGGTGGGCAAAGCCCTTGGTGACCATAGTTTATCATACCTGAAGGGCATTCTTGTGTTGCTCCATTTCAAGTGGTCCCAGTTTTTGCACTAAGGCTCCAAGGGCGATTAACCTTTGACCGGGTATGTAAAGGTCAAAGGGTTTAGCTAAATTAGGGAGTTCCTGGGCAAGGGTCTGTATTGACTGCTCTTTCCATTCTTGAAAGGCTGCTTCTGAATTCTATTCAAAAGGATCATCATCTTTTCGTGTCAGTGTTTCATGTAGAGGCCCAGCTATTACACTGTAGTCAGGGATCCAGATGCAGAAAACCTTGGCCTCCCCAGGAACCCCTAAGCTATCTTCTAGTTTTAGAAGAGGTAAGGCTGCAAATGGCTTCTTCCCTATCCTGGGATGCGTTTCTCCGAATATCTGTGAGAATGAAGCCCAGGCATGTCACCTTAGCCTGGGATATTTGAGCGTTTTTCTTGGACACCTTCTATCCTTTCTTGGCTAGGTAGTTCAGAGGCGTCTTTAGTAGGCCTGGCGATCAGAATGTCATCTGCATATTGAAGGAGGGTTCCCTTTTACAGAGGTTGAACTTTTAGGTCTTTAGAGGACATTTCCCCAATGATGGTGTGGGGATTTTTGAACCATTGGGGCAGGACGGCCCAGCATTATTGCTTTTGTTGCATGTTGTGTCCTGCCACTCACAAGCCAAAAATTCTTGTGACTCTGAGATGAATGGAATACAGAAGAAGGCATCATTGAAGTCTAATACAGAATGCCATGGCCTGGTGGAAGGTAGAATGACCAGCAGGGAGTAGGAAATAGGAGCTACTGGATGTATATCCTCGGTGGCTTCACTGATTGTCCTGATATCCTTTACCAGGTCTCCAGCAGCCCATGGGGTTCTCGTGGTCAGGCCAATCCCAGGATATGGAGCTCACCTGGGCTGCACCCCTACCCCACAGCCCACGGGGCTCTCGTGGTCAAGTCCCTCCCAGGGTATGGAGCTCACCTCTGCAGCTACCCAGCAGCCCATGGGGCTCTCCTACTCAGGCCCTTCCCAGGATACGGAGCTCCCCTGGGCAGGTACCCCAGCCGGGCTGGACACACAGGAACTGTGCACATAGCCCACCTTGCAGAGAACCCCCAGCTCACCTGTCGCTCACAGCTGACACAGAATACCTCAGAGCAGGACTTGAACTAACAAACAGCAGCTCTGACAGGTCTGTGACCATGGCTATCACTCTCTGCAGGCTCTTTCTGCCTGGTCTTCCAGACACTTCCACTGCAGCCAGGGCACCAGGCCTCTGTCTCCACCCACCATCACTCCTCTCCCTGACTCCTGGGTTCCTCTCATTAGGATAGTGTCTTCTTGAAGTTGTTTTCCACTCATGGACCAGATAAAATGATAAGAAAACAAGCCGCAGCTGCAGCCCCTTGTCTATCCTGACTCTCAAGGGCCCACACCTGTTCCTAGGGCCTGGCCCGTTTAGCAAGTTTCATTTTCTGCAACTGTGAGCCCCTGAGGGGTGAGGATTGGCTGATTTTGGCAGCCTGAAACTGCCTGCCAGCCCTCCACAGGTGTGCCTGGGTTGAGGGCAATATAAACAGATCTCCAGTGAGCGACAGCCCTTGTAGCTGTGACTGACGCCATATTCTCTGCCCCGTAGGCAGTGCCGGGGCTGTGCTGGTGGGAGGGAGTGAGGGGCCGTGGCTTTGTGGGTGGCCCAGTGTGAGTGGGGCTCTGCTGGACTTTCTGCAGGAGTTGCCAGGCTGCCACCTGCTAAAGAAGAAGATGTGTCACCCATACCTGCCGCTGGAATTTCTCCCCAGGCAGATGTGAGGAAGTAAAAAAACAGTGGGGGCCGTGTCAGGAGCGGTATCTCAGGCAGGGAAATGGAAAGCTTCCAGATGAGCATCTGGGGCCAGGACCATCCTGACTGGCCTGAAGGAACCAAGTCGGCCTGTGTGCTGTCGCTGGTTTGGCTCCACAGCCCTTCCTCTAAGCTTGCAAGTTCTTGTACATATTCAGGTGTTTTACCTGGAAAGGGTGGGAAGAGTTCAGCTGAAGCAGGACTGGGGCTCAGCTCACGTTTACTCACAGATGCCTTGGAACGGTCCCCCAGCTTTGCAATGAGGACCCTCCTTGCTTGGGGGGCGGGCTGCTGGCTGTATGGGAGATGATTCCCCACCTCTGACCAATTTCAGAATTGTTTACCGGTGGATCAAGTGCCCTGATAGGGTTTTCCTTTGTATAACTGGTGGGTTCAGGTTTTTTTTCCTTTTTTGGTTCAAGTTAGATTTTATTCCTCTTTTATGTATTTATTGATATAAGCATGGAAATAATTCATTCATATAAATACATCTGTGTGAAGGGAAGAACTTTTTCTGTTTTATTTTTAAATTTTATTTTTTTAAATTTTAAAATTTAATTTTATTTATATTTTTATACAGCAAGTTATTATTAGTTATGTATTTTATGCATATACATGTATACAGGTCAATCCCAATCTCCCAACATATGCCACCAACACCACACCATGGCTTCCCACACTTGGTGTCCATACGTGTGTTCTCTACCTCTGTGTCTCTGTTTCTTCCTTGCAAACCAGTTCATCTATACCATTTTTCTAGGTTCCACATATATGCATTAATATACAATATTTGTTTTTCTCTTTCTGACTTACTTCATTCTGTATGACAGTCTCTAGATCCATCGACGTCTCTACAAATGACCCACTTTCATTCCTTCTTATGGCTGAGTAATATTCCATTTTATATATGTACCACATCTTTATCCATTCGTCTGTCTGTGGGTATTTAGGTTGCTTCCATTACCTGGCTATCGTAAATAGTGCTGAAATGAGCATTGTGGTGAATGTGCCTTTTTGATTTATGGTTTTCTCAGGGTATATGCCCAGAAGTGGGATTGCTGGATCATATGGTCATTCTATTTCTAGTTTTTTTTAAGGAAACTCCATACTCTTCTCCATCGTGACTGTATCAATTTACATTTCCACCACTAGTGGAAGAGGGATCCTTTTGTCCACACCCTACCCAGAATTTGTTGTTTGTAGATTTTCTGATGATGCCGATTCTAACAGGTGTGCGGTGATACCTCATTGTAGTTTTGATTTGCATTTCTCTAATAATTAGTGATGTTGAGCAGCTTTTCATGTGCGCCTTGGCCATCTCTGTGTCTTCTTTGAAGAAACGTCTCTTTAGATCTTCTGCCCAATTTTGTACTGCGTTTTTTGTTTTTTTAATATTAAGCTGCATTAGCTCTTTATATATATTGGAGATTAAACCTTTGTCCATTGATTCGTTTGCAAATATTTTCGCCCATTCTGAGGGATGCTTTTTGCCATTCCCGTTTTTTTTAACAAAAAAAGAAAGAAAGAAAAAGAAGCAGAACACTAATATGTGTAAAATATGCCTTTTGAAACTGTCGTTTTGAAATATGGACGTCCTTTGAATTTTTTGGTCGATATATGAACCCAGGATTTGTTTTCAGGGCAGGTGTCATTTACAGGCCTGCAATGATTTTGAATATCAACTGACCATTAGCGCTGGGATTAAAGCTGCTGTTGTGTGAAACGGCCACAATGTGGCAGCAGTTCTCCCTTACCAAATCTGGTTACTGGGGCAACAGAGCCTCAATGGAAGTCGTGTTCTAGATTGGAATGTAGAATGGAATGTACCAGGAGAAAGCCCCTCAAGTTTGTCTCACTATTTCTTGTTCGTGTTTTCAGTTTAATTTTTTATTTTTTATTACAGCAAATTTGATTACAATGTTTGGCTTGTTGTAGGTGTGGAAGATGTGGTTCTTTTACACATATACATATGTCTGTTCTTCCTGGGATCCTTTTCCCATGTACCTTATGACAGAATGTTGAGTAGTCTTCTCTTGGTATTCTGTAGGTCTTTGGTGATTATATATGTCACCTGTGTTTGTATATGTCTGTTAACCCCAATATCAAAATGAAACCAATCCTCACACCTTTCCATTGGGGAAACATTAGTTTGTTTAATTAATCTGTGATTGCCCTTCTCCATGGAAATATCTGCCCTGGTATCCATTTTTCGGTCACACCTATAAGAGATATGATATGATATGTGTCTTTCACTTTCGGACTTACTACAAGTCACATGATTACCTCTAGACACACCTACGGTGCTGCAAATGGCATTGTGTCCTTTTATTCCTTGGCTTCTATTCTGCCTTAGCGAGGTCCATTTTCAACAATGTGATTCCCTGAGGGCTGAGGATTAGCTGACCTGGGTAGCCTGAACCTGCCGGCCGGCCCTCCCCAGGTGTGCCTGTGTTGAGGTCAATATAAACAGCGCTGCAGGCAGCAATAGCCCCTGAAGCTGTGCCTGACTCCATATTCTCTGCCCCGTCAGCAGTCTCGGGGCTGTGCTGGTGGGAGGGAGTGAGGGGTCACGGCTTTGTGGGTGGCCCTGTGTGAGTGGGTCTCTGCTGGACTTTCTGCAGGAGTTGCCAGGCTGCCACCTGTAAAGAAGAGGATGTATCACCCATAACTTCCGCTGGAATTTCTCTCCGGACAGAGGTGAGGAAGGAAAAAAGCAGTGGGTCCCGGGACAGGAGGGGTATCTCAGGCAGGGCAATGGAAAGCTTCCAGAAGAGTGCCCAGGCCCAGGACCATCCTGGCTGGCCTGCAGGCACCAAGTTGGCCTGCGTGCTGTCGCTGGTGTGGCTCCACGGCCCTTCCTCTAGGCTTTCAAGCCCTTGTACATATTCAGGTGTTTTACCTGCGAAGGGTGGGAAAAGTTCAACAGCAGCTGGCCTCGGGCTCAGCTCACCGTTACTCACAGATGCCTCGGCATGGCCCCCAGCTTTGAAATGAGGACGCTCATTGCATAGGAGTGGGCTGCTGGCTCTATCGGTGATGATACCCCACCTCTGACCAATTTCAGAATTGTTTACTGCTGGAGCAAGTGCCCTGATAGGGTTTTCCTCTGTCTAACTCGTGGGTTCAGGTTTTCTTTTTTCTTTTTTGGTTCAAGTTAGATTTTATTCCTCTTTTATGTATTTATAGATATAAGCATGGAAATAATTCATTCATATAAATACATCTGTGTGAAGGGAAGAACTTTTTTCTGTTTTATTTTTAAATTTTATTTTTTAAAATTTTGAAATTTAATTTTATTTATTTTTTTATACAGCAGGTTATTATTGGTTATGTATTTTATTCATATACATGTATACAGGTCAATCCAAATCTCGCAACTCATCCCAACACCACCTCCCCATGGCTTCCCACACTTGGTGTCCGTACGTATGTTCTCTACCTCTGTGTCTCTATTTCTTCCCTGCAAACCAGTTCATCTGTACCATTTTTCTAGGTTCCACGTATATGCATTAATATACAATATTTGTTTGTCTCTTTCTGACTTACTTCATTCTGTATGACAGTCTCTAGATCCATCGATGTCTCTACAAATGACCCAGTTTCATTCCTTCTTATGGCTGAGTAATATTCCATTTTATATATGTACCACATCTTTATCCATTCGTCTGTCTGTGGGTATTTAGGTTGCTTTCATTACCTGGCTATCGTAAATAGTGCTGAAATGAGCATTGTGGTGAATGCACCTTTTTGATTTATGGTTTTCTCTGGGTATATGCCCAGAAGTGGGATTGCTGGATCATATGGTAATTCTATTTCTAGTTTTTTTAAGGAAACTCCATACTGTTCTCCATTGTGACTGTATCAATTTACATTTCCACCACTAGTGGAAGAGGGATCCTTTTGTCCACACCCTCTCCAGAATTCGTTGTTTGTAGATTTTCTGATGATGCCGATTCTAACAGGTGTGAGGTGATACCTCATTGTAGTTTTGATTTGCATTTCTCTAATAATTAGTGATGTAGAGCAGCTTTTCATTTGCATCTTGGCCATCTCTGTGTCTTCTTTGAAGAAACGTCTCTTTAGATCTTCTGCCCATTTTTGTATTGGGTTGTTTGTTGTTTTAATATTAAGCTGCATGAGCTCTTTATATATATTGGAGATTAAACCTTTGTCCATTGATTCGTTTGCAAATATTTTCGCCCATTCTGAGGGATGCGTTTTGCCATTCCCATTTTTTTAACAAAAAAAGAAAGAAAGAAAAAGAAGCAGAACACTAATGTGTGTAAAATATGCCTTTTGAAACTGTCGTTTTGAAATATGGACGTCCTTTGAATTTTTTGGTCGATATATGAACCCAGGATTTGTTTTCAGGGCAGGTGTCATTTACAGGCCTGCAATGATTTTGAATATCAACTGACCATTAGCGCTGGGATTAAAGCTGCTGTTGTGTGAAACGGCCTCAAGGTGGCAGCAGTTCTCCCTTACAAAATCTGTTTACTGGGGCAACAGAGCGTCAATGGTAGTCGTGTTCTAGATTGGAATTTAGAATGGAATGTGCCAGGAGAAAGCCCCTCAAGTTTGTCTCACTACTTCTTGTTCGTGTTTTTAATTTAATTTTTTATTTTTTATTACAACAAATTTGATTACAATGTTTGGCTTGTTGTAGGTGTGGAAGATGTGGTTCTTTTACACATATACATATCTCAGTTCTTCCTGGGATCCTTTTCCCATGTAGCTTATGACAGAATGTTGAGTAGTCTTCTCTTGGTATTCTGTAGGTCTTTGGTGATTATATATGTCACCTGTGTTTGTATATGTCTGTTAACCCCAATATCATAATGAAACCAATCCTCACACCTTTCCATTGGTGAACCATAAGTTTGTTGAATGAATCTGTGATTGCCCTTCTCCGTGGAAATATCTGCCCTGGTATCCATTTTTCGGTCACACCTATAAGAGATATGATATGATATGTGTCTTTCACTTTCTGACTTACTACAAGTCACGTGATTACCTCTAGACACACCTACGGTGCTGCAAATGGCATTGTGTCCTTTTATTCCTTGGCTTCTATTCTGCCTTAGTGAGGTCCATTTTCAACAATGTGATTCCCTGAGGGCTGAGGATTAGCTGACCTGGGTAGCCTGACCCTGCCGGCCGGCCCTCCCCAGGTGTGCCTGGGTTGAGGTCAATATAAACAGCACTGCAGGCAGAAATAGCCCCTGAAGCTCTGCCTGACGCCATATTCTCTACCCAGTCAGCAGTCTCGGGGCTGTGCTGGTGGGAGGGAGTGAGGGGTCACGGCTTTGTGGGTTGCCCGGTGTGAGTGGGTCTCTGCTGGACTTTCTGCAGGAGTGGCCAGGCTTCCACTTGTAAAGAAGAGGATGTGTCACCCATACCTTCCGCTAGAATTTCTCTCCGGACAGATGTGAGGAAGGAAAAAAGCAGTGGGGGCCGGGACAGGAGGGGTATCTCAGGCAGGGCAATGGAAAGCTTCCAGAAGAGCGCCCAGGGCCAGGAACATCCTGGCTGGCCTGCAGGCACCAAGTTGGCCTGCGTGCTGTCGCTGGTGTGGCTCCACGCCCCTTCCTCTAGGCTTTCAAGGCCTTGTATATATTCAGGTGTTGTACCTGGGAAGCGTGGGAAAAGTTCAACAGCAGCTGGCCTGGGGCTCATCTCACGGTTACTCACAGATGTCTCGGCATGGCCGCCCGCTTTGCAATGAGGACGCTCTTTGCGTAGCAGTGGGCAGCTGGCTCTATGGGAGATGATTCCCCACCTCTGACCAATTTCAGAATTGTTTACCGCTGGAGCAAGTGCCCTGATAGGGTTTTCCTCTGGCTAACTCGTGGGTTCAGGTTTTTTTTTTCTTTTTTGGTTCAAGTTAGATTTTATTCCTCTTTTATGTATTTATAGATATAAGCATGGAAATAATTCATTCATATAAATACATCTGTGTGAAGGGAAGAACTTTTTTCTCTTTTATTTTTAAGTTTTATTTTTTAAAATTTTGAAATTTAATTTTATTTATTTTTTATACAGCAGGTTATTATTAGTTATGTATTTTATGCATATATATGTATACAGGTCAATCCCAATCTCCGAACTCATCCCAACACCACCTCCCCATGGCTTCCCACACTTGGTGTCCATACGTGTGTTCTCTACCTCTGTGTCTCTATTTCTTCCCTGCAAAGCAGTTCATCTGTACCATTTTTCTAGGTTCCACATATATGCATTAATATACAATATTTGTTTTTCTCTTTCTGACTTACTTCATTCTGTATGACAGTCTCTAGATCCATCAACGTCTCTACAAATGACCCAGTTTCATTCCTTCTTATGGCTGAGTAATATTCCATTTTATATATGTACCACATCTTTATCCATTCGTTTGTCTGTGGGTACTTAGGTTGCTTCCATTACCTGGCTATCGTAAATAGTGCTGAAATGAGCATTGTGGTGAATGTGCCTTTTTGATTTATGGTTTTCTCAGGGTATATGCCCAGAATTGGGATTGCTGGATCATATGTTAATTGTATTTCTAGGTTTTTTAAGGGAATTCCATACTCTTCTCCATCGTGACTGTATCAATTTACATTTCTACCAATAATGGAATAGGGATCCTTTTGTCCACACCCTCCCCAGAATTCGTTGTTTGTAGATTTTCTGATGATGCCGATTCTAACAGGTGTGAGGTGATACCTCACTGTAGTTTTGATTTGCATTTCTCTAATAATTAGTGATGTTGGGCAGCTTTTCATGTGTGTCTTGGCCATCTCTGTGTCTTCTTTGAAGAAACGTCTCTGTAGATCTTCTGCCCATTTTTGTATTGGGTTGTTTGTTTTTTTAATATTAAGCTGCATGAGCTCTTTATATATATTGGAGATTAAACCTTTGTCCATTGATTCGTTTGCAAATATTTTCGCCCATTCTGAGGGATGCTTTTTGCCATTCCCGTTTTTTTAACAAAAAGAGAAAGAAAGAAAAAGAAGCAGAACACTAATGTGTGTAAAATATGCCTTTTGAAACTGTCGTTTTGAAATATGGACGTCCTTTGAATTTTTTGGTCGATATATGAACCCAGGATTTGTTTTCAGGGCAGGTGTCATTTACAGGCCTGCAATGATTTTGAATATCAACTGACCATTAGCGCTGGGATTAAAGCTGCTGTTGTGTGAAACGGCCACAAGGTGGCAGCAGTTCTCCCTTACCAAATCTGGTTACTGGGGCAACAGAGCGTCAATGGTAGTCGTGTTCTAGATTGTAATTTAGAATGGAATGTGCCAGGAGAAAGCCCCTAAAGTTTGTCTCACTACTTCTTGTTCGTGTTTTTAATTTAATTTTTTTATTTTTTATTACAGCAAATTTGATTACAATGTTTGGCTATTTGTAGGTGTGGAAGATGTGGTTCTTTTACACATATACATATGTATGTACTTCCTGGGATCCTTTTCCCATGTACCTTATGACAGAATGTTGAGTGGTCTTCTCTTGGTATTCTGTAGGTCTTTGGTGATTATATATGTCACCTGTGTTTGTATATGTCTGTTAACCCCAATATCATAATGAAACCAATCCTCACACCTTTCCATTGGTGAACCATAAGTTTGTTGAATGAATCTGTGATTGCCCTTCTCCGTGGAAATATCTGCCCTGGTATCCATTTTTCGTTCAAACCTATAAGAGATATGATATGATATGTGTCTTTCACTTTCTGACTTACTACAAGTCACGTGATTACCTCTAGACACACCTATGGTGCTGCAAATGGCATTGTGTCCTTTTATTCCTTGGCTTCTCTTCTGCCTTAGCGAGGTCCATTTTCAAAAATGTGGTTCCCTGAGGGCTGCGGATTAGCTGACCTGGGTAGCCTGACCCTGCCGGCCAGCCCTCCCCAGTTGTGCCTGGGTTGAGGTCAATATAAACAGCGCTGCAGGCAGCAATAGCCCCTGAAGCTGTGCCTGACTCCATATTCTCTGCCCCGTCAGCAGTCTCGGGGCTGTGCTGGTGGGAGGCAGTGAGGGGCCACGGCTTTGTGGGTGGCCCTGTGTGAGTGGGTCTCTGCTGGACTTTCTGCAGGAGTTGCCAGGCTGCCACCTGTAAAGAAGAGGATGTGGCACCCATAACTTCCGCTGGAATTTCTCTCCGGACAGAGGTGAAATGAAAAAATCAGTGGGGCCGGGAGAGGAGGGGTATCTCAGGCAGGGCAATGGAAAGCTTCCAGAAGAGCGCCCAGGGCCAGGACCATCCTGGCTGGCCTGCAGGCACCAAGTTGGCCTGCGTGCTGTCGCTGGTGTGGCTCCACGGCCCTTCCTCTAGGCTTTCAAGCCCTTGTACATATTCAGGTGTTTTACCTCGGAAGGGTGGGAAAAGTTCAAAGGCATCTGGCCTGTGGCTCATGTCACGGTTACTCACAGATGCCTCGGAATGGCCCCCACCATTGCAATGAGGACGCTCTTTGCATAGGAGTGGGCTGCTGGCTGTATGGGAGATGATTCCCCACCTCTGACCAATTTCAGAATTGTTTACCGCTGGAGCAAGTGCCCTGATAGTGTTTTCCTCTGTATAACTGGTGGGTTCAGGTTTTTTTTTTTTCTTTTTTGGTTCAAGTTAGATTTTATTCCTCTTTTATGTATTTATAGATATAAGCATGGAAATAATTCATTCATATAAATACATCTGTGTGAAGGGAAGAACTTTTTTCTGTTTTATTTTTAAGTTTTATTTTTTAAAATTTTGAAATTTAATTTTATTTATTTTTTTATACAGCAGGTTATTATTAGTTATGTATTTTATGCATATACATGTATACAGGTCAATCCCAATCTCCCAACTCATCCCACCACCACCAACCCATGGCTTCCCACACTTGGTGTCCATACGTGTGTTCTCTACCTCTGTGTCTCTATTTCTTCCCTGCAAAGCAGTTCATCTGTACCATTTTTCTAGGTTCCACATATATGCATTAATATACAATATTTGTTTTTCTCTTTCTGACTTACTTCATTCTGTATGACAGTCTCTAGATCCATCGACGTCTCTATAAATGACCCAGTTTCATTCCTTCTTATGGCTGAGTAATATTCCATTTTATATATGTACCACATCTTTATCCATTCGTCTGTCTGTGGGTATTTAGGTTGCTTCCATTACCTGGCTATCGTAAATAGTGCTGAAATGAGCATTGTGGTGAATGTGCCTTTTTGATTTATGGTTTTCTCTGGGTATATGCCCAGAAGTGGGATTGCTGGATCATATGGTAATTCTATTTCTAGTTTTTTTAAGGAAACTCCATACTGTTCTCCATCGTGACTGTATCAATTTACATTTCCACCACTAGTGGAAGAGGGATCCTTTTGTCCACACCCTCCCCAGAATTCGTTGTTTGTAGATTTTCTGATGATGCCGATTCTAACAGGTGTGAGGTGATACCTCATTGTAGTTTTGATTTGCATTTCTCTAATAATTAGTGATGTTGAGCAGCTTTTCATGTGCGTCTTGGCCGTCTCTGTGTCTTCTTTGAAGTAACGTCTCTTTAGATCTTCTGCCCATTTTTGTATTGGGTTGTTTGTTTTTTTTAATATTAAGCTGCATGAGCTCTTTATATATATTGGAGATTAATCCTTTGTCCATTGATTCGTTTGCAAATATTTTCGCCCATTCTGAAGGATGCTTTTTGCCATTCCGTTTTTTTAACAAAAAAAGAAAGAAAGGAGCCGGAGGAAGATGGCGGAAGAGTAAGACGCGGAGATCACCTTCCTCCCCACAGATACATCAGAAATTGGTCTACACGTGGAACAACTCCAACAGAACACCTACTGAACGCTGACAGAAGACCTCAGACCCCCCAAAAGGCAAGAAACTCCCCACATACCTGGGTAGGTCAAAAGAAAAAAAGAATAAACAGAGACAATAGGATATGGATGGGACCTGCACCAGTGGGAGGGAGCCGTGAAGGAGGGAAGGTTTCTACACACTACAAGCCCCTTCGCGGGCGGAGACTGCAGGTGGCAGAGGGGGAAAGCTTCGGAGTAGCGGAGGAGAGCACAGCAACAGGGGTGTGGAGGGCAAAGCAGAGAGATTTTGGCACAGAGGATCGGTGCCCTCAGGCACACACCAGCCCGAGAGACTTGTCTGCTCGGCCGCCAGAGCGGGCGGGGCTGGGAGCTGAGGCTCGGGTATCGGCTTTCAGTCGGAGCGCAGGGAGAGGTCTGGGGCTGGCGGCAGGAAGAGACCCTGAAGGGGTTAGTGCTAGCCCTGAGGGAGTCCGGGGAAAGGGTCTGGAGCTACCGGAGAGGCAAGAGACTTTTTTCCCTTTTGTTGCTTGGTGCGCGAGGAGAGGGCATTCCCCTCCCTCCCCTCTGCCTGAGTGAGCCAGAGCCCCCGAATCAGCGGCTCCTTTAAACCCGTCCTGTCTGAGCGAAGAACGGACGCCCTCCGGCGACCTACGCGCAGAGGCGGGGCCAGGTCCAAGGCTGAGACCCGGGAGCTGTGAGAGCAGAGACAGGGAAATCTCTCTGTGCAGCCTCCGAGGCAGCGGATTAAAGCTCCACGGTCCATTTGATGTGCCCTGCGTCTGTGGAGTGCATAAATGGACAGTGAATCATCCCAAATTGAGGAAGTGGACCTTGAGGACAAGATTTAAGACTTTCCCCCCCTTTTTTTTTCCTCTTTTTACAACGAATTATCTCAAATTAAGGAGGTGGACTTAGCAAGATTTCAGACTTTTCGCCCTTTTCCTCTTTTTACAACGAATTATCCCAAATCGAGGAAGTGGACTTGGAGAGCAAGATTTTTGATTTTTCCCCCTGCTCTCTTTTTGTGAATGTGTATGTGTAATCTTCTGTGTAAGATTCTCTCTGTATAGCTTTGCTTCCACCATATGTCCCAGGGTTCTTTCGGTCCGTGTTTTTTTTCAATAATTACTTTTTAATTTTAATAACGCTACTATATTTCATACTTTATTCTATTTTACTTTACCTGCTCTTTCTTTTTTTCCTCCCTTCCCTTCCTCCCTCCCTCCCTCCGCTCCTCCTTTCCTTCTTTCTTTTTCTTTCCTCCATCCCTCCCTCCCTCCCACCCTTCTTCTTTCCACTTTCTTTTTCTTTCCTTCCTCCCTCCCTCCCTCCCTCCTATCTTTCTTTCTTTCTTTCCTTCCTCCCTCCCTCCCTCTCTTCTTCCATTCACTCTTCCTTTTACTTTCATTCCTCCCTCCCTCCCTCCTTTCTTTCCTTTCTTTCCATCCTTCCTCCCTCCCTCCTTTCTTTCTTTCTTCCTTCCTTCCTTACTTACTTCCCTTCTTCCTTTCTTTCAATCTCTCTTTCTTTCTTCTACTAATTATTTCTTTCTACTTTTTCTCACTGTTATTCTGAGCCGGGTGGATGAAAGGCTCTTGGTGCTGCAGCCAGGAGTTAGTGCTGTGCCTCTGAAGTGGGAGAGCCAACTTCAGGACACGGGTCCACAAGAGACCTCCCAGCTCCACATAATATCAAGCAGCGAAAATCTCCCAGGGATCTGCATCTCAACACCAGCACCCAGCTTCAGTCAACGACCAGCAAGCTACAGTGCTGGTCACCCTATGCCAAGCAACTAGCAAGGCAGGAACACAACCCCACCCATTAGCAGAGAGGATACCTAAAAACATAATAAGGCCACAGGCACCCCAAAACACACCACCAGACGTGGACGTGTCCACCAGAAAGACAAGATCGAGCTTCAACCACCAAAACACAGGCATTAGTCCCCCCCCACCAGGAAGCCTACACAACCTACTGAAACAACCTTAGCCACAGGGGACAGACACCAAAAACAACGGGAACTACGAATCTGCAGCCTGCAAAAAGGAGACCCCAAACACAGTAACATAAGCAAAATGAGAAAGCAGAAAAACACACAGCAGGTGAAGGAGCAAGATAAAAACGTACCAGACCTAACAAATGAAGAGGTAATAGGCAGTCTACCTGAAAAAGAATTCAGAATAATGATAGTAAAGCTGATCCAAGATTCCATTTCCCAGATCCAAAATCTTGGAAATAGAATAGACAATATGCAAGAAACAGTTAACAAGGACCTAGAAGAACTAAAGATGAATCAAGCATTGATTAAAAACACAATAAATGAAATGAAAAATACTCTAGATGGGATCAATAGCAGAATAACTGAGGCAGAAGAACGGATAAGTGAGGTGGAAGATAAAATAGTGGAAATAACTGATGCAGAGAAAAATAAAGAAAAAAGAATGAAAAGAACAGAGGACAGTCTCAGAGACCTCTGGGACAACATTAAACGCACCAACATTCGAATTATAGGGGTTCCAGAAGAAGAAGAGAAAAAGAAAGGGACTGAGAAAATATTTGAAGAGATTATAGTTGAAAACTTCCCTAATATGGGAAAGGAAATAGTTAATCAAGTCCAGGAGGCACAGAGAGTCCCATACAGAATAAATCCAAGGAGAAATACGCCAAGACACATATTAATCAAACTGTCAAAAATTAAACACAAAGAAATCCTATTAAAAGCAGCAAGGGAAAAACAACAAATAACACACAAGGGAATCCCCATCAGGTTAACAGCTGATCTCTCAGCAGAAACTCTACAAGCCAGAAGGGAGTGGCAGGACATAATTAAAGTGATGAAGGAGAGAAACCTGCAACCAAGATTACTCTACCCAGCAAGGATCTCATTCAGATTTGATGGAGAAATTAAAACCTTTACAGACAAGCAAAAGCTGAGAGAGTTCAGCACCACCAAACCAGCTTTACAACAAATGCTAAAGGAACTTCTCTAGGCAAGAAACACAACAGAAGGACTATACCTACAATAACGAACCCAAAGCCATTAAGGAAATGGGAATAGGAACATACATATCAATAATTACCTTAAATGTAAATGGACTAAATGCTCCCACCAAAAGACACAGAGTGGCTGAATGGATACAAAAACAAGACCCATATATATGCTGTCTACAAGAGACCCACTTCAGACCTAGAGACACATACAGATTGAAAGTAAGGGGATGGAAAAAGATATTCCATGCAAATGGAAATCAAAAGAAAGCTGGAGTAGCAATTCTTATATCAGACAAAATAGACTTTAAAATAAAGACTATTAGAAGAGACAAAGAAGGACACTACATAACGATAAAGGGATCGATCCAAGAAGAAGATATAACAATTGTAAATATTTATGCACCCAACATAGGAGCACCTCAATACATAAGGCAAATACTAACAGCCATAAAAGGGGAAATCGACAGTAACACAATCATAGTAGGGGACTTTAACACCCCACTTTCACCAATGGACAGATCATCCAAAATGAAAATAAATAAGGAAACACAAGCTTTAAATGATACATTAAACAAGATGGACTTAATTGATATTTATAGGACATTCCACCCAAAAACAACAGAATACACATTTTTCTCAAGTGCTCATGGAACATTCTCCAGGATAGATCATATCTTGGGTCACAAATCAAGCCTTGGTAAATTTAAGAAAATTGAAATTGTATCAAGTATCTTTTCCGACCACAATGCTATGAGACTAGACATCAATTACAGGAAAAGATCTGTAAAAAATACAAACACATGGAGGCTAAACAATACACTACTCAATAATGAAGTGATCACTGAAGAAATCAAAGAGGAAATTAAGAAATACTTAGAAACAAATGACAATGGAGACACGACGACCCAAAACCTATGGGACGCAGCAAAAGCAGTTCTAAGGGGGAAGTTTATAGCAATACAATCCCACCTTAAGAAACAGGAAACATTTCGAGTAAACAACCTGACCCTGCACCTAAAGCAATTAGAGAAAGAAGAACAAAAAACCCCCAAAGTTAGCAGAAGGAAAGAAATCATAAAGATCAGATCAGAAATAAATGAAAAAGAAATGAAGGAAACGATAGCAAAGATCAACCAAACTAAAAGCTGGTTCTTTGAGAAGATAAACAAAATTGACAAACCATTAGCCAGACTCATCAAGAAAAGAAGGGAGAAGACTCAAATCAACAGAATTAGAAATGAAAAAGGAGAAGTAACAACTGACACTGCAGAAATACAAAAGATCATGAGAGATTACTATAAGCAACTCTATGCCAATAAAATGGACAACCTGGAAGAAATGGACAAATTCTTAGAAATGCACAACCTACCAAGACTGACTCAGGAAGAAATAGAAAATATGAATAGACCAATCACAAGCACTGAAATTGAAACTGTGATTAAAAATCTTCCATCAAACAAAAGCCCAGGACCAGATGGCTTCACAGGCGAATTCTATCAAACATTTAGAGAAGAGCTAACACCCATCCTTCTCAAACTCTTCCAAACAATATCAGAGGAAGGAACACTCCCAAACTCATTCTACGAGGCCACCATCACCTTGATACCAAAACCAGGCAAGGATGTCACAAAGAAAGAAAACTACAGGCCAATATCACTGATGAACATAGATGCAAAAATCCTCAACAAAATACTAGCAAACAGAATCCAACAGCACATTAAAAGGATCATACACCATGATCAAGTGGGGTTTATTCCAGGAATGCAAGGATTCTTCAATATACGCAAATCAATCAATGTGATACACCATATTAACAAGTTGAAGGAGAAAAACCATATGATCATCTCAATAGATGCAGAGAAAGCTTTCGACAAAATTCAACACCCATTTATGATAAAAACCCTGCAGAAAGTAGGCATAGAGGGAACTTTCCTCAACATAATAAAGGCCATATATGACAAACCCACAGCCAACATTGTCCTCAATGGTGAAAAACTGAAACCATTTCCACTAAGATCAGGAACAAGACAAGGCTGCCCACTCTCACCACTCTTATTCAACATAGTTTTGGAAGTTTTAGCCACAGCAATCAGAGAAGAAAAGGAAATAAAAGGAATCCAAATTGGAAAAGAAGAAGTAAAGCTGTCACTGTTTGCAGATGACATGATACTATACATAGAGAATCCTAAAGATGCTACCGAAAAACTACTAGAGCTAATCAATGAATTTGGTAAAGTAGCAGGATACAAAATTAATGCACAGAAATCTCTGGCATTCCTGTACACTAATGATGAAAAATCTGAAAATGAAATCAAGAAAACACTCCCATTTACCATTGCAACAAAAAGAATAAAATATCTAGGAATAAACCTACCTAAGGAGACAAAAGACCTGTATGCAGAAAATTATAAGACACTGATGAAAGAAATTAAAGATGATATAAATAGATGGAGAGATATACCATGCTCCTGGATTGGAAGAATCAATATTGTGAAAATGACTCTACTACCCAAAGCAATCTACAGATTCAATGCAATCCCTATCAAACTACCACTGGCATTTTTCACAGAACTAGAACAAAAAATTTCAAAATTTGTTTGGAAAAACAAAAGACCTCGAATAGCCAAAGCAATCTTGAGAACGAAAAACGGAGCTGGAGGAATCAGGCTGCCTGACTTCAGACTATACTACAAAGCTACAGTAATTAAGACAGTGTGGTACTGGCATAAAAACAGAAAGATAGATCAGTGGATCAGGATAGAAAGCCCAGAGATAAACCCACGCACATATGGCCAACTTATCTTTGATAAAGGAGGCAGGAATGTACAGTGGAGAAAGGACAGCCTCTTCAATAAGTGGTGCTGGGAAAACTGGACAGGGACATGTAAAAGTATGAGATTAGATCATTCCCTAACACCATACACAAAAATAAGCTCAAAATGGATTAAAGACCTAAGTGTAAGGCCAGAAACTATCAAACTCTTAGAGGAAAACATAGGTAGAACACTCTATGACATAAATCACAGCAAGATCCTTTTGGACCCACCTCCTAGAGAAATGGAACTAAAAACAAAGATAAACAAATGGGACCTAATGAAACTTCAAAGCTTTTGCACAGCAAAGGAAACCATAAACAAGACCAAAAGACAACCCTCAGAATGGGAGAAAATATTTGCAAATGAAGCAACTGACAAAGGATTAATCTCCAAAATTTATAAACAGCTCATGCAGCTCAATAGCAAAAAAACAAACAACCCAATCCAAAAATGGGCAGAAGACTTAAATAGGCATTTCTCCAAAGAAGATATACAGACTGCCAACAAACACATGAAAGAATGCTCAACATCATTAATCATTAGAGAAATGCAAATCAAAACTACAATGAGATATCATCTCACACCAGTCAGAATGGCCATCATCAAGAAATCTAGAAACAATAAATGCTGGAGAGGGTGTGGAGAAAAGGGAACACTCTTGCACTGCTGGTGGGAATGTGAATTGGTACAGCCACTATGGAGAACAGTATGGAGGTTCCTTAAAAAACTAAAAATAGAACTACCATATGACCCAGCAATCCCACTACTAGGCATATACCCTGAGAAAACCATAATTCAAAAAGAGACATGTACCAAAATGTTCATTGCAGCTCTATTCACAATAGCCCGGAGCTGGAAACAACCTAAGTGTCCATCATCGGATGAATGGATAAAGAAGATGTGGCACATATATACAATGGAATATTACTCAGCCATAAAAAGAAACGAAACTGAGCTATTTGTAATGAGGTGGATAGACCTAGAGTCTGTCATACAGAGTGAAGTAAGTCAGAAAGAGAAAGACAAATACCGTATGCTAACACATATATATGGAATTAAAAAAAAAAAATGTCATGAAGAACCTAGGGGTAAAACGGGAATAAAGACACAGACCTACTTGAGAATGGACTTGAGGATATGGGGAAGGGGAAGGGTAAGCTGTGACAAAGGGAAAGAGAGGCATGGACATATATACACTACCAAACGTAAGGTAGATAGATAGTGGGAAGCAGCCGCAGCGCACAGGGAGATCAGCTCGGTGCTTTGTGACCGCCTGGAGGGGTGGGATGGGGAGGGTGGGAGGGAGGGAGATGCATGAGGGAAGGGATGTGGGAACAGATGTATATGTATGACTGATTCACTTTGTTATAAAGCAGAAACTAATAAAAAAAAAAAAAAAAGAAAGAAAGAAAAAGAAGCAGAACACTAATGTGTGTAAAATATGCCTTTTGAAACTGTCGTTTTCAAATATGGACGTCCTTTGAATTTTTTGGTCGATATATGAACCCAGGATTTGTTTTCAGGGCAGGTGTCATTTGCAGGCCTGCAATGATTTTGAATATCAACTGACCATTAGTGCTGGGATTACAGCTGCTGTTGTGTGAAACGGCCACAAGGTGGCAGCAGTTCTCCCTTACCAAATCTGGTTACTGGGGCAACAGAACCTCAATGGAAGTTGTGTTCTAGATTGGAATTTAGAATGGAATGTGCCAGGAGAAAGCCCCTCAAGTTTGTCTCACTACTTCTTGTTCGTGTTTTTAATTTAATTTTTTTTATTTTTTATTACAGCAAATTTGATTACAATGTTTGGCTTGTTGTAGGTGTGGAAGATGTGGTTCTTTTACACATATACATATGTCAGTTCTTCCTGGGATCCTTTTCCCATGTACCTTATGACAGAATGTTGAGTATTCTTCTCTTGGTATTCTGTAGGTCTTCGGTGATTATATATGTCACCTGTGTTTGTATATGTCTGTTAACCCCACTATCATAATGAAACCAATGCTCACACCTTTCCATTGGTGAACCATAAGTTTGTTGAATGAATCTGTGATTGCCCTTCTCCGTGGAAATATCTGCCCTGGTATCCATTTTGCGGTCACACCTATAAGAGATATGATATGATATGTGTCTTTCACTTTCTGACTTACTACAAGTCACGTGATTACCTCTAGACACACCTACGGTGCTGCAAATGGCATTGTGTCCTTTTATTCCTTGGCTTCTATTCTGCCTTAGCGAGGTCCATTTTCAACAATCTGATTCCCTGAGGGCTGAGGATTAGCTGACCTGGGTAGCCTGACCCTGCCGGCCGGCCCTCCAAAGGTGTGCCTGGGTTGAGGTCAATATAAACAGCACTGCAGGCAGCAATAGCCCCTGAAGCTCTGCCTGACGCCATATTCTCTGCCCAGTCAGCAGTCTCGGGGCTGTGCTGGTGGGAGTGATTGTGAGGTCACGGCTTTGTGGGTGCCCCGTTGTGAGTGGGTCTCTGTTGGACTTTCTGCAGGAGTTGCCAGGCTTCCACCTGTAAAGAAGAGGATGTGTCACCCATACCTTCCGCTGGAATTTCTCTGTGGACAGAGGTGAGGAAGGAAAAAAGCAGTGGGGGCCGGGACAGGAGGGGTATCTGAGGCAGGGCAATGGAAAGCTTCCAGAAGAGCGCCCAGGGCCAGGACCATCCTGGCTGGCCTGCAGGCACAAAGTTGGTCTGCATGCTGTCGCTGGTGTGGCTCCACGGCCCTTCTCTAGGCTTTCAAGGCCTTGTACATATTCAGGTGTTTTACCTGGGAAGGGTGGGAAAAGTTCAACAGCAGCTGGCCTGGGGCTCAGCTCACGGTTACTCACAGATGCCTCAAGTCCCTTTCACTGAGGAAGGTGTAGGTCTTGTCTATTCCATAGTTTGTTTTTGGAACGGTACCTGTGCTTATATCAAACTCTGATTTTATGCATAACCCCACCTCTCTTTCCCCCTTAAGCAGGCATAAGAGTGTTTTCCAAATGTGAGACTCTGTTCTCTTTCCTAACTGAGTTCAAGTGTAGCCATGTTTACAGGATCTTCATAAGTGATATCTTAATATAAGTTTCTTTTTCTGTGTGACTTACTTCACTTAGAAGCATCATACCTCATCAACCTCATTTTGCTGCTACTGGTCTTATGCCATTGATTGCATGGCTGAGGGATATTCCATCGTACGGAAGTACCACAATTTTTTGAACCATTTTTATATTTCCTGGGATATTTAAGGTGTACCCAAGTTGAGGTTTTTGTAAGCAGTGAAGCCCTAAATTTTGGGGTGGCTCTGTCTTATTGATTTTCAGGTTTCCCAAGGTATATTCCCTAGACTGGAAGTGCCCTTGGCTCTGTAGCTCTGTTGTTTACTTGTTTTAGGGAACACAATGCACTCATCCAGAGAGGCAGGTGGCAATTTACATCCCGCCCATCAGCATAACAAGACTCCCTGTTCTCCAGGGCCTGTTTTGCCTTTCTGGTTTTTACACATTTTGAGGATGTCCCATTTAGACCTGTGGAAAGTGATACTTCTTTGTAGTGCAGATTTTCATTGCCCGCCTGCTTGCTTGGCCAAAAAGGGCGTATGCGTTTTCTCCTGAATATATTCATGAGAAAACACATACGCTCTATTTGGCCAAGTGCATCATTTTAGAAATTTTGCCCCTCTTTCTGTGCTTCAAACGCGATTCCAACGTACCTCTTGAAATCTGTTTCCTGGTATTCTGCCTCGCTTTCATGTCTGCCTCGTTGCCTTCCCTCACCAGATTTTTGGACGATAGTTGTCCTTTATTACTCTGCCAGTTTGTGAATTGCTGTGCCCCTGAGCTCCATTATTCTACTCGTTTTTGTGAGCTGACCGCAAGTCCAAAATTTTGGTTCAGGACCTATACTGGATTCCGATGGGGCGCTGAGACTTTGGTTAATTCTTCTTCCTGCTGGGAAATTGGATTGACATTTGCCCGTCCAAATGCCTAACAGCTACTCTCTCATTGGTTCTCCCTCTTCACTTTCATCCTCAGCCAAACTGGTATCCTGTGCGAACCAGTAGGTTAAAGGGGCTGTCTCTCCAAGTTGGGAGATTGATAGTAAAGCAGTTGGAAAGTGAAACCGGAGCACCAGGAGAGGGACTATTCGTTGAGTTTTAGAAACCTTTCGTATTCACAGTGTGTCCATGCTCTAGGTTTCCCGTACATGTTATATCTGTAGTAATATTCCCTTCAACCTGGAGAATTGGGACGCATGGAATGGGTGACATGCATTATTGCTTTAAAGGGTCTGCATTTGCTCACCCAATCTCACCAATCCTCTCAGTCCCAAGTGTCCCTCCTTATGCCATATCCAGCTGTCATTGTAGACAGGGTAATTCCAGGTTTCATCAGAGACCATGAAGGAATTGTAAAGAATTTCCATTTTAGTTTTGTTTAGTTTTTGTAATTCCTTTTTATAGTGGGTTTGAGCTGATTACGCTGCCATGTTTACGCCAGTGTAGACACACTTGATTCCCTTACGGAGACATATCAATACATAGGTTTTAAGATTCTTACTAGTCAGATATATTCCTTTGTGGGAAATATGGGGTTTTGAGTCCCTTTCACTGAGGAATGTGTAGGTCTTGTCTATTCCTTAGTTGGTTTTTGGAACGGTACCTGTGCTTATATCAAACTCTGGTTTTATGCATCACCCCACCTCTCCTTCCCCCTTAAGCAGCCATAAGTGTGTTATCTAAATGTGCGACTCTGTTCTCTTTCCTAACTGAGTTCAAGTGTAGCCATGTTTAAAGGATCTTCATAAGTGATATCTTATGATAAGTTTCTTTTTCTGTGTGACTTATTTCACTTAGAATCATCGTACCTGAATCCACCCATTTTGCTGCTACTGGTCTTATGACATTGATTTCATGGCTGAGGGATATTCCATCGTATGGAAGTACCACAATTTTTTGAACCATTTTTATATTTCCTGGGATATTTAAGGTGTACCCAAGTTGAGGTCCTTGTAAGCAGTGCAGCCCTAAATTTTGGGGTGGCTCTGTCTTATTGATTTTCAGTTTTCCCAAGGTATATTCCCTAGACTGGAAGTGCCCATGGCTCTGTAGCTCTGTTGTTTACTTGTTTTAGGGAACACAATACACTCCTCCAGAGAGGCAGTTGGCAATTTATATCCTGCCCATCAGCATAACAAAGCTCCCTGTTCTCCAGGGCCTGTCTTGCCTTTCTGGTTTTTACACATCTTGTGGATGTCCCTTTTGACCGTGGGAAGTGATACTTCTTTGTAGTGCAGATTTGCATTGCCCGCTTGCTTGCTTGGCCAAAAAGGGCGTATGCGTTTTCTCCTGAATATATTCAGGAGAAAACGCATACGCCCTTTTTGGCCAAGTGCATCATTGTCGAAGTTGTGCCCCTCTTCCTGTGCTTTAAAGGCGATTCCAACGTACCTCTTGAAATCTGTTTCCTGCTATTCTGCCTCGCTTTCAAGTCCGCCTCGTTGCCTTCCCTTAACAGATTTTTGGACGATAGTTGTCCTTTATTACTCTGCAAGTTTGTGAATTGCTGTGCCCCTGAGCTCCATTTTTCAACTCGTTTTTTGTGAGCTGACCGCAAGTCCAAAATTTTGGTTCAGGACCTATGCTGGTTCCCTGTGGGGTGCTGAGACTTTGGTTAATTCTTAGTCCTGCTGGGAAGTTAGAATGATATGTTCCCGTCCAAATGCCTAACAGCTACTCTCTTAGGTTCTCCCTCTTCCCTTTCATCCTCTGCCAAATTGGAAACCTGTGCTAACCAGGAGTTTAAAGGGGCTGTCTCTCCAAGTTGGGAGGTTGATAGTAAAGCAGATGGAAAGCCAAACCGGAGCACCAGGAGAGGGACTCTTCGTTGAGTTTTAGAAACCTTTCGTATTCACAGTATCTCCGTTCTCTAGGTTTCCCGTACATGTTATAGCTGTAGTAATATTCCCTTCAACCTGGAGAGTTGGGACCCATGGAATGGGTGCCAGGCATTTGTGCTTTAAAGGGTCTGCGTTTGCTCACCCAGTCTCACCAATCCTCTCAGTCCCAAGTGTCCAGCCTTATGCCACACCCAGCTGTCGCTGTAGATAGGGTCATTCCAGGTTTCATCAGATATCCTGAAGGAACTCTAAAGTATTTCCCTGTTTTTTTTTTTTTTTGTTTCTTTGAGAAATTCCCTTTTATAGTGGGTTTGAGCTGATTCTCGCTGCCATGTTTATGCCAGTCTAGACACACTTGATTCCCTTAAGGAGACATATCAATACATAGGTTTTAAGATTCTTACTAGTCAGATATATTCCTCTGCAAGAAATATGGGGTTTTCAGTCCCTTTCACTGAGGAAGGTGTATGTATTTTCTATTCCATAGTTGGTTTTTGGAACGGTACCTGTGCTTATATCAAACTCTGGTTTTATGCATCACCCCACCTCTCCTTCCCCCTTAAGCAGGCATGAGAGTGTTTTCTAAATGTGAGACTCTGTTCTCTTTTCTAACTCAATTCAAGTGTAGCCATGTTTACAGGATCTTCATAAGTGATATCTTATGATAAGTTTCTTTTTCTGTGTGACTTATTTCACTTAGAATCATCGTACCTGAATCCACGCATTTTGCTGCTACTGGTCTTATGACATTGATTTCATGGCTGAGGTATATTCCAACTTAAGTAAGTACCGCAATATTTTGAACCATTTTTATATTTCCTGGGTCATTTAAAGTGTACCCAAGTGGAGGTTCTTGTAAGCAGTGCAGCCCTAAATTTTGGGGTGCCTCTGTCTTATTGATTTTCATTTTTCCCAAGGTATATTCCCTAGACTGGAAGTGCCCTTGGCTCTGTAGCTCTGTTCTTTACTTGTTTTAGGGAACACAATGCACTCCTCCAGAGAGGCAGCTGGCAATTTACATCCCTCGCATCAGCATAACAAGGCTCCCTGTTCTCCAGGGCCTGTCTTGCCTTTCTGGTTTTTACACATCTTGTGGATGTCCCTTTTGACCGGTGGGAAGTGATACTTCTTTGTAGTGCAGATTTGCATTGCCCGCTTGCTTGCTTGGCCAAAAAGGGCGTATGCGTTTTCTCCTGAATATATTCAGGAGAAAACGCATACGCCCTTTTTGGCCAAGTGCATCATTGTCGAAGTTGTGCCCCTCTTCCTGTGCTTTAAAGGCGATTCCAACGTACCTCTTGAAATCTGTTTCCTGCTATTCTGCCTCGCTTTCAAGTCCGCCTCGTTGCCTTCCCTTAACAGATTTTTGGACGATAGTTGTCCTTTATTACTCTGCAAGTTTGTGAATTGCTGTGCCCCTGAGCTCCATTTTTCAACTCGTTTTTTGTGAGCTGACCGCAAGTCCAAAATTTTGGTTCAGGACCTATGCTGGTTCCCTGTGGGGTGCTGAGACTTTGGTTAATTCTTAGTCCTGCTGGGAAGTTAGAATGATATGTTCCCGTCCAAATGCCTAACAGCTACTCTCTTAGGTTCTCCCTCTTCCCTTTCATCCTCTGCCAAATTGGAAACCTGTGCTAACCAGGAGTTTAAAGGGGCTGTCTCTCCAAGTTGGGAGGTTGATAGTAAAGCAGATGGAAAGCCAAACCGGAGCACCAGGAGAGGGACTCTTCGTTGAGTTTTAGAAACCTTTCGTATTCACAGTGTCTCCGTTCTCTAGGTTTCCCGTACATGTTATAGCTGTAGTAATATTCCCTTCAACCTGGAGAGTTGGGACCCATGGAATGGGTGCCAGGCATTTGTGCTTTAAAGGGTCTGCGTTTGCTCACCCAATCTCACCAATCCTCTCAGTCCCAAGTGTCCAGCCTTATGCCACACCCAGCTGTCGCTGTAGATAGGGTCATTCCAGGTTTCATCAGATATCCTGAAGGAACTCTAAAGTATTTCCCTGTTTTTTTTTTTTGTTTCTTTGAGAAATTCCCTTTTATAGTGGGTTTGAGCTGATTCTCGCTGCCATGTTTATGCCAGTCTAGACACACTTGATTCCCTTAAGGAGACATATCAATACATAGGTTTTAAAATTCTTACTAGTCAGATATATTCCTCTGCAGGAAATATGGGGTTTTCAGTCCCTTTCACTGAGGAAGGTGTATGTATTTTCTATTCCATAGTTGGTTTTTGGAACGGTACCTGTGCTTATATCAAACTCTGGTTTTATGCATCACCCCACCTCTCCTTCCCCCTTAAGCAGGCATAAGAGTGTTTTCTAAATGTGAGACTCTGTTCTCTTTTCTAACTCAGTTCAAGTGTAGCCATGTTTACAGGATCTTCATAAGTGATATCTTATGATAAGTTTCTTTTTCTGTGTGACTTATTTCACTTAGAATCATCGTACCTGAATCCACGCATTTTGCTGCTACTGGTCTTATGACATTGATTTCATGGCTGAGGTATATTCCAACTTAAGTAAGTACCGCAATATTTTGAACCATTTTTATATTTCCTGGGTCATTTAATGTGTACCCAAGTGGAGGTTCTTGTAAGCAGTGCAGCCCTAAATTTTGGGGTGCCTCTGTCTTATTGATTTTCATTTTTCCCAAGGTATATTCCCTAGACTGGAAGTGCCCTTGGCTCTGTAGCTCTGTTCTTTACTTGTTTTAGGGAACACAATGCACTCCTCCAGAGAGGCAGCTGGCAATTTACATCCCTCGCATCAGCATAACAAGGCTCCCTGTTCTCCAGGGCCTGTCTTGCCTTTCTGGTTTTTACACATCTTGTGGATGTCCCTTTTGACCGGTGGGAAGTGATACTTCTTTGTAGTGCAGATTTGCATTGCCCGCTTGCTTGCTTGGCCAAAAAGGGCGTATGCGTTTTCTCCTGAATATATTCAGGAGAAAACGCATACGCCCTTTTTGGCCAAGTGCATCATTGTCGAAGTTGTGCCCCTCTTCCTGTGCTTTAAAGGCGATTCCAACGTACCTCTTGAAATCTGTTTCCTGCTACTCTGCCTCGATTTCAAGTCCGCCTCGTTTGCTTCCCTCAACTGATTTTTGGATGATAGTTGTCCTTTATTACTCGGCCAGTTTGTGAATTGCTGTGCCCCAGAGCTCCATTTTTCAACTCGTTTTTGGTGAGCTGACCGCAAGTCCAAAATTTTCGTTCGGGACCTATGCTGGTTCCCGGTGTGGGGTTGAGACTTTCGTTAATTCTTCTTCCTGCCGGGAAATTAGAGTGATATGTGCCCGTTCAAATGCCTAACAGCTACTCTCTCATTGGTTCTCCATCTTCCATTTCATCCTCTGCCAAATTGACAACCTGTGCGAACCAGGAGGTTAAACGGGCTGTCTCTCCAATTTGGGAGGTTGATAGTAAAGCAGATGGAAAGCCAAACCGGAGCACCAGGAGGGGGAGTATTCGTTGAGTTTTAGAAACCGTTCCTATTCACAGTGTGTCCGTTCTCTAGGTTTCCCGTACATGTTACAGCTGCAGTAATATTCCCTTCAACCTGGAGAGTTGGGACCCATGGAATGGGTGCCAGGCATTTGTGCTTTAAAGGGTCTGCATTTGCTCACCCAATCTCACCAATCCTCTCAGTCCCAATTGTCCAGCCTTATGCCACATCCAGCTGTCGTTGTAGATAGGGTCATTCCAGGTTTCATCAGAGACCCTGAAAGAATTGTGAAGAATTTCCCAGTTTTTTGGTTTTGTTTTTGAAATTCCTTTTTATAGTGGGTTTGACCTGATCCTCGCTGCCATGTTTATGCCAGTCTAGACACACTTGATTCCCTTATGGAGACATATCAATACATAGGTTTTAAGATTCTTACTAGTCAGATATATTCCTCTGTGGGAAATATGGGGTTTTGAGTCCCTTTCACTGAGGAAGGTGTAGGTCTTGTCTATTCCATAGTTGGTTTTTGGAACGGTACCTGTGCTTATATCAAACTCTGGTTTTATGCATCACCCCACCTCTCCTTCCCCCTTAAGCAGGCATAAGAGTGTTTTCTAAATGTGAGACACTTTTCTCTTTCCTAACTCAGTTCAAGTGTAGCCATGTTTACAGGATCTTCATAAGTGATATCTTATGATAAGTTTCTTTTTCTGTGTGACTTATTTCACTTAGAATCATCGTACGTGAATCCACCCATTTTGCTGCTACCGGTTTTATGACATTGATTTCATGGCTGAGGGATATTCCAATGTACGTAAGTACCACAATTTTTTGAACCATTTTTATATTTCCTGGGATATTTAAGGTGTACCCAAGTTGAGGTCCTTGTAAGCAGTGCAGCCCTAAATTTTGGGGTGGCTCTGTCTTATTGATTTTCAGTTTTCCCAAGGTATATTCCCTACACTGGAAGTGCCCATGGCTCTGTATATCTGTTGTTTACTTGTTTTAGGGAACACAATGCACTCCTCCAGAGAGGCAGTTGGCAATGTACATCCCGCCCATCAGCATAACAAGGCTCCCTGTTCTCCAGGGCCTGTCTGCCCTTTCTGGTTTTTACACATTTGTGGATGTCCCTTTGGACCGGTGGGAAGTGATACGTCTTTGTAATGCAGATTAGCATTGCCCGCTTGCTTGCTTGGCCAAATAGGGTGTATGCGTTTTCTCCTGAATATATTCAGGAGAAAACGCATACGCCCTTTTTGGCCAAGTGCATCACTGTCGAAGTTGTGCCCCTCTTCCTGTGCTTTAAGGGCGATCCCAACGTACCTCTTGAAATCTGTTTCCTGCTATTCTGCCTCGCTTTCAAGTCCGCCTCGTTACCTTCCCTCAACAGATTTTTGGACGATAGTGGTCCTTTATTACTCGGCCAGTTTGTGAATTGCTGTGCCCCTGAGCTCCATTTATCAACTCGTTTTTTGTGAGCTGACCGCATGTCCAATATTTTGGTTCAGGACCAATGCTGGTTACCGGAGGGGGGCTGAGACTTTGGTTAATTCTTCTTTCTGCTGGGAAGTTATAGTGATATGTGCCCGTCCAAATGCCTAACAGCTACTCTCTCATTGGTTCTCCCTCTTCCCTTTCATCCTCTGCCAAATTGGAAACCTGTGCAAACCAGGAGGTTAAAGGGGCTGAATCTCCAAGTTGGGAGATTGATAGTAAAGCAGATGGAAAGTCAAACCGGAGCACCAGGAGAGGGACTATTCGTTGAGTTTTAGAAAGCATTCATATTCACAGTGTGTCCGTTCTCTAGGTTTCCCATATATGTTATAGCTGTAGTAATATTCCCTTCAAGCTGGAGAGTTGGGACCCATGGAATGGGTGCCATGCATTATTGCTTTAAAGGTTCTGCATTTGCTCACCCAATCTCACCAATCCTCTTAGTCCCAAGTGTCCAGCCTTATGCCACATCCAGCTGTCGTTGTACATAGGGTCATTCCAGGTTTCATCAGAGACCCTGAAGGAATTGTAAAGAATTTCCCAGTTTATTTGTTTTGTTTTCGAAATTCCTTTTTATAGTGGGTTTGAGCTGATTATCGCTGCCATGTTTATGCCAGTCTAGACACACTTGATTCCCTTATGGAGACATATCAATACATAGGTTTTAATATTCTTACTTGTCAGATATATTCCTCTGCGGGAAATATGGGGTTTTGAGTCCCTTTCACTGAAGAAGGTGTAGGTCTTGTCTATTCCATAGTTGGTTTTTGGAACGGTACCTGTGCTTATATCAAACTCTGGTTTTATGCATGACCCCACCTCTCCTTCCCCCTTAAGCAGGCATAAGAGTGTTTTCTAAATGTGAGACACTGTTCTCTTTCCTAACTCAGTTCAAGTGTAGCCATGTTTACAGGATCTTCATAAGTGATATCTTATGATAAGTTTCTTTTTCTCTGTGACTTATTTCACTTAGAATCATCGTACCTGAATCCACCCATTTTGCTGCTAGTGGTCTTATGAAATTGATTTCATGTCTTAGGGATATTCCATCGTACGTAAGTACCACAATTTTTTGAACCATTTTTATATTTCCTCGGATATTTAAGGTGTACCCAAGTTGAGGTCCTTGTAAGCAGTGCAGACCTATATTTTGGGGTGGCTCTGGCTTATTGATTTTCAGTTTTCCCAAGGTATATTCCCTAGACTGGAAGTGCCCTTGGCTCTGTATCTCTCTTCTTTTCTTGTTTTAGGGAACACAATGCACTCCTCCAGAGAGGCAGTTGGCAAGTTACATCCGCCCCATCAGCATAACAAGGCTCCCTGTTCTCCAGGGCCTGTCTTGCCTTTCTGGTGTTTACACATTTTGTGGATGTCCCTTTTGACCGGTGGGAAGTGATACTTCTTTGTAGTGCAGATTTGTATTGCCCGCTTGCTTGCTTGGCCAACAAGGGCGTATGCGTTTTCTCCTGAATATATTCAGGAGAAAACGCATACGCCCTTTTTGGCCAAGTGCATCATTTTCGAAGTTGTGCCCCTCTTCCTGTGCTTTAAAGGCGATTCCAACGTACCTCTTGAAATCTGTTTCCTGCTATTGTGCCTCGCTTTCAAGTCCGCCTCGTTGCCTTCCCTTTACAGATTTTTGGACGATAGTTGTCCTTTATTACTCTGCCAGTTTGTGAATTGCTGTGCCCTTGTGCTCCATTTTTCAACTCGTTTTTTTGTGAGCTGACCAGGAGTGCAAAATTTTGGTTCAGGACCTATGCTGGTTCACGGTGGGGTTCTGAGACTTTGGTTAATTCTTCTTCCTACTGGGAAGTTAGAGTGAGATGTGCCCGTCCTAATGCCTAACAGCTACTCTCTCATTGGTTCTCCCTCTTCCCTTTCATCCTCTGCCAACTTTGCAACCTGTGCGACTCAGGAGGTTAAAGGGGCTGTCTCTCTAAGTTGGGAGGTTGATAGTAAAGCAGATGGAAAGTCAAACCCGAGCACCAGGAGAGGGACTATTCGTTGAGTTTTAGAAACCTTTCATATTCACAGTGTGTCCGTTCTCTAGGTTTCCCGTACATGTTATAGCTGTAGTAATATTCCCTTCAACCTGGAGAGTTGGGACACATGGAATGGGTGCCAGGCATTTGTGCTTTAAAGGGTCTGCATTTGCTCACCCAATCTCACCAATCCTCTCAGTCCCAAGTGTGCAGCCTTATGCCACATCCAGCTGTCGTTGTAGATAGGGTCATTCCAGGTTTCATCAGAGACCCTGAAGGAATTGTAAAGAATTTCCCAGTTTTTTTGTTTTTTTTTTCGAAATTCCTTTTTATAGTGGGTTTGAGCTGATTCTCGCTGCCATGTTTATGCCAGTCTAGACACACTTGATTCCCTTACGGAGACATATCAATACATAGGTTTTAAGATTCTTACTAGTCAGATATATTCCTCTGCGGGAAATATGGGGTTTTGAGTCCCTTTCACTGAGGAAGGTGTAGGTCTTGTCTATTACATAGTTGGTTTTTGGAACGGTACCTGTGCTTATATCAAACTCTGGTTTTATGCATCACCCCACCTCTCCTTCCCCCTTAAGCAGGCATAAGAGTGTTTTCTAAATGTGAGACACTGTTCTCTTTCCTAACTCAGTTCAAGTGTAGCCATGCTTACAGGATCTTCATAAGTGATACCTTATGATAAGTTTCTTTTTCTCTGTGACTTATTTCACTTAGAATCATCGTACCTGAATCCATCCATTTTGCTGCTACTGGTCTTATGACATTGATTTCATGGCTGAGGGATATTCCATCGTACGTAAGTACCACAATTTTTTGACCCATATTTATATTTCCTGGGATACTTAAGGTGTACCCAAGTTGAGGTCCTTGTAAGCAGTGCAGCCCTAAATTTTGGGGTTGCTCTGTCTTATTGATTTTCAGTTTTCCCAAGGTATATTCCCTAGAGTGGAAGTGCCCTTGGCTCTGTAGCTCTGTTGCTTACTTGTTTTCGGGAACACAATGCACTCCTCCAGAGAGGCAGTTGGCAATTTACATCCCACCCATCAGCATAACAAGGCTCCCTGTTCTCCAGGGCCTGTCTTGCCTTTCTGGTTTTTACACATTTTGTGGATGTCCCTTTTGACCGGTGGGAAGTGATACTTCTTTGTAGTGCAGATTTCCATTGTCCGCTTGCTTGCTTGGCCAAAACGGGCGTATGCTTTTTCTCCTGAATATATTCAGGAGAAAACGCATACGCCCTTTTTGACCAAGTGCATCATTGACGAAGTTGTGCCCCTCTTCCTGTGCTTTAAAGGCGATTCCAACGTACCTCTTGAAATCTGTTTCCTGCTATTCTGCCTCGCTTTCAAGTCCGCCTCGTTGCCTTCCTTTAACAGATTTTTGGACGATAGTTGTCCTTTATTACTCGGCCATTTTGTGAATTGATGTGCCCTTGAGCTCCATTTTTCAACTCGTTTTTTGTGAGCTGACCGCAAGTCCAAAATTTTCGTTCAGGATTTATGCTGGTTCCCGGTGGGGTGCTGAGACTTTGGTTAATTCTTCTTCCTGCTGGGAAGTTAGAGTGATATGTGCCCTTCCAAATGCCTAACAGCTATTCTCTCATTGGTTCTCCCTCTTCCCTTTCAATCTCTGCCTAATTGGAAACCTGTGCGAACCAGGAGGTTAAAGGGGCTGTCTCTCCAAGTTGGGAGATTGATAGTAAAGCAGATGTAAAGTCAAAGCGGAGCACCAGGAGAGGGACTATTCGTTGAGTTTTAGAAACCTTTCGTATTCACAGTGTGTCCGTTATCTAGGTTTCCCGTACATGTTATAGCTGTAGTAATATTCGCTTCAACCTGGAGAGTTGGGACCCATGGAATGGGTGCCAGGCATTTGTGCTTTAAAGGGTCTGCATTTGCTCGCCCAATCTCACCTATCCTCTCAGTCCCAAGTGTCCAGCCTTATGCCACATCCAGCTGTCGTTGTAGATAGGGTCATTCCAGGTTTCATCAGAGACCCTGACGGAATTGTAAAGAATTTTCCAGTTTTTTTTGTTTTGTTTTTGAAATTCCTTTTTATAGTGGGTTTGAGCTGATTCTCACTGCCATGTTTATGCCAGTCTAGACACACTTGATTCCCTTACGGAGACATATCAATACATAGGTTTTAAGATTCTTACTAGTCAGATATATTCCTCTGCAGGAAATATGGGGATTTGAGTCCCTTTCACTGAGGAAGGTGTAGGTCTTGTCTATTCCATAGTTGGTTTTTGGAGCGGAACCTCTGCTTATATCAAACTCTGGTTTTATACATCACCCCACCTCTCCTTCACCCTTGAGCAGGCATAAGAGTGTTTTCTAAACGTGAGACACTGTTCTCTTTCCTAACTCAGTTCAAGTGTAGCCATGTTTAAAGGATCTTTATACGTGATATCTTATGAAAAGTTTCTTTTTCTGTGTGACTTATTTCACTTAGAATCATCGTACCTGAATCCACCCATTTTGCTGCTACTGGTCTTATGTCATTGATTTCATGGCTGAGGGATATTCCATCGTACGTAAGTACCACAATTTTTTGAACCATATTTATATTTCCTGGGATACTTAAGGTGTACCCAAGTAGAGGTCCTTGAAAGCAGTGCAGCCCTAAATTTTGGGGTGGCTCTGTCTTATTGATTTTCAGTTTTCGCAAGGTATATTCCCTACACTGGAAGTGCCCTTGGCTCTGTAGCTCTGTTCTATACTTGTTTTAGGGAACACAATGCACTCCTCCAGAGAGGCAGTTGGCAGTTTACATCCCACCCATCAGCATAACAAGGCTCCCTGTTCTCCAGGGCCTGTCTTGCCTTTCTGGTTTTTACACATTTTGTGGATGTCCCTTTTGACCAGTGGGAAGTGATACTTCTTTGTAGTGCAGATTTGCATTTCCCGCTTGCTTGCTTGGCCAAAAAGGGCGTATGCGTTTTCTCCTGAATATATTCAGGAGAAAACGCATACGCCCTTTTTGGCCAAGTGCATCATTTTCGAAGTTGTGCCCCTCTTCCTGTGCTTTAAAGGCGATTCCAACGTACCTCTTGAAATCTGTTTCCTGCTATTCTGCCTCGCTTTCAATTCGCCTCGTTGGCTTCCCTCAACATATTTTTGGACGATAGTTGTCTTTTATTACTCGGCCAGTTTGTGTATTGCTGTTCCCCTGAGCTCCATTTTTCAACTCGTTTATGGTGAGCTGACCGCATGTCCAAAATTGTGGTTCAGGACCTATGCTGGTTCCCGGTGGGTGGCTGAGACTTTGGTTAATTCTTCTTCCTCCCGGGAAATTAGAGTGATATGTGCCCGTCCAAATGAGTAACAGCTACTCTCTCATTGGTTCTCCCTCTTCCCTTTCATCCTCTTCCAAATTGGCAACCTGTGCGAACCAGGAGGTTAAAGGGGCTGTCTCTCCAAGTTTGGAGGTTGATAGTAAAGCAGGTGTAAAGTCAAACAGGAGCACCAGGAGAGGGACTATTCGCTGAGCTCTAGAAACCTTTCGTATTCACAGTGTGTCCGTTCTCTAGGTTTCCCGTACATGTTATAGCTGTAGTAATATTCCCTTCAACCTGGAGAGTTGGGACCCATGGAATGGGTGCCAGACATTTGTGCTTTAAAGGGTCTGCATTTGCTCACAAAATCTCACCAAGCCTCTCAGTTCCAAGTGTCCAGCCTTATGCCACATCCAGCTGTCATTGTAGATAGGGTCATTCCAGGTTTCATCAGAGACCCTGAAGGAATTGTAAAGAATTTCCCAGTTTTTTTGTTTTGTTTTTGAAATTCCTTTTTATAGTGGGTTTGAGCTGATTCTCGCTGCCATGTTTATGCCAGTCTACACACACTTGATTCCATTATGGAGACATATCAATACATAAGTTTTAAGATTCTTACTAGTCAGATATATTCCTCTGTGGGAAATATGGGGTTTTGAGTCCCTTTCACTGAGGAAGGTGTAGGTCTTGTCTATTCCATAGTTGGTTTTTGGAACGGTACCTGTGCTTATATCAAACTCTGGTTTTATGCATCATCCCACCTATCCTTCCCCCTTAAGCAGGCATAAGAGTGTTTTCTAAATGTGAGACACTGTTCTCTTTCCTAACTCAGTTCAAGTGTAGCCATGTTTACAGGATCTTCATAAGTGATATCTTATGATAAGTTTCTTTTTCTGTGTGACTTATTTCACTTAGAATCATCGTACCTGAATCCACCCATTTTGCTGCTACTGGTCTTATGACATTGATTTCATGGCTGAGGGATATTCCATCTTACGTAAGTACCACAATTTTTTGAACCATTTTTATATTTCCTGGGATATTTAAGGTGTACCCAAGTTGAGGTCCTTGTAAGCAGTGCAGCCCTAAATTTTGGGGTGGCTCTGTCTTATTGATTTTCAGTTTTCCCAAGATATATTCCCTAGACTGGAAGTGCCCTTGGCTCTGTAGCTCTGTTCTTTTCTTATTTTAGGGAACACAGTGTACTCCTCCAGAGAGGCAGTTGGCAATTTACATCCCGCCCATCAGCATAACAAGGCTCCCTGTTCTCCAGGGCCTGTCTTGCCTTTCTGGTTTTTACACATTTTGTGGATGTCCCTTTTGACCGGTGGGAAGTGATACCTCTTTGTAGTGCAGATTTGCATTGCCCGCTTGCTTGCTTGGCCAAAAAGGGCGTATGAGTTTTCTCCTGAATATATTCAGGAGAAAACGCCTACGCCCTTTTTGGCCAAGTGCATCATTGTCGAAGTTGTGTCCCTCTTCCTGTGCTTTAAAGGCGATTCCAACGTACCTCTTGAAATCTGTTTCCTGCTATTCTGCCTCGCTTTCAAGTCCGCCTCGTTGCCTTCCCTCAATAGATTTTTGCATGATAGTTGTCCTTTATTACTCGGTCAGTTTGTGAATTGCTGTGCACCTGAGCTCCATTTTTCAACTCGTTTTTGGTGAGCTGACCGCAAGTCCAAAATTTTGGTTCAGGACCTATACTGGTTCCCGGTGGGTGGCTGAGACTTTGGTTAATTCTTCTTCCTGCCGGGAAGTTAGAGTGATATGTGCCTGTCCAAATGCCTAACAGCTACTCTCTCATTGGTTCTCCCTCTTCCCTTTCATCCTCTGCCAAATAGGAAACCTGTGCGAACCAGGAGGTTAAAGGGGCTGTGTCTCCAAGTTGGGAGATTGATAGTAAAGCATATGGAAAGTCAAACCGGAAAACCAGGAGAGGGACTATTTGTTGAGTTTTAGAAACCTTTCGTATTCACCGTGTGTCCGTTCTCTAGGTTTCCCGTACATGATATAGCTGTAGTAATATTCCCTTCATCCTTGAGAGTTGGGACCCATGGAATGGGTGGCAGGCATTTGTGCTTTAAAGGGTCTGCATTTGCTCACCCAATCTCACCAATCGTCTCAATCCCAAGTGTCCCTCCTTATGCCACATCCAGATGTCATTGTAGATAAAGTCATTCCAGGTTTTATCAGAGACCCTGAAGGAATTGTAAAGAATTTCCCAGTTTTTTTGTTTTGTTTTTGAAATTCCTTTTTATAGTGGGTTTGAGATGATTCTCGCTGCCATGTTTATGCCAGTCTAGACACACTTGATTCCCTTACGGAGACATATCAATAAATAGGTTTTAAGATTCTTACTAGTCAGATATATTCCTCTGCGGGGAATATGGGGTTTTGAGTCCCTTTCACTGAGGAAGGTGTAGGTCTTGTCTATTCCATAGTTGGTGTTTGGAACGGTACCTGTGCTTATATCAAACTCTGGTTTTATGCATCACCCTACCTCTCCTTCCCCCTTAAGCAGGAATAAGAGTGTTTTTTAAATGTGAGACAATGTTCTCTTTCCTAACTCAGTTCAAGTGTAGCCATGTTTACAGGATCTTCATAAGTGATATCTTATAATATGTTTCTTTTTCTGTGTGACGTATTTCACTTAGAATCATTGTACCTGAATCCACCCATTTTGCTGCTACTGGTCTTATGACATTGATTTCATGGCTGAGGGATATTCCATCGTCCGTAAGTACCACAATTTTTTGAACCATTTTTATATTTCCTGGGATATTTAACGTGTACCCAAGTTGAGGTCCTTGTAAGCAGTGCAGCCCTAAATTTTGGGGTGGCTCTGTCTTATTGATTTTCAGTTTTCCCAAGGAATATTCCCTATACTGGAAATGCCCTTGGCTCTGTAGCTCTGTTGTTTACTTGTTATAGGGAACACAATGCACTCCTCCAGAGAGGCAGTTGGCAATTTACATCCCGCCCATCAGCATAACAAGGCTCCCTGTTCTCCAGGGCCTGTCTTGCCTTTCTGGTTTTTACACATTTTGTGGATGTCCCTTTTGGCCTGTGGGAAGTGATACTTCTTTGTAGTGCAGATTTGCATTGCCCGCTTGCTTGCTTGGCCAAGAAGGGCGTATGCGTTTTCTCCTGAATATATTCAGGACAAAACGCATACGCCCTTTTTGGCCAAGTGCATCATTGTCGAAGTTGTGCCCCTCTTCCTGTGCTTTAAAGGCGATTCCAACGTACCTCTTGAAATCTGTTTCCTGCTATTCTGCCTCGCTTTCAAGTCCGCCTCGTTGCCTTCCCTCAACAGATTTTTGGACGATAGTTGTCCTTTATTACTCGGCCAGTTTGTGAATTGCTGTGCCCCTGAGCTCCATTTTTCAACTTGTTTATGGTGACCTGACCGCAAGTCCAAAATTTTGGTTCAGGACCTATACTGGTTCCCGGTGGGTGGCTGAGACTTTGGTTAATTCTTCTTCCTGCCAGGAAATTACAGTGATATGTGCCCGTCCAAATGCCTAACAGCTACTCTCTCATTGGTTCTCCCTATTCCCTTTCATCCTCTGCCAAATTGGCAACCTGTGCGAACCTGGAGGTTAAAGGGGCTGTCTCTCCAAGTTGTGAGGTTGATAGTAAAACAGATGGAAAGTCAACCCGGAGCACCAGGAGAGGGACTATTCGTTGAGTTTTAGAAACCTTTCATATTCACAGTGTGTCCGTTCTCTAGGTTTCCCGTACATGTTATAGCTGTAGTAATATTCTCTTTAACCTGGAGAGTTGGGACCCATGGAATGGGTGCCAGGCATTTGTGCTTTAAAGGGTCTGCATTTGCTCACCCAATCTCACCAATCCTCTCAGTCCCAAGTGTCCAGACTTATGCCACTTCCAGCTGTCGTTGTAGATAGGGTCATTCCAGGTTTCATCAGAGACCCTGAAGGAATTGTAAAGAATTTCCCAGTTTTTTTGTTTTTTTTTTTCGAAATTCCTTTTTATAGTGGGTTTGAGCTGATTCTCGCTGCCATATTTATGCCAGTCTAGACACACTTGATTCCCTTACGGAGACATATCAATACATAGGTTTTAAGATTCTTACTAGTCAGATATATTCCTCTGCGGGAAATATGGTGTTTTGAGTCCCTTTCACTGAGGAAGGTGTAGGTCTTGTCTATTCCATAGTTGGTTTTTGGAACGGTACCTGTGCTTATATCAAACTCTGGTTTTATGCATCACCCCACCTCTCCTTCCCCCTTAAGCAGGCATAAGAGTGTTTTCTAAATGTGAGACACTGTTCTCTTTCCTAACTCAGTTCAAGTGTAGCCATGTTTACAGGATCTTCATAAGTGATATCTTATGATAAGTTTCTTTTTCTGTGTGACTTATTTCACTTAGAATCACCGTACCTGAATCCACCCATTTTGCTGCTACTGGTCTTATGACATTGATTTCATGGCTGAGGGATATTCCATCGTACGTAAGTACCACAATTTTTTGAACCATTTTGTATTTCCTGGGATATTTAAGGTGTACCCAAGTTGAGGTCCTTGTATGCAGTGCAGCCCTAAATTTTGGGGTGGCTCTGTCTTATCGATTTTCAGTTTTCCCAAGGTATATTCCCTACACTGGAAGTGCCCTTGGCTCTGTAGCTCTGTTGTTTATTTGTTTTAGGGAACACAATGCACTCCTCCGGAGAGGCAGTTGGCTAGTTATATCCCGCCCATCAGCATAACAAGGCTCCCTGTTCTCCAGGGCCTGTCTTGCCTTTATGGATTTTACAAATTTTGTGGATGTCCCTTTTGACCGGTGGGAAGTGATACTTCTTTGTAGTGCAGATTTGCATTGCCCGCTTGCTTGCTTGGCCAAAAAGGGCGTATGCGTTTTCTCCTGAATATATTCAGGAGAAAACGCATACGCCCTTTTTGGCCAAGTGCATCATTGTCGAAGTTGTGCCCCTCTTCCTGTGCTTTAAAGTCGATTCCAACGTACCTCTTGAAATCTCTTTCCTGCTATTCTGCCTCGCTTTCAAGTCCGCCTCGTTGCCTTCCCTCAACAGATTTTTGGACGATAGTTGTCCTTTATTACTCGGCCAGTTTGTGAATTGCTGTGCCCCTGAGCTCCATTTTCAACTCGTTTTTTGTGAGCTGAAGGCATGTCCAAAATTTTGGTTCAGGACCTATACTGGTTCCCGGTGGGTGGCTGAGACTTTGGTTAATTCTTCTTCCTGCCGGGAAATTAGAGTGATATGTGCCCGTCCAAATGCCTAACAGCTACTCTCTCATTGGTTCTCCCTCTTCCCTTTCATCCTCTGCCAAATTGGCAACCTGTGCGAACCAGGAGGTTAAAGGGGCTGTCTCTCCAAGTTGGGAGGTTGATAGTAAAGCAGATGGAAAGTCAAACCCGAGCACCAGGAGAGGGACTATTCGTTGAGTTTTAGAAACCTTTCATATTCACAGTGTGTCCGTTCTCTAGGTTTCCCGTACATGTTATAGCTGTAGTGATATTCTCTTTAACCTGGAGAGTTGGGACCCATGGAATGGGTGCCAGGCATTTGTGCTTTAAAGGGTCTGCATTTGCTCACCCAATCTCACCAATCCTCTCAGTCCCAAGTGTCCAGACTTATGCCACTTCCAGCTCTCATTGTAGATAGGGTCATTCCAGGTTTCACCAGAGACCCTGAAGGAATTGTAAAGAATTTCCCAGTTTTTTTGTTTTTTTTTTTTTTTTTTCGAAATTCCTTTTTATAGTGGGTTTGAGCTGATTCTCGCTGCCATGTTTATGCCAGTCTAGACACACTTGATTCCCTTACGGAGACATATCAATACATAGGTTTTAAGATTCTTACTAGTCAGATATATTCCTCTGCGGGAAATATGGGGTTTTGAGTCCCTTTCACTGAGGAAGGTGTAGGTCTTGTCTATTCCATAGTTGGTTTTTGGAACGGTACCTGTGCTTATATCAAACTCTGGTTTTATGCATCACCCCACCTCTCCTTCCCCCTTAAGCAGGCATAAGAGTGTTTTCTAAATGTGAGACACTGTTCTCTTTCCTAACTCAGTTCAAGTGTAGCCATGTTTACAGGATCTTCATAAGTGATATCTTATGATAAGTTTCTTTTTCTGTGTGACTTATTTCACTTAGAATCATCGTACCTGAATCCACCCATTTTGCTGCTACTGGTCTTATGACATTGATTTCATGGCTGAGGGATATTCCATCGTACGTAAGTACCACAATTTTTTGAACCATTTTTATATTTCCTGGGATATTTAAGGTGTACCCAAGTTGAGGTCCTTGTAAGCAGTGCATCCCTAAATTTTGGGGTGTCTCTGTCTTATTGATTTTCAGTTTTCCCAAGGTATATTCCCTAGATTGGAAGTGCCCTTGGCTCTGTAGCTCTGTTGTTTATTTGTTTTAGGGAACACAATACACTCCTCCAGAGAGGCAGTTGGCAATTTACATCCCGCCTATCAGCATAAAAAGGCTCCCTATTCTCCAGGGCCTGTCTTGCCTTTCTGGTTTTTACACATTTTGTGGATGTCCCTTTTGACCGGTGGGAAGTGATACTTCTTTGTAGTGCAGATTTGCATTGCCCGCTTGCTTGCTTGGCCAAAAAGGGCGTATGCGTTTTCTCCTGAATATATTCAGGAGAAAACGCATCCCCCCTTTTTGGCCAAGTGCATCATTGTCGAAGTTGTGCCCCTCTTCCTGTGCTTTAAAGGCGATTCCAACATACCTCTTGAAATATGTTTCCTGCTATTCTGCCTCGCTTTCAAGTCCGCCTCGTTGCCTTCCCTCAACAGGTTTTTGGACGATAGTTGTCCTTTAAACTCGGTCAGTTTGTGAATTGCTGTGCCCCTGAGCTCCATTTTTCAACTCATTTTTTGTGAGCTGACCGCATGTCAAAAATTTTGGTTCAGGACTTATGCTGCTTCCCGTTGGGTGGCTGAGACTTTGGTTAATTCTTCTTCCTGCCGGAAAATTAGAGTGATATGTGCCCGTCCAAATGCCTAACGGCTACTCTCTCATTGGTTCTCCCTTTTCCCTTTCATCCTCTTCCAAATTGGCAACCTGGGCGAATCAGGAGGTTAAAGGGGCTGTCTCTCCAAGTTGGGAGATTGATAGTAAAGCAGATGGAAATTCAAAACGGAACACCAGGAGAGGGACTATTCGTTGAGTTTTAGAAACCTTTCGTATTCACAGTGTGTCCGTTCTCTAGGTTTCCCGTACATGTTATAGCTGTAGTAATATTCCCTTCAACCTGGAGAGTTGGGACCCATGGAATGGGTGCCAGGCATTTGTGCTTTAAAGGGTCTGCATTTGCTCACCCAATCTCACCAATCCTCTCAGTCCCAACTGTCCAGCCTTATGCCACATCCAGCTGTCATTGTAGATAGGGTCATTCCAGGATTTATCAGAGACCCTGACGGAATTGTAAAGAATTTCCCAGTTCTTTTGTTTTGTTTTTGAAATTCCTTTTTATAGTGGGTTTGAGCTGATTCTCGCTGCCATGTTTATGCCAGTCTAGACACACTTGATTCCCTTACGGAGACATATCAATAAATAGGTTTTAAGATTCTTACTAGTCAGATATATTCCTCTGCGGGAAATATGGGGTTTTGAGTCCCTTTCACTGAGGAAGGTGTAGGTCTCGTCTATTCCATAGTTGGTTTTTGGAACGGTACCTGTGCTTATATCAAACTCTGGTTTTATGCATCACCCCACCTCTCCTTCCCCCTTAAGCAGGCATAAGAGTGTTTTCTAAATGTGAGACACTGTTCTCTTTCCTAACTCAGTTCAAGTGTAGCCATGTTTACAGGATCTTCATAAGTGATATCTTATGATAAGTTTCTTTTTCTGTGTGACTTATTTCACTTAGAATCATCGTACCTGAATCCATCCATTTTGCTGCTACTGGTCTTATGACATTGATTTCATGGCTGAGGGATATTCCATCGTACGTAAGTACCACAATTTTTTGAACCATATTTATATTTCCTGGGATACTTAAGGTGTACCCAAGTTGAGGTCCTTGTAAGCAGTGCAGCCCTAAATTTTGGAGTGTCTCTGTCTTATTGATTTTCTGTTTTCCCAAGGTATATTCCCTAGACTGGAAGTGCCCTTGGCTCTGTAGCTCTGTTGTTTACTTGTTTTAGGGAACACAATGCACTCCTCCAGAGAGGCAGTTGGCAATTTACATCCCACCCATCAGCATAACAAGGCTCAATGTTCTCCAGGGCCTGTCTTGCCTTTCTGGTTTTTACACATTTTGTGGATGTCCCTTTTGACCGGTGGGAAGTGATACTTCGTTGTAGTGCAGATTTGCATTGCCCGCTTGCTTGCTTGGCCAAAAAGGGTGTATGTGTTTTCTCCTGAATATATTCAGGAGAAAACGCATACGCACTTTTTGGCCAAGTGCATCATTGTCGAAGTTGTGCCCCTCTTCCTGTGCTTTAAAGGTGATTCCAACGTACCTCTTGAAATCTGTTTCCTGCTATCCTGCCTTGCTTTCAAGTCCGCCTCGTTGCCTTCCCTCAACAGATTTTTGGACGATAGTTGGCCTTTAAACTCGGCAGTTTGTGAATGGCTGTTCCCCTGAGCTCCATTATTCAACTCGTTTTTTGTGAGCTGACCACATGTCCAAAATTTTGGTTCAGGACCTATGCTGCTTCCCGGGGGGGTGGCTGAGACTTTGGTTAATTCTTCTTCCTGCCGGGAAATTAGAGTGATATGTGCCCGTCCAAATTCCTAACACCTACTCTCTCATTGGTTCTCCCTCTTCCCTTTCATCCTCTTCCAAATTGGCAACCTGTGCGAACCAGGAGGTTAAAGGGGCTGTCTCTCCAAGTTCGGAGGTTGATAGTAAAGCAGGTGTAAAGTCAAACCCGAGCACCAGGAGAGGGACTCTTCGCTGAGTTCTAGAAACCTTTCGTATTCACAGTGTGTCCATTATCTAGGTTTCACATACATGTTATAGCTGTAGTAATATTCGCTTCAACCTGGAGAGTTGGGACCCATGGAATGGGTGCTAGACATTTGTGCTTTAAAGGGTCTGCATTTGCTCACAAAATCTCACGAATCCTCTCAGACCCAAGTGTCCAGCCTTATGCCACATCGAGCTGTCATTGTAGATAGGGTCATTCCAGGTTTCATCAGAGACCCTGAAGGAATTGTAAAGAATTTCCCAGTTTTTTTGTTTTGTTTTTGAAATTCCTTTTTATAGTGCGTTTGAGCTGATTCTCGCTGCCATGTTTATGCCAGTCTACACACACTTGATTCCATTATGGAGACATATCAATACATAAGTTTTAAGATTCTTACTAGTCAGATATATTCCTCTGTGGGAAATATGGGGTTTTGAGTCCCTTTCACTGAGGAAGGTGTAGGTCTTGTCTATTCCATAGTTGGTTTTTGGAACGGTACCTGTGCTTATATCAAACTCTGGTTTTATGCATCACCCCACCTCTCCTTCCCCCTTAAGCAGGCATAAGAGTGTTTTCTAAATGTGAGACACTGTTCTCTTTCCTAACTCAGTTCAAGTGTAGCCATGTTTACAGGATCTTCATAAGTGATATCTTATGATAAGTTTCTTTTTCTGTGTGACTTATTTCACTTAGAATCATCGTACCTGAATCCACCCATTTTGCTGCTACTGGTCTTATGACATTGATTTCATGGCTGAGGGATATTCCATCGTACGTAAGTACCACAATTTTTTGAACCATTTTTATATTTCCTGGGATATTTAAGGTGTACCCAAGTTGAGGTCCTTGTAAGCAGTGCAGCCCTAAGTTTTGGGGTGGCTCTGTCTTATTGATTTTCAGTTTTCCCAAGGTATATTCCCTAGACTGGAAGTGCCCTTGGCTCTGTAGCTCTGTTCTTTACTTGTTTTAGGGAACACAATGTACTCCTCCAGAGAGGCAGTTGGCAATTTACATCCCGCCCATCAGCATAACAAGGCTCCCTGTTCTCCAGGGCCTGTCTTGCCTTTCTGGTTTTTACACATTTTGTGGATGTTCCTTTTGACCAGTGGGAAGTGATACTTCTTTGTAGTGCAGATTTGCATTTCCCGCTTGCTTGCTTGGCCAAAAAGGGCGTATGTGTTTTCTCCTGAATATATTCAGGAGAAAACACATACGCACTTTTTGGCTAAGTGCATCATTGTCGAAGTTGTGCCCCTCTTCCGGTGCTTTAAATACAATTCATACGTACCTCTTGAAATCTGTTTCCTGCTATTCTGTCTCGATTTCAAGTCCGCCTCGTTGCCTTCCCTCCACAGATTTTTGGACGATAGTTGTCCTTTATTACTCGGCCAGTTTGTGAATTGCTGTGCCCCTGAGCTCCATTTTTCAACTCGTTTTTTGTGAGCTGACCGCAAGTCCAAATTTTCGTTCTGGACCTATGCTGGTTCCCGGTGGGGGGCTGAGACTTTGGTTAATTCTTCTTCCTGCCGGGAAGTTAGAGTGATATGTGCCCGTCCAAATGCCTAACAGCTACTCTCTCATTGGTTCTCCCTCTTCCCTTTCATCCTCTGCCAAATTGGCAACGTGTGCGAAACAGGAGGTTAAAGGGGCTGTCTCTCCAAGTTGGGAGATTGATAGTAAAGCAGATGGAAAGTCAAACCGTAGCACCAGGAGAGGGACTATTCGTTGAGTTTTAGAAACTTTTCGTATTCACAGTGGATCCGTTCTCTAGGTTTCCTGTACATGTTATAGCTGTAGTAATATTCCCTTCAACCTGGAGAGTTGGGACCCATGGAATGGGTGCCAGGCATTTGTGCTTTAAAGGGTCTGCATTTGCTCACCCAATCTCACCAATTGTCTCAGTCCCAAGTGTCCCTCCTTATGCCACATCCAGCTGTCATTGTAGATAGGGTCATTCCAGGTTTCATCAGAGACCCTGAAGGAATTGTAAAGAATTTCCCAGTTTTTTTGTTTTGTTTTTGAAATTCCTTTTTATAGTGGGTTTGAGCTGATTCTCGCTGCCATGTTTATGCCAGTCTAGACACACTTGATTCCCTTACGGAGACATATCAATACATAGGTTTTAAGATTCTTACTAGTCAGATATATTCCTCTGCGGGATATATGGGGTTTTGAGTCCCTTTCACTGAGGAAAGTGTACGTCTTGTCTATTCCATAGTTGGTTTTTGGAACGGTACCTGTGCTTATATCAAACTCTGGTTTTATGCATCACCCCACCTCTCCTTCCCCCTTAAGCAGGCATAAGAGTGTTTTCTAAATGTGATACACTGTTCTCTTTCCTAATTCAGTTCAAGTGTATCCATGTTTACAGGATCTTCATAAGTGATATCTTATGATAAGTTTCTTTTTCTGTGTGACTTATTTCACTTAGAATCATCGTACCTGAATCCACCCATTTTGCTGCTACTGGTCTTATGACATTGATTTCATGGCTGAGGGATATTCCATCGTACGTAAGTACCACATATTTTTGAACCATTTTTATATTTCCTGGGATATTTACGGTGTACCCAAGTTGAGGTCCTTGTAAGCAGTGCAGCCCTAAATTTTGGGGTGGCTCTGTCTTATTGATTTTCAGTTTTCCCAAGGTATATTCCCTAGACTGGAAGTGCCCTTTGCTCTGTAGCTGTGTTCTTTATTTTGTTTAGGGAACACAATGTACTCCTCCAGAGAGGCAGCTGGCAATTTTCATCCTGCCCATCAGCATAAGAAGGCTCCCTGTTCTCCAGGGCCTGTCTTGCCTTTCTGGTTTTTACACATTTCCTGCATGTCCCTTTTGACCGGAGGGAAGTGATACTTCTTTGTAGTGCAGATTTGCATTGCCCGCTTGCTTGCTTGGGCAAAAAGGGCATATGTGTTTTCTCCTGAATATATTCAGGAGAAAACGCATACGCCCTTTTTGGCCTAGTGCATCTTTGTGGAAGTTGTGCCCCTCTTCCTGTACTTTAAAGGCGATTCCAACGTACCTCTTGAAATCTGTTTCCTGCTATTCTTCCTCGCTTTCAAGTCCGCCTCGTTGCCTTCCTTCAACAGATTTTTGGACGATAGTTGTCCTTTATTACTCGGCCAGTTTGTGAATTGCTGTGCCCCTGAGCTCCATTTTCCATCACGTTTTTTGTGTGCTGACCGCAAGTCCAACATTTTGCTTCAGGACCCATGTTGGTTCCCGGTGCGGGGCTGTGACTTTGGTTAATTCTTCTTCCTGCCCGGAAGTTAGAGTGATATGTGCCCGTCCAAATGCCTAACAGCTACTCTCTCATTGGTTCTCCCTCTTCCCTTTCATCCTCTGCAAAATTGGCAACCTGTGCGAACCAGGAGCTTAAAGGGGCTGTCTCTCCAGTTTGGGAGGTTGATAGTAAAGCAGATGGAAAATCAAACCAGAGCACCAGGAGAGGGACTATTCGTTGAGTTTTAGAAACCTTTCGTATTCACAGTGTGTCCGTTCCCTAGGATTCCTGTACATGTTATAGCTGTAGTAATATTCCCTTCAACCTGGAGAGTTGGGACCCATGGAATGGGTGCCAGGCATTTGTGCTTTAAAGGGTCTGCATTTGCTCACCCAATCTCACCAATCGTCTCAGTCCCAAGTGTCCCTCCTTATGCCACATCCAGCTCTCATTGTAGATAGGGTCATTCCAGGTTTCATCAGAGACCCTGAAGGAATTGTAAAGAATTTCCCAGTTTTTTTGTTTTGTTTTTGAAATTCCATTTTATAGTGGGTTTGAGCTGATTCTCGCTGCCATGTTTATGCCAGTCTAGACAAACTTGATTCCCTTACGGAGACATATCAATACATAGGTTTAAAGATTCTTACTAGTCAGATATATTCCTCTGCGGGAAATATGGGGTTTTGAGTCCCTTTCACTGAGGAAGGTGTAGGTCTTGTCTATTACATAGTTGGTTTTTGGAACGGTACCTGTGCTTATATCAAACTCTGGTTTTATGCATCACCCCACCTCTCCTTCCACCTTAAGCAGACTTAAGACTGTTTTCTAAATGTGAGACACTGTTCTCTTTCCTAACTCAGTTCAAGTGTAGCCATGTTTACAGGATCTTCATAAGTGATATCTTATGATAAGTTTCTTTTTCTGTGTGACTTATTTCACTTAGAATCATCGTACCTGAATCCACCCATTTTGCTGCTACTGGTCTTATGACATTGATTTCATGGCTGAGGGATATTCCATCGTACGTAAGTACCACAATTTTTTGAACCATTTTTATATTTCCTGGGATATTTAAGGTGTACCCAAGTTGAGGTCCTTGTAAGCAGTGCAGCCCTAAGTTTTGGGGTGGCTCTGTCTTATTGATTTTCAGTTTTCCCAAGGTATATTCCCTAGACTGGAAGTGCCCTTGGCTCTGTAGCTCTGTTCTTTTCTTGTATTAGCGAACACAATTTACTCCTCCAGAGAGGCAGTTGGCAATTTACAAACCGACCACCAGCATAACAATGGTCCCTGTTCTCCAGGGCCTGTCCTGCCTTTCTGGTTTTTACACATTTTGTGGATGTCCCTTTTGACCCGAGGGAAGTGATACTTCTTTGCAGTGCAGATTTGAATTACCCGCTTGCTTGCTTGGCCAAAAAGGGCGTATGCGTTTTCTCCTGAATATATTCAGGAGAAAACGCATACGCCCTTTTTGGCCAAGTGCATCATTGTCGAAGTTGTGCCCCTCTTCCTGTGCTTTAAATGCAATTCCAACGTACCTCTTGAAATCTGTTTCCGGCTATTCTGCCTCGCTTTCAAATCTGCCTCGTTGCCTTCCCTCAACAGATTTTTGGACGATAGTTGTCCTTTATTACTCGGCCAGTTTGTGAATTGCTGTGCCCCTGAGCTCCATTTTTCAACTCGTTTTTGGTGAGCTGACCGCAAGTCCAAAATTTTGGTTCAGGACTTATACTGGTTCCCGGTGGGTGGCTGAGACTTTGGTTAATTCTTCTTCCTGCCGGGAAGTTAGAGTGATATGTGCCCGTCCAAATGCCTAACAGCTTCTCTCTCATTGGTTCTCCCTCTTCCCTTACATCCTTTGCCAAATTGGCTAACTGTGCGAACCAGGAGGTTAAAGGGGCTGTCTCTCCAAGTTCTGAGGTTGATATTAAAACAGATGGAAAGTCAACCCGGAGCACCAGGAGAGGGACTATTCGTTGAGTTTTCAAAACCTTTCGTATTCACAGTGTGTCCGTTCTCTAGATTTCCCGTACATGTTAGAGCTGTAGTCATATTCCCTTCAACATGGAGAGTTGGGACCCATGGAATGGGTGCCAGGCATTTGTGCTTTAAAGCGTCCGGATTTGCTCACCCAATCTCACCAATCGTCTCAGTCCCAAGTGTCCCTCCTTATGCCACATCCAGCTGTCATTGTAGATAGTGTCATTGCAGGTTTCATCAGAGACCCTGAAGGAATTGTAAAGAATTTCCCAGTTTTTTTGTTTTGTTTTTGAAATTCCTTTTTATAGTGGGTTTGAGCTGATTCTCGCTGCCATGTTTATGCCAGTCTAGACACACTTGATTCCCTTACGGAGACATATCAATACATAGGTTTTAAGATTCTTACTAGTCAGATATATTCCTCTGCGGGAAATATGGGGTTTTGAGTCCCTTTCACTGAGGAAGGTGTAGGTCTTGTCTATTCCATAGTTGGTTTTTGGAACGGTACCTGTGCTTATATCAAACTCTGGTTTTATGCATCACCCCACCTCTCCTTCCCCCTTAAGCAGGCATAAGAGTGTTTTCTAAATGTGAGACACTGTTCTCTTTCCTAACTCAGTTCAAGTGTAGCCATGTTTACAGGATCTTCATAAGTGATATCTTATGATAAGTTTCTTTTTCTGTGTGACTTATTTCACTTAGAATCATCGTACCTGAATCCACCCATTTTGCTGCTACTGGTCTTATGACATTGATTTCATGGCTGAGGGATATTCCATCGTACGTAAGTACCACAATTTTTTGAACCATTTTTATATTTCCTGGGATATTTAAGGTGTACCCAAGTTGAGGTCCTTGTAAGCAGTGCAGCCCTAAGTTTTGGGGTGGCTCTGTCTTATTGATTTTCAGTTTTCCCAAGGAATATTCCCTAAACTGGAAGTGACCTTGGCTCTGTAGCTCTGTTCTTTACTTGTTTTAGGGAACACAATGTACTCCTCCAGAGAGGCAGTTGGCAATTTACAACCTGCCCATCAGCATAACAAGGCTCCCTGTTCTCCAGGGCCTGTCTTGTCTTTCTGGTTTTTACACATTTTGTGGATGTCCCTTTTGACCGGTGGGAAGTGATACTTCTTTGTAGTGCAGATTTGCATTGCCCGCTTGCTTGCTTGGCCAAAAAGGGCGTATGTGTTTTCTCCTGAATATATTCAGGAGAAAACGCATATGCCCTTTTTGGCCAAGTGCATCATTGTCGAAGTTTTGCCCCTCTTCCTGTGCTTTAAAGGCGATTCCAACGTACCTCTTGAAATCTGTTTCCTGCTATTCTGCCTCGCTTTCAAGTCCGCCTCGTTGCCTTCCCTCAACAGATTTTTGGAGGATAGTTGTCCTTTATTACTCGGCCAGTTTGTGAATTGCTGTGCCCCTGAGCTCCATTTTTCAACTGGTTTTTGGTGAGCTGACCACAAGTCCAAAATTTTGGTTCAGGACCTATGCTGGTTCCCGGTGGGGGGCTGAGACTTTGGTTAATTCTTCTTCCTGCCGGGAAGTTAGAGTGATATTTGCAAGTCCAAATGCCTAACAGCTACTCTCTCATTGGTTCCTCCACTTCCCATTTATCCTCTGCCAAATTGGAAACCTGTGTGAACCAGGAGGTTAAAGGGGCTGTCTCTCCAAGTTGGGAGGTTGATAGTAAAGCAGATGGAAAGTCAAACCAGAGCACCAGGAGAGGGACTATTCGTTGAGTTTTAGAAACCTTTCGTATTCCCAGTGTGTCCGTTCTCTAGGTTTCCCGTACATGTTATAACTGTAGTAATATTCCCTTCAACCTGGAGAGTTGGGACCCATGCAATGGGTGCCAGGCATTTTTGCTTTAAAGGTTCTGCATTTGCTCACCCAATCTCACCAATCCTCTCAGTCCCAAGTGTCCAGCCTTATGCCACATCCAGCTGTCATTGTAGATAGGGTCATTCCAGGTTTCATCAGAGACCCTGAAGGAATTGTAAAGAATTTCCCAGTTTTTTTGTTTTGTTTTTGAAATTCCTTTTTATAGTGGGTTTGAGCTGATTCTCGCTGCCATGTTTATGCCAGTCTAGACACACTTGATTCCCTTACGGAGACATATCAATACATAGGTTTTAAGATTCTTACTAGTCAGATATATTCCTCTGCGGGAAATATGGGGTTTTGAGTCCCTTTCACTGAGGAAGGTGTAGGTCTTGTCTTTTCTTTAGCTGGTTTTTGGAACGGTACCTGTGCTTATATCAAAATCCGGTTTTATGCATCACCCAACCTCTCCTTCCCCCTTAAACAGGCATAAGAGTTCTTTCTAAATGTGAGACTCTGTTCTCTTTTCTAACTCAGTTCAAGTGTAGGCAAGTTTATAGGATCTTCATAAGTGATATCTTATGATAAGTTTCTTTTTCTGTGTGACGTATTTCACTTAGAATCAACGTACCTGAATCCACCCATTTTGCTGCTACTGGTCTTATGACATTGAGTTCATGGCTGAGGGCTATTCCATCGTAGGTATGTACCAAAAATTTTAAACCATTTTTATATTTCCTGGGATATTTAATGTGTACCCAAGTTGAGGTTCTTGTAAGCAGTGTAGCCCTAAATTTTGGGGTGGCTGTGTCTTATTGATTTTCAGTTTTCCCAATGTATATTCCCTAGACGGGAAGTGCCCTTGGCTCTGTAGCTCTGTTGTTTACTTGTTTTAGGGAACACAATGCACTCCTCCAGAGAGGCACATGGCAATTTACATCCCGCCCTTCAGCATAAGTAGGCTCCTGGTTCTACAGGGCCTCTCTTGCCTTTCTGGTTTTTACACATTTTTTCGATGTCCCTTTTGACTGGTTGGAAGTGATACTTCTTTGTAGTGCAGATTTTCATTGCCCGCTTGCTTGCTTGGCCAAAAAGGGCGTATGCGTTTTCTCCTGAATATATTCAGGAGAAAACGCATACACCCTTTTTGGCCAAGTGCATCATTGTCGAAGTTGTGCCCCTCTTCCTGGGCTTTAAAGGCGATTCCAACGTACCTCTTGAAATCAGTTTCCTGCTATTCTGCCTCGGTTTCAAGTCCGCCTTGTTGCCTTCCCTCAACAGATTTTTGGACGATAGTTGTCCTTTCTTACTCTGCCATTTTGTGAATTGCTGTGCCCCTGAGCTCCATTTTTCCACTCGTTTTTGTGAGCTGACCGCAAGTCCAAAATTATGGTTCGGGACCTATACTGGTTCCCTGTGGGGGGCTGAGACTTTGGTTAATTCTTCTTCCTGCCGGAAATTACAATGATATGTGCCCGTCCAAATGCCTAACAGCTACTCTCTCATTGGTTCTCCCTCTTCCCTTTCAACCTCTGACAAATTGGCAACCTGTGCAAACCAGGAGGTTAAAGGGGCTGTCTCTCCAAGTTGGGAGATTGATAGTAAAGCAGATGGAAAGTCAAACCGGAGCACCAGGAGAGGGACTATTCGTTGAGTTTTAGAAACCTTTCGTATTCACAGTGTGTCCGTTCTCTAGGTTTCTCGTACATGTTATAACTGTAGTAATATTCCCTTCAACCGGGAGAGATGGGACCCATGGAATGGGTGCCATGCATTATTGCTTTAAAGGGTCTGCATTTGCTCACCCAATCTCACCAATCCTCTCAGTCCCAAGTGTCCAGCCTTATGCCTCATCCAGCTGTCGTTGTAGATAGGGTCATTCCAGGATTCATCAGAGACCCTGAAGGAATTGTAAAGAATTTCCCAGTTTTTTTGTTTTGTTTTTGAAATTCCTTTTCATAGTGGGTTTGAGCTGATTCTCGCTGCCATGTTTATGCCAGTCTAGACACACTTGATTCCCTTACGGAGACATATCAATACATAGGTTTTAAGATTCTTACTAGTCAGATATATTCCTCTGCGGGAACTATGGGGTTTTGAGTCCCTTTTACTGAGGAAGGTGTAGGGGTTGTCTTTTCCATAGTTGGTTTTTGGAACGGTACTTGTGCTTATATCAAACTCTGGTTTTATTCATCACCCCACCTCTCCTTCCCTCTTAAGCAGGCATAAGAGTGTTTTCTAAATGTGAGACTCTGTTCTCTTTCCTAACTCAGTTCAAGTGTAGCCATGTTTACAGGATCTTCATAAGTGATATCTTATGATAAGTTTCTTTTTCTGTGTGACTTATTTCACTTAGAATCATCGTACCTGAATCCACCCATTTTGCTGCTACTGGTCTTATGACATTGATTTCATGGCTGAGGGATATTCCATCGTACGTAAGTACCACATATTTTTGAACCATTTTTATATTTCCTGGGATATTTACGGTGTACCCAAGTTGAGGTCCTTGTAAGCAGTGCAGCCCTAAATTTTGGGGTGGCTCTGTCTTATTGATTTTCAGTTTTCCCAAGGTATATTCCCTAGACTGGAAGTGCCCTTTGCTCTGTAGCTGTGTTCTTTATTTTGTTTAGGGAACACAATGTACTCCTCCAGAGAGGCAGCTGGCAATTTTCATCCTGCCCATCAGCATAAGAAGGCTCCCTGTTCTCCAGGGCCTGTCTTGCCTTTCTGGTTTTTACACATTTCCTGCATGTCCCTTTTGACCGGAGGGAAGTGATACTTCTTTGTAGTGCAGATTTGCATTGCCCGCTTGCTTGCTTGGGCAAAAAGGGCATATGTGTTTTCTCCTGAATATATTCAGGAGAAAACGCATACGCCCTTTTTGGCCTAGTGCATCTTTGTGGAAGTTGTGCCCCTCTTCCTGTACTTTAAAGGCGATTCCAACGTACCTCTTGAAATCTGTTTCCTGCTATTCTTCCTCGCTTTCAAGTCCGCCTCGTTGCCTTCCTTCAACAGATTTTTGGACGATAGTTGTCCTTTATTACTCGGCCAGTTTGTGAATTGCTGTGCCCCTGAGCTCCATTTTCCATCACGTTTTTTGTGTGCTGACCGCAAGTCCAACATTTTGCTTCAGGACCCATGTTGGTTCCCGGTGCGGGGCTGTGACTTTGGTTAATTCTTCTTCCTGCCCGGAAGTTAGAGTGATATGTGCCCGTCCAAATGCCTAACAGCTACTCTCTCATTGGTTCTCCCTCTTCCCTTTCATCCTCTGCAAAATTGGCAACCTGTGCGAACCAGGAGCTTAAAGGGGCTGTCTCTCCAGTTTGGGAGGTTGATAGTAAAGCAGATGGAAAATCAAACCAGAGCACCAGGAGAGGGACTATTCGTTGAGTTTTAGAAACCTTTCGTATACACAGTGTGTCCGTTCCCTAGGATTCCTGTACATGTTATAGCTGTAGTAATATTCCCTTCAACCTGGAGAGTTGGGACCCATGGAATGGGTGCCAGGCATTTGTGCTTTAAAGGGTCTGCATTTGCTCACCCAATCTCACCAATCGTCTCAGTCCCAAGTGTCCCTCCTTATGCCACATCCAGCTCTCATTGTAGATAGGGTCATTCCAGGTTTCATCAGAGACCCTGAAGGAATTGTAAAGAATTTCCCAGTTTTTTTGTTTTGTTTTTGAAATTCCATTTTATAGTGGGTTTGAGCTGATTCTCGCTGCCATGTTTATGCCAGTCTAGACAAACTTGATTCCCTTACGGAGACATATCAATACATAGGTTTAAAGATTCTTACTAGTCAGATATATTCCTCTGCGGGAAATATGGGGTTTTGAGTCCCTTTCACTGAGGAAGGTGTAGGTCTTGTCTATTACATAGTTGGTTTTTGGAACGGTACCTGTGCTTATATCAAACTCTGGTTTTATGCATCACCCCACCTCTCCTTCCACCTTAAGCAGACTTAAGACTGTTTTCTAAATGTGAGACACTGTTCTCTTTCCTAACTCAGTTCAAGTGTAGCCATGTTTACAGGATCTTCATAAGTGATATCTTATGATAAGTTTCTTTTTCTGTGTGACTTATTTCACTTAGAATCATCGTACCTGAATCCACCCATTTTGCTGCTACTGGTCTTATGACATTGATTTCATGGCTGAGGGATATTCCATCGTACGTAAGTACCACAATTTTTTGAACCATTTTTATATTTCCTGGGATATTTAAGGTGTACCCAAGTTGAGGTCCTTGTAAGCAGTGCAGCCCTAAGTTTTGGGGTGGCTCTGTCTTATTGATTTTCAGTTTTCCCAAGGTATATTCCCTAGACTGGAAGTGCCCTTGGCTCTGTAGCTCTGTTCTTTTCTTGTATTAGCGAACACAATTTACTCCTCCAGAGAGGCAGTTGGCAATTTACAAACCGACCACCAGCATAACAATGGTCCCTGTTCTCCAGGGCCTGTCCTGCCTTTCTGGTTTTTACACATTTTGTGGATGTCCCTTTTGACCCGAGGGAAGTGATACTTCTTTGCAGTGCAGATTTGAATTACCCACTTGCTTGCTTGGCCAAAAAGGGCGTATGCGTTTTCTCCTGAATATATTCAGGAGAAAACGCATACGCCCTTTTTGGCCAAGTGCATCATTGTCGAAGTTGTGCCCCTCTTCCTGTGCTTTAAATGCAATTCCAACGTACCTCTTGAAATCTGTTTCCGGCTATTCTGCCTCGCTTTCAAATCTGCCTCGTTGCCTTCCCTCAACAGATTTTTGGACGATAGTTGTCCTTTATTACTCGGCCAGTTTGTGAATTGCTGTGCCCCTGAGCTCCATTTTTCAACTCGTTTTTGGTGAGCTGACCGCAAGTCCAAAATTTTGGTTCAGGACTTATACTGGTTCCCGGTGGGTGGCTGAGACTTTGGTTAATTCTTCTTCCTGCCGGGAAGTTAGAGTGATATGTGCCCGTCCAAATGCCTAACAGCTTCTCTCTCATTGGTTCTCCCTCTTCCCTTACATCCTTTGCCAAATTGGCTAACTGTGCGAACCAGGAGGTTAAAGGGGCTGTCTCTCCAAGTTCTGAGGTTGATATTAAAACAGATGGAAAGTCAACCCGGAGCACCAGGAGAGGGACTATTCGTTGAGTTTTCAAAACCTTTCGTATTCACAGTGTGTCCGTTCTCTAGATTTCCCGTACATGTTAGAGCTGTAGTCATATTCCCTTCAACATGGAGAGTTGGGACCCATGGAATGGGTGCCAGGCATTTGTGCTTTAAAGCGTCCGGATTTGCTCACCCAATCTCACCAATCGTCTCAGTCCCAAGTGTCCCTCCTTATGCCACATCCAGCTGTCATTGTAGATAGTGTCATTGCAGGTTTCATCAGAGACCCTGAAGGAATTGTAAAGAATTTCCCAGTTTTTTTGTTTTGTTTTTGAAATTCCTTTTTATAGTGGGTTTGAGCTGATTCTCGCTGCCATGTTTATGCCAGTCTAGACACACTTGATTCCCTTACGGAGACATATCAATACATAGGTTTTAAGATTCTTACTAGTCAGATATATTCCTCTGCGGGAAATATGGGGTTTTGAGTCCCTTTCACTGAGGAAGGTGTAGGTCTTGTCTATTCCATAGTTGGTTTTTGGAACGGTACCTGTGCTTATATCAAACTCTGGTTTTATGCATCACCCCACCTCTCCTTCCCCCTTAAGCAGGCATAAGAGTGTTTTCTAAATGTGAGACACTGTTCTCTTTCCTAACTCAGTTCAAGTGTAGCCATGTTTACAGGATCTTCATAAGTGATATCTTATGATAAGTTTCTTTTTCTGTGTGACTTATTTCACTTAGAATCATCGTACCTGAATCCACCCATTTTGCTGCTACTGGTCTTATGACATTGATTTCATGGCTGAGGGATATTCCATCGTACGTAAGTACCACAATTTTTTGAACCATTTTTATATTTCCTGGGATATTTAAGGTGTACCCAAGTTGAGGTCCTTGTAAGCAGTGCAGCCCTAAATTTTGGGGTGGCTCTGTCTTATTGATTTTCAGTTTTCCCAAGGAATATTCCCTAAACTGGAAGTGACCTTGGCTCTGTAGCTCTGTTCTTTACTTGTTTTAGGGAACACAATGTACTCCTCCAGAGAGGCAGTTGGCAATTTACAACCCGCCCATCAGCATAACAAGGCTCCCTGTTCTCCAGGGCCTGTCTTGTCTTTCTGGTTTTTACACATTTTGTGGATGTCCCTTTTGACCGGTGGGAAGTGATACTTCTTTGTAGTGCAGATTTGCATTGCCCGCTTGCTTGCTTGGCCAAAAAGGGCGTATGTGTTTTCTCCTGAATATATTCAGGAGAAAACGCATATGCCCTTTTTGGCCAAGTGCATCATTGTCGAAGTTTTGCCCCTCTTCCTGTGCTTTAAAGGCGATTCCAACGTACCTCTTGAAATCTGTTTCCTGCTATTCTGCCTCGCTTTCAAGTCCGCCTCGTTGCCTTCCCTCAACAGATTTTTGGAGGATAGTTGTCCTTTATTACTCGGCCAGTTTGTGAATTGCTGTGCCCCTGAGCTCCATTTTTCAACTGGTTTTTGGTGAGCTGACCACAAGTCCAAAATTTTGGTTCAGGACCTATGCTGGTTCCCGGTGGGGGGCTGAGACTTTGGTTAATTCTTCTTCCTGCCGGGAAGTTAGAGTGATATTTGCAAGTCCAAATGCCTAACAGCTACTCTCTCATTGGTTCCTCCACTTCCCATTTATCCTCTGCCAAATTGGAAACCTGTGTGAACCAGGAGGTTAAAGGGGCTGTCTCTCCAAGTTGGGAGGTTGATAGTAAAGCAGATGGAAAGTCAAACCAGAGCACCAGGAGAGGGACTATTCGTTGAGTTTTAGAAACCTTTCGTATTCCCAGTGTGTCCGTTCTCTAGGTTTCCCGTACATGTTATAACTGTAGTAATATTCCCTTCAACCTGGAGAGTTGGGACCCATGCAATGGGTGCCAGGCATTTTTGCTTTAAAGGTTCTGCATTTGCTCACCCAATCTCACCAATCCTCTCAGTCCCAAGTGTCCAGCCTTATGCCACATCCAGCTGTCATTGTAGATAGGGTCATTCCAGGTTTCATCAGAGACCCTGAAGGAATTGTAAAGAATTTCCCAGTTTTTTTGTTTTGTTTTTGAAATTCCTTTTTATAGTGGGTTTGAGCTGATTCTCGCTGCCATGTTTATGCCAGTCTAGACACACTTGATTCCCTTACGGAGACATATCAATACATAGGTTTTAAGATTCTTACTAGTCAGATATATTCCTCTGCGGGAAATATGGGGTTTTGAGTCCCTTTCACTGAGGAAGGTGTAGGTCTTGTCTTTTCTTTAGCTGGTTTTTGGAACGGTACCTGTGCTTATATCAAAATCCGGTTTTATGCATCACCCAACCTCTCCTTCCCCCTTAAACAGGCATAAGAGTTCTTTCTAAATGTGAGACTCTGTTCTCTTTTCTAACTCAGTTCAAGTGTAGGCAAGTTTATAGGATCTTCATAAGTGATATCTTATGATAAGTTTCTTTTTCTGTGTGACGTATTTCACTTAGAATCAACGTACCTGAATCCACCCATTTTGCTGCTACTGGTCTTATGACATTGAGTTCATGGCTGAGGGCTATTCCATCGTAGGTATGTACCAAAAATTTTAAACCATTTTTATATTTCCTGGGATATTTAATGTGTACCCAAGTTGAGGTTCTTGTAAGCAGTGTAGCCCTAAATTTTGGGGTGGCTGTGTCTTATTGATTTTCAGTTTTCCCAATGTATATTCCCTAGACGGGAAGTGCCCTTGGCTCTGTAGCTCTGTTGTTTACTTGTTTTAGGGAACACAATGCACTCCTCCAGAGAGGCACATGGCAATTTACATCCCGCCCTTCAGCATAAGTAGGCTCCTGGTTCTACAGGGCCTCTCTTGCCTTTCTGGTTTTTACACATTTTTTCGATGTCCCTTTTGACTGGTTGGAAGTGATACTTCTTTGTAGTGCAGATTTTCATTGCCCGCTTGCTTGCTTGGCCAAAAAGGGCGTATGCGTTTTCTCCTGAATATATTCAGGAGAAAACGCATACGCCCTTTTTGGCCAAGTGCATCATTGTCGAAGTTGTGCCCCTCTTCCTGGGCTTTAAAGGCGATTCCAACGTACCTCTTGAAATCAGTTTCCTGCTATTCTGCCTCGGTTTCAAGTCCGCCTTGTTGCCTTCCCTCAACAGATTTTTGGACGATAGTTGTCCTTTCTTACTCTGCCATTTTGTGAATTGCTGTGCCCCTGAGCTCCATTTTTCCACTCGTTTTTGTGAGCTGACCGCAAGTCCAAAATTATGGTTCGGGACCTATACTGGTTCCCTGTGGGGGGCTGAGACTTTGGTTAATTCTTCTTCCTGCCGGAAATTACAATGATATGTGCCCGTCCAAATGCCTAACAGCTACTCTCTCATTGGTTCTCCCTCTTCCCTTTCAACCTCTGACAAATTGGCAACCTGTGCAAACCAGGAGGTTAAAGGGGCTGTCTCTCCAAGTTGGGAGATTGATAGTAAAGCAGATGGAAAGTCAAACCGGAGCACCAGGAGAGGGACTATTCGTTGAGTTTTAGAAACCTTTCGTATTCACAGTGTGTCCGTTCTCTAGGTTTCTCGTACATGTTATAACTGTAGTAATATTCCCTTCAACCGGGAGAGATGGGACCCATGGAATGGGTGCCATGCATTATTGCTTTAAAGGGTCTGCATTTGCTCACCCAATCTCACCAATCCTCTCAGTCCCAAGTGTCCAGCCTTATGCCTCATCCAGCTGTCGTTGTAGATAGGGTCATTCCAGGATTCATCAGAGACCCTGAAGGAATTGTAAAGAATTTCCCAGTTTTTTTGTTTTGTTTTTGAAATTCCTTTTCATAGTGGGTTTGAGCTGATTCTCGCTGCCATGTTTATGCCAGTCTAGACACACTTGATTCCCTTACGGAGACATATCAATACATAGGTTTTAAGATTCTTACTAGTCAGATATATTCCTCTGCGGGAACTATGGGGTTTTGAGTCCCTTTTACTGAGGAAGGTGTAGGGGTTGTCTTTTCCATAGTTGGTTTTTGGAACGGTACTTGTGCTTATATCAAACTCTGGTTTTATTCATCACCCCACCTCTCCTTCCCTCTTAAGCAGGCATAAGAGTGTTTTCTAAATGTGAGACTCTGTTCTCTTTCCTAACTCAGTTCAAGTGTAGCCATGTTTACAGGATCTTCATAAGTGATATCTTATGATAAGTTTCTTTTTCTGTGTGACTTATTTCACTTAGAATCATCGTACCTGAATCCACCCATTTTGCTGCTACTGGTCTTATGACATTGACCTCATGGCTGAGGGATATTCCATCGTACGTAATTACCACAATTTTTTGAACCATTTTTATATTTCCTGGGATATTTAAGGTGTACCCAAGTTGAGGTCCTTGTAAGCAGTGCAGCCCTAAATTTTGGGGTGGCTCTGTCTTACTGATTTTCAGTTTTCCCAAGGTATATTCCCTAGACTGGAAGTGCCCTTTGCTCTGTAGCTCTGTTGTTTACTTGTTTTAGGGAACACAATGTACTCCTCCAGAGAGGCAGTTGGCAATTTACATCCCGCCCATCAGCATAACTAGGCTCCCTGTTCTCTAGGGCCTGTGTTACCTTTCTGGTTTTTACACATTTTGTGGATTTCCCTTTTGACCGGTGGGAAGTGATACTTCTTTGTAGTGCAGATTTGCATTGCCCACTTGCTTGCTTGCACAAAAAGGGCGTATGCGTTTTCTCCTGAATATATTCAGGAGAAAACGCATACGCCCTTTTTGGCCAAGTGCATCATTGTCGAAGTTGTGTCCCTCTTCCTGTGCTTTAAAGGCGATTCCAACGTACCTCTTGAAATCTGTTTCCGGCTATTCTGCCTCGCTTTCCAGTCTGCCTCGCTGCCTTCCCTCAACAGATTTTTGTACGATAGTTGTCCTTTATTACTCGGCCAGTTTGTGAATTGCTGTGCCCTTGAGCTCCATTTTTCAACTCGTTTTTTGTGAGCTGACTGCAAGTCCAAAATTTTGGTTCAGGACCTATACTGGTTCCCGGTGGGTCGCTGAGAAGTTGGTTAATTCTTCTTCCTGCCGGGAAATTAGAGTGATATGTGCCCGTCCAAATGCCTAACAGCTACTCTCTCATTGGATCTCCCTCTTCCCTTTCATCCTCTGCCAAATTGGCAACCTGTGCGAACCAGGAGGTTAAAGGGGCTGTCTCTACAAGTTGGGAGGTTGATAGTAAAGCAGATGGAAAGTCAAACCGGAGCACCAGGAGAGGGACTATTCGTTGAGTTTTAGAAACCTTTCGTATTCACAGTGTGTCCGTTCTCTAGGTTTCCCGTACATGTTATAGCTGTAGTAATATTCCCTTTAACCTGGAGAGTTGGGACCCATGGAATGGGTGCCAGGCATTTGTGCTTTAAATGGTATGCATTTGCTCACCCAGTCTCACCAATCCTATCAGTCCCAAGTGTCCCTCCTTATGCCACATCCAGCTGTCGTTGTACATAGGGTCATTCCACGTTTAATCAGAGACCCTGAAGGAATTGTAAAGAATTTCCCAGTTTTTTTGTTTTGTTTTTGAAATTCCTTTTTATAGTGGGTTTGAGCTGATTCTCGCTGCCATGTTTATGCCAGTCTAGACACACTTGATTCCCTTACGGAGACATATCAATACATAGGTTTTAAGATTTTTACTAGTCAGATATATTCCTCTGCGGGAAATATGGGGTTTTGATTCCCTTTCACTGAGGAAGGTGTGGGTCTTGTCTATTCCATAGTTGGTTTTTGGAACGGTACCTGTTCTTATATCAAACTCTGGTTTTATGCATCACCCCACCTCTCCTTTCCCCTTAAGCAGGCATAAGAGTGTTTTCTAAATGTGAGACAATGTTCTCTTTCCTACCTCAGTTCAAGTGTAGCCATGTTTACAGGATCTTCATAAGTGATATCTTATGATAAGTTTCTTTTTCTCTGTGACTTATTTCACTTAGAATCATCGTACCTGAATCCACCCATTTTGCTGCTACTGGTCTTATGACATTGATTTCATGGCTGAGGGATATTCCATCGTACGTAAGTACCACAATTTTTTGAACCATTTTTATATTTCCTGGGATATTTAAGGTGTACCCAAGTTGAGGTCCTTGTAAGCAGTGCAGCCCTAAATTTTGGGGTGTCTCTGTCTTATTGATTTTCAGTTTTCCCAAGGAATATTCCCTAGACTGGAAGTGCCCTTGGCTCTGTAGCTCTGTTCTTTACTTGTTTTAGGGAACACAATGCACTCCTCCAGTGAGGCAGTTCGCAAGTTGCATCCCGCCCATCAGCATAACAAGGCTCCCTGTTCTCCAGGGCCTGTCTTGCCTTTCTGGTTTTTACACATTTTGTGGATGTCCCTTTTGACCGGTGGGAAGTGATACTTCTATGTAGTGCAGATTTGCATTGCCCGCTTGCTTGCTTGGCCAAAAACGGCGTATGTGTTTTCTCCTGAATATATTCAGGAGAAAACGCATATGCCCTTTTTGGCCAAGTGCATCATTGTCGAAGTTGTGCCCCTGTTCCTGTGCTTTAAAGGCGATTCCAACGTACCTCTTGAAATCTGTTTCCTGCTATTCTGGCCCGATTTCAAGTCCGCCTCGTTGCCTTCCCTCAACAGATTTTTGGACGATAGTTGTCCTTTTTTACTCGGCCGGTTTGTGAATTGTTGTGCCCCTGAGCTCCATTTTTCAACTCGTTTTTGGTGAGCTGACCGCAAGTCCAAAATTTTGGTTCAGGACCTATGCTGGTTCACGGTGGGGGGCTAAGTCTTTGGATAATTCTTCTTTCTGCTGGTACGTTAGAGTAATATATGCCCGTCCTAATGCCTAACAGCTACTCTCTCATTGGTTCTCCCTCTTCCATTTCATCCTCTCACAATTTGGCAACCTGTGCGAACCAGGAGGTTAAAGGGGCTGTCTCTCCAAGTTGTGAGGTTGATAGTAAAGCAGATGGTAAGTCAAACCGGAGCACCAGGAGAGGGACTATTCGTTGAGTTTTAGAAACCTTTCGTATTCACAGTGTGTCCGTTCTCTAGGTTTCCCGTACATGTTATAGCTGTAGTAATATTCCCTTCAACCTGGAGTGTTGGGACCCATGGAATGGGTGCCATGCATTATTGCGTTAAAGGGTCTGCATTCGCTCACCCAATCTCACCAAACCTCTCAGTCCCAAGTGTCCAGCCTTATGCCACATCCAGCTGTCATTGTAGATAGGGTCATTCCAGGTTTCATCAGAGACCCTGAAGGAATTGTAAAGAATTTCCCAGATTTTTTGTTCTGTTTTTGAAATTCCTTTTTATAGTGGGTTTGAGCTGACTCTCGCTGCCATGTTTATGCCAGTCTAGACATACTTGATTCCCTTACGGAGACATATCAATACATAGGTTTTAAGATTCTTACTAGTCAGATATATTCCTCTGCGGGAAATATGGGGTTTTGAGTCCCTTTCACTGAGGAAGGTGTAGGTCTTGTCTATTCCATAGTTGGTTTTTGGAACGGTACCTGTGCTTATATAAAACTCTGGTTTTATGCATCACCCCACCTCTCCTTCCCCCTTAAGCAGGCATAAGAGTATTTTCTTCATATGAGACAATGTCTTCTTTCCTAACTCAGTTCAAGTGTAGCCATGTTTACAGGATCTTCATAAGTGATATCTTATGATAAGTTTCTTTTTCTCTGTGACTTATTTCACTTAGAATCATCGTACCTGAATCCACCCATTTTGCTGCTACTGGTTTATGACATTGATTTCGTGGCTGAATGATATTCCATCGTACGTAAGTACCACAATTTTTGAACCATTTTTATATTTCCTGGGATATTTAAGGTGTACCCAAGTTGAGGTCCTTGTAAGCAGTGCAGCCCTAAATTTTGGGGTGGCTCTGTCTTATTGATTTTCAGAATTCCAAGGTATATTCCCTAGAATGGAAGTGCCCTTGGCTCTTTAGCTCTGTTCTTTACTTGTTTTAGGGAACACAATATACTCCACCAGAGAGGCAGTTGGCAATTTACAACCCGCCCATCAGCATAACAAGGCTCCCTGTTCTCCAGGGCCTGTCTTGCCTTTCTGGCTTTTACACGTTTTGTGGATGTCCCTTTTGAGCGGTGGGAAGTGATGCTTCTTTGAAGTGCAGATTTGCATTGCCCGCTTGCTTGCTTGGCCAAAAAGGGCGTATGTGTTTTCTCCGGAATATATTCAGGAGAAAACGCATACGCCCTTTTTGGCCAAGTGCATCATTGTCGTAGTTGTGCCCCTCTTCCTGTGCTTTAAAGGCGATTCCAACGTACCTCTTGAAATCTGTTTCCTGCTATTCTGCCTCGCTTTCAAGTTCGCCTTGTTGCCTTCCCTCAACAGATTTTTGGACGATAGTTGTCCTTTATTACTCGGCCATTTTGTGAATTGCTGTGCCCCTTAGCTCCATTTTTCAACTCGTTTTTTGTGAGCTCACCGCAAGTCCAAAATTTTGGTTGAGGACCTATGCTGGTTCCCGGTGGGGGGCTGAGACTTTGGTTAGTTCTTCTTCCTGCCGAGAAGTTAGAGTGATATGTGCCCGTCCAAATGCCTAACAGCTACTCTCTCATTGGTTCTCCCTCTTCTCTTTCATCCTCTGCCAAATTGGCAAGCTGTGCGAACCAGCAGGGTAAAGAGGCTGTCTCTACATGTTGGGAGGTTGATAGTAAAGCAGGTAGAAAGTCAAACCGGAGCGCCAGGAGAGGGAATATTCGTTGAGTTTTAGAAACCTTTCGTATTCACAGTGTGTCCGTTCTCTAGGTTTCCCGTACATGTTATAACTGTAGTAATATTCCCTTCAACCTGGAGAATTGGGATCCATGGAATGGGTGCCATGCATTATTGCTTTAAAGGGTCTGCATTGGCTCACCCAATCTCACCAACCCCTCAGTCCCAAGTATCCAGCCTTATGCCAAATCCAGCTGTCGTTGTAGATAGGGTCATTCCAGGTTTCATCAGAGACCCTGAAGGAATTGTAAAGAATTTCCCAGTTTTTTTGTTTTGTTTTTGAAATTCCTTTTTATAGTGTGTTTGAGCTGATTCACGCTGCCATGTTTTTGCCATTCTAGACACACTTGATTCCCTTACGGAGACATATCAATACATAGGTTTTAAGATTCTTACTAGTCAGATATATTCCTCTGCGGGAAATATGGGGTTTTGAGTCCCTTTCACTGAGGAAGGTGTAGGTGTTGTCTATTCCATAGTTGGATTTTGGAACGGTACCTGTGCTTATATCAAACTCTGGTTTTATGCATCACACCACCTCTCCTTCCCCCTTAAGCAGGCATAAGAGTGTTTTCTAAATGTGAGACACTGTTCTCTTTCCTAACTCAGTTCAAGTGTAGCCATGTTTACAGGATCTTCATAAGTGATATCTTATGATAAGTTTCTTTTTCTGTGTGACTTATTTCACTTAGAATCATCGTACCTGAATCCACCCATTTTGCTGCTACTGGTCTTATGTCATTGATTTCATGGCTGAGGGATATTCCATCGTACGTAAGTACCACAATTTTTTGAACCATTTTTATATTTCCTGGGATATTTAAGGTGTACCCAAGTTGAGGTCCTTGTAAGCAGTGCAGCCTTAAATTTTGGGGTGGCTCTGTCTTATTGATTTTCAGTTTTCCCTAGGTATATTCCCTAGACTGGAAGTGCCCTTGGCTCTGTAGCTCTCTTCTTTACTTGTTTTAGGGAACACAATGCACTCCTCCAGAGAGGCAGTTGGCAATTTACATCCCGCCCATCAGCATAACAAGGCTCCCTGTTCTCCAGGGCCTGTCTTGCCTTTCTGGTTTTTACACATTTTGTGGATGTCCCTTTTGACCGGTGGGAAGTGATACTTCTTTGTAGTGCAGATTTGCATTGCCCGCTTGCTTGCTTGGCCAAAAAGGGCGTATGTGTTTTCTCCTGAATATATTCAGGAGAAAACGCATACGCCCTTTTTGGCCAAGTGCATCATTGTCGAAGTTGTGCCCCTCTTCGTGTGCTTTAAAGGCGATTCCAACGTACCTCTTGAAATCTGTTTCCTGCTATTCTGCCTCGCTTTCAAGTCCGCCTCGTTGCCTTCCCTCAACAGATTTTTGGACGATAGTTGTCCTTTATTACTCGGCCAGTTTGTGAATTGCTGTGCCCCTGAGCTCCATTTTTCAACTCGTTTTTGGTGAGCTGACCGCAAGTCCAAAATTATGATTCAGGACCTATACTGGTTCCCGGTGGGTGGCTGAGACTTTGGTTAAATCTTCTTCCTGCCAGGAAATTACAGTGATATGTGCCCGTCCAAATGCCTAACAGCTACTCTCTCATTGGTTCTCCCTATTCCCTTTCATCCTCTGCCAAATTGGCATCATGTGCGAACCAGGAGGTTAAAGGGGCTGTCTCTCCAAGTTGGGAGGTTGATAGTAAAGCAGGTGGAAAGTCAAACCGGAGCACCAGGAGAGGGACTATTTGTTGAGTTTTAGAAACCTTTCGTATTCACAATGTATCCGTTTTCTAGGTTTCCCGTACATGTTATAACTGTAGTAATATTTCCTTCGACCTGGAGAGTTGGGACCCATGGAATGGGTGCCATGCATTATTACTTTAAAGGGTCTGCATTTGCTCACCCAATCTCACCAATCCTCTCAGTCCCAAGTGTCCAGCCTTATGTCACATCCAGCTGTCGTTGTAGATAGGGTCATTCCAGGTTTCATCAGAGACCCTGAAGGAATTGTATAGAATTTCCCTGTTTTTTTGTTTTGTTTTTGAAATTCCTTTTTATAGTGGGTTTGAGCTGATTCTCGCTGCCATGTTTATGCCAGTCTAGACACTGTTGATTCCCTTATGGAGATATATCAATACATAGGTTTTAAGATTCTTACTAGTCAGATATATTCCTCTGTGGGAAATATGGGGTTTTGAGTCCCTTTCGCTGAGGAAGGTGTAGGTCTTTTCTATTACATCGTTGGTTTTTGGAACGGTACCTATGCTTATATCAAACTCTGGTTTTATGCATCACCCCACCTCTCTTTCCCCCTTAAGCAGGCATAAGAGTGTTTTCTAAATGTGAGACACTGTTCTCTTTCCTAACTCAGTTCAAGTGTAGCCATGTTTACAGGATCTTCATAAGTGATATCTTATGATAAGTTTCTTTTTCTGTGTGACATATTTCACTTAGAATCATCGTACCTGAATCCACCCATTTTGCTGCTACTGGTCTTATGACATTGATTTCATAGCTGAGGGATATTCCATCGTACGTACGTACCACAACTTTTTGAACCATTTTTATATTTCCTGGGATATTTAAGGTGTACCCAAGTTGAGGTCCTTGTAAGCAGTGCAGCCCTAAATTTTGGGGTGGCTCTGTCTTATTGATTTTCAGTTTTCCCAAGGTATATTCCCTAGACTGAAAGTTCCCTTGGCTCTGTAGCTCTGTTCTTTACTTGTTTTAGGGAACACAATGCACTCCTCCAGAGAGGCAGTTGGCAATTTACATGCCTCCCATCAGCATAACAAGGCTCCCTGTTCTCCAGGGCCTGTCTTGCCTTTCTGGTTTTTACACATTTTGTGGATGTCCCTTTTGACCGGTGGGAAGTGATACTTCTTTGTAGTGCAGATTTGCATTGCCTGCTTGCTTGCTTGGCCAAAAAAGGCGTATGCGTTTTCTCCTGCATATATTCAGGTGAAAACGCATACGCCCTTTTTGGCCAAGTGCATAATTTTCGAAGTTGTGCCCCTCTTCCTGTGCTTTAAAGGCGATTCCAATGTACCTCTTGAAATCTGTTTCCTGCTATTCTGCTTCGCTTTCAAGTCCGCCTCATTGCCTTCCCTCAACAGATTTTTGGACGATAGTTGTCCTTTATTACTCGGCCAGTTTGTTAATTGCTGAGCCCCTGAGCTACATTTTTCAACTCGTTTTTGGTGAGCTGACCAAAAGTCCAAAATTTTGGTTCAGGCCCTATACTGGTTCCCGGTGGGGGGCTGAGACATTGGTTAATTCTTCTTCCTGCTGGGAAATTACAATGATATGTGCCCATCCAAATGCCTAACAGCTACTCTCTCATTGGTTCTCCCTCTTCCCTTTCATCCTCTGCCAAATTGGAAACCTGTGCGAACCAGGAGGTTAAAGGGGCTGTCTCTCCAAGTTGGGAGGTTGATAGTAAAGCAGATGGAAAGTCAAACCAGAGCATCAGGATAGGGACTATTCGTTGAGTTTTAGAAACGTTTCATATTCACAGAGTGTCCGTTCTCTAGGTTTCCCGTACATGTTATAACTGTAGTAATATTCCCTTCACCCTGGAGAGTTGGGACCCATGGAATGGGTGCCATGCATTATTGCTTTAAAGGGTCTGCATTTGTTCACCCAATCTCACCAATCCTCTCAGTCCGAAGTGTCCAGCCTTATGCCACATCCAGCTGTCGTTGTAGATAGGGTCATTCCAGGTTTCATCAGAGTCTCTGAAGGAATTGTAAAGAATTTCCCAGTTTTTTTGTTTTGTTTTTGAAATTCCTTTTTATAGTGGGTTTGAGCTGATTCTCGCTGCCATGTTTATGCCAGTCTAGACACACTTGATTCCCTTACGGAGACATATCAATACATAGGTTTTAAGATTCTTACTAGTCAGATATATTCCTCTGCAGGAAATATGGGGTTTTGAGTCCCTTTCACTGAGGAAGGTGTAGGTCTTGTCTATTCCATAGTTGGTTTTTGGAACGGTACCTGTGCTTATATCAAACTCTGGTTTTATGCATCACCCCACCTCTCTTTCCCCCTTAAGCAGGCATAAGAGTGTTTTCTAAATGTGAGACACTGTTCTCTTTCCTAACTCAGTTCAAGTGTAGCCATGTTTACAGGATCTTCATAAGTGATATCTTATGATAAGTTTCTTTTTCTGTGTGACTTATTTCACTTAGAATCATCGTACCTGAATCCACCCATTTTGCTGCTACTGGTCTTATGTCATTGATTTCATGGCTGAGGGATATTCCATCGTACGTAAGTACCACAATTTTTTGAACCATTTTTATATTTCCTGGGATATTTAAGGTGTACCCAAGTTGAGGTCCTTGAAGCAGTGCAGCCCTAAATTTGGGGTGGCTCTGTCCTATTGATTTTCAGTTTTCCCAAGGTATATTCCCTAGACTACAAGTGCCCTTGACTCTGTAGCTCTGTTGTTTACTTGTTTTAGGGAACACAATGCACTCCTCCAGAGAGGCAGTTGGCAATTTACATCCCGCCCATCAGCATAACAAGGCTCCCTGTTCTCCAGGGCCTGTCTTGCCTTTCTGGTTTTTACACATTTTGTGGATGTCCCTTTTGACCGGTGGGAAGTGATACTTCTTTGTAGTGCAGATTTGCATTGCCCGCTTGCTTGCTTGGCCAAAAAGGGCGTATGCGTTTTCTCCTGAATATATTCAGGAGAAAACGCATACGCCCTTTTTGGCCAAGTGCATCATTGTCGAAGTTGTGCCCCTCTTCCTGTGCTTTAAAGGCGATTCCAACGTACCTCTTGAAATCTGTTTCCTGCTATTCTGCCTCGCTTTCAAGTCCGCCTCGTTGCCTTCCCTCAACAGATTTTTGGACGATAGTTGTCCTTTTTTACTCGGCCAGTTTGTGAATTGTTGTGCCCCTGAGCTCCATTTTTCAACTCGTTTTTGGTGAGCTGACCGCAAGTCCAAAATTTTGGTTCAGGACCTATACTGGTTCCCGGTGGGTGGCTGAGACTTTGGTTAATTCTTCTTCCTGCCGGGAAATTACAGTGATATGTGCCCGTCCAAATGCCCAACAGCTACTCTCTCATTGGTTCTCCCTCTTCCCTTTCATCCTCTGCCAAATTGGCAACCTGTGCGAACCAGGAGGTTAAAGGGGCTGTCTCTCCATGTTGGGAGATTGATAGTAAAGCAGGTGGAAAGTCAAACCGGAGCACCAGGAATGGGACTATTCGTTGAGTTTTAGAAACCTTTTGTATTCACAGTGTGTCCGTTCTCTAGGTTTCCCGTACATGTTATAGCTGTAGTAATATTCCGTTCAACCTGGAGAGTTGGGACTCATGGAATGGGTGCCATGCATTATTGCTTTAAAGTGTCTGCATTTGCTCACCCAATCTCACCAATCCTGTCAGTCCCAAGTGTCCAGCCTTATGCCACATCCAGCTGTCGTTGTAGATAGGGTCATTCCAGGTTTCATCAGAGACCCTGAAGGAATTGTAAAGAATTTCCCAGTTTTTTTCTTTTGTTTTTGAAATTCCTTTTTATCGTGGGTTTGAGCTGATTCTCGCTGCCATGTTTATGCCAGTCTAGACACACTTGATTCCCTTACGGAGACATATCAATACATAGGTTTTAAGATTCTTACTAGTCAGATATATTCCTCTGCGGGAAATATGGTGTTTTGAGTCCCTTTCACTGAGGAAGGTATAGGTGTTGTCTATTCCATAGTTGGATTTTGGAACGGTACCTGTGCTTATATCAAACTCTGGTTTTATGCATCACCCCACCTCTCTTTCCCGCTTAAGCAGGCATAAGAGTGTTTTCTAAATGTGAGACACTGTTCTCTTTCCTAACTCAGTTCAAGTGTAGCCATGTTTACAGGATCTTCATAAGTGATATCTTATGATAAGTTTCTTTTTCTGTGTGACTTATTTCACTTAGAATCATCGTACCTGAATCCACCCATTTTGCTGCTACTGGTCTTATGTCATTGATTTCATGGCTGAGGGATATTCCATCGTATGTAAGTACCACAATTTTTTGAACCATTTTTATATTTCCTGGGTTATTTAAGGTGTACCCAAGTTGAGGTCCTTGTAAGCAGTGCAGCCCTAAATTTTGGGGTGGCCCTGTCTTATTGATTTTCAGTTTTCCCAAGGTATATTCCCTAGACTGGAAGTGCCCTTGGCTCTGTAGCTCTGTTCTTTACATGTTTTAGGGAACACAATGCATTCCTCCAGAGGGGCAGTTGGCAATTTACATCCCGCCCATCAGCATAACAAGGCTCCCTGTTCTCCAGGGCCTGTCTTGCCTTTCTGGTTTTTACACATTTTGTGGATGTCCCTTTTGACAGGTGGGAAGTGATACTTCTTTGTAGTGCAGATTTGCATTGCCCGCTTGCTTGCTTGGCCAAAAAGGGCGTATGCGTTTTCTCCTGAATATATTCAGGAGAAAATGCATACGCCCTTTTTGGCCAAGTGCATCATTGTCGAAGTTGTGCCCCTCTTCCTCTGCTTTAAAGATGATTCCAATGTACCTCTTGAAATCTCTTTCCTGCTATTCTGCCTCGCTTTTAAGTCCGCCTCGTTGCCTTCCCTCAACAGATTTTTGAACGATAGTTGTCCTTTATTACTCGGCCAGTTTGTGAATTGCTGTGCCCCTGAGCTCCATTTTTCAACTCGTTTTCGGTGAGCTGACCGCAAGTCCAAAATTTTGGTTCAGGACCTATACTGGTTCCCAGTGGGTGGCTGAGACTTTGGTTTTTTCTTCTTGCTGCCAGGAAATTACAGTGATATGTGCCCGTCCAAATGCCTAACAGCTACTCTCTCATTGGTTCTCCCTCTTCCCTTTCATCCTCTGCCAAATTGGCAACCTGTGCGAACCAGGAGGTTAAAGGGGCTGTCTCTCCAAGTTGGGAGGTTGATAGTAAAGCAGGTGGAACGTCAAACCGGAGCACCAGGAGAGGGACTATTCGTTGAGTTTTAGAAACCTTTCGTATTCACAATGTGTCCGTTCTCTAGGTTTCCCGTACATGTTCTAGCTGTAGTAATATTCCCTTCAACCTGGAGAGTTGGGACCCATGGAATGGGTGCCATGCATTATTGCTTTAAAGGGTCTGCATTTGCTCACCCAATCTCACCAATCGTCTCAGTCCCAAGTGTCCAGCTTTATGCCACATCCAGCTGTCATTGTAGATAGGGTTATTCCAGGTTTCATCAGAGACCCTGAAGGAATTGTAAAGAATTTCCCAGTTTTTTTGTTTTGTTTTTGAAATTCCTTTTTATAGTGGGTTTGAGCTGATTCTCGCTGCCATGTTTATGCCAGTCTAGACACACTTGATTCCCTTACGGAGACATATCAATACATAGGTTTTAAGATTCTTACTAGTCCGATATATTCCTCTGCGGGAAATATGGGGTTTTGAGTCCCTTTCACTGAGGAAGGTGTAGGTCTTGTCTATTCCATAGTTGGTTTTTGGAACGGTACCTGTGCTTATATCAAACTCTGGTTTTATGCATCACCCCACCTCTCCTTCCCCCTTAAGCAGGCATAAGAGTGTTTTCTAAATGTGAGACACTGTTCTCTTTCCTAACTCAGTTCAAGTGTAGCCATGTGTACAGGATCTTCATAAGTGATATCTTATGATAAGTTTCTTTTTCTCTGTGACTTATTTCACTTAGAATCATCGTACCTGAATCCACCCATTTTGCTGCTACTGGTCTTATGACATTGTTTTCATGGCTGAGGGATATTCCATCGTACGTAAGTACCACAATTTTTTGAACCATTTTTATATTTCCTGGGATATTTAAGGTGTACCCCAGTTGAGGTCCTTGTAAGCAGTGCAGCCTTAAATTTTGGGGTGGCTCTGTCTTATTGATTTTCAGTTTTCCCAAGGTATATTCCCTAGACTGGAAGTGCCCTTGGCTCTGTAGCTCTGTTCTTTTCTTGTTTTAGGGAACACAATGTACTCCTCCAGAGAGGCAGTTGGCAATTTACATCCCGCCCATCAGCATAACAAGGCTCCCTGTTCTCCAGGGCCTGTCTTGCCTTTCTGGTTTTTACATATTTTGTGGATGTCCCTTTTGACCGGTGGGAAGTGATACTTCTTTGTAGTGCAGATTTGCATTGCCCGCTTGCTTGCTTGGCCAAAAAGGGCGTATGCGTTTTCTCCTGAATATATTCAGGAGAAAACGCATACGCCCTTTTTGGCCAAGTGCATCATTGTCGAAGTTGTGCCCCTCTTCCTGAGCTTTAAAGGCGATTCCAACGTACCTCTTGAAATCTATTTCCTGCTACTCTGCCTCGCTTTCAAGTCCGCCTCGTTGCCTTCCCTCAACAGATTTTTGGACGAGAGTTGTCCTTTATTACTCGGCCAGTTTGTGAATTGCTGTGCCCCTGAGCTCCATTTTTCAACTCGTTTTTGGTGAGGTGACCGCAAGTCCGAAATTTTGGTTCAGGACCTATGCTGGTTCCCGGTGGGGGGCTGAGACTTTGGTTAATTCTTCTTCCTGCCGGGAAATTACAGTGATATGTGCCCGTTCAAATGCCTAACAGCTACTCTCTCATTGATTCTCCCTCTTGCCTTTCATCCTCTGCCAAATTGGCAACCTGTGCGAACCAGGAGGTTAAATGGGCTGTCTCTCCAAGTTGGGAGGATGATAGTAAAGCAGGTGTAAAGTCAAACCGGAGCACCAGGAGAGGGACTATTCGTTGAGTTTTAGAAACCTTTCGTATTCACAGTGTGTCCGTTCTCTATGTTTCCCGTACATGTTATAGCTGTAGTAATATTCCCTTCAACCTGGAGAGTTGGGACCCATGGAATGGGTGCCATGCATTATTGCTTTAAAGGGTCTGCATTTGCTCACCCAATCTCACCAATCGTCTCAGTCCCAAGTGTCCAGCCTTATGTCACATCCAGCTGTCGTTGTAGATAGGGTCTTTCCAGGTCTCATCAGAGACCCTGAAGGAATTGTAAAGAATTTCCCAGTTTTTTTGTTTTGTTTTTGAAATTCCTTTTTATAGTGGGTTTGAGCTGATTCTCGCTGCCATGTTTATGCCAGTCTAGACACACTTGATTCCCTTACGGAGACATATCAATACATAGGTTTTAAGATTCTTACTAGTCAGATATATTCCTCTGCGGGAAATATGGGGTTTTGAGTCCCTTTCACTGAGGAAGGTGTAGGTCTTGTCTATTCCATAGTTGGTTTTTGGAACGGTACCTGTGCTTATATCAAACTCTGGTTTTATGCATCACCCCACCTCTCCTTCCCCCTTAAGCAGGCATAAGAGTGTTTTCTAAATGTGAGACACTGTTCTCTTTCCTAACTCAGTTCAAGTGTAGCCATGTTTACAGGATCTTCATAAGTGATATCTTATGATAAGTTTCTTTTTCTGTGTGACTTATTTCACTTAGAATCATCGTACCTGAATCCACCCATTTTGCTGCTACTGGTCTTATGACATTGATTTCATGGCTGAGGGATATTCCATCGTACGTAAGTACCACAATTTTTTGAACCATTTTTATATTTCCTGGGATATTTAAGGTGTACCCAAGTTGAGGTCCTTGTAAGCAGTGCAGCCCTAAATTTTGGGGTGGCTCTGTCTTATTGATTTTCAGTTTTCCCAAGGTATATTTCCTAGAATGGAAGTGCTCTTGGCTCTGTAGCTCTGTTCTTTACTTGTTTTAGGGAACACAATGTACTCCTCCAGAGAGGCAGTTGGCAATTTACATCCCGCCCATTCAGCATAACAAGGCTCCCTGTTCTCCAGGGCCTGTCTTGCCTTTCTGGTTTTTACACATTTTGTGGATGTCCCTTTTGACCGGTGGGAAGTGATACTTCTTTGTAGTGCAGATTTGCATTGCCCGCTTGCTTGCTTGGCCAAAAAGGGCGTATGCGTTTTCTCCTGAATATATTCAGGAGAAAACGCATACGCCCTTTTTGGCCAAGTGCATCATTGTCGAAGTTGTGCCCCTCTTCCTGTGCTTTAAAGGCGATTCCAACGTACCTCTTGAAATCTGTTTCCTGCTATTCTGCCTCGCTTTCAAGTCCGCCTCGTTGCCTTCCCTCAATAGATTTTTGGACGATAGTTGTCCTTTATTACTCGGCCAGTTTGTGAATTGCTGTGCCCCTGAGCTCCATTTTTCAACTCGTTTTTGGTGAGGTGACCGCAAGTCCAAAATTTTGGTTCAGGACCTATGCTGGTTCCCGGTGGGGGGCTGAGACTTTGGTTAATTCTTCTTCCTGCCGGGAAATTACAGTGATATGTGCCCGTCCAAATGCCTAACTGCTACTCTCTCATTGGTTCTCCCTCTTCCCTTTCATCCTCTGCCAAATTGGCAACCTGTGCGAACCAGGAGGTTAAAGGGGCTGTCTCTCCAAGTTGGGAAGTTCATAGTAAAGCAGATGGAAAGTCAAACCTGAGCCCCAGGAGAGGGATTATTCGTTGAGTTTTAGAAACCTTTCGTATTCACAGTGTGTCCGTTCTCTAGGTTTCCCGTACATGTTATAACTGTAGTAATATTCCCTTCAACCTGGAGAGTTGGGACCCATGGAATGGGTGCTATGCATTATTGCTTTAAAGGGTCTGCATTTGCTCACCCAATCTCACCAATCCTCTCAGTCCCAAGTGTCCAGCCTTATGCCACCTACAGCTGTCGTTGTAGATATGGTCATTCCAGGTTTCAACAGAGACCCTGAAGGAATTGTAAAGAAATTCCCAGGTTTTTGTTTTGTTTTTGAAATTCCTTTTTATAGTGGGTTTGAGCTGATTCTCGCTGCCATGTTTATGCCAGTCTAGACACACTTGATTCACTTACGGAGACATATCAATACATAGGTTTTAAGATTCTTACTAGTCAGATATATTCCTCTGCGGGAAATATGGGGTTTTGAGTCCCTTTCACTGAGGAAGGTGTAGGTCTTGTCTATTCCATAGTTGGTTTTTGGAACGGTACCTGTGCTTATATCAAACTCTGGTTTTATGCATCACCCCACCTCTCTTTCCCCCTTAAGCAGGCATAAGAGTGTTTTCTAAATGTGAGACACTGCTCTCTTTCCTAACTCAGTTCAAGTGTAGCCATGTTTACAGGATCTTCATAAGTGATATCTTATGATAAGTTTCTTTTTCTGTGTGACTTATTTCACTTAGAATCATCGTACCTGAATCCACCCATTTTGCTGCTACTGGTCTTATGACATTGATTTCATGGCTGAGGGATATTCCATCGTACATAAGTACCACAATTTTTTGAACCATTTTTATATTTCCTGGGATATTTAAGGTGTACCCAAGTTGAGGTCCTTGTAAGCAGTGCAGCCCTAAATTTTGGGGTGGCTCTGACTTATTGATTTTCAGTTTTCCCAAGGTATATTCCCTAGACTGGAAGTGCCCTTGGCTCTGTAGCTCTGTTCTTTACTTGTTTTAGGGAACACCATGTACTCCTCCAGAGAGGCAGTTGGCAATTTACATCCCGCCCATCAGCATAACAAGGCTCCCTGTTCTCCAGGGCCTGTCTTGCCTTTCTGGTTTTTACATATTTTTGTGGATATCCCATTTGACCGGTGGGAAGTGATACTTCTTTGTAGTGCAGATTTGCATTGCCCGCTTGCTTGCTTGGCCAAAAAGGGCGTATGCGTTTTCTCCTGAATATATTCAGGAGAAAACGCATACGCCCTTTTTGGCCAAGTGCATCATTGTCGAAGTTGTGCCCATCTTCCTGTGCTTTAAAGGCGATTCCAACGTACCCCTTGAAATCTGTTTCCTGCAATTCTGCCTCGCTTTCAAGTCCGCCTCGTTGCCTTCCCTCAACAGATTTTTGGACGATAGTTGTCCTTTATTACTCGGCCAGTTTGTGAATTGCTGTGCCCCTTAGCTCCATTTTTCAACTCGTTTTTGGTGAGCTGACCGCAAGTCCAAAATTTTGGTTCAGGACCTATACTGGTTCCTGGAGGGTGGCTGAGACTTTGGTTAATTCTTCTTCCTGCCGGGAAATTACAGTGATATGTGCCTGTCCAAATGCCTAACAGCTACTCTCTCATTGGTTCTCCCTCTTCCCTTTCATCCTCTGCCAAATTGGCAACCTTTGCGAACCAGGAGGTTAAAGGGGCTGTCTCTCCAAGTTGGGAGGTTGATAGTAAAGCAGATGGAAAGTCAAACCGGGGCACCAGGAGAGGGACTATTCGTTGAGATTTAGAAACCTATTGTATTCACAGTGTGTCCATTCTCTAGGTTTCCCGTACATGTTATAACTGTAGTAATATTCCCTTCAACCTGGGGAGTTGGGACCCATGGAATGGGTGCCAGGCATTTGTGCTTTAGAGGGTCTGCATTTGCTCACCCAATCTCACCAATCCTCTCAGTCCCAAGTGTCCCTCCTTATGCCACATCTAGCTGTCGTTGTAGATAGGGTCATTCCAGGTTTCATCAGAGACCCTGAAGGAATTGTAAAGAATTTCCCAGTTTTTTCGTTTTGTTTTTGAAATTCCTTTTTAGAGTGTGTTTGATCTGATTCTCGCTGCCATGTTTATGCCAGTCTAGACACACTTGATTCCCTTATGGAGACATATCAATACATAGGTTTGAAGATTCTTACTAGTCAGATATATTCCTCTGTGGGAAATATGGGGTTTTGAGTCCCTTTCACTGAGGAAAGTGTAGGTCTTTTCTATTCCATAGGTGGTTTTTGGAACGGTACCTGTGCTTATATCAAACTCTGGTTTTATGCATCACCCCACCTCTCCTTCCCCCTTAAGAAGGCATAAGAGTGTTTTCTAAATGTGAGACACTGCTCTCTTTCCCAAATCAGTTCAATTGTAGCCATGTATACAGGATCTTCATAAGTAATATCTTTTGATAAGTTTCTTTTTCTGTGTGACTTATTTCACTTAGAATCATCGTACCTGAATCCACCCATTTTGCTGCTACTGGTCTTATGACATTGATTTCATGGCTGAGGGATATTCCATCGTACGTCAGTACCACAATTTTTTGAACCATTTTTATATTTCCTGGGATATTTAAGGTGTACCCAAGTTGAGATCCTTGTAAGCAGTGCAGCCCTAAATTTTGGGGAGGCTCTGTCTATTGATTTTCAGTTTTCCCAAGGTATATTCCCTAGACTGGAAGTGCCCTTCGCTCTGTAGCTCTGTTCTTTACTTGTTTTAGGGAACACAATGCACTCCCCCAGAGAGGCAGTTGGCAATTTACATCCCGTCCATCAGCATAACAAGGCTCCCTGTTCTCCAGGGCCTGTCTTGCCTTTCTGGTTTTTACACATTTTGTGGATGTCCCTTTTGACCGGTGGGAAGTGATACTTCTTTGTAGTGCAGATTTGCATTGCCCGCTTGCTTGCTTGGCCAAAAAGGGCGTATGCGTTTTCTCCTGAATATATTCAGGTGAAAACGCATACGCCCTTTTTGGCCAAGTGCATTATTGTCGAAGTTGTGCCCCTGTTCCTGTGCTTTAAAGGCGATTCCAACGTACCTCTTGAAATCTGTTTCCTGCTATTCTGCCTGCCTTTCAAATCCGCCTCGTTTCCTTCCCTCAACAGATTTTTGGACGGTAGTTGTCCTTTATTACTCTGCCACTATTTGAATTGCTGTGCCCCTGAGCTCCATTTTTCAACTCGTTTTTTGTGAGCTGAACGCAACTCCAAAATTTTGGTTCAGGACCTATACTGGTTCCCGATGGGTGGCTGAGACTTTTGTTAATTCTTCTTCCTACCGGGAAATTAGAGTGACCTGTGCCCGTCCAAATACCTAACAGCTACTCTCTCATTGGTTCTCCCTCTTCCCTTTCATCCTCTGCCAAATTGGCAACCTGTGCGAACCAGCAGGTTAAAGTAGCTGTCTCTTCAAGTTGGGAGACTGATAATAAAGCAGTTGGAAAGTCAAACCGGAGCACCAGGAGGGGGACTATTCTTTGAGTTTTAGAAACCTTCGTATTCATAGTGTGTCCGTTCTCTAGGTTTTCCGTACATGTTATAGCTGTAGTAATAGTTCCTTCAACCTGGAGAGTTGAGACCCATGGAATGGGTGCCACATATTATTGTTTTAAAGGGTCTGCATTTGCTCACCCACTCTCACCAACCCTCTCAGTCCCAAGTGTCCAGCCTTATGCCACATCCAGTTGTCGTTGTAGATAGGGTCATTCCAGGTTTCATCAGAGACCCTGAAAGAATTGTAAAGAATTTCCCTGTTTTTTGTTTTGTTTTTGAATTTCCTTTTTATAGTGGGTTTGAGCTGATTCTCGCTGCCATGTTTATGCCAGTCTAGTCACACTTGATTCCCTTACGGAGACATATCAATACATAGGTTTTAAGATTCTTACTAGTAAGATATATTCCTCTGCGGGAAATATGGGGTTTTGAGTCCCGTTCACTGAGGAAGTAATAGGTCTTGTCTATTCTGTATTTGGATTATGGGACCGTACCTGTGCTAATATCAAACTCTGGTTTTATTAATCACCCAACCTCTGCTTTCCCCTTAAGCATGCATAAGAGTGTTTCTAAATATGAGACACTGTTCCCTTTCCTAATTCCTTCCATGTGTAGCCATGTTTATATACCCTTCATAAGTGATATCTTATGATAAGTTTCTTTTTCTGTGTGATTTTTTCAGTTAGAATCATCGTACATGAATCCCGTCATTATGCTGCTACTGGCCTTATGACATTGACTTCATGGCTGAGGGATATTCCATCATACGTAAGTACCACAATTTCTTTACCATTTTTGTCTTTCCTGGGATTTATAAGATGTCCCGAAGTCGAGGTTCTTGTAAGCAGTGCTGCCATAAACTTTGGGGTGGCTGTGTCTTATTGATTTTCAATTTTCCCAAGGTATATTCCCGTGACTGGAAGTGCCTTAGGTTGTGAAGCACTGTTGTTTACTTCTTTTTGGGAACACAATGCACTCCTCCAGAGTGGCTTTTGGCAATTTACATCCCACCCATCCGCATAAGAAGGCTCCCTGTTCTCCAGATCCTGTCTTGCCTTTCTTGTTTTTACACATTTTACGGATGTCCCTTTTGACCGGTTGGAAGTGATACTTCTTTGTAGTGCAGATTTGCATTGTGCGGTTGCTTGGTTGGCCAAAATGGGCATATGCGTTTTCTCCTGAATATATTCAGGAGAAATCGCATGCGCCCTTTATGGACAATTCCATAATTGTTGAAGTTGTGATGCTTTTCCTGTGTTTAAAGGTGATTCCAATGTACTTCTGGAAATCTGTTTCGTGCACTTCTGCCTCATTTTCAAGTCCGCCTCATGGCTTTCTCTCAACAGATTTTTGGAAGAGAGTAGTCCTTTATAACTCTGCAAGTTAGTGAATTGCTGTGCCCCTGAGCTCCATTTTTCAACTCGCGTTTTTGTGAGCTGACTGCCAATCCACAATTTTGTTTCAGGACCTATACTGGTTCCATTGGGGGGGCTGGCTCAGAGTTTGTTAATTCTTCTTCGTGACGGGAAATTAGAGTGACATGTGGCCATCCAAATGCCTACAGCTACTCTCTAATTGTTTCTCCCTCTTCCCTTATATCCTCTGCACAACGTGCCAACTGTGCCAACCAGGAGGTTATAGGTGCTGACTCTCCAATTTGGGAGATTGATACTAAAGGAGTTGGAATGTCAAACTGGTGCACAAGGAGAGAAAATAATTAGTAGAGTTTTAGAAACCTTTCACCATCAGATGGTGTCCATTCTCTAGGTTGCCCATACATGTTATAACTGTAGTGATATTCCCTTCTACCTGGAGAGTTGGGACCCATGGAATGGGTGCCAGGTATTATTGCTTTAAACGGTCTGCATTTTCTCACCCAATCTCACCAATCCTCTCAGTCCCAAGTGACCAGCCTTATGCCACATCCAGCTGTCGTTGTAGATAGGGTCATTCTAAGTTTCATCAGAACCCCTGAAGATATTGTGTAAGAATTTCACTGTTTATTTGTTTTGTTTTGAAATTCATTTTTATAGTGGGTTTGAGCTGATTCTCTATGCCGTGTTTATGTCGTTCTAGACACACTTGGTTACCTTATGGAGACATATCAATACATAGGTTTTAAGATTCTTACTAGTCAGATATACTACTCTGCGGGGAATAGGGGTGTTGAGCCCCGTTCCGTGAGGAAAGAGTAGGTCTTGTCTATTTTGTATTTGGATTATGCAACCGTACCTGTGCTAATATCAAACTCTGGTTTTATGCATCACCCCACCTCTCCTTTCCTCTTGAGCAGGCATAAGAGTGTTTTCTAAATGTGAGACTCTTCTCTTTCCTAATTCAGTTCATGTGTAGCTATGTTTACAAGACCTTCATAAGTGATATCTTATGATAAGTTTCTTTTTCTGTGTGACTTATTTCAGTTAGAATCATCGTACATGAATCCACTCATTATGCTGCTACTGGCCTTATGACATTGATTTCATGCCTGAGGGATATTCCATCGTACGTATGTACCACAATTTCTTTACTATTTTTGTCTTTCCTGGGATATTTAAGGTGTCCCGAAGTCGATGTTCTTGTAAGCAGTGCTGCCCTATATTTTGGGTTGGCTGTCTCTTATTGATTTTCAATTTCACCAAGGTATATTCCCATGACTGGAAGTGCCTTAGGTTGTGAAGCTCTGTTGTTTAATTCTTTTAGGGAACACAATGCACTCCTCCAGAGTGGCTGTTGGCAATCTGCATCCCACCCATCAGCATAACAAGGCTCCCTGTTCTCCAGAGCCCCTCTTGCCTTTCTGGTTTTTACACATTTTACGGATATCCCTTTTGACTGGTGGAAAGTGATACTTCTTTGTAGTGCAGATTTGCATTGTGTGGTTGCTTGGTTGGCCAAAATGGGTGTATGCGTTTTCTCCTGAATATATTCAGGAGAAAACGCATGCGCCCTTTATGGACAATTCCATAATTGTCGAAGTTGTGATGCTTTTCCTGTGTTTAAAGGCGATTCCAATGTACTTCTGGAAATCTGTTTCGTGCAAATCTCCCTCATTTTCAAGTCCGCCTCATGACTTTTCCTCAACAGGTTTTTGGAAGAGAGTAGTCCTGTATAACTCTGCAAGTTAGTGAATTGCTGTGCCCCTGAGCTCCATTTTTCAACTTGTGTTTTTGTGAGCTGACCGCAAACCCACAATTTTGCTTCAGGACCTATACTAGTTATGGGGGTGGGGCAGGCTGAGAGTTTGGTTAATTCTTCTTCGTGACGGGAAATTAGAGTGACATGTGGCCGTCCAAATGCCTACAGCTACTCTCTCATTGGTTCTCCCTCTTCCCTTATATCCTCTGCACAATGTGCCAACTGTGCGAACCAGGAGGTTATAGGGGCTGACTCTCCAAGTTGGGAGATTGATATTAAAGCAGTTGGAATGTCAAGCTGCAGCACATGGAGGGAAAAAAATTAGTAGAGTTTTAGAAACCTTTCACCATCAGAGGGTGTCCATTCTCTAGGTTTCCCATACATGTTATAACTGTAGTGATATTCCCTTCTACCTGGAGAGTTGGGAACCATGGAATCAGTGGCAGGCATTATTGCTTTAAAGCGTCTGCATTTTCTCACCCAATCTCACCAATCCTCTCATTCCCAGGTGAACAGCCTTATGCCACATCCAGCTGTTGTTGTAGATAGGGTCATTCCAAGTTTCATCAGAACCCCTGAAGGTGTTGTGTAAGAATTTCACTGTTTTTTTTTTTTTGTTTTGAAATTCCTTTTTATAGTGGGTTTGAGCTGATTCTCACTGCCGTGCTTATGTCATTCTAGACACACTTGGTTCCCTTTTGGAGACATATCAATACATAGGTTTTAAGATCCTTACTAGTCAGATATATTTCTCTGTGGGGAATAGGGGTGTTGAGTCCCATTCACTGAGGAAGGAGTCGGGCTTGTCTCTTCTGTATTTGGATTATGGAACGGTACCTGTGTTAATATCAAACTCTGGTTTTGTGTGTCTCGCCACCTCTCCTTCACCCTTAAGCAAGCATAAGAGTGTTTTCTAAATCTGAGACTCTGTTCTCTTTCCTAATTCAGTTCATATGTAGCCAGGTTTACATTCCCTTCATAAGTGATATCTTATATCAGAATGCACCATGGCCCTTGTCATAATAATGCTCCATGACCACTGTCATCACAATGTTCCATTCCCTGGTTATCACAATGCTCCATGTCACTTGTCATAACAATTCTCCACGTACTTGTCATCACAATGCTACATGACACTTCTCATCACAAAGTTACATGCTCGTTTCATCACAATTCTCCATGCACTTGTCATTGCAATGTTCCATGACCCCTGTCATAGCAACCTCCAAGTGTTTGTCATCACAATGCTTCACGACTTTATCATCTAAATTCTCAATGGCACTTTTTATCACAATGTTCCGTACCCTTGTCATCACAATGCTCCATGCCCTTGTCATCACAATGCTCCATGACCCCTGTCATCACAATGCTCCCTGACACCTGTCATCACAATGCTTCATGCCCCTTGTCATTACAGTGCTCCATGATGCTCATCATCACAGTTACCCAAGGTCTTCTCATCACAATGCTCCACGGTTTTGCCATCACAATGCTCCATGCCCTGGTCATCTCAAAGTTCAATGTCCCTTGTCCTCACAATTCTCCACGTCCTTGTCATCACAATGCTCCATGGCACTTCTCATCACAATGTTATATGCTCTTGTCATAACAATACTCCATGCACTTGTCATCGCAATGCTCCATGACCCCTGTCATAGGAAACTCCATGCGCTTGTCATCACAATGTTTCACGACATGGACATTAAAATTATCAATGGCCCTTGTCATCTCAATGCTCCATGCGCTTATCATCACAATTCTCCTTTACCTTTGTCACAACAATCCTCCATGACACTTGGCATCACAATGCTCCGTGCTATTGTCATCACAATGGAACATGACATATGTCATCACAATGCTCCCTGTCACCTGTCTTCACAATACTCCATGACCTTGTCATCACAATGCTCCATGCCCTTGTCATCACAATGTGCCATGCCCACTGTCATCAAAATAATCCATGAAACTTGTCAGACCAAAGCTCCATGCCACCTTTCATCACAATGCTCCATGAACCCTGTCATCACAATGCACCATGCCCATCATCATAATGCTTCATGCTCTTGTCATCACAATGAAATCAAAATGCTCTATGACCTCTGTCATCACAATGCTCCAAACCCTTGTGATCACAATGTTCCATAACACTTGTCATCACAATACCCCATGACGCTACTCATCACAATTATCCATGGACTTCTCATCACAATGCCCCATGACATTTGTCATCACAATGCGCAATACACATGTCATCACAATGCTCCCTGACTCTTGCCATCAGTATGATCCCTGAACCCTTTCATGACAAGGCTCCATGCCTTTTTCATCACAATGATCCATGCCATTTTCATCACAATGCTCCAAAACCCCTGTTATCACAATGCTCCATGCCCTTGTCATCACAAAGCTCCATGATGCATGTCATCAGAATGCTCCATGGCCTTCTCATCACAATGCTCCATGCCCTTGTCATCACAATGCTCCAAGAACCCTGTAATCACAATGGTCCATGCCCCTTTTCATCAGAATGCTCCATGAGACTTGTCATCACAAGGCTCCATGGTCTTCTCATCACAATGCTCCAGGACATTGTCATCAAAATGCCCCATTCCCTTATCATCACAATGCTCCATGACCCCTGTCATCACAATACTCCATGAACATTTTCAGCCCAATGCTCCATGACCTTCTCATCACAATGCTCCATGACCAATATCATCACAATTCTCCATGACCGCAGTCATCACAACGCTCAATATCACCTGACAACACAATGATCCGGGACTCTTGTCATCACAATGCTCCATTCTCTAGTCATCACAATGCTCCATGACCCCTGTCATCACAATACTCCATGAACATTTTCAGCCCAATGCTCCATGACACTTGTCATCACAATGATGCATGCCCTTGTCATCCCAATGCTCCATGACCCCTGTAATCACAATGCTCCGTGACGCTTGTCATCACAGTGCTCCATGACACCTGTCATCACAATGCTCCATGCCTTTGTCAGCAAAATGCTACATGACCTTGTCATTACAATGTTCTATGCACTTGTCATCACAATACTCCATTACCATTGCCATCACAATCCTCCATGAACCTTGGGATCACATTGCTCCATGCCCTTGTCATCACAATGCTCCATGCTCCTTGAAATCAAAATGATCCATGACCTCTGTCATCACAATGCTCCAAACCCTTGTGATCACAATGTTCCATAACACTTGTCATCACAATGCTCCATGATGCCTGTCATCACAATACTCCATGCCCTTTTCATCACAATGCTCCATGACCTTTGTCATCACAATTCTCGATACACTTGTCATCACAATGCTCCCTGACACTTGTCATCAGAATGCTCCTTGAAACCTGTCACAAAAAGGCTCCATGCCTTTTTCATCAAAATGCACCATGCCGTTTTCATCACAATGCTCCATGCCATTGTCATCAAAATACTCCACAAGCTTGTCATCAGAATGCTCCATGTCCCTTGTCATCACAATTTTCCATGCACTTGTCAGCACAATGCTCCCTGACCCTTGTCATCACAATGCTCCAAGCCATTGTCATCACAATGCTCCATTACCTTTGTCATCAGAATCCTCCATGACACTTGGCATCACAATGCTCCATGGCATTGTCATCACAATGGGCCATTACATATGTCATCACAATGCTCCCTGACACCTGTCTTCACAATAATGAATGACCTGGTCATCACAATGCTCCATGCCCTTGTCATCACAATGCGCCATTCCAACTGTCATCGCAATAAGCCATGAAACTTATTAGACCAATGCTCCATGCCTTTGTCATCACAATGCCCCATGCCCTTGTTATCACAATGCTCCATGACCCCTGTCATCACAATGCTCCGTGACTCCAGTCATCACAAGGCTTCATGACCTTTGTCATCACAATGGTCCATGCCCTTGTCATCAACAGTCTCTGTGACCATTTTAACCACAATGCTTCATGAACTTTTCATCACAATGCTCTTTGACCCTTGTCATCACAATGTTCTATGCCTTTCTCAGCACAATGCTCCATGACCCTTGTCATCACAATGCTCCATGCGCTTGTCAGCACAATGCTCCATGACCCATGTCATCACAATGCACCATGCGCTTGCCGTCACAGTGCTCCACAATCTTGTCATCACAATGCTCCATAAACCTTGTCATCACAATGCTCCATGCACTTCAAATCAAAATGCTCTCTCACCACTGATATCACAATGTTACATCACTATTCATCACAATACTCCCTCAACCCTGTCATCACAATGTTCCATGACTCCTGTCATCACAATGCTACATGCACTTATCATCACAATGTTCGATGATCCCTGACATCACAATGTTCCATAACCCCTGTCTTCAAAATGCTCCATGACCCTTTTCATCAAAATGCTCCATGACCCCTGACATCACAATGTTACATAACGCCTCTCATCAAAATGTTCCATGACCCTTTTCATCAAATTGGTCCATGACAATGTCATCACAATGCTCCCTGCCCTTCTCATCACAATGCACCACGCCCTTGTCATCAAAATGCTCCATGACCTTTGTCATCACAAAGCTCCATGACCCTTGGCATCACAATGCTCCATGCCGTTATCATCACAATACTCCATGAAACCTCTCATCACATTGTTCCATGCAATTGTCATCACAAAGCTCCATGGTGCTTGTCATCACACTGCTCGATGCCCTTCTCATCACAATGCTCCATGCCCTTGTCATTACAATCCTCCATGACCCATGGATCACTGTGTTCCGTGCCCTTGTCATCACAATGCTCCATGCCCAATCTCATCACAATAATCCATGAAACTTTTCAGACTAATGTTCCATGCCCTTGTCATCACAATGCTCCATTACCCCTGTCATAACAATGCTCCATGACCCCTGCCATCACAACGTTCCACGGCCTTGTCATCACAAGGCTCCATGACCCTTGTCATCACAATGCTCCAAGACCCCTGTAATCACAGTGCTACATGCCCTTGTCATCACAAAGCTCCATGATGCATGTCATCAAAATGCTCCATGCCCTTGCCATCACAATGCTCCATGACCCCTGCCATCACAATGCTCCATGACCCCTGCCATCAAGATGTTCCATGGCCTTGTCAACACAAGGCTCCATGACCCTTCTCATCACAATGCTCCAAGACCCCTGTAATCACAATGCTCCATGTCCCTTTTTATCTCAATGATCCATGAACCCTGTCATCACAATGCACCATGCCCATCATCATAATGCTTCAGGCTATTGTCATCACAATGAAATCAAAATGCTCCATGACCTCTGTCATAACACTGCTCCAAACCCTTGTGATCACAATATTCCATAACACTTGTCATCACAATGCCCCATGATGCTCGTCATCACAATTATCTATGGTCTTCTCATCACAATGCTCCATGACCTTTGTCATCACAATGCTCAATACACTTGTCATCAAAATGCTCCCAGACACTTGTTCTCTGTATGCTCCTTGAACCCTGTCATGACAAGGCTCCATGCCTTTTTCATCACAATGATCCATGCCTTTTTCATCACAATGCTCCAAGACGCCTGTAATTACAATGCTCCATGCCCTTGTCATCACAAAGCTCAATGACGCATGTCATCAGACTGCTCCTTGGCCTTCTCATCACAATGCTCCATGCCCTTGTCATCACAATTTTCCAAGACACTCTAATCACAACGCTCCATGCCCCTTTTCATCAGTATGCTCCATGAGACTTGTCTCACAAGGCTCCATGGTTTTCTCATCACAATGCTCCAGCACCTTGTCATCACAATGCTTCACGACCTTGTCATGAAAATTTTCAATGGCCCTTGTCATCATAATGCTCCAAGCCCTAGTCATCACAATGCTCCATTATATTTGTCATCACAATCCTCCATTACATTTGGCATCACAATGCTCCATGCCATTGTCATCGCAATGGACCATGACATATGTCATCACAATGCTCCCTGACACCTGTCTTCACAATACTCCATGACCTTCTCATCACAATGCCCCATGCCCTTGTCATCACAATGCCCCATGCCCACTGTCATCACAATAATCTATTAAACTTGTCAGACCAATGCTCCATGCCCCTGTCATCACAATGCTCCATGCCCTTGTCATCACAATGCTCCATGAACCCTGTCATCACAATGCTCTGTGACTCCAGTCATCACAATGCTTCATAACATTTGTCATCACAGTGGTCCATGCCCACATCATCACAAGGCTCTGTGACCTTTGTAACCACAATACTCCATGAACTTTTCATCACAATGCTCCGTGACCCTTGTCATCACAATGCTCCATGCCTTTGTCAGAACAATGCTCCATGACCCTTGTCATCACAATGTGCCACGTGATTTTCATCACAACGGTCCACAACCTTGTCATTGTAATGCTCCATAAACCTTGTAATCACAATGCTCCATGCACTTCTCATCAAAATGCTCTCTCAACAGAGATATCACAATGTTCCATCACTAGTCATCACAATACTCCCTCACCCCTGTAATCACAATGTTCCATGACCCCTGTCATCACAATGCTACATCCCCTTATCATCACAATGTTCCATGACCCCTGACATCACAATGTTCCATAACCCCTGTCATCAAAATGCTCCATGACCCTTTTCATCCCAAAGCTCCATGACCCCTGACATCACAATGTTCTATAACCCCTGTCATCAAAATGTTCCATTACACTTTTCATCAAATTGCTGCATGACCCTGTCATCAAAATGCTCCCTGCCCTTCTCATCACAATGCACCACGCCCTTGACATCAAAATGCTCCATGACTTTTGGCATCACAAAGCTCCATAACCCTTGGAATCACAATGTTCCATGAACCCTCTCATCACATTTTTCCATGCCCTTGTCATCACAAAGCTCCATGACGCTTGTAAAAACAATGTTCGATGCCCTTCTCATCACAATGCTCCAAGCCCTTGTCATTACAATCCTCCATGATCCATGGATCACAGTGTTCCGTGACCTTGTCATCACAATGCTCCATGCCCACTCTCATCACAATAATCCATGAAACTTTTCAGACCAATGCTCCATGCCCTTCTCATCACAATGCTCCATTACCCCTGTCATAACAATGCTCCATGACCCCTGCCATCACAATGTTCCACACCATTGTCATCACAAGGCTCCATGACCCTTGTCATCACAATGCTCCAAGACCCCTGTAATCACAATGCTCCATGCCCTTGTCATCACAAAGCTCAATGACGCATGTCATCAGAATGCTCCATGGCCTTCTCATCACAATGCTCCTTGCCCTTGTCATCACAATGCTCCAAGACCCCTGTAATCACAATGCTCCATGCCCCTTTTCATCTCAATGCTCCATGAAAGCTGTCATCACAATGCACCATGCCATCACCATAATGCTTCAGGCTATTTTCATCACAATGAAATCAAAATGGTCCATGACCTCTTTCATCACAATGCTCCAAACCCTTGTGATCACAATGTTCAATAAAACTTATCATCACAACACACCATGACGCTCATCATCACAATTATCCATGGTCTTCTCATCACAATGCTCCATGACCTTTGTCATCACAATTCTCAATACACTTGTCATCACAATGCTCCCTGATACTTGTCATCAGTATGCTCATTGAACCCTGTCATGACAAGTCTCCATGCCTTTTTCATCACAATGATCCATGCCATTTTCATCACAATGCTCCATGCCCTTGTCAGCACAAAGCTCCATGACGCATGTCATCAGAATGCTCCATGGCCTTCTCATCACAATGCTCCATGCCCTTGTCATCACAATGCTCCAAGACCCCTGTAATCACAATGCTCCATGCCCCTTTTCATCAGAATGTTCCATGAGAATTGTCATCACAAAGCTCCATGGACTTCCCATCACAATGCTCCAGGACCTTGTCATCACAGTGCTCAATTCCCTTCTCATTACAATGCTCCATGACCCCTGTCATCACAATACTCCATGAACATTTTCAGCCCAATGCTTCATGACCTTCTCATCACAATGCTCCATGACCCATATCATCACAGTCCTCCATGACCACTGTCATCACAACTCTCCATGACCCCTGACAACACAATGATCCGGGACTCTTGTCATCACAATGCTCCATTCCCTTGTCATCACAATGCTCCATGAACATTTTCAGCCCAATGCTCCATGACACTTGTCATCACAATGATCCATGCCCTTGTCATCCCAATGCTCCATGACCCCTGTAATCACAATGCTCCGTGACGCTTATCATCACAGTGCTCCATGACCCTTATCATCACAATTCTCCATGCCTGTGTCATCAAAATCCTACATGACCTTGTCATCACAATGCTCCATGAGCTTGTCATCACAATACTCCATTACCATTTTCATCACAATCCTCCATGAACCTTGGGATCACATTGCTCCATGCCCTTGTCATCACAATGCTCCATGCTCCTTGAAATCAAAATGGTCCATGACCTCTGTCATCACAATGCTCCAACCCCTTGTGATCACAATGTTCCATAACACTTGTCATCACAACACTCCATGATGACTGTCATGACAATACTCCATGCACTTGTCGTCACAATGCTCCATGACCTTTGTCATCACAATTCTCAATACACTTGTCATCACAATGCTCCCTGACACTTGTCGTCAGAATACTCCTTGAACACTGTCATGAAAAGGCTCCATGCATTTTTCATCAGAATGCTCCATGCCCTTGTCATCACAACGCTCCAGGTCATTGTCATCACAATACTCCACAAACTTGTCATCAGAATGCTCCATGATCATTGTCTTCAGAATGCTCCATGACCCCTGTCATCACAATGCTCCATACCCCTTGTCATTACAGTGTTCCATGACGCTCGTCATCACAATTATCCATGGTCTTCTCATCACAATGCTCCACGGTCTTGCCATCACAATGCTCCATGCCTTGGTCATCACGATGCTCCATGTCCCCAGTCATCACAATGCTCCATGACCCCTGTCATCACAAAGCTCCATACCCCTTGTCATTACAGTGCTCCATGACGCTCGTCATCACAATTATCCATGGTCTTCTCATCACAATGCTCCACGGTCTTGCCATCACAATGCTCCATGCCCTGGTCATCACAATGCTCCATGTCCCCTGTCATCACAATTCTCCACGTTCTTGGCATCACTATGCTCCATGATACTTCTCATCACAGTTTTACATGTTTCGTCATCACAATTCTCTATGCACTTGTCATCGCAATGCTCCATGACCCCTGTCATAGCAAGCTCCATGTGATTGTCATCACAATGCTTCATGAACATGTCATCAAAATTCTCAATGGCCCTTGTTATCACAATGCTCCATGACCCTTGTCATCACAATGCTCCAAGCCCTGGTCATCAAAATGCTCCATTACCTTTGTCACCACAATCCTCCATGACACTTGGCATCACAATGCTACATTCCATTGTCATTGCAATAGACCATGACATATGTCATCACAATGCTCCCTGACACTCTTCTTCACAATACTCCATGACCTTCTCATCACAATGCCCCATGCCCTTGTCATCACAATGCGCCATGCCCACTGTCATCACAATAATCCATGAAACTTGTCAGAAAAATGCTCCATGACCCTGTCATCACAAGGCTCCATGCCCTTTCATCGCAATGCTCTATGACCCCTGTCATCACAATGCTCCGTGACTCCAGTTATCACAATGCTTCATGACCTTTGTCATCACAATGGTCCATGACTTCGTCATCACAAGGCTCTGTGACCTTTGTGACCACAACACTCCATGAACATTTCATCACAATGCTCGGTGACCCTTGTCATCACAATGTTCCATGCCTTTTTCAGCACATTACTCCATGACACATGGCATCAAATGTGCCATGCGCTTGTCATCACAATGCTCCACATCGTTGTCATCACAATGCTCCACAAACCTTGTCATCACAATGCTCCATGCGTTTGTCAGCACAATGATCCATGACCCATGTCATCACAATGTGCCCTGCGTTTCTCATCACAATGCTCCACAGCCTTGCATCACAATGCTCCATGCACCTCTCATCAAAATGCTCTCTCACCACTGATATCACAATGTTCCATCACTAGTCAACACAATATTCCCTCCACACTGTCATCCCAATGTTCCATGACCCTTGTCACAACAATGCTACATGCTCTTATCATCACAATGCTACATGACCCCTGACATCACAATGTTCCATAACCCCTGTCATCACAATGCTCCATGACCCTTTTCAACACAATGCTCCATGACCCCTAACATCACAATGTTCCATAAACACTGTCATCAAAATGTTCCATGACCCTTTTCATCCAATTGCTCCATGACCCTGTCATCACAATGCTCCCTGCCCTTCTCATCACAATGCACCACGCTCTTGTCATCAAAATGCTCCATGGCCTATGTCATCACAACGCTCCATGACCCTTGGAATCACAATGCTCCATGCCATTGTCATCACAAAGCTCCATGAAACCTCTCATCACATTGCTCCATGCCGTTGTCATCACAAAGCTCCATGACGCTTGTCATCACAATGCTCCATGCCCTTGTCATTGCAATCTCCATAACACATGTATCACTGTGTTCCGTGCCCTTGTCATCACAATGCTCCATGCTCACTCTCATCACAATAATCCATGAAACTTTTCAGACCAATGCTCCATGCCCTTGTCATCACAATGCTCCATTACACCTGTCATAACAATGCTCCATGACCCCTGCCATCACAATGTTCTACGGCCTTGTCATCACAAGACTCCATGGCCCTTGTCATCACAATGCTCCAAGACCCATGTAATCACAATGCTCCATGCCCATGTCATCACAAAGCTCCCTGACACATGTCATCAGAATGCTCCATGGCCTTCTCATCACAATACTCCATGCCCTTGTCATCACAATGCTCCGAGACCCTTGTTATTACAATGATCCATGCCTCTTTGCATCTCAATGCTCCATGAACCCTGTCATCACAATGCACCATGCCCATCATCATAATGCTTCATGCTATTGTCATCACAATGAAATCAAAATTCTCCATGACCTCTCTCATCACAATGCTCCAAACCCTTGTGATCACAATGTTCCATAACACTTGTCATCACAACCCCCCATGACGCTGGTCATCACAATTATCCATGGACTTCTCATCACAATGCTCCATGACCTTTGTCATCACAATTCTCAATACACTTGTCATCACAATGCTCCCTGATACTTGTCATCAGTATGCTCATTGAACCCTGTCATGACAAGTCTCCATGCCTTTTTCATCACAATGATCCATGCCCTTTCCATCACAATGCTCCATGCCCTTGTCATCACAATACTCCACAAACTTGTCATCAGAGTTCTCCGTGACACTTTTCATCTCAATGATCCATGACCCCTGTCATCACAATGCTCCATGACACCTGTCATCACAATGCTCCATACCCCTTGTCATTACAGTGCTCCATGATGTTCGTCACCACAATTATCCATGGTCTTCTCATCACAGTGCTCCACGGTCTCGCCATCACAATGCTCCATGCCCTGGTCATCACAATGCTCCATGTCCCCAGTCATCACAATGCTCCATGACCCCTGTCATCACAATGCTCCATACCGCTTGTCATTACAGTGCTCCATGACACTCGTAATCACAATTGTCCATGGTCTTCTCATCACAATGCTCCACGCCCTTGTCATCAAAATGCTCCATGAACCTTGTCATCACAGTGCTCCATGACCACTGTCATAACAATGCTCCATGACCCCTGTCATCACAAGGCTCCATACCACTTGTCATTACAGTGCTCCATGACGCTCCTCATCACAATTATCCATGGTCTTCTCATCACAATGCTCCACGGTCTTGCCATCACAGTGCTCCATGCCTTGGGCATCACAATGCTCCATGTCCCCGGTCATCACAATGCTCCATGACCACAGTCATCACAATGCTCTATACCCCTTGTCATTACAGTGCTCCATGACACTCGTCATCACAATTATCCATGATCTTCTCATCACAGTGCTCCACGACCTTGCCATCACAAGGCTCCATGCCCTGGTCATCACAATGCTCCATGTCCCCAGTCATCACAATGCTCCATGTCCCCGGTCATCACAATGCTCCATGACCACTGTCATCACAATGCTCTATACCCCTTGTCATTACAGTGTTCCATGACGCTCGTCATCACAATTATCCATGGTCTTCTCATCACAGTGCTCCACGGTCTTGCCATCACAATGCTCCATGCCCTCGTCATCACAATGCTCCATGTCCCCTTTCATCACAATTCTCCACGTTCTTGGCATCACTATGCTCCATGATACTTCTCATCACAGTGTTACATATTTGTCATCACATTTCTCTATGCACTTGTCATCGCAATGCTCCATGACACCTGTCATAGCAAGCTCCATGTGATTGTCATCACAATGCTTCATGAACATGTCATCAAAATTCTCAATGGCCCTTGTTATCACAATGCTCCATGACCCTTGTCATCACAATGCTCCAAGCCCTTGTCATCAAAATGCTCCATTACCTTTGTCATCACAATCCTCCATGACACTTGGCATCACAATGCTACATTCCATTGTCATTGCAATAGACCATGACATATGTCATCACAATGCTCCCTGACACCCTTCTTCACAATACTCCATGACCTTCTCATCACAATGCTCCATGCCCTTGTCATCACAATGCACCATGCCCACTGTCATCACAATAATCCATGAAACTTGTCAGAAAAATGCTCCATGACCCTGTCATCACAATGCTCCATGCTCTTTCATCACAATGCTCTATGACCCCTGTCATCACAATGCTCCATGACTCCAGTCATCACAATGCTTCATGACCTTTGTCATCACAGTGGTCCATGACCTCGTCATCACAAGGCTCTGTGACCTTTGTGACCACAACACTCCATGAACATTTCATCACAATGCTCAGTGACCCTTGTCATCACAATGCTCCATGCCTTTGTCAGCACATTACTCCATGACACATGGCATCAAATGTGCCATGCGCTTGTCATCACAATGCTCCACATCGTTGTCATCACAATGCTCTATAAACCTTGTCATCACAATGCTCCATGCGTTTGTCAGCACAATGTTCCATGACCCATATCATCACAATGTGCCCTGCGTTTCTCATCACAATGCTCCACAGCCTTGTCATCACAATGTTCCATGCACCTCTCATCAAAATGCTCTCTCACCACTGATATCACAATGTTCCATCACTAGTCAACACAATACTCCCTCCACCCTGTCATCCCAATGTTCCATGACCCTTGTCACAACAATGCTACATGCTCTTATCATCACAATGCTACATGACCCCTGACATCACAATGTTCCATAACCCCTGTCATCACAATGCTCCATGACCCTTTTCATCACAATGCTCCATGACCCCTAACATCACAATGTTCCATAAACACTGTCATCAAAATGTTCCATGACCCTTTTCATCCAATTGCTCCATGACCCTGTCATCACAATTCTCCCTGCCCTTCTCATCACAATGCACCACGCCCTTGTCATCAAAATGCTCCATGGCCTATGTCATCACAAAGCTCCATGACCCTTGGAATCACAATGCTCCATGCCATTGTCATCACAAAGCTCCATGAAACCTCTCATCACATTGCTCCATGCCGTTGTCATCACAAAGCTCCATGACGCTTGTCATCACAATGCTCCATGCCCTTGTCATTGCAATCCTCCATGACACATGTATCACTGTGTTCCATGCCCTTGTCATCACAATGCTCCATGCTCACTCTCATCACAATAATCCATGAAACTTTTCAGACCAATGCTCCATGCCCTTGTCATCACAATGCTCCATTACACCTTTCATAACAATGCTCCATGACCCCTGCCATCACAATGTTCTACGGCCTTGTCATCACAAGACTCCATGGCCCTTGTCATCACAATGCTCCAAGACCCCTGTAATCACAATGCTCCATGCCCATGTCATCACAAAGCTCCCTGACGCATGTCATCAGAATGCTCCATGGCCTTCTCATCACAATACTCCATGCCCTTGTCATCACAATGATCCAAGAACCTTGTTATTACAATGATCCATGCCTCTTTGCATCTCAATGCTCCATGAACCCTGTCATCACAATGCACCATGCCCATCATCATAATGCTTCATGCTATTGTCATCACAATGAAATCAAAATTCTCCATGACCTCTCCCATCACAATGCTCCAAACCCTTGTGATCACAATGTTCATAACACTTGTCATCACAACGCCCCATGACGCTGGTCATCACAATTATCCATGGACTTCTCATCACAATGCTCCATGACCTTTGTCATCACAATTCTCAATACACTTGTCATCACAATGCTCCCTGACACTTGTCATCAGTATGCTCATTGAACCCTGTCATGACAAGTCTCCATGCCTTTTTCATCACAATGATCCATGCCCTTTTCATTCCAATGCTTTATGCCATTGTCATCACAATACTCCACAAGCTTTTCATCAGAATGCTTCGTGACCCTTGTCATCTCAATGATCCATGACCCCTGTCATCACAATGCTCCATGACACCTGTCATCACAATGCTCCATACCCCTTGTCATTACAGTGCTCCATGATGTTCGTCATCACAATTATCCATGGTCTTCTCATCACAGTGCTCCACGGTCTTGCCATCACAATGCTCCATGCCCTGGTCATCACAATGCTCCATGTCCCCAGTCATCACAATGCTCCATGACCCCTGTCATCACAATGCTCCATACTGCTTGTCATTACAGTGCTCCATGACACTCATAATCACAATTGTCCATGGTCTTCTCATCACAATGCTCCACGCCCTTGTCATCAAAATGCTCCATGGCCTATGTCATCACAAAGCTCCATGACCCTTGGAATCACAATGCTCCATGCCATTGTCATCACAAAGCTCCATGAAACCTCTCATCACATTGCTCCATGCCGTTGTCATCACAAAGCTCCATGACGCTTGTCATCACAATGCTCCATGCCCTTGTCATTGCAATCCTCCATGACACATGTATCACTGTGTTCCATGCCCTTGTCATCACAATGCTCCATGCTCACTCTCATCACAATAATCCATGAAACTTTTCAGACCAATGCTCCATGCCCTTGTCATCACAATGCTCCATTACACCTTTCATAACAATGCTCCATGACCCCTGCCATCACAATGTTCTACGGCCTTGTCATCACAAGACTCCATGGCCCTTGTCATCACAATGCTCCAAGACCCCTGTAATCACAATGCTCCATGCCCATGTCATCACAAAGCTCCCTGACGCATGTCATCAGAATGCTCCATGGCCTTCTCATCACAATACTCCATGCCCTTGTCATCACAATGATCCAAGAACCTTGTTATTACAATGATCCATGCCTCTTTGCATCTCAATGCTCCATGAACCCTGTCATCACAATGCACCATGCCCATCATCATAATGCTTCATGCTATTGTCATCACAATGAAATCAAAATTCTCCATGACCTCTCCCATCACAATGCTCCAAACCCTTGTGATCACAATGTTCATAACACTTGTCATCACAACGCCCCATGACGCTGGTCATCACAATTATCCATGGACTTCTCATCACAATGCTCCATGACCTTTGTCATCACAATTCTCAATACACTTGTCATCACAATGCTCCCTGACACTTGTCATCAGTATGCTCATTGAACCCTGTCATGACAAGTCTCCATGCCTTTTTCATCACAATGATCCATGCCCTTTTCATTCCAATGCTTTATGCCATTGTCATCACAATACTCCACAAGCTTTTCATCAGAATGCTTCGTGACCCTTGTCATCTCAATGATCCATGACCCCTGTCATCACAATGCTCCATGACACCTGTCATCACAATGCTCCATACCCCTTGTCATTACAGTGCTCCATGATGTTCGTCATCACAATTATCCATGGTCTTCTCATCACAGTGCTCCACGGTCTTGCCATCACAATGCTCCATGCCCTGGTCATCACAATGCTCCATGTCCCCAGTCATCACAATGCTCCATGACCCCTGTCATCACAATGCTCCATACTGCTTGTCATTACAGTGCTCCATGACACTCATAATCACAATTGTCCATGGTCTTCTCATCACAATGCTCCACGCCCTTGTCATCAAAATGTTCCATGACCCTTGTCATCAGAATGCTCCATGACCACTGTCATAACAATGCTCCATGACCCCTGTCATCACAAGGCTCCATACCACTTGTCATTACAGTGTTCCATGATGCTCCTCATCACAATTATCCATGGTCTTCTCATCACAATGCTCAACGGTCTTGCCATCACAGTGCTCCATGCCTTGGGCATCACAATGCTCCATGTCCCCGGTCATCACAGTGCTCCATGACCACTGTCATCACAATCCTCTATACCCCTTGTCATTACAGTGCTCCATGACACTCGTAATCACAATTGTCCATGGTCTTCTCATCACAATGCTCCACGCCCTTGTCATCAAAATGCTCCATGACCCTTGTCATCACAATGCTCCATGACCACTGTCATAACAATGCTCCATGACCCCTGTCATCACAAGGCTCCATACCACTTGTCATTACAGTGTTCCATGATGCTCCTCATCACAATTATCCATGGTCTTCTCATCACAATGCTCCACGGTCTTGCCATCACAGTGCTCCATGCCTTGGGCATCACAATGCTCCATGTCCCCGGTCATCACAATGCTCCATGACCACTGTCATCACAATGCTCTATACCCCTTGTCATTAGAGTGCTCCATGACCCTCGTCATCACAATTATCCATGGTCTTCTCATCACAATGCTCCACGATCTTGCCATCGCAATGCTCCATGCCCTGGTCATCACAATGCTCCATGTCCCCTGTCATCACAATTGTCCACGATCTTGGCATCACTATGCTCCATGACACTTCTCATCACAGTGTTACATGCTTTGTCATCACAATTCTCTATGCACTTGTCATCGCAATGCTCCATGACCCCGTCATATCAAGCTCCATGTGCTTGTCATCACAATACTCCATGCCCTTGTTGTCACAATTCTCCATGACCTTTGTCATCACAATGCTCCCTGACACTTGTCGTCAGAATGCTCCCTGAAAACTGTCATGAAAAGGCTCCATGTCTTTTTCATCACAATGCCCCATGTCATTTTCATCAAAATGCTCCATGTCATTGTCATCAAAATACTCCACAAGCTTGTCATCAGAATGCTCCATGAACCTTGTCATCACAATGCTCCATGACCCCTGTTATCACAATGCTCCATACCACTTGTCATTACAGTGCTCCATGACGCTCATCATCACAATTATCCATGGTCTTCTCATCACAATGCTCCACGGTCTTGCCATCACAATACTCCATGCCCTGGTCATTACAATGCTCCATGTCCCCTGTCATCACAATTCTCCACATTCTTGGCATCACTGTGCTCCATGATGCTTTTCATCACAGTGTTACATGCTTTGTCATCACAATTCTCTATGCACTTGTCATCGCAATGCTCCAAGACCCCTGTAATCACAATGCTCCATGGCACTTTTCATCAGAATGCTCCATGAGACTTGTCATCACAAGGCTCCATGGTCTTCTCATCACAATGCTACAGGACATTGTCATCAAAATGCCCCATTCCCTTATCATCACAATGCTCCATGACCCCTGTCATCACAATACTCCATGAACATTTTCAGCCCAATGCTCCATGACCTTCTCATCACAATGCTCCATGAGCAATATCATCACCACTCTCCATGACCACAGTCATCACAACGCTCAATATCACCTGACAACACAATGATCCGGGACTCTTGTCATCACAATGCTCCATTCCCTAGTCATCACAATGCTCCATGACCCCTGTCATCACAATACTCCATGAACATTTTCAGCCCAATGCTCCATGACACTTGTCATCACAATGATGCATGCCCTTGTCATCCCAATGCTCCATGACCCCTGTAATCACAATGCTCCGTGACGCTTGTCATCACAGTGCTCCATGACACCTGTCATCACAATGCTCCATGCCTTTGTCAGCAAAATGCTACATGACCTTGTCATTACAATGTTCTATGCACTTGTCATCACAATACTCCATTACCATTGCCATCACAATCCTCCATGAACCTTGGGATCACATTGCTCCATGCCCTTGTCATCACAATGCTCCATGCTCCTTGAAATCAAAATGATCCATGACCTCTGTCATCACAATGCTCCAAACCCTTGTGATCACAATGTTCCATAACACTTGTCATCACAATGCTCCATGATGCCTGTCATCACAATACTCCATGCCCTTTTCATCACAATGCTCCATGACCTTTGTCATCACAATTCTCGATACACTTGTCATCACAATGCTCCCTGACACTTGTCATCAGAATGCTCCTTGAACCCTGTCACAAAAAGGCTCCATGCCTTTTTCATCAAAATGCACCATGCCATTTTCAACACAATGCTCCATGCCATTGTCATCAAAATACTCCACAAGCTTGTCATCAGAATGCTCCATGTCCCTTGTCATCACAATTTTCCATGCACTTGTCAGCACAATGCTCCCTGACCCTTGTCATCACAATGCTCCAAGCCATTGTCATCACAATGCTCCATTACCTTTGTCATCAGAATCCTCCATGACACTTGGCATCACAATGCTCCATGGCATTGTCATCACAATGGGCCATTACATATGTCATCACAATGCTCCCTGACACCTGTCTTCACAATAATGAATGACCTGGTCATCACAATGCTCCATGCCCTTGTCATCACAATGCGCCATTCCAACTGTCATCGCAATAAGGCATGAAACTTATTAGACCAATGCTCCATGCCCTTGTCATCACAATGCCCCAAGCCCTTGTTATCACAATGCTCCATGACCCCTGTTATGACAATGCTCCGTGACTCCAGTCATCACAAGGCTTCATGACCTTTGTCATCACAGTGGTCCATGCCCTTGTCATCAACAGTCTCTGTGACCATTTTAACCACAATGCTTCATGACCTTCTCATCACAATGCTCTTTGACCCTTGTCATCACAATGCTCTATGCCTTTCTCAGCACAATGCTCCATGACCATTGTCATTACAATGCTCCATGCGCTTGTCAGCACAATGCTCCATGACCCATGTCATCACAATGCACCATGCGCTTGCCGTCACAGTGCTCCACAATCTTGTCATCACAATGCTCCATAAACCTTGTCATCACAATGCTCCATGCACTTCAAATCAAAATGCTTTCTCACCACTGATATCACAATGTTACATCACTATTCATCACAATACTCCCTCAACCCTGTCATCACAATGTTCCATGACTCCTGTCATCACAATGCTACATGCACTTATCATCACAATGTTCGATGATCCCTGACATCACAATGTTTCATAACCCCTGTCATCAAAATGCTCCATGACCCTTTTCATCAAAATGCTCCATGACCCCTGACATCAAATTGTTACATAACGCCTCTCATCAAAATGTTCCATGACCCTTTTCATCAAATTGGTCCATGACAATGTCATCACAGTGCTCCCTGCCCTTCTCATCACAATGCACCACGCCCTTGTCATCAAAATGCTCCATGACCCTTGGCATCACAATGCTCCATGCCATTGTCATCACAATACTCCATGAAACCTCTCATCACATTGTTCCATGCAATTGTCATCAAAAAGCTCCATGGTGCTTGTCATCACACTGCTCGATGCCCTTCTCATCACAATGCTCCATGCCCTTGTCATTACAATCCTCCATGACCCATGGATCACTGTGTTCCGTGCCCTTGTCATCACAATGCTCCATGCCCACTCTCATCACAATAATCCATGAAACTTTTCAGACAAATGTTCCATGCCCTTGTCATCACAATGCTCCATTACCCCTGTCATAATAATGCTCCATGAACACTGCCATCACAACGTTCCACGGCCTTGTCATCACAAGGCTCCATGACCCTTGTCATCACAATGCTCCAAGACACCTGTAATCACAGGGCTACATGCCCTTGTCATCACAGAGCTCCATGATGCATGTCATCAGAATGCTCCATGCCCTTGCCATCACAATGCTCCATTACCCCTGTGATAACAATGCTCCATGATCCCTGCCATCACGATGTTCCATGGCCTTGTCATCACAAGGCTCCATGACCCTTCTCATCACAATGCTCCAAGACCCCTGTAATCACAATGCTCCATGCCCTTGTCATCACAAAGCTCAATGACACATGTCATCAGAATGCTCCATGGCCTTCTCATCACAATGCTCCTTGCCCTTGTCATCACAATGCTCCAAGACCCCTGTAATCACAATGCTCCATGCCTCTTTTCATCTCAATGCTCCATGAACGCTGTCATCACAATGCACCATGCCCATCACCATAATGCTTCAGGCTATTGTCATCACAATGAAATCAAAATGCTCCATGACCTCTGTCATCACAATGCTCCAAACCCTTGTGATAACAATGTTCCATAAAACTTATCATCACAACACCCCATGACGCTCATCATCAAAATTATCCATGGTCTTCTCATCACAATGCTCCATGAACTTTGTCATCACAATGCTCATTACACTTGTCATCACAATGCTCCGTGACACTTGTCGTCAGTATGCTCCTAGAACCCTGTCATGACAAGGCTCCATGCCTTTTTCATAACAATGATCCATGCCATTTTCATCACAATGCTCCATGCCCTTGTCAGCACAAAGCTCCATGACGCATGTCATCAGAATGCTCCATGGCCTTCTCATCACAATACTCCATGCCCTTGTCATCACAATGCTCCAAGACCCCTGTAATCACAATGCTCCATGCCCCTTTTCATCAGAATGTTCCATGAGAATTGTCATCACAAGGCTCCATGGACTTCCCATCACAATGCTCCAGGACCTTGTCATCACAGTGCTCAATTCCCTTCTCATTACAATGCTCCATGACCCCTGTCATCACAATACTCCATGAACATTTTCAGCCCAATGCTTCATGACCTTCTCATCACAATGCTCCATGACCCATATCATCACAATCCTCCATGACCACTGTCATCACAACACTCCATGACCCCTGACAACACAATGATCCGGGACTCTTGTCATCACAATGCTCCATTCCCTTGTCATCACAATGCTCCATGAACATTTTCAGCCCAATGCTCCATGACACTTGTCATCACAGTGATCCATGCCCTTGTCATCCCAATGCTCCATGACCCCTGTAATCACAATGCTCCGTGACGCTTATCATCACAGTGCTCCATGACCCTTATCATCACAATTCTCCATGCCTGTGTCATCAAAATCCTACATGACCTTGTCATCACAATGCTCCATGAGCTTGTCATCACAATACTCCATTACCATTTTCATCACAATCCTCCATGAACCTTGGGATCACATTGCTCCATGCCTTTGTCATCACAATGCTCCATGCTCCTTGAAATCAAAATGGTCCATGACCTCTGTCATCACAATGCTCCAACCCCTTGTGATCACAATGTTCCATAACACTTGAAATCACAACAATCCATGATGACTGTCATGACAATACTCCATGCACTTGTCGTCACAATGCTCCATGACCTTTGTCATCACAATTCTCAATACACTTGTCATCACAATGCTCCCTGACACTTGTCATCAGAATACTCCTTGAACACTGTCATGAAAATGCTCCATGCCTTTTTCATAAGAATGCTCCATGGCCTTTTCATCACAACGCTCCATGTCATTGTCATCACAATACTCCACAAGCTTGTCATCAGAATGCTCCCTGATCATTGTCTTCAGAATGCTCCATGACCCCTGTCATCACAATGCTCCATACCCCTTGTCATTACAGTGTTCCATGACGCTCGTCATCACAATTATCCATGGACTTCTCATCACAATGCTCCATGACCTTTGTAATCACAATTCTCAATACACTTGTCATCACAATGCTCCCTGATACTTGTCATCAGTTTGCTCATTGAAACCTGTCATGACAAGTCTCCATGCCTTTTTCATCACAATGATACATGCCCTTTTCATCACAATGCTCCATGCCATTGTCATCACAATACTCCACAAGCTTGTCATCAGAATGCTCCGTGACACTTTTCATCTCAATGATCCATGACCCCTGTCATCACAATGCTCCATGACACCTGTCATCACAATGCTCCATGCCCCTTGTCATTACAGTGCTCCATGATGTTCGTCATCACAATTATCCATGGTCTTCTCATCACAGTGCTCCACTGTCTTGCCATCACAATGTTCCATGCCCTGGTCATCACAATGCTCCATGGCCCCAGTCATCACAATGCTCCATGACCCTGTCATCACAATGCTCCATACCACTTGTCATTACAGTGCTCCATGACACTCGTAATCACAATTGTCCATGGTCTTCTCATCACAATGCTCCACGCCCTTGTCATCAAAATGCTCCATGACCCTTGTCATCACAATGCTCCATGACCACTGTCATAACAATGCTCCATGACCCCTGTCATCACAAGGCTCCATACCACTTGTCATTACAGTGCTCCATGACGCTCCTCATCACAATTATCCATGGTCTTCTCATCACAATGCTCCACGGTCTTGCCATCACAGTGCTCCATGCCTTGGGCATCACAATGCTCCATGTCCCCGGTCATCACAATGCTCCATGACCACTGTCATCACAATGCTCTATACCCCTTGTCATTACAGTGCTCCATGACCCTCGTCATCACAATTATCCATGATCTTCTCATCACAGTGCTCCACGATCTTGCCATCACAAGGCTCCATGCCCTGGTCATCACAATGCTCCATGTCCCCAGTCATCACAATGCTCCATGACCCCTGTCATCACAATGCTCCATACCCCTTGTCATTACAGTGCTCCATGACGCTCGTCATCACAATTGTCCATGGTATTCTCATCACAGTGCTCCACGGTCTTGCCATCACAATGCTCCATGTCCCCTGTCATCACAATTCTCCACGTTCTTGGCATCACTATGCTCCATGATACTTCTCATCACAGTGTTACATGTTTTGTCATCACAATTCTCTATGCACTTGTCATCGCAATGCTCCATGACCCCTGTCATAGCAAGCTCCATGTGATTGTCATCACAATGCTTCATGAACATGTCATCAAAATTCTCAATGGCCCTTGTTATCACAATGCTCCATGACCCTTGTCATCACAGTGCTCCAAGCCCTTGTCATCAAAATGCTGCATTACCTTTGTCATCACAATCCTCCATGACACTTGGCATCACAATGCTACATTCCATTGTCATTGCAATAGACCATGACATATGTCATCACAATGCTCCCTGAAACTCTTCTTCACAATACTCCATGACCTTCTCATCACAATGCTCCATGCCCTTGTCATCACAATGCGCCATGCCCACTGTCATCACAATAATCCCTGAAACTTGTCAAACCAATGCAACATGCCCCTGTCATCACAATGCTCCATGCCCTTTCATCACAATGCTCTATGACCCCTGTCATCACAATGCTCCGTGACTCCAGTCATCACAATGCTTCATGACCTTTGTCATCACAATGGTCCATGCCCTCGTCATCACAAGGCTCTGTAACCTTTGTGACCACAACACTCCATGAACATTTCATCACAATGCTCGGTGACCCTTGTCATCACAATGCTCCATGCCTTTGTCAGCACATTACTCCATGACACATGGCATCAAATGTGCCATGCGCTTGTCATCACAATGCTCCACATCTTTGTCATCGCAATGCTCCATAAACCTTGTCATCACAATGCTCCATGCGTTTGTCAGCACAATGTTCCATGACCCATGTCATCACAATGTGCCCTGCGTTTCTCATCACAATGCTCCACAGCCTTGTCATCACAATGCTCCATGCACCTCTCATCAAAATGCTCTCTCACCACTGATACCACAATGTTCCATCACTAGTCAACACAATACTCCCTCCACCCTGTCATCCCAATGTTCCATGACCCTTGTCACAACAATGCTACATGCTCTTATCATCACAATGCTCCATGACCCCTGACATCACAATGCTCCATGACCCTTTACATCACAATGCTCCATGACCCCTAACATCACAATGTTCCATAAACACTGTCATCAAAATGTTCCATGACCTTTTTCATCCAATTGCTCCATGACCCTGTCATCACAATGCTCCCTGCCCTTCTCATCACAATGCACCACGCTCTTGTCATCAAAATGCTCCATGGCCTATGTCATCACAAAGCTCCATGACCCTTGGAATCACAATGCTCCATGCAATTGTCATCACAAAGATCCATGAAACCTCTCATCACATTGCTCCATGCTGTTGTCATCACAAAGCTCCATGACGCTTGTCATCACAATGCTCCATGCCCTTTTCATTGCAATCCTCCATGACACATGTATCACTGTGTTCCGTGCCCTTGTTATCACAATGCTCCATGCTCACTCTCATCACAATAATCCATGAAACTTTTCACACCAATGCTCCATGCCCTTGTCATCACAATGCTCCATTACACCTGTCATAACAATGCTCCATGACCCCTGCCATCACAATGTTCTACGGCCTTGTCATCACAAGACTCCATGGCCCTTGTCATCACAATTGTCCAAGACCCCTGTAATCACAATGCTCCATGCCCATGTCATCACAAAGCTCCCTGACGCATGTCATCAGAATGCTCCATGGCCTTCTCATCACAATACTCCATGCCCTTGTCATCACAATGCTCCAAGACCCTTGTTATTACAATGATCCATGACTCTTTTCATCTCAATGCTCCATGAACCCTGTCATCACAATGCACCATGCCCATCATCATAATGCTTCATGCTATTGTCATCACAATGAAATCAAAATTCTCCATGACCTCTCTCATCACAATGCTCCAAACCCTTGTGATCACAATGTTCCATAACACTTGTCATCACAACGCCCATGACGCTGGTCATCACAATTATCCATGGACTTCTCATCACAATGCTCCATGACCTTTGTCATCACAATTCTCAATACACTTGTCATCACAATGCTCCCTGACACTTGTCATCAGTATGCTCATTGAACCCTGTCATGACAAGTCTCCATGCCTTTTTCATCACAATGATCCATGCCCTTTTCATCACAATGCTTCATGCCATTGTCATCACAATACTCCACAAGCTTGTCATCAGAATGCTCCGTGACCTTTGTCATCTCAATGATCCATGACCCCTGTCATCACAATGCTCCATGACACCTGTCATCACAATGCTCCATGCCCCTTGTCATTACAGTGCTCCATGATGTTCGTCATCACAATTATCCATGGTCTTCTCATCACAGTGCTCCACGGTCTTGCCATCACAATGCTCCATGCCCTGGTCATCACAATGCTCCATGTCCCCAGTCATCACAATGCTCCATGACCCCTGTCATCACAATGCTCCATACTGCTTGTCATTACAGTGCTCCATGACACTCGTAATCACAATTGTCCATGGTCTTCTCATCACAATGCTCCACGCCCTTGTCATCAAAATGCTCCATGACCCTTGTCATCACAATGCTCCATGACCACTGTCATAACAATGCTCCATGACCCCTGTCATCACAAGGCTCCATACCACTTGTCATTACAGTGCTCCATGACGCTCCTCATCACAATTATCCATGGTCTTCTCATCACAATGCTCCACGGTCTTGCCATCACAGTGCTCCATGCCTTGGGCATCACAATGCTCCATGTCCCCAGTCATCACAATGCTCCATGACCACTGTCATCACAATGCTCTATACCCCTTGTCATTACAGTGCTCCATGACCCTCGTCATTACAATTATCCATGGTCTTCTCATCACAATGCTCCACGATCTTGCCTTCGCAATGCTCCATGCCCAGGTCATCACAATGCTCCATGTCCCCTGTCATCACAATTCTCCACGATCTTGGCATCACTATGCTCCATGACACTTCTCATCACAGTGTTACATGCTTTGTCATCACAATTCTCTATGCACTTGTCATCGCAATGCTCCATGACCCCGTCATAGCAAGCTCCATGTGCTTGTCATCACAATACTCCATGCCCTTGTCGTCACAATTCTCCATGACCTTTGTCATCACAATGCTCCCTGACACTTGTCGTCAGAATGCTCCCTGAAAACTGTCATGAAAAGGCTCCATGTCTTTTTCATCACAATGCCCCATGCCATTTTCATCAAAATGCTCCATGTCATTGTCATCAAAATACTCCACAAGCTTGTCATCAGAATGCTCCATGAACCTTGTCATCACAATGCTCCATGACCCCTGTCATCACGATGCTCCATACCCCTTGTCATTACAGTGCTCCATGACGCTCATCATCACAATTATCCATGGTCTTCTCATCACAATGCTCCACGGTCTTGCCATCACAATACTCCATGCCCTGGTCATCACAATGCTCCATGTCCCCTGTCATAACAATTCTCCACGTTCTTGGCATCACTGTGCTCCATGATGCTTTTCATCACAGTGTTACATGCTTTGTCATCACAATTCTCTATGCACTTTTCATCGCACTGCTCCATGATCCCTGTCACAGCAAGCTCCATGTGATTGTCATCACAATGCTTCATGAACATGTCATCAAAATTCTCAATGGCCCTTGTTATCACAATGCTCCATGACCCTTGTCATCACAATGCTCCAAGCGCTTGTCATCAAAATGCTCCATTACCTTTGTCATCACAATCCTCCATGACACTTGGCATCACAATGCTCCATTCCATTGTCATCGCAATGGACCACGACATATGTCATCACAATGCTCCCTGACACCCTTCTTCACAATACTCCATGACCTTCTCATCACAATGCTCCATGCCCTTGTCATCACAATGCGCCATGCCCACTGTCATCACAATAATCCCTGAAACTTGTCAAACCAATGCAACATGCCCCTGTCATCACAATGCTCCATGCCCTTTCATCACAATGCTCTATTACCCCTGTAATCACAATGCTCCATGACTCCAGTCATCACAATGCTTCATGACCTTTGTCATTACAATGGTCCATGCCCTCGTCATCACAATGCTCTGTGACCTTTGTCACCACAGAGCTCCATGAACATTTCATCACAATGCTTGGTGACCCTTGTCCTCCCAATGATCACTGCCTTTGTTAGCACAATACTACATGACCCATGGCATCACAATGTACCATGCACTTGTCATCACAATGCTCCACATCTTTGTCATCACAATGCTCCATAAACCTTGTCATCACACTGCTCCATGCACTTCTCATCAAAATGCTCTCTCACCACTGATATCACAATGTTCAATCACTAGTCAACACAATACTCCCTCACCTCTGTCATCACAATATTCCATGACCCTTGTCACAACAATGCTACATGCCTTTATCATCACAATGCTCCATTCCCCTGACATCACAATGTTCCATAACCCCTGTCATCACAATGCTCCCTGCCCTTCACAACAGAATGCACCACACCCTTGTCATCAAAATGCTCCATGACCTTTGTCATTACAAAGCTCAATGACCCTTGTCATCACAATGCTGCATGCCATTGTCATCACAATGCTCCATGAACCCTCTCATCACATTGTTCCATGCCCTTGTCATCACAGGCTCCATGATGCTTTTCATCACAATGCTCGATGCCATTCTTATCACAATGCTCCATGCGCTTCTCATTACAATCCTCCATGACCCATGTATCACAGTGTTCCATGCCCTTGTCATCACAATGCTCCTTGCCCCCTCTCATCACAATAATCCATGAAACTTTTCAGACCAATGCTCCATGCCCTTGTCATCACAATGCTCCATTACCCCTGTCATAACAATGCTCCATGACCCCTGCCATCACAATGTTCCACAGCCTTGTCATCACAAGGCTCCATGACCCTTGTCATCACAATGCTCCAAGACCCCTGTAATCACAATGCTCCATGCCCTTGTCATCACAAAGCTCCATGACGCATGTCAACAGAATGCTCCATGGCCTTCTCATTCACGATGTTCCATGCCTTTGTCATCACAATGCTCCAAGACTCCTGTAATCGCAATGCTCCATGCCCCTTTTCATCTCAATGCTCCATGAACCCTGTCATCACAATGCACCATGCCCATCATCATAATGCTTCAGGCTATTGTCATCACAATGAAACCAAAATGCTCCATGACCTCTGTCATCAAAATGCTCCAAATCCTTGTGATCAATATGTTCCATAACACTTATCATCACAACGCCCCATGACGCTCGTCATCACAATTATCCATGGTCTTCTCATCACAGTGCTCCATGACCTTTGTCATCACAATACTCAATACCCTTGTCATCACAATGCTCCCTGACACTTGTTGTCAGTTTGCTCCTTGAACCCTGTCATGACAAGGCTCCATGCCTTTTTCATCACAATGATCCATGCCCTTTTCATCACAGTGCTCCAAGACCGCTGTAATCACAATGCTCCATGCCCTTGTCCTCACAAAGCTCCATGATGCATGTCATCAGAACGCTCCATGGCCTTCTCATCCCGATGCTCCATGCCCTTGTCATCACAATGCTCCAAGACCCCTGTAATCACAATGCTCCATGGCACTTTTCATCAGAATGCTCCATGAGACTTGTCATCACAAGGCTCCATGGTCTTCTCATCACAGTGCTCCAGTACCTTGTCATCACAATGCTCCATGACCCCTGTCATCACAGTACTCCATGGACATTTTCAGCCCAATGCTCCATGACCTTCTCATCACAATGCGCCATGACCCCTATCATCACAATGCTCCATGACCACTGTCATCACAACGCTCCATGAACCCTGACAACACAATGATCCGGGACTCTTGTCATTAAAATGCTCCATGACCATTGTCATCACAATGATCCATGCGCTTGTCATCCCAATGCTCCATGACCCCTGTAATCACTATGCTCTGTGATGCTTGTCATTACAGTGCTCCATGAACCTTGTCATCATAATGCTCCTTGCCTTTGTCAACAAAATGGTACATAATCTTCTCATCACAATTCTCCATGCGCTTGTCATCACAATCCTCCATGACCATTGGGATCACATTGCTTCATGCCCTTGCCATCTCTCTCTTGCCTTTCTGGTTTTTTTTTTTTTTTTTTTTTTTTTTTTGCTGTATGCGGGCCTCTCACTGCTGTGGCCTCTCCCATTGCGGGGCACAGGCTCCGGACGCGCAGGCCCAGTGGCCATGGCTCACGGGCCTAGCCGCTCCGCGGCAGGTGGGATCCTCCCAGACCGGGGCACGAACCCGTGTCCCCTGCATCGGCAGGCAGACTCGCAACCACTGCGCCACCAGGGAAGCCCAACCTTTCTGGTTTTTACAGATATTCGGATGTCCCTTTTGACCAGTGGTAAGTGACAATTCTTTGTAGTGTGGATTTGTATTGCGTGCTTGCTTGATTGGCCAAAAAGGGTGTATGCGTTTTCTTCTGAATATATTCAGGAGAAAAGGCATACGCCCTTTTTGGCCAAGTGCATCTCTGTCCAAGTTGGGATGCTTTTCCTGTGCTTTAAAGGCGATTCCAATTTACCTCTTGAAATATGTTTTGTGCAATTCTGCCTCATTTTCAAGTCCGCTTCATTGCCTTCCCTCAACAGATTTTTGGAAGAGAGTAGTACTTTATAAGTCTGCAGGTTTGTGAATTGCTGTGCCCCTGAGCTCCAATTTTCAAATCCCATCTTTGTGAGCTGGCCGCAAATCCACAATTTTGCTTCAGGACCTATACTGGTTCCAGGGGAGGCTATATTGGTTCCCTGTGGGTGGCTGAGGCTTTGGTTAATTCTTCTTCCTCCCGGAAAATTAGGGTGACATGTGCCCGTCCAAATGCCTACATCTACTCTCTGATTGGTTCTCCCTCTTCCCTTTCATCCTCTGCACAATTAGCAAACTGTGCGAACCAGGAGGTTATAGGGGCTGACTCTCCTAAGTTGGGAGATTGATAGTAAAGCAGTTGGAATGCCAAAGTGGAGCACAAGGAGAGGAAAAATTAGGAGAGTTTTAGAAACCTTTCGCCATCACAGGGTGTCCATTTTCTAGGTTTCCCATACATGTTATAATTGTAGTGATATTCCCTTCTACCTGGAGATTTGGTACACATGGAATGGTGGCATGCATTACTACTTTAAAAGGTCTGCATTTTCTCTCGCAATCTCACCAGTCCTCTCAGTCCCAAGTGTCCAGCCTTATGTCTCATCCAGCTGTCTTTGCAGATAGGGTCATTCCAGGTTTCATCAGAACCCCTGAAGGAATTGTGTAAGAATTTCGCTGTTTTTTTGGGGGTTTTTTGAAATTCATTTTTATAATGGGATTGAGCTGATTTTCACTGACGTGTTTATGCCAGTCTAGACACAATTGATTCCCTTACGGAGACATATCAATACATAGGTTATAAGATTCTTACTAGTCAGATATTTTCCTCTGTGGGAAATATGGGGTTTTGAGTCCCTTTCACTGAGGAAGGTGTAGGTCTTGTCTATTCCATAGTTGGTTTTTGGAACGGTACCTGTGCTTATATCAAACTCTGGTTTTATGCATCACCCCACCTCTCCTTTACCCTGAAGCAGGCATAAGAGATTTTTGCTAAATGTGAGACTCTGTTCTCTTTCCTAATTCAGTTCATGTGTTGTGATATTGACATTCCCTCTATAAGTGATATCTTATGATAAGATTATTTTTCTGTGTGACTAATTTCCCTTAAAATCATCATACCTAAATCCACTCTTTATGCTGCTACTGGCCTTATATACATTGATTTCACGTCTGAGTGATATTCCGTTGTACAAAATTACCACAAGTTCTTTATGCATTTCTCTTTTTCCTGGGATATTTTAGGTGTACCAAAGTTGAGGTTCTTGTATGCAGAGCAGCCCTAAACTTTGGGGTGCCTGTGTCTTATTGACATTTAGTCTTCCCAAGTTATATGTCCATGAGTTGAAGTCCCCTTGCTCCGGGGCTTTGTATTTTAGATGTTTTAAAAACAGCATACACTTCTTCAGAGTGGCTCTTGGATATTTATACCCCACCCATCAGCGTGACTAGGCTCCCTGTTTTCCATGGCCTCTCCTGCATTTCTGGTTTGTACACATTTTTTGGATGGCCTTTCTGAGCAGTGGAAATTGAGACTTCTTTGTTGTGCGGATTTGCATTTCCCTCTTGCTTGGTGGGCCAAGAACTCTGCATGTGTTTTTTTCCTGAAGATATTCACGAAAAAAACGCATACACCCTTTTGCCCAACCGCATCATTTTAGAAATTCTGCTGCTTTTCATATGCTTTAAATGTGAGTACAATCTACCTTTTGAAATCTGTTTCCTGCAATTCTGCCTCTCATTCAGATCCTCTTCGTTGCCTTACCTGAATATATTTTTGGACGTTGGTTATCATTTATATCTTTGCAGGTCTTTGAATTGTCTGCTCCTGAGCTCCATTTTGCAACTCGCTTTTTTTGTGAGCTGGCCGCCAAACCATTGGATTACTTCTGGCCCTATTCTGGTTCTGGGGAGGCAGGCTGAGCCTTTGGTTAATTCTTCTTCCTAATGGGAAATTAGAGTGACATGTGCCTGTCAAAACTCCTACAGCTAATCTCTCATTGGTTCCCCCTCTTCCCATTTATCCTCTGCACAAATTGCAAACTGTGGGAAACAGGAGGTTAAAGGTGCTGATTCTCCAAGTGAGGAGATTGTTAGTAATGTGGCTGGAATGGCGCACCCCAGCACCAGGAGATCAAAAATGAGGTGCATTATAGACAAGTTTGCTGAGCACACGGTGTACATTCATCTCGGTTTCCCAGGCATGTTTTCGCTGTCAGAAGATTCCCTTGAACCTGCAGATTTGGGACCCATGGAATGGGTACCAGGCAGTATTACTTTAAAAGGTCTGCATTTCCTCACCCAGCCTCTCTAACATCTCTTAGCGTGCATAGCTTCCAGCCTTATATAATCATCCTGCTGTGGGTCTACATGTGTTCAATCCATGTTACATCGTAGCCCTTCAACAAAAGTTGTAAGAATTTTTGTCTGTCTCACTGTTTTTATAAATAGTTTTAAATTTATTTTTGTATTGGTTACAGCTGATTTTCAAAGCTCTGTTTTTTGCTGCTGTACATCCACTTGATTCATGTACTGTGAGACAACAATAACTTCTTTTTCAGATGCTTACCAGTCATATGTATTATTTTCCAGTGACTTGAGTGGGCTGAGTGCAGTTCTTTGAGGTACCGTGTAGGCCTTGTCAGTTATTCAATTTGGTACTTGGAATGGTATCTTTGCTAATTTCAACCTCCTGGATAATACGTCACCATTCCCCACCTTTCCCATTTAGCAGCCTTATGTCTATTTTCTACATATTTGACTATGTTTCTGTTTTGTAATTTATTTCATGTGTAGCCATTTTTGATTCCACCTTTAAGTGACATCTTATGATATGTGTCTTTTTCTTTCTGACATATGTCACTTAGAATGATCGTATGTAACTCCTCCAGAGTTGTTACAACTGGCCTTATTTCATTGATTTCTGGATGAGTAATATTCCACTCTACATAAGTACCCCATCTCTTTTATCCATTTTATCCTTCCAGGGACATTTAGGTTATATCCAAGTTGAGGCCCTTTTTAACAGAGAGGTGGTAAACGTTCGGGTGCCTGTTTTCTGTCGATTTTTGTTTTTCCCAAGGTACACGCCCATGAGTGCAAGTGCCCTATGCTCTGTAGCTCATTTTTTAGATGTTTTAGCAAACACAATACACTTCTCCAGAGTGGCCGTTGGCAAATTACATTTCCACTATCAGCCTCACAGGGCTCCCTTTTCTCCTCGCCCTGTCCTGCATTTCTGGTGTTTACACTTTATGTGGATGGCCCTTCTGACTGATGTGAAGTGATACATTTTGTGATATTGATTTCCAGTGCCCACCTGTTGGGTTGGATAAAAAGTGTGTATGGCCTTTACTTGAATATATTCAGAAAAAATGCATACACCCTTTTTGGCCAACTGCATCATTGGCGATGTTCAGCCCCTTTTCTTGTGCTTTAATGGGGAGTCCTTTCTACCTCTTCAAATCTGTTTCCTGCCACTCTCCCTTGCTTACAAGTCCTTTTCTGTGACTTACCTCAAGACATTTTTCGGCGATAGATATTTTCAACTCTGCAGTTTCATGAATTTTAGTGCCCCTGAGTTCCATTTTTCAACTTGTGTTTTTGGAAACTGGACACAAAACAGCGGGATATCCTCTAGCCCTATTCTGTTTCCGTGGGCAATTCTAGCCTTTGATGAATTTGTCTTCTGGATTGGAAATTAGAGTGGCATGTGCCTGTCCGAACACCTAAGACTTGTCTCTAAATTTTTCTCATCCTTCCGCTTCATCCTCTGGACAAATTCCAAACTGTGTGCAACAGGATGTTGACGGTGCTGATATCCCCAAGTGAGGAGATTGTTAGGAAAGATGCTGGAGGGTTGAACCCGAGCACCAGGCGATGAGGAGATGAGGTGCCTTTTCCAAACTCTTTCCGATCAAACGGTGTACCATCCTCTAGGTGTGACAGGCATGTTTTAGCTGTAGGAAGGGTCCCGTGCATGTAAGGAGAACACCAGGGATTTTTCCAAATCAGTGCCTCCCCGAACCACAAACTGGGGAATTTTTAAGCTACGGCTACACGTATGTCCTGTAAGGGGCTTGGGAAATAGGCAGAGCCCCAACTTTAGATGACTGAAATCTTCAGGGTCAGAAGCGCTCACCATCGGCCTTGCTTAGGTTACATTTTATCTGTCATTGATAGATGATGTCAATAAAAATATTTATTGTTTTTCAGATTATTTCCCCTTATAGGTTATTGCAAAATATTCAGTGTAGTTCCCTGTGCTATACAGTAGTTCCTTGTTGATGATCTATTTTATACATAGCAGTGTGTATGTGTTAATCCCAAACTGTTAATTTATCCCTTCTCCTACCTTTCCCCTTTGGTAATAATAAATTATAAGATTTTATACTTCTCAGAAATGGGGGAGCTGAAAGAGAGGTATCATTTTCAATGGAAAAGCATTCAAAACAAGATTGAAGCTTCAGCCAAGAGTATTCGATGTACATCCATGGAAATAAATCACTTCATTTCTCTAATGTTGACCTGACAAATAAGACAGACGTCTTCACTGAACTTGCTTATAGGAAAGTGAGGGAAATATCAAATGTAAGTCTTAGAAACATCTTATTTTACCCGAGCATTATACACTGCTCTATGTTAACTACAGTTTGGCTCACACATCTGTTCATTGAAGTTACAATGTTCTCAATTTCTGTTACTGATCCTCCAGAGTGGACCCCAACAGGAGTCCCCGTGCCCAGTGTCATTGGAGCCAACAGATCAAGACTGAGTTTGGTTCAGAAGCAAAGGAAACATTATTTTGAAAACAGAATGGAGAGGTGAGAGCGTGCACTCCCCCATGGGCTGTGGGCTGGGCTGCTGTGTAGGGTCCCCGGCAGCGTCAGTGGGAGGGAGGGGATGGAGCTCTCGAGGGCTGCGTTGGCTGCAGCTCAGGCTCTATGCCGCGGAGTCTGCATGGGACCCCGCTAGCTGAGGTGTCGACCCAGCCATTCTGCACTAGGAAATCGGGTCTGAAGTGCCGGGTGTGGGACCTCTGCATGCGGAACCCTAGGAGCACGTGAAATTAGACAAAGCACAAAGGAAAAACAGGTTAGACTTTATTTTATTGCCCAGATTCTCTTTTTATCTCCCAGGAATTTTTAATGAACGTTGCCGGAGACGAACACCTCCTCTGCTTTTTGTTCCGTTCCTTATTCTTGGGGTGTTGAGGGTGCAGACCCCACTTTTGTAACTGCTTCATGCTGTGGTGGGAGCCCTGATACATGGGGGGAAGGGGAAAACGTCTCCCCTCCAGCCTCCTGGTGAGGTTGATTGTCCCAAGGCCTCCTGCCTCACTTCTAGTCCGCCTGAGCACCAGCATTGGAAGTGTTACAGATTCTAATGACCTTTAAGGGTCCAGGAAAGAGAGGCGCAGGGATGCTGCGGTGGCAGGTTTCACCCCACCCCACATATGTTCGGCGACCTTAGGCTGACGGTTTTTGCCAGACTAGATGCTCTGACCAGTAGTCTGTGCTTTCTTTAATTAGGTCCCTGAATTAATGTACAAACAGCACCATGTGTCAGAGCCCTGCCCGCGCAACTCCCAGACAGTCCAGGGTCAGTGGTGATCCAGGACCATGACGTCCACTGAGTCAACGGCCTTTAGAAGTAGCCAGCAGTCCAGCCGGTCATATTGGCCACCATCACCGCGGTGTCTGTAGGGTTTTCTATGGTGAAAGCGTGATATACGTTTCCCCCGCCAAGCTTATTAGCTCCCCTCTGGGTGCAGTAAGTCCTGCAAGCAGTAGTCTGCTCTTTCGGGGCACAGTCTTGTCGTTTTCTGAGAGAAACTCCAGGTCAAGTGATGGTCACACGAGTCATCTTGGGGGCCCGTTGCCCCCGTTTATCTCTCTGGAGGTTGGAGTTGGAGGGCCTCCTCACTCGAGGTCAGTGTGTCCACAGAGCGACCCCTGCAACTTCAGGGCATGATGGGTGGTTAGGATCACCACGTGGGGTCCTTTTCCCTTAGGAGGGAGGTGGCCTTGCGGGCTGCTGATTTCCAGCTTTTTAGATACCCCAGTATCCTGGCCTGATGAGTCGGTGGGCAAAGCCCTTGGTGACCATAGTTTATCATACCTGAAGGGCATTCTTGTGTTGCTCCATTTCAAGTGGTCCCAGTTTTTGCACTAAGGCTCCAATGGCGATTAACCTTTGACCGGGTATGTAAAGGTCAAAGGGTTTAGCTAAATTAGGGAGTTCCTGGGCAAGGGTCTGTATTGACTGCTCTTTCCATTCTTAAAAGGCTGCTTCTGGCTTCTATTCAAAAGGATCATCATCTTTTCGTGTCAGTGTTTCATGTAGAGGCCCAGCTATGACACTGTAGTTAGGGATCCAGATGCAGAAAACCTTGGCCTCCCCAAGAACCCCTAAGCTGTCTTCTAGTTTTAGAAGACGTAAGGCTGCAAATGGCTTCTTCCCTATCCTGGGATGCGTTTCTCCGAATATCTGTGAGAATGAATCCCAGGCATGTCACCTTAGCCTGGGATATTTGAGCGTTTTTCTTGGACACCTTCTATCCTTTCTTGGCTAGGTAGTTCAGAGGCGTCTTTAGTAGGCCTGGCGATCAGAATGTCATCTGCATATTGAAGGAGGGTTCCCTTTTAAAGAGGTTGAAATTTTAGGTCTTTAGAGGACATTTCCCCAATGATGGTGTGGGGATTTTTGAACCATTGGGGCAGGACGGCCCAGCATTATTGCTTTTGTTGCATGTTGTGTCCTGCCACTCACAAGCCAAAAATTCTTGTGACTCTGAGATGAATGGAATACAGAAGAAGGCATCATTGAAGTCTAATACAGAATGCCATGGCCTGGTGGAAGGTAGAATGACCAGCAGGGAGTAGGAAATAGGAGCTACTGGATGTATATCCTCGGTGGCTTCACTGACTGTCCTGATATACTTTACCAGGTCTCCAGCAGCCCATGGGGCTCTCGTGGTCAGGCCAATCTCAGGATATGGAGCTCACCTGGGCTGCACCCCTACCCCACAGCCCACGGGGCTCTCGTGGTCAAGTCCCTCCCAGGGAATGGAGCTCACCTCTGCAGCTACCCAGCAGCCCATGGGGCTCTCCTACTCAGGCCCTTCCCAGGATACGGAGCTCCCTTGGGAAGGAACCGCAGCAGGGCTGGACACACAGGAACTGTGCACATAGCCCACCTTGCAGAGAACCCCCAGCTCACCTGTCGCTCACAGCTGACACAGAATACCTCAGAGCAGGACTTGAACTAACAAACAGCAGTTCGGACAGGTCTGTGACCATGGCTATCACTCTCTGCAGGCTCTTTCTGCCTGGTCTTCCAGACACTTCCACTGCAGCCAGGGCACCAGGCCTCTGTCTCCACCCACCATCACTCCTCTCCCTGACTCCTGGGTTCCTCTCATTAGGATAGGGTCTTCTTGAAGTTGTTATCCACTCATGGACCAGATAAAATGATAAGAAAACAAGCCGCAGCTGCAGCCCCTTGTCTATCCTGACTCTCAAGAGCCCACACCTGTTCCTAGGGCCTGGCCCGTTTAGCAAGTTTCATTTTCTGCAACTGTGAGCCCCTGAGGGGTGAGGATTGGCTGATTTTGGCAGCCTGAAACTGCCTGCCAGCCCTCCACAGGTGTGCCTGGGTTGAGGGCAATATAAACAGCTCTCCAGTGAGCGACAGCCCTTGTAGCTGTGACTGACACCATATTCTCTGCCCCGTAGGCAGTGCCGGGGCTGTGCTGGTGGGAGGGAGTGAGGGGCCGTGGTTTTGTGGGTGGCCCAGTGTGAGTGGGGCTCTGCTGGATTTTCTGCAGGAGTTGCCAGGCTGCCACCTGCTAAAGAAGAGGATGTGTCACCGATACCTGCCGCTGGAATTTCTCCCCAGGCAGAGGTGAGGAAGTAAAAAAGCAGTGGGGGCCGTGGCAGGAGGGGTATCTCAGGCAGGGCAATGGAAAGCTTCCAGAAGAGCATCTGGGGCCAGGACCATCCTGACTGGCCTGCAGGCACCAAGTCGTCCTGTGTGCTGTCGCTGATGTGGCTCCACAGCCCTTCCTCTAAGCTTGCAAGTTCTTGTACATATTGAGGTGTTTTACCTGGGAAGGGTGGGAAAAGTTCAAGAGCAGCTGGCCTGGGGCTCAGTTCACGGTTACTCACAGATGCCTCGGCATGGCCCCCCCTTTGCAATGATGACGCTCCTTGCATAGGAGTGGGCTGCTGGCTCTATGGGAGATGATTCCCCACCTCTGACCAATTTCAGAATTGTTTACCGCTGGAGCAAGTGCCCTGATAGGGTTTTCCTCTGTCTAACTCGTGGGTTCAGGTTTTTTTTTTTTCTTTTTTGGTTCAAGTTAGGTTTTATTCCTCTTTTATGTATTTATAGATATAAGCATGGAAATAATTCATTCATATAAATACATCTGTGTGAAGGGAAGAACTTTTTTCTGTTTTATTTTTAAATTTTATTTTTAAAAATTTTGAAATTTAATTTTATTTATTTTTTTATACAGCAGGTTATTATTAGTTATGTGTTTTATGCATATACATGTATACAGGTAAATCCCAGTCTCCCAACTCATCCCAACACCACCTCCCCATGGCTTCCCACACTTGGTGTCCATACGTGTGTTCTCTACCTCTGTGTCTCTATTTCTTCCCTGCAAACCAGTTCATCTGTACCATTTTTCTAGGTTCCACATATATGCATTAATATACAATATTTGTTTTTCTCTTTCTGACTTACTTCATTCTGTATGACAGTCTCTAGATCCATCGACGTCTCTACAAATGACCCAGTTTCATTCCTTCTTATGGCTGAGTAATATTCCATTTTATATATGTACCACATCTTTATCCATTCGTCTGTCTGTGGGTATTTAGGTTGCTTCCATTACCTGGCTATCGTAAATAGTACTGAAATGAGCATTGTGGTGAATGTGCCTTTTTGATTTATGGTTTTCTCTGGGTATATGCCCAGAATTGGGATTGCTGGATCATATGGTAATTCTATTTCTAGTTTTTTAAGGAAACTCCATACTGTTCTCCATCGTGACTGTATCAATTTACATTTCCACCACTAGTGGAAGAGGGATCCTTTTGTCCACACCCTCCCCAGAATTCATTGTTTGTAGATTTTCTGATGATGCCGATTCTAACAGGTGTGAGGTGATACCTCATTGTAGTTTTGATTTGCATTTCTCTAATAATTAGTGATGCTGAGCAGCTTTTCATGTGCGTCTTGGCCATCTCTGTGTCTTCTTTGAAGAAACGTCTCTTTAGATCTTCTGCCCATTTTTGTATTGGGTTGTTTGTTTTTTTTAATATTAAGCTGTATGAGCTCTTTATATATATTGTAGATTAAACCTTTGTCCATTGATTCGTTTGCAAATATTTTCGCCCATTCTGAGGGATGCTTTTTGCCATTCCCGTTTTTTTAACAAAAAAAGAAAGAAAGAAAAAGAAGCAGAACACTAATGTGTGTAAAATATGCCTTTTGAAACTGTCGTTTTGAAATATGGACATCCTTTGAATTTTTTGGTCGATATATGATCCCAGGATTTGTTTTCAGGGCAGGTGTCATTTACAGGCCTGCAATGATTGTGAATATCAACTGACCATTAGCGCTGGGATTAAAGCTGCTGTTGTGTGAAATGGCCACAAGCTGGCAGCAGTTCTCCCTTACCAAATCTGGTTACTGGGGCAACAGAGCCTCAATGGAAGTCGTGTTCTAGATTGGAATTTAGAATGGAATGTGCCAGGAGAAAGCCCCTCAAGTTTGTCTCACTACTTCTTGTTCGTGTTTTTAATTTAATTTTTTTTTTTTTTTATTACAGGTAATTTGATTACAGTGTTTGGCTTGTTGTAGGTGTGGAAGATGTGGCTCCTTTACACATACACATATGTCTGTTATTCCTGAAATCCTTTTCCCATGTACCTTATGACAGAATGTTGAGTAGTCTTCTCTTGGTATTCTGTAGGTCTTTGGTCATTATATATGTCACCTGTGTTTGTATATGTCTGTTAACCCCAATATCATAATGAAACAAATCCTCACACCTTTCCATTGGTGAACCATAAGTTTGTTAAATGAATCTGTGATTTCCCATCTCCTTGGAAATATCTGCCCTGGTATCCATTTTTTGGTCACACCTATAAGAAATATGATATGATATGTGTCTTTCATTTTCTGACTTACTACAATCACGTGATTACATCTAGACACACCTACGGTGCTGCAAATGGCATTGTGTCCTTTTATTCCTTGGCTTCTATTCTGCCTTAGCGAGGCCCATTTTCAACAATGTGATTCCCTGAGGGCTGAGGATTAGCTGACCTGGGTAGCCTGACCCTGCCGGCCGGCCCTCCCCAGGTGTGCCTGGGTTGAGGTCAATATAAACAGCGCTGCAGGCAGCAATAGCCCCTGAAGCTGTGCCTGACTCCATATTCTCTGCCCTGTCAGCAGTCTCGGGGCTGTGCGGGTGGGAGGGAGTGAGGGGCCACGGCTTTGTGGGTGGCCCGGTGTGAGTGGGTCTCTGCTGGACTTTCTGCAGGAGTTGCCAGGCTTCCACCTGTAAAGAAGAGGATGTGTCACCTCTACCATCCACTGGAATTTCTCTCCGGACAGAGGTGAGGAAGGAAAAAAGCAGTGGGTGCTGGGACAGTAGGGGTATCTCAGGCAGGGCAATGGAAAGTTTCCAGAAGAGCGCCCAGGGCCATGACCATCCTGGCTGGCCTGCTGGAACCAAGTTGGCCTGTGTGCTGTCGCTGGTGTGGCTCCACGCCCCTTCCTCTAGGCTTTCAAGCCCTTGTACATATTCAGGTGTTTTACCTGGGAAGGGTGGGAAAAGTTCAAGAGCAGCTGGCCTGTGGCTCAGCTCACGGTTACTCACAGATGTCTCAGCATTGCCCCCAGCTTTGCAATGAGGACGCCCCTTGCATAGGAGTGGGCTGCTGGCTCTATGGGAGATGATTCCCCACCTCTGACCAATTTCAGAATTGTTTATCGCTGGAACAAGTGCCCTGATAGGGTTTTCCTCTGTCTATGTGCTGGGATCAGTTTTTTTTTTCTTTTTTGGTTCAAGTTAGATTTTATTCCTCTTTTATGTATTTATAGATATAAGCATGGAAATAATTCATTCATATAAATTCATCTGTGTGAAGGGAAGAACTTTTTCCTCTTTTATTTTTAAATTTTATTTTTTAAAATTTTGAAATTTAATTTTATTTATTTTTTTATACAGCAGGTTATTATTAGTTATGTATTTTATGCATATACATGTATACAGGTCAATCCCAATCTCCCAACTCATCCAACCACCACCACCCCATGGCTTCCCACACTTGGTGTCCATACGTCTGTTCTCTACCTCTGTCTCTATTTCTTCCCTGCAAACCAGTTCATCTGTACCATTTTTCTAGGTTCCACATATATGCATTAATATACAATATTTGTTTTTCTTTCTGACTTACTTCATTCTGTATGACTGTCTCTAGATCCATCGACGTCTCTACAAATGACCCAGTTTCATTCCTTCTTATGGCTGAGTAATATTCCATTTTATATATGTACCACATCTTTATCCATTCGTCTGTCTGTGGGTATTTAGGTTGCTTCCATTACCTGGCTATCGCAAATAGTGCTGAAATGAGCATTGTGGTGAATGTGCATTTTTGATTTATTGTTTTCTCTGGGTATATGCCCAGAAGTGGGATTGCTGGATCATATGGTAATTCTATTTCTAGTTTTTTTAAGGAAACTCCATACTGTTCTCCACCGTGACTGTATCAATTTACATTTCCACCACTAGTGGAAGAGGGATCCTTTTGTCAACACCCTCCCCAGAATTCGTTGTTTGTAGATTTTCTGATGATGCCAATTGTAACAGGTGTGAGGTGATACCTCAGTGGAGTTTTGATTTGCATTTCTCTAATAATTAGTGATGTTGAGCAGCTATTCATGTGCGTCTTGGCCATCTCTGTGTCTTCCTTGAAGAAACGTCTCTTTAGATCTTCTGCCCATTTTTGTATTGGGTTGTTTGTTTTTTTAATATTAAGCTGCATGAGCTCTTTATATATATTGGAGATTAAACCTTTGTCCATTGATTCGTTTGCAAATATTTTCGCCCATTCTGAAGGATGCTTTTTGCCATTCCCGTTTTTTTTAACAAAAAAAGAAAGAAAGAAAAAGAAGCAGAACACTAATGTGTGTAAAATATGCCTTTTGAAACTGTCGTTTTGAAATATGGACGTCCTTTGAATTTTTTGGTCGATATATGAACCCAGGATTTGTTTTCAGGGCAGGTGTCATTTACAGGCCTGCAATGATTTTGAATATCAACTGACCATTAGCGCTGGGATTAAAGCTGCTGTTGTGTGAAACGGCCACAAGGTGGCAGCAGGTCTCCCTTACCAAATCTGGTTACTGGGGCAACAGAGCCTCAATGGAAGTCGTGTTCTAGATTGGAATTTAGAATGGAATGTGCCAGGAGAAAGCCCCTCAAGTTTGTCTCACTACTTCTTGTTCGTGTTTTTAATTTAATTTTTTATTTTTTATTACAGGTAATTTGATTACAGTGTTTGGCTTGTTGTAGGTGTGGAAGATGTGGCTCCTTTACACATACACATATGTCTGTTATTCCTGAAATCCTTTTCCCATGTACCTTATGACAGAATGTTGAGTAGTCTTCTCTTGGTATTCTGTAGGTCTTTGGTCATTATATATGTCACCTGTGTTTGTATATGTCTGTTAACCCCAATATCATAATGAAACAAATCCTCACACCTTTCCATTGGTGAACCATAAGTTTGTTAAATGAATCTGTGATTTCCCATCTCCTTGGAAATATCTGCCCTGGTATCCATTTTTTGGTCACACCTATAAGAAATATGATATGATATGTGTCTTTCATTTTCTGACTTACTACAATCACGTGATTACATCTAGACACACCTACGGTGCTGCAAATGGCATTGTGTCCTTTTATTCCTTGGCTTCTATTCTGCCTTAGCGAGGCCCATTTTCAACAATGTGATTCCCTGAGGGCTGAGGATTAGCTGACCTGGGTAGCCTGACCCTGCCGGCCGGCCCTCCCCAGGTGTGCCTGGGTTGAGGTCAATATAAACAGCGCTGCAGGCAGCAATAGCCCCTGAAGCTGTGCCTGACTCCATATTCTCTGCCCTGTCAGCAGTCTCGGGGCTGTGCGGGTGGGAGGGAGTGAGGGGCCACGGCTTTGTGGGTGGCCCGGTGTGAGTGGGTCTCTGCTGGACTTTCTGCAGGAGTTGCCAGGCTTCCACCTGTAAAGAAGAGGATGTGTCACCTCTACCATCCACTGGAATTTCTCTCCGGACAGAGGTGAGGAAGGAAAAAAGCAGTGGGTGCTGGGACAGTAGGGGTATCTCAGGCAGGGCAATGGAAAGTTTCCAGAAGAGCGCCCAGGGCCATGACCATCCTGGCTGGCCTGCTGGAACCAAGTTGGCCTGTGTGCTGTCGCTGGTGTGGCTCCACGCCCCTTCCTCTAGGCTTTCAAGCCCTTGTACATATTCAGGTGTTTTACCTGGGAAGGGTGGGAAAAGTTCAAGAGCAGCTGGCCTGTGGCTCAGCTCACGGTTACTCACAGATGTCTCAGCATTGCCCCCAGCTTTGCAATGAGGACGCCCCTTGCATAGGAGTGGGCTGCTGGCTCTATGGGAGATGATTCCCCACCTCTGACCAATTTCAGAATTGTTTATCGCTGGAACAAGTGCCCTGATAGGGTTTTCCTCTGTCTATGTGCTGGGATCAGTTTTTTTTTTCTTTTTTGGTTCAAGTTAGATTTTATTCCTCTTTTATGTATTTATAGATATAAGCATGGAAATAATTCATTCATATAAATTCATCTGTGTGAAGGGAAGAACTTTTTCCTCTTTTATTTTTAAATTTTATTTTTTAAAATTTTGAAATTTAATTTTATTTATTTTTTTATACAGCAGGTTATTATTAGTTATGTATTTTATGCATATACATGTATACAGGTCAATCCCAATCTCCCAACTCATCCAACCACCACCACCCCATGGCTTCCCACACTTGGTGTCCATACGTCTGTTCTCTACCTCTGTCTCTATTTCTTCCCTGCAAACCAGTTCATCTGTACCATTTTTCTAGGTTCCACATATATGCATTAATATACAATATTTGTTTTTCTTTCTGACTTACTTCATTCTGTATGACTGTCTCTAGATCCATCGACGTCTCTACAAATGACCCAGTTTCATTCCTTCTTATGGCTGAGTAATATTCCATTTTATATATGTACCACATCTTTATCCATTCGTCTGTCTGTGGGTATTTAGGTTGCTTCCATTACCTGGCTATCGCAAATAGTGCTGAAATGAGCATTGTGGTGAATGTGCATTTTTGATTTATTGTTTTCTCTGGGTATATGCCCAGAAGTGGGATTGCTGGATCATATGGTAATTCTATTTCTAGTTTTTTTAAGGAAACTCCATACTGTTCTCCACCGTGACTGTATCAATTTACATTTCCACCACTAGTGGAAGAGGGATCCTTTTGTCAACACCCTCCCCAGAATTCGTTGTTTGTAGATTTTCTGATGATGCCAATTGTAACAGGTGTGAGGTGATACCTCAGTGGAGTTTTGATTTGCATTTCTCTAATAATTAGTGATGTTGAGCAGCTATTCATGTGCGTCTTGGCCATCTCTGTGTCTTCCTTGAAGAAACGTCTCTTTAGATCTTCTGCCCATTTTTGTATTGGGTTGTTTGTTTTTTTAATATTAAGCTGCATGAGCTCTTTATATATATTGGAGATTAAACCTTTGTCCATTGATTCGTTTGCAAATATTTTCGCCCATTCTGAAGGATGCTTTTTGCCATTCCCGTTTTTTTTAACAAAAAAAGAAAGAAAGAAAAAGAAGCAGAACACTAATGTGTGTAAAATATGCCTTTTGAAACTGTCGTTTTGAAATATGGACGTCCTTTGAATTTTTTGGTCGATATATGAACCCAGGATTTGTTTTCAGGGCAGGTGTCATTTACAGGCCTGCAATGATTTTGAATATCAACTGACCATTAGCGCTGGGATTAAAGCTGCTGTTGTGTGAAACGGCCACAAGGTGGCAGCAGGTCTCCCTTACCAAATCTGGTTACTGGGGCAACAGAGCCTCAATGGAAGTCGTGTTCTAGATTGGAATTTAGAATGGAATGTGCCAGGAGAAAGCCCCTCAAGTTTGTCTCACTACTTCTTGTTCGTGTTTTTAATTTAATTTTTTATTTTTTATTACAGGTAATTTGATTACAGTGTTTGGCTTGTTGTAGGTGTGGAAGATGTGGCTCCTTTACACATACACATATGTCTGTTATTCCTGAAATCCTTTTCCCATGTACCTTATGACAGAATGTTGAGTAGTCTTCTCTTGGTATTCTGTAGGTCTTTGGTCATTATATATGTCACCTGTGTTTGTATATGTCTGTTAACCCCAATATCATAATGAAACAAATCCTCACACCTTTCCATTGGTGAACCATAAGTTTGTTAAATGAATCTGTGATTTCCCATCTCCTTGGAAATATCTGCCCTGGTATCCATTTTTTGGTCACACCTATAAGAAATATGATATGATATGTGTCTTTCATTTTCTGACTTACTACAATCACGTGATTACATCTAGACACACCTACGGTGCTGCAAATGGCATTGTGTCCTTTTATTCCTTGGCTTCTATTCTGCCTTAGCGAGGCCCATTTTCAACAATGTGATTCCCTGAGGGCTGAGGATTAGCTGACCTGGGTAGCCTGACCCTGCCGGCCGGCCCTCCCCAGGTGTGCCTGGGTTGAGGTCAATATAAACAGCGCTGCAGGCAGCAATAGCCCCTGAAGCTGTGCCTGACTCCATATTCTCTGCCCTGTCAGCAGTCTCGGGGCTGTGCAGGTGGGAGGGAGTGAGGGGCCACGGCTTTGTGGGTGGCCCGGTGTGAGTGGGTCTCTGCTGGACTTTCTGCAGGAGTTGCCAGGCTTCCACCTGTAAAGAAGAGGATGTGTCACCTCTACCATCCACTGGAATTTCTCTCCGGACAGAGGTGAGGAAGGAAAAAAGCAGTGGGTGCTGGGACAGTAGGGGTATCTCAGGCAGGGCAATGGAAAGTTTCCAGAAGAGCGCCCAGGGCCATGACCATCCTGGCTGGCCTGCTGGAACCAAGTTGGCCTGTGTGCTGTCGCTGGTGTGGCTCCACGCCCCTTCCTCTAGGCTTTCAAGCCCTTGTACATATTCAGGTGTTTTACCTGGGAAGGGTGGGAAAAGTTCAAGAGCAGCTGGCCTGTGGCTCAGCTCACGGTTACTCACAGATGTCTCAGCATTGCCCCCAGCTTTGCAATGAGGACGCCCCTTGCATAGGAGTGGGCTGCTGGCTCTATGGGAGATGATTCCCCACCTCTGACCAATTTCAGAATTGTTTATCGCTGGAACAAGTGCCCTGATAGGGTTTTCCTCTGTCTATGTGCTGGGATCAGTTTTTTTTTTCTTTTTTGGTTCAAGTTAGATTTTATTCCTCTTTTATGTATTTATAGATATAAGCATGGAAATAATTCATTCATATAAATTCATCTGTGTGAAGGGAAGAACTTTTTCCTCTTTTATTTTTAAATTTTATTTTTTAAAATTTTGAAATTTAATTTTATTTATTTTTTTATACAGCAGGTTATTATTAGTTATGTATTTTATGCATATACATGTATACAGGTCAATCCCAATCTCCCAACTCATCCAACCACCACCACCCCATGGCTTCCCACACTTGGTGTCCATACGTCTGTTCTCTACCTCTGTCTCTATTTCTTCCCTGCAAACCAGTTCATCTGTACCATTTTTCTAGGTTCCACATATATGCATTAATATACAATATTTGTTTTTCTTTCTGACTTACTTCATTCTGTATGACTGTCTCTAGATCCATCGACGTCTCTACAAATGACCCAGTTTCATTCCTTCTTATGGCTGAGTAATATTCCATTTTATATATGTACCACATCTTTATCCATTCGTCTGTCTGTGGGTATTTAGGTTGCTTCCATTACCTGGCTATCGCAAATAGTGCTGAAATGAGCATTGTGGTGAATGTGCATTTTTGATTTATTGTTTTCTCTGGGTATATGCCCAGAAGTGGGATTGCTGGATCATATGGTAATTCTATTTCTAGTTTTTTTAAGGAAACTCCATACTGTTCTCCACCGTGACTGTATCAATTTACATTTCCACCACTAGTGGAAGAGGGATCCTTTTGTCAACACCCTCCCCAGAATTCGTTGTTTGTAGATTTTCTGATGATGCCAATTGTAACAGGTGTGAGGTGATACCTCAGTGGAGTTTTGATTTGCATTTCTCTAATAATTAGTGATGTTGAGCAGCTATTCATGTGCGTCTTGGCCATCTCTGTGTCTTCCTTGAAGAAACGTCTCTTTAGATCTTCTGCCCATTTTTGTATTGGGTTGTTTGTTTTTCTAATATTAAGCTGCATGAGCTCTTTATATATATTGGAGATTAAACCTTTGTCCATTGATTCGTTTGCAAATATTTTCGCCCATTCTGAAGGATGCTTTTTGCCATTCCCGTTTTTTTTAACAAAAAAAGAAAGAAAGAAAAAGAAGCAGAACACTAATGTGTGTAAAATATGCCTTTTGAAACTGTCGTTTTGAAATATGGACGTCCTTTGAATTTTTTGGTCGATATATGAACCCAGGATTTGTTTTCAGGGCAGGTGTCATTTACAGTCCTACAATGATTTTGAATATCAACTGACCGTTAGCGCTGGGATTAAAGCTGCTGTTGTGTGAAATGGCCACAAGGTGGCACCAGGTCTCCCTTACCAAATCTGGTTACTGGGGCAACAGAGCCTCAATGGAAGTCGTGTTCTAGATTGGAATTTAGAATGGAATGTGCCAGGAGAAATCCCCTCAAGTTTGTCTCACTACTTCTTGTTCATGTTTTTAATTTATTTTTTTATTTTTTATTACAGCAAATTTGATTACAATGTTTGGCTTGTTGTAGGTGTGGAAGATGTGGCTCTTTTACACATATACATATGTCTGTTCTTCCTGGGATCCTTTTCCCATGTACCTTATGACAGAATGTTGAGTAGTCTTCTCTTGGTATTCTGTAGGTCTTTGGTGATTATATATGTCACCTGTGTTTGTATATGTCTGTTAACCCCAATATCATAATGAAACCAATCCTCACACCTTTCCATTGGTGAACCATAAGTTTGTTGAATGAATCTGTGATTTCCCTTCTCCGTGGAAATATCTGCCCTGGTATCCGTTTTTCGGTCACACCTATAAGAGATATGATATGATATGTGTCATTCACTTTCTGACTTACTAAAAGTCACATGATTACCTCTAGACACACCTACGGTGCTGCAAATGGCATTGTGTCCTTTTATTCCTTGGTTTCTATTCTGCCTTAGCGAGGTCCATTTTCAACAATGTGATTTCCTGAGGGCTGAGGATTAGCTGACGTGGGTAGCCTGACCCTGCTGGCCGGCCCTCCCCAGGTGTGCCTGATTTGAGGTCAATATAAACAGCGCTGCAGGCAGCAATAGCCCCTGAAGCTGTGCCTGACTCCATATTCTCTGCACCATCAGCAGTGTCGGGGCTGTGCTGGTGGGAGGGAGTGAGGGGCCACGGCTTTGTGGGTGGCCCGGTGTGAGTGGGTCTCTGCTGGACTTTCTGCAGGAGTTGCCAGGCTTCCACCTGTAAAGAAGAGGATGTGGCACACATACCTTCCGCTGGAATTTCTCTACGGACCGAGGTGAGGAAGGAAAAAAGCAGTGGGTGCTGGGACAGTAGGGGTATCTCAGGCAGGGCAATGGAAAGCTTCCAGAAGAGCGTCCAGGTCCAGGATCATCCTGGCTGGCCTGCTGGCACCAAGTTGGCCTGTGTGCTGTCGCTGGTGTGGCTCCACGCCCCTTCCTCTAGGCTTTCAAGCCCTTGTACATATTCAGGTGTTTTACCTGGGAAGGGTGGGAAAAGTTCAAGAGCAGCTGGCCTGGTGCTCAGCTCACGGTTACTCACAGATGCCTCGGCATGGACCCCCCTTTGCAATGAGGAAGCTCCTTGCATAGGAGTGGGCTGCTGGCTCTATGGGAGATGATTCCCCACCTCTGACCAATTTCAGAATTGTTTACCGCTGGAGCAAGTGCCCTGATAGGGTTTCCCTCTGTCTAACTCGTGGGTTCAGGTTTTTTTTTTCTTTTTTGGTTCAAGTTAGATTTTATTCCTCTTTTATGTATTTATAGATATAAGCATGGAAATAATTCATTCATATAAATACATCTGTGTGAAGGGAAGAACTTTTTTCTGTTTTATTTTTAAATTTTATTTTTAAAAATTTTGAAATTTAATTTTATTTATTTTTTTATACAGCAGGTTATTATTAGTTATGTATTTTATGCATATACATGTATACAGGTCAATCCCAGTCTCCCAACTCATCCCAACACCACCTCCCCATGGCTTCCCACACTTGGTGTCCATACGTGTGTTCTCTACCTCTGTGTCTCTATTTCTTCCCTGCAAACCAGTTCATCTGTACCATTTTTCTAGGTTCCACATATATGCATTAATATACAATATTTGTTTTTCTCTTTCTGACTTACTTCATTCTGTATGGCAGTCTCTAGATCCATCGACGTCTCTACAAATGACCCAGTTTCATTCCTTCTTATGGCTGAGTAATATTCCATTTTATATATGTACCACATCTTTATCCATTCGTCTGTCTGTGGGTATTTAGGTTGCTTCCATTACCTGGCTATCGTAAATAGTGCTGAAATGAGCATTGTGGTGAATGTGCCTTTTTGATTTATGGTTTTCTCTGGGTATATGCCCAGAAGTGGGATTGCTGGATCATATGGTAATTCTATTTCTAGTTTTTTTAAGGAAACTCCATACTGTTCTCCATCGTGACTGTATCAATTTACATTTCCACCACTAGTGGAAGAGGGATCCTTTTGTCAACACCCTCCCCAGAATTCGTTGTTTGTAGATTTTATGTTGATGCCGATTCTAACAGGTGTGAGGTGATACCTCACTGTAGTTTTGATTTGCATTTCTCTAATAATTAGTGATGTTGAGCAGCTTTTCATGTGCGCCTTGGCCATCTCTGTGTCTTCTTTGAAGAAACGTCTCTTTAGATCTTCTGCCCATTTTTGTATTGGGTTGTTTGTTTTTTTTAATATTAAGCTTCATGAGCTCTTTATATATATTGGAGATTAAGCATTTGTCCACTGATTCGTTTGCAAATATTTTCGCCCATTCTGAGGGATGCTTTTTGCCATTCCCGTCTTTTTAACAAAAAAAGAAAGAAAGAAAAAGAAGCAGAACACTAATTTGTGTAAAATATGCCTTTTGAAACTTTCGTTTTGAAATATGGACATCCTTTGAATTTTTTGGTCGATATATGAACCCAGGATTTGTTTTCAGGGCAGGTGTCATTTACAGGCCTGCAATGATTTTGAATATCAACTGACCGTTAGCGCTGGGATTAAAGCTGCTGTTGTGTGAAACGGCCACAAGCTGGCGGCAGTTCTCCCTTACCAAATCTGGTTACTGGGGCAACAGAGCCTCAATGGAAGTCGTGTTCTAGATTGGAATTTAGAATGGAATGTGCCAGGAGAAAGCCCCTCAAGTTTGTCTCACTACTTCTTGTTCGTGTTTTTAATTCATTTTTTTATTTTTTATTACAGGTAATTTGATTACAGTGTTTGGCTTGTTGTAGGTGTGGAAGATGTGGCTCTTTTACACATATACATATGTCTGTTATTCCTGAAATCCTTTTCCCATGTACCTTATGACAGAATGTTTAGTAGTCTTCTCTTGGTATTCTGTAGGTCTTTGGTGATTATATATGTCACATGTGTTTGTATATGTCTGTTAACCCCAATATCATAATGAAACCAATCCTCACAACTTTCCATTTGTGAACCATAAGTTTGTTGAGTGAATCTCTGATTGCCCTTCTCCGTGGAAATATCTGCCCTGGTATCCATTTTTCGGTCACACCTATAAGAGATATGATATGATATGTGTCTTTCACTTTCTGACTTACAACAACTCACGGGATTACCTCTAGACACACCTACGGTGCTGTAAATGGCATTGTGTCCTTTTATTCCTTGGCTTCTATTCTGCCTTAGCGAGGTCCATTTTCAACAATGTGATTCCCTGAGGGCTGAGGATTAGCTGACCTGGGTAGCCTGACCCTGCTGGCCGGCCCTCCCCAGGTGAGCCTGGGTTGATGTCAATATAAACAGCGCTGCAGGCAGCAATAGCCCCTGAAGCTGTGCCTGACTCCATATTCTCTGCCCCGTCAGCAGTGTCGGGGCTGTGCTGGTGGGAGGGAGTGAGGGGCCACGGCTTTGTGGGTGGCACAGTGTGAGTGGGTCTCTTCTGGACTTTCTGCAAGAGTTGCCAGGCTGCCACCTGTAAAGAAGAGGATGTGTCACCTCTAAAATCCACTGGAATTTCTCTCCGGACAGAGGTGAGGAAGGAAAAAAGCAGTGGGTGCCGGGACAGGAGGGGTATCTCAGGCAGGGCAATGGGAAGTTTCCAGAAGAGCGCCCAGGGCCAGGACCATCCTGGCTGGCCTGCAGGCACCAAGTTGGCCTGAGTGCTGTCGCTGGTGTGGCTCCACACCCCTTCCTCTAGGCTTTCAAGCCCTTGTACATATTCAGGTGTTTTACCTGGGAAGGGTGGGAAAAGTTCAAGAGCAGCTGGCCTGGGGCTCAGCTCACGGTTACTCACAGATGTCTCGGCATTGCCCCCAGCTTTGCAATGAGGACGCCCCTTGATTAGGAGTGGGCTGCTTGCTCTATGGGAGATGATTCCCCACCTCTGACCAATTTCAGAATTGTTTACCGCTGGAACAAGTGCCCTGATAGGGTTTTCCTCTGTCTATCTGGTGGGCTCAGTTTTTTTTTTTCTTTTTTGGTTCAAGTTAGATTTTATTCCTCTTTTATGTATTTATAGATATAAGCATGGAAATAATTCATTCATATAAATACATCTGTGTGAAGGGAAGAACTTTTTCCTCTTTTATTTTTAAATTTTATTTTTTAAAATTTTGAAATTTAATTTTATTTAATTTTTTATACAGCAGGTTATTATTAGTTATGTATTTTATGCATATACATGTATACAGGTCAATCCCAATCTCCCAACTCATCCCACCACCACCTCCCCATGGCTTCCCACACTTGGTGTCCATACGTCTGTTCTCTACCTCTGTCTCTATTTCTTCCCTGCAAACCAGTTCATCTGTACCATTTTTCTAGGTTCCACATATATGCATTAATATACAATATTTGTTTTTCTCTTTCTGACTTACTTCATTCTGTATGACTGTCTCTAGATCCATCGACGTCTCTACAAATGACCCAGTTTCATTCCTTCTTATGGCTGAGTAATATTCCATTTTATATATGTACCACATCTTTATCCATTCGTCTGTCTGTGGGTATTTAGGTTGCTTCCATTACCTGGCTATCGCAAATAGTGCTGAAATGAGCACTGTGGTGAATGTGCCTTTTTGATTTATGGTTTTATCTGGGTATATGCCCAGAAGTGGGATTGCTGGATCATATGGTAATTCTATTTCTAGTTTTTCTAAGGAAACTCCATACTGTTCTCCATCGTGACTGTATCAATTTACATTTCCACCACTAGTGGAAGAGGGATCCTTTTGTCCACACCCTCCCCAGAATTCGTTGTTTGTAGATTTTCTGATGATGCCGATTCTAACAGGTGTGAGGTGATACCTCATTGTAGTTTTGATTTGCATTTCTCTAATAATTAGTGATGTTGAGCAGCTTTTCATGTGCGTCTTGGCCATCTCTGTGTCTTCTTTGAAGAAACGTCTCTTTAGATCTTCTGCCCATTTTTGTATTGGGTTGTTTGTTTTTTTTAATATTAAGCTGCATGAGCTCTTTATATATATTGGAGATTAAACCTTTGTCCATTGATTCGTTTGCAAATATTTTCGCCCATTCTGAGGGATGCTTTTTGCCATTCCCGTTTTTTTAACAAAAAAAGAAAGAAAGAAAAAGAAGCAGAACACTAATGTGTGTAAAATATGCCTTTTGAAACTGTCGTTTTGAAATATGGACGTCCTTTGAATTTTTTGGTCGATATATGAACCCAGGATTTGTTTTCAGGGCAGGTGTCATTTACAGGCCTGCAATGATTTTGAATATCAACTGACCATTAGCGCTGGGATTAAAGCTGCTGTTGTGTGAAACGGCCACAAGGTGGCAGCAGGTCTCCCTTACCAAATCTGGTTACTGGGGCAACAGAGCCTCAATGGAAGTCGTGTTCTAGATTGGAATTTAGAATGGAATGTGCCAGGAGAAAGCCCCTCAAGTTTGTCTCACTACTTCTTGTTCGTGTTTTTAATTTAATTTTTTTTATTTTTTATTACAGCAAATTTGATTACAATGTTTGGCTTGTTGTAGGTGTGGAAGATGTGGTTCTTTTACACATACACATATGTCTGTTCTTCCTGGGATCCTTTTCCCATGTACCTTATGACAGAATGTTGAGTAGTCTTCTCTTGGTATTCTGTAGGTCTTTGGTGATTATATATGTCACCTGTGTTTGTATATGTCTGTTAACCCCAATATCATAATGAAACCAATCCTCACACCTTTCCATTGGTGAACCATAAGTTTGTTGAATGAATCTGTGATTTCCCTTCTCCGTGGAAATATCTGCCCTGGTATCCGTTTTTCGGTCACACCTATAAGAGATATGATATGATATGTGTCATTCACTTTCTGACTTACTAAAAGTCACGTGATTACCTCTAGACACACCTACGGTGCTGCAAATGGCATTGTGTCCTTTTATTCCTTGGCTTCTATTCTGCCTTAGCGAGGTCCATTTTCAACAATGTGATTTCCTGAGGGCTGAGGATTAGCTGACCTGGGTAGCCTGACCCTGCTGGCCGGCCCTCCCCAGGTGTGCCTGATTTGAGGTCAATATAAACAGCGCTGCAGGCAGCAATAGCCCCTGAAGCTGTGCCTGACTCCATATTCTCTGCACCATCAGCAGTGTCGGGGCTGTGCTGGTGGGAGGGAGTGAGGGGCCACGGCTTTGTGGGTGGCCCGGTGTGAGTGGGTCTCTGCTGGACTTTCTGCAGGAGTTGCCAGGCTTCCACCTGTAAAGAAGAGGATGTGGCACACATACCTTCCGCTGGAATTTCTCTACGGACCGAGGTGAGGAAGGAAAAAAGCAGTGGGTGCTGGGACAGTAGGGGTATCTCAGGCAGGGCAATGGAAAGCTTCCAGAAGAGCATCCAGGTCCAGGATCATCCTGGCTGGCCTGCTGGCACCAAGTTGGCCTGTGTGCTGTCGCTGGTGTGGCTCCACGCCACTTCCTCTAGGCTTTCAAGCCCTTGTACATATTCAGGTGTTTTACCTGGGAAGGGTGGGAGAAGTTCAAGAGCAGCTGGCCTGGTGCTCAGCTCACGGTTACTCACAGATGCCTCGGCATGGACCCCCCTTTGCAATGAGGAAGCTCCTTGCATAGGAGTGGGCTGCTGGCTCTATGGGAGATGATTCCCCACCTCTGACCAATTTCAGAATTGTTTACCGCTGGAGCAAGTGCCCTGATAGGGTTTCCCTCTGTCTAACTCGTGGGTTCAGGTTTTTTTTTTCTTTTTTGGTTCAAGTTAGATGTTATTCCTCTTTTATGTATTTATAGATATAAGCATGGAAATAATTCATTCATATAAATACATCTGTGTGAAGGGAAAAACTTTTTTCTGTTTTATTTTTAAATTTTATTTTTAAAAATTTTGAAATTTAATTTTATTTATTTTTTATACAGCAGGTTATTATTAGTTATGTATTTTATGCATATACATGTATACAGGTCAATCCCAGTCTCCCAACTCATCCCAACACCACCTCCCCATGGCTTCCCACACTTGGTGTCCATACGTGTGTTCTCTACCTCTGTGTCTCTATTTCTTCCCTGCAAACCAGTTCATCTGTACCATTTTTCTAGGTTCCACATATATGCATTAATATACAATATTTGTTTTTCTCTTTCTGACTTACTTCATTCTGTATGGCAGTCTCTAGATCCATCGACGTCTCTACAAATGACCCAGTTTCATTCCTTCTTATGGCTGAGTAATATTCCATTTTATATATGTACCACATCTTTATCCATTCGTCTGTCTGTGGGTATTTAGGTTGCTTCCATTACCTGGCTATCGTAAATAGTGCTGAAATGAGCATTGTGGTGAATGTGCCTTTTTGATTTATGGTTTTCTCTGGGTATATGCCCAGAAGTGGGATTGCTGGATCATATGGTAATTCTATTTCTAGTTTTTTTAAGGAAACTCCATACTGTTCTCCATCGTGACTGTATCAATTTACATTTCCACCACTAGTGGAAGAGGGATCCTTTTGACCACACCCTCCCCAGAATTCGTTGTTTGTAGATTTTATGTTGATGCCGATTCTAACAGGTGTGAGGTGATACCTCATTGTAGTTTTGATTTGCATTTCTCTAATAATTAGTGATGTTGAGCAGCTTTTCATGTGCGTCTTGGCCATCTCTGTGTCTTCTTTGAAGAAACGTCTCTTTAGATCTTCTGCCCATTTTTGTATTGGGTTGTTTGTTTTTTTTTAATATTAAGCTTCATGAGCTCTTTATATATATTGGAGATTAAGCATTTGTCCACTGATTCGTTTGCAAATATTTTCGCCCATTCTGAGGGATGCTTTTTGCCATTCCCGTCTTTTTAACAAAAAAAGAAAGAAAGAAAAAGAAGCAGAACACTAATTTGTGTAAAATATGCCTTTTGAAACTTTCGTTTTGAAATATGGACATCCTTTGAAGTTTTTGGTCGATATATGAACCCAGGATTTGTTTTCAGGGCAGGTGTCATTTACAGGCCTGCAATGATTTTGAATATCAACTGATCATTAGCGCTGGGATTAAAGCTGCTGTTGTGTGAAACGGCCACAAGCTGGCAGCAGTTCTCCCTTACCAAATCTGGTTACTGGGGCAACAGAGCCTCAATGGAAGTCGTGTTCTAGATTGGAATTTAGAATGGAATGTGCCAGGAGAAAGCCCCTCAAGTTTGTCTCACTACTTCTTGTTCGTGTTTTTAATTCATTTTTTTATTTTTTATTACAGGTAATTTGATTACAGTGTTTGGCTTGTTGTAGGTGTGGAAGATGTGGCTCTTTTACACATATACATATGTCTGTTATTCCTGAAATCCTTTTCCCATGTACCTTATGACAGAATGTTGAGTAGTCTTCTCTTGGTATTCTGTAGGTCTTTGGTGATTATATATGTCACATGTGTTTGTATATGTCTGTTAACCCCAATATCATAATGAAACCAATCCTCACAACTTTCCATTTGTGAACCATAAGTTTGTTGAGTGAATCTCTGATTGCCCTTCTCCGTGGAAATATCTGCCCTGGTATCCATTTTTCGGTCACACCTATAAGAGATATGATATGATATGTGTCTTTCACTTTCTGACTTACAACAACTCACGGGATTACCTCTAGACACACCTACGGTGCTGCAAATGGCATTGTGTCCTTTTATTCCTTGGCTTCTATTCTGCCTTAGCGAGGTCCATTTTCAACAATGTGATTCCCTGAGGGCTGAGGATTAGCTGACCTGGGTAGCCTGACCCTGCTGGCCGGCCCTCCCCAGGTGAGCCTGGGTTGATGTCAATATAAACAGCGCTGCAGGCAGCAATAGCCCCTGAAGCTGTGCCTGACTCCATATTCTCTGCCCCGTCAGCAGTGTCGGGGCTGTGCTGGTGGGAGGGAGTGAGGGGCCACGGCTTTGTGGGTGGCACAGTGTGAGTGGGTCTCTTCTGGACTTTCTGCAAGAGTTGCCAGGCTGCCACCTGTAAAGAAGAGGATGTGTCACCTCTACCATCCACTGGAATTTCTCTCCGGACAGAGGTGAGGAAGGAAAAAAGCAGTGGGTGCCGGGACAGGAGGGGTATCTCAGGCAGGGCAATGGGAAGTTTCCAGAAGAGCGCCCAGGGCCAGGACCATCCTGGCTGGCCTGCAGGCACCAAGTTGGCCTGAGTGCTGTCGCTGGTGTGGCTCCACACCCCTTCCTCTAGGCTTTCAAGCCCTTGTACATATTCAGGTGTTTTACCTGGGAAGGGTGGGAAAAGTTCAAGAGCAGCTGGCCTGGGGCTCAGCTCACGGTTACTCACAGATGTCTCGGCATTGCCCCCAGCTTTGCAATGAGGACGCCCCTTGATTAGGAGTGGGCTGCTTGCTCTATGGGAGATGATTCCCCACCTCTGACCAATTTCAGAATTGTTTACCGCTGGAACAAGTGCCCTGATAGGGTTTTCCTCTGTCTATCTGGTGGGTTCAGTTTTTTTTTTTTTTTTTTTGGTTCAAGTTAGATTTTATTCCTCTTTTATGTATTTATAGATATAAGCATGGAAATAATTCATTCATATAAATACATCTGTGTGAAGGGAAGAACTTTTTCCTCTTTTATTTTTAAATTTTATTTTTTAAAATTTTGAAATTTAATTTTATTTAATTTTTTATACAGCAGGTTATTATTAGTTATGTATTTTATGCATATACATGTATACAGGTCAATCCCAATCTCCCAACTCATCCCACCACCACCTCCCCATGGCTTCCCACACTTGGTGTCCATACGTCTGTTCTCTACCTCTGTCTCTATTTCTTCCCTGCAAACCAGTTCATCTGTACCATTTTTCTAGGTTCCACATATATGCATTAATATACAATATTTGTTTTTCTCTTTCTGACTTACTTCATTCTGTATGACTGTCTCTAGATCCATCGACGTCTCTACAAATGACCCAGTTTCATTCCTTCTTATGGCTGAGTAATATTCCATTTTATATATGTACCACATCTTTATCCATTCGTCTGTCTGTGGGTATTTAGGTTGCTTCCATTACCTGGCTATCGCAAATAGTGCTGAAATGAGCACTGTGGTGAATGTGCCTTTTTGATTTATGGTTTTATCTGGGTATATGCCCAGAAGTGGGATTGCTGGATCATATGGTAATTCTATTTCTAGTTTTTCTAAGGAAACTCCATACTGTTCTCCATCGTGACTGTATCAATTTACATTTCCACCACTAGTGGAAGAGGGATCCTTTTGTCCACACCCTCCCCAGAATTCGTTGTTTGTAGATTTTCTGATGATGCCGATTCTAACAGGTGTGAGGTGATACCTCATTGTAGTTTTGATTTGCATTTCTCTAATAATTAGTGATGTTGAGCAGCTTTTCATGTGCGTCTTGGCCATCTCTGTGTCTTCTTTGAAGAAACGTCTCTTTAGATCTTCTGCCCATTTTTGTATTGGGTTGTTTGTTTTTTTAATATTAAGCTGCATGAGCTCTTTATATATATTGGAGATTAAACCTTTGTCCATTGATTCGTTTGCAAATATTTTCGCCCATTCTGAGGGATGCTTTTTGCCATTCCCGTTTTTTTAACAAAAAAAGAAAGAAAGAAAAAGAAGCAGAACACTAATGTGTGTAAAATATGCCTTTTGAAACTGTCGTTTTGAAATATGGACGTCCTTTGAATTTTTTGGTCGATATATGAACCCAGGATTTGTTTTCAGGGCAGGTGTCATTTACAGGCCTGCAATGATTTTGAATATCAACTGACCATTAGCGCTGGGATTAAAGCTGCTGTTGTGTGAAACGGCCACAAGGTGGCAGCAGGTCTCCCTTACCAAATCTGGTTACTGGGGCAACAGAGCCTCAATGGAAGTCGTGTTCTAGATTGGAATTTAGAATGGAATGTGCCAGGAGAAAGCCCCTCAAGTTTGTCTCACTACTTCTTGTTCGTGTTTTTAATTTAATTTTTTATTTTTTATTACAGCAAATTTGATTACAATGTTTGGCTTGTTGTAGGTGTGGAAGATGTGGTTCTTTTACACATACACATATGTCTGTTCTTCCTGGGATCCTTTTCCCATGTACCTTATGACAGAATGTTGAGTAGTCTTCTCTTGGTATTCTGTAGGTCTTTGGTGATTATATATGTCACCTGTGTTTGTATATGTCTGTTAACCCCAATATCATAATGAAACCAATCCTCACACCTTTCCATTGGTGAACCATAAGTTTGTTGAATGAATCTGTGATTTCCCTTCTCCGTGGAAATATCTGCCCTGGTATCCGTTTTTCGGTCACACCTATAAGAGATATGATATGATATGTGTCATTCACTTTCTGACTTACTAAAAGTCACGTGATTACCTCTAGACACACCTACGGTGCTGCAAATGGCATTGTGTCCTTTTATTCCTTGGCTTCTATTCTGCCTTAGCGAGGTCCATTTTCAACAATGTGATTTCCTGAGGGCTGAGGATTAGCTGACCTGGGTAGCCTGACCCTGCCGGCCGGCCCTCCCCAGGTGTGCCTGGTTTGAGGTCAATATAAACAGCGCTGCAGGCAGCAATAGCCCCTGAAGCTGTGCCTGACTCCATATTCTCTGCACCATCAGCAGTGTCGGGGCTGTGCTGGTGGGAGGGAGTGAGGGGCCACGGCTTTGTGGGTGGCCCGGTGTGAGTGGGTCTCTGCTGGACTTTCTGCAGGAGTTGCCAGGCTTCCACCTGTAAAGAAGAGGATGTGGCACACATACCTTCCGCTGGAATTTCTCTACGGACCGAGGTGAGGAAGGAAAAAAGCAGTGGGTGCTGGGACAGTAGGGGTATCTCAGGCAGGGCAATGGAAAGCTTCCAGAAGAGCGTCCAGGTCCAGGATCATCCTGGCTGGCCTGCTGGCACCAAGTTGGCCTGTGTGCTGTCGCTGGTGTGGCTCCACGCCCCTTCCTCTAGGCTTTCAAGCCCTTGTACATATTCAGGTGTTTTACCTGGGAAGGGTGGGAAAAGTTCAAGAGCAGCTGGCCTGGTGCTCAGCTCACGGTTACTCACAGATGCCTCGGCATGGACCCCCCTTTGCAATGAGGAAGCTCCTTGCATAGGAGTGGGCTGCTGGCTCTATGGGAGATGATTCCCCACCTCTGACCAATTTCAGAATTGTTTACCGCTGGAGCAAGTGCCCTGATAGGGTTTCCCTCTGTCTAACTCGTGGGTTCAGGATTTTTTTTTCTTTTTTGGTTCAAGTTAGATGTTATTCCTCTTTTATGTATTTATAGATATAAGCATGGAAATAATTCATTCATATAAATACATCTGTGTGAAGGGAAGAACTTTTTTCTGTTTTATTTTTAAATTTTATTTTTAAAAATTTTGAAATTTAATTTTATTTATTTTTTTATACAGCAGGTTATTATTAGTTATGTATTTTATGCATATACATGTATACAGGTCAATCCCAGTCTCCCAACTCATCCCAACACCACCTCCCCATGGCTTCCCACACTTGGTGTCCATACGTGTGTTCTCTACCTCTGTGTCTCTATTTCTTCCCTGCAAACCAGTTCATCTGTACCATTTTTCTAGGTTCCACATATATGCATTAATATACAATATTTGTTTTTCTCTTTCTGACTTACTTCATTCTGTATGGCAGTCTCTAGATCCATCGACGTCTCTACAAATGACCCAGTTTCATTCCTTCTTATGGCTGAGTAATATTCCATTTTATATATGTACCACATCTTTATCCATTCGTCTGTCTGTGGGTATTTAGGTTGCTTCCATTACCTGGCTATCGTAAATAGTGCTGAAATGAGCATTGTGGTGAATGTGCCTTTTTGATTTATGGTTTTCTCTGGGTATATGCCCAGAAGTGGGATTGCTGGATCATATGGTAATTCTATTTCTAGTTTTTTTAAGGAAACTCCATACTGTTCTCCATCGTGACTGTATCAATTTACATTTCCACCACTAGTGGAAGAGGGATCCTTTTGACCACACCCTCCCCAGAATTCGTTGTTTGTAGATTTTATGTTGATGCCGATTCTAACAGGTGTGAGGTGATACCTCATTGTAGTTTTGATTTGCATTTCTCTAATAATTAGTGATGTTGAGCAGCTTTTCATGTGCGCCTTGGCCATCTCTGTGTCTTCTTTGAAGAAACGTCTCTTTAGATCTTCTGCCCATTTTTGTATTGGGTTGTTTGTTTTTTTTAATATTAAGCTTCATGAGCTCTTTATATATATTGGAGATTAAACATTTGTCCACTGATTCGTTTGCAAATATTTTCGCCCATTCTGAGGGATGCTTTTTGCCATTCCCGTCTTTTTAACAAAAAAAGAAAGAAAGAAAAAGAAGCAGAACACTAATTTGTGTAAAATATGCCTTTTGAAACTTTCGTTTTGAAATATGGACATCCTTTGAATTTTTTGGTCGATATATGAACCCAGGATTTGTTTTCAGGGCAGGTGTCATTTACAGGCCTGCAATGATTTTGAATATCAACTGATCATTAGCGCTGGGATTAAAGCTGCTGTTGTGTGAAACGGCCACAAGCTGGCAGCAGTTCTCCCTTACCAAATCTGGTTACTGGGGCAACAGAGCCTCAATGGAAGTCGTGTTCTAGATTGGAATTTAGAATGGAATGTGCCAGGAGAAAGCCCCTCAAGTTTGTCTCACTACTTCTTGTTCGTGTTTTTAATTCATTTTTTTATTTTTTATTACAGGTAATTTGATTACAGTGTTTGGCTTGTTGTAGGTGTGGAAGATGTGGCTCTTTTACACATATACATATGTCTGTTATTCCTGAAATCCTTTTCCCATGTACCTTATGACAGAATGTTGAGTAGTCTTCTCTTGGTATTCTGTAGGTCTTTGGTGATTATATATGTCACATGTGTTTGTATATGTCTGTTAACCCCAATATCATAATGAAACCAATCCTCACAACTTTCCATTTGTGAACCATAAGTTTGTTGAGTGAATCTCTGATTGCCCTTCTCCGTGGAAATATCTGCCCTGGTATCCATTTTTCGGTCACACCTATAAGAGATATGATATGATATGTGTCTTTCACTTTCTGACTTACAACAACTCACGGGATTACCTCTAGACACACCTACGGTGCTGCAAATGGCATTGTGTCCTTTTATTCCTTGGCTTCTATTCTGCCTTAGCGAGGTCCATTTTCAACAATGTGATTCCCTGAGGGCTGAGGATTAGCTGACCTGGGTAGCCTGACCCTGCTGGCCGGCCCTCCCCAGGTGAGCCTGGGTTGATGTCAATATAAACAGCGCTGCAGGCAGCAATAGCCCCTGAAGCTGTGCCTGACTCCATATTCTCTGCCCCGTCAGCAGTGTCGGGGCTGTGCTGGTGGGAGGGAGTGAGGGGCCACGGCTTTGTGGGTGGCACAGTGTGAGTGGGTCTCTTCTGGACTTTCTGCAAGAGTTGCCAGGCTGCCACCTGTAAAGAAGAGGATGTGTCACCTCTACCATCCACTGGAATTTCTCTCCGGACAGAGGTGAGGAAGGAAAAAAGCAGTGGGTGCCGGGACAGGAGGGGTATCTCAGGCAGGGCAATGGGAAGTTTCCAGAAGAGCGCCCAGGGCCAGGACCATCCTGGCTGGCCTGCAGGCACCAAGTTGGCCTGAGTGCTGTCGCTGGTGTGGCTCCACACCCCTTCCTCTAGGCTTTCAAGCCCTTGTACATATTCAGGTGTTTTACCTGGGAAGGGTGGGAAAAGTTCAAGAGCAGCTGGCCTGGGGCTCAGCTCACGGTTACTCACAGATGTCTCGGCATTGCCCCCAGCTTTGCAATGAGGACGCCCCTTGATTAGGAGTGGGCTGCTTGCTCTATGGGAGATGATTCCCCACCTCTGACCAATTTCAGAATTGTTTACCGCTGGAACAAGTGCCCTGATAGGGTTTTCCTCTGTCTATCTGGTGGGTTCAGTTTTTTTTTTTTTTTTTTTGGTTCAAGTTAGATTTTATTCCTCTTTTATGTATTTATAGATATAAGCATGGAAATAATTCATTCATATAAATACATCTGTGTGAAGGGAAGAACTTTTTCCTCTTTTATTTTTAAATTTTATTTTTTAAAATTTTGAAATTTAATTTTATTTAATTTTTTATACAGCAGGTTATTATTAGTTATGTATTTTATGCATATACATGTATACAGGTCAATCCCAATCTCCCAACTCATCCCACCACCACCTCCCCATGGCTTCCCACACTTGGTGTCCATACGTCTGTTCTCTACCTCTGTCTCTATTTCTTCCCTGCAAACCAGTTCATCTGTACCATTTTTCTAGGTTCCACATATATGCATTAATATACAATATTTGTTTTTCTCTTTCTGACTTACTTCATTCTGTATGACTGTCTCTAGATCCATCGACGTCTCTACAAATGACCCAGTTTCATTCCTTCTTATGGCTGAGTAATATTCCATTTTATATATGTACCACATCTTTATCCATTCGTCTGTCTGTGGGTATTTAGGTTGCTTCCATTACCTGGCTATCGCAAATAGTGCTGAAATGAGCACTGTGGTGAATGTGCCTTTTTGATTTATGGTTTTATCTGGGTATATGCCCAGAAGTGGGATTGCTGGATCATATGGTAATTCTATTTCTAGTTTTTCTAAGGAAACTCCATACTGTTCTCCATCGTGACTGTATCAATTTACATTTCCACCACTAGTGGAAGAGGGATCCTTTTGTCCACACCCTCCCCAGAATTCGTTGTTTGTAGATTTTCTGATGATGCCGATTCTAACAGGTGTGAGGTGATACCTCATTGTAGTTTTGATTTGCATTTCTCTAATAATTAGTGATGTTGAGCAGCTTTTCATGTGCGTCTTGGCCATCTCTGTGTCTTCTTTGAAGAAACGTCTCTTTAGATCTTCTGCCCATTTTTGTATTGGGTTGTTTGTTTTTTTAATATTAAGCTGCATGAGCTCTTTATATATATTGGAGATTAAACCTTTGTCCATTGATTCGTTTGCAAATATTTTCGCCCATTCTGAGGGATGCTTTTTGCCATTCCCGTTTTTTTAACAAAAAAAGAAAGAAAGAAAAAGAAGCAGAACACTAATGTGTGTAAAATATGCCTTTTGAAACTGTCGTTTTGAAATATGGACGTCCTTTGAATTTTTTGGTCGATATATGAACCCAGGATTTGTTTTCAGGGCAGGTGTCATTTACAGGCCTGCAATGATTTTGAATATCAACTGACCATTAGCGCTGGGATTAAAGCTGCTGTTGTGTGAAACGGCCACAAGGTGGCAGCAGGTCTCCCTTACCAAATCTGGTTACTGGGGCAACAGAGCCTCAATGGAAGTCGTGTTCTAGATTGGAATTTAGAATGGAATGTGCCAGGAGAAAGCCCCTCAAGTTTGTCTCACTACTTCTTGTTCGTGTTTTTAATTTAATTTTTTATTTTTTATTACAGCAAATTTGATTACAATGTTTGGCTTGTTGTAGGTGTGGAAGATGTGGTTCTTTTACACATACACATATGTCTGTTCTTCCTGGGATCCTTTTCCCATGTACCTTATGACAGAATGTTGAGTAGTCTTCTCTTGGTATTCTGTAGGTCTTTGGTGATTATATATGTCACCTGTGTTTGTATATGTCTGTTAACCCCAATATCATAATGAAACCAATCCTCACACCTTTCCATTGGTGAACCATAAGTTTGTTGAATGAATCTGTGATTTCCCTTCTCCGTGGAAATATCTGCCCTGGTATCCGTTTTTCGGTCACACCTATAAGAGATATGATATGATATGTGTCATTCACTTTCTGACTTACTAAAAGTCACGTGATTACCTCTAGACACACCTACGGTGCTGCAAATGGCATTGTGTCCTTTTATTCCTTGGCTTCTATTCTGCCTTAGCGAGGTCCATTTTCAACAATGTGATTTCCTGAGGGCTGAGGATTAGCTGACCTGGGTAGCCTGACCCTGCTGGCCGGCCCTCCCCAGGTGTGCCTGATTTGAGGTCAATATAAACAGCGCTGCAGGCAGCAATAGCCCCTGAAGCTGTGCCTGACTCCATATTCTCTGCACCATCAGCAGTGTCGGGGCTGTGCTGGTGGGAGGGAGTGAGGGGCCACGGCTTTGTGGGTGGCCCGGTGTGAGTGGGTCTCTGCTGGACTTTCTGCAGGAGTTGCCAGGCTTCCACCTGTAAAGAAGAGGATGTGGCACACATACCTTCTGCTGGAATTTCTCTACGGACCGAGGTGAGGAAGGAAAAAAGCAGTGGGTGCTGGGACAGTAGGGGTATCTCAGGCAGGGCAATGGAAAGCTTCCAGAAGAGCGTCCAGGTCCAGGATCATCCTGGCTGGCCTGCTGGCACCAAGTTGGCCTGTGTGCTGTCGCTGGTGTGGCTCCACGCCCCTTCCTCTAGGCTTTCAAGCCCTTGTACATATTCAGGTGTTTTACCTGGGAAGGGTGGGAAAAGTTCAAGAGCAGCTGGCCTGGTGCTCAGCTCACGGTTACTCACAGATGCCTCGGCATGGACCCCCCTTTGCAATGAGGAAGCTCCTTGCATAGGAGTGGGCTGCTGGCTCTATGGGAGATGATTCCCCACCTCTGACCAATTTCAGAATTGTTTACCGCTGGAGCAAGTGCCCTGATAGGGTTTCCCTCTGTCTAACTCGTGGGTTCAGGTTTTTTTTTTCTTTTTTGGTTCAAGTTAGATTTTATTCCTCTTTTATGTATTTATAGATATAAGCATGGAAATAATTCATTCATATAAATACATCTGTGTGAAGGGAAGAACTTTTTTCTGTTTTATTTTTAAATTTTATTTTTAAAAATTTTGAAATTTAATTTTATTTATTTTTTTATACAGCAGGTTATTATTAGTTATGTATTTTATGCATATACATGTATACAGGTCAATCCCAGTCTCCCAACTCATCCCAACACCACCTCCCCATGGCTTCCCACACTTGGTGTCCATACGTGTGTTCTCTACCTCTGTGTCTCTATTTCTTCCCTGCAAACCAGTTCATCTGTACCATTTTTCTAGGTTCCACATATATGCATTAATATACAATATTTGTTTTTCTCTTTCTGACTTACTTCATTCTGTATGGCAGTCTCTAGATCCATCGACGTCTCTACAAATGACCCAGTTTCATTCCTTCTTATGGCTGAGTAATATTCCATTTTATATATGTACCACATCTTTATCCATTCGTCTGTCTGTGGGTATTTAGGTTGCTTCCATTACCTGGCTATCGTAAATAGTGCTGAAATGAGCATTGTGGTGAATGTGCCTTTTTGATTTATGGTTTTCTCTGGGTATATGCCCAGAAGTGGGATTGCTGGATCATATGGTAATTCTATTTCTAGTTTTTTTAAGGAAACTCCATACTGTTCTCCATCGTGACTGTATCAATTTACATTTCCACCACTAGTGGAAGAGGGATCCTTTTGACCACACCCTCCCCAGAATTCGTTGTTTGTAGATTTTATGTTGATGCCGATTCTAACAGGTGTGAGGTGATACCTCATTGTAGTTTTGATTTGCATTTCTCTAATAATTAGTGATGTTGAGCAGCTTTTCATGTGCGCCTTGGCCATCTCTGTGTCTTCTTTGAAGAAACGTCTCTTTAGATCTTCTGCCCATTTTTGTATTGGGTTGTTTGTTTTTTTTAATATTAAGCTTCATGAGCTCTTTATATATATTGGAGATTAAACATTTGTCCACTGATTCGTTTGCAAATATTTTCGCCCATTCTGAGGGATGCTTTTTGCCATTCCCGTCTTTTTAACAAAAAAAGAAAGAAAGAAAAAGAAGCAGAACACTAATTTGTGTAAAATATGCCTTTTGAAACTTTCGTTTTGAAATATGGACATCCTTTGAATTTTTTGGTCGATATATGAACCCAGGATTTGTTTTCAGGGCAGGTGTCATTTACAGGCCTGCAATGATTTTGAATATCAACTGACCATTAGCGCTGGGATTAAAGCTGCTGTTGTGTGAAACGGCCACAAGCTGGCAGCAGTTCTCCCTTACCAAATCTGGTTACTGGGGCAACAGAGCCTCAATGGAAGTCGTGTTCTAGATTGGAATTTAGAATGGAATGTGCCAGGAGAAAGCCCCTCAAGTTTGTCTCACTACTTCTTGTTCGTGTTTTTAATTCATTTTTTTATTTTTTATTACAGGTAATTTGATTACAGTGTTTGGCTTGTTGTAGGTGTGGAAGATGTGGCTCTTTTACACATATACATATGTCTGTTATTCCTGAAATCCTTTTCCCATGTACCTTATGACAGAATGTTGAGTAGTCTTCTCTTGGTATTCTGTAGGTCTTTGGTGATTATATATGTCACATGTGTTTGTATATGTCTGTTAACCCCAATATCATAATGAAACCAATCCTCACAACTTTCCATTTGTGAACCATAAGTTTGTTGAGTGAATCTCTGATTGCCCTTCTCCGTGGAAATATCTGCCCTGGTATCCATTTTTCGGTCACACCTATAAGAGATATGATATGATATGTGTCTTTCACTTTCTGACTTACAACAACTCACGGGATTACCTCTAGACACACCTACGGTGCTGCAAATGGCATTGTGTCCTTTTATTCCTTGGCTTCTATTCTGCCTTAGCGAGGTCCATTTTCAACAATGTGATTCCCTGAGGGCTGAGGATTAGCTGACCTGGGTAGCCTGACCCTGCTGGCCGGCCCTCCCCAGGTGAGCCTGGGTTGATGTCAATATAAACAGCGCTGCAGGCAGCAATAGCCCCTGAAGCTGTGCCTGACTCCATATTCTCTGCCCCGTCAGCAGTGTCGGGGCTGTGCTGGTGGGAGGGAGTGAGGGGCCACGGCTTTGTGGGTGGCACAGTGTGAGTGGGTCTCTTCTGGACTTTCTGCAAGAGTTGCCAGGCTGCCACCTGTAAAGAAGAGGATGTGTCACCCCTACCATCCACTGGAATTTCTCTCCGGACAGAGGTGAGGAAGGAAAAAAGCAGTGGGTGCCGGGACAGGAGGGGTATCTCAGGCAGGGCAATGGGAAGTTTCCAGAAGAGCGCCCAGGGCCAGGACCATCCTGGCTGGCCTGCAGGCACCAAGTTGGCCTGAGTGCTGTCGCTGGTGTGGCTCCACACCCCTTCCTCTAGGCTTTCAAGCCCTTGTACATATTCAGGTGTTTTACCTGGGAAGGGTGGGAAAAGTTCAAGAGCAGCTGGCCTGGGGCTCAGCTCACGGTTACTCACAGATGTCTCGGCATTGCCCCCAGCTTTGCAATGAGGACGCCCCTTGATTAGGAGTGGGCTGCTTGCTCTATGGGAGATGATTCCCCACCTCTGACCAATTTCAGAATTGTTTACCGCTGGAACAAGTGCCCTGATAGGGTTTTCCTCTGTCTATCTGGTGGGTTCAGTTTTTTTTTTTTTTTTTTTTGGTTCAAGTTAGATTTTATTCCTCTTTTATGTATTTATAGATATAAGCATGGAAATAATTCATTCATATAAATACATCTGTGTGAAGGGAAGAACTTTTTCCTCTTTTATTTTTAAATTTTATTTTTTAAAATTTTGAAATTTAATTTTATTTAATTTTTTATACAGCAGGTTATTATTAGTTATGTATTTTATGCATATACATGTATACAGGTCAATCCCAATCTCCCAACTCATCCCACCACCACCTCCCCATGGCTTCCCACACTTGGTGTCCATACGTCTGTTCTCTACCTCTGTCTCTATTTCTTCCCTGCAAACCAGTTCATCTGTACCATTTTTCTAGGTTCCACATATATGCATTAATATACAATATTTGTTTTTCTCTTTCTGACTTACTTCATTCTGTATGACTGTCTCTAGATCCATCGACGTCTCTACAAATGACCCAGTTTCATTCCTTCTTATGGCTGAGTAATATTCCATTTTATATATGTACCACATCTTTATCCATTCGTCTGTCTGTGGGTATTTAGGTTGCTTCCATTACCTGGCTATCGCAAATAGTGCTGAAATGAGCACTGTGGTGAATGTGCCTTTTTGATTTATGGTTTTATCTGGGTATATGCCCAGAAGTGGGATTGCTGGATCATATGGTAATTCTATTTCTAGTTTTTCTAAGGAAACTCCATACTGTTCTCCATCGTGACTGTATCAATTTACATTTCCACCACTAGTGGAAGAGGGATCCTTTTGTCCACACCCTCCCCAGAATTCGTTGTTTGTAGATTTTCTGATGATGCCGATTCTAACAGGTGTGAGGTGATACCTCATTGTAGTTTTGATTTGCATTTCTCTAATAATTAGTGATGTTGAGCAGCTTTTCATGTGCGTCTTGGCCATCTCTGTGTCTTCTTTGAAGAAACGTCTCTTTAGATCTTCTGCCCATTTTTGTATTGGGTTGTTTGTTTTTTTAATATTAAGCTGCATGAGCTCTTTATATATATTGGAGATTAAACCTTTGTCCATTGATTCGTTTGCAAATATTTTCGCCCATTCTGAGGGATGCTTTTTGCCATTCCCGTTTTTTTAACAAAAAAAGAAAGAAAGAAAAAGAAGCAGAACACTAATGTGTGTAAAATATGCCTTTTGAAACTGTCGTTTTGAAATATGGACGTCCTTTGAATTTTTTGGTCGATATATGAACCCAGGATTTGTTTTCAGGGCAGGTGTCATTTACAGGCCTGCAATGATTTTGAATATCAACTGACCATTAGCGCTGGGATTAAAGCTGCTGTTGTGTGAAACGGCCACAAGGTGGCAGCAGGTCTCCCTTACCAAATCTGGTTACTGGGGCAACAGAGCCTCAATGGAAGTCGTGTTCTAGATTGGAATTTAGAATGGAATGTGCCAGGAGAAAGCCCCTCAAGTTTGTCTCACTACTTCTTGTTCGTGTTTTTAATTTAATTTTTTATTTTTTATTACAGCAAATTTGATTACAATGTTTGGCTTGTTGTAGGTGTGGAAGATGTGGTTCTTTTACACATACACATATGTCTGTTCTTCCTGGGATCCTTTTCCCATGTACCTTATGACAGAATGTTGAGTAGTCTTCTCTTGGTATTCTGTAGGTCTTTGGTGATTATATATGTCACCTGTGTTTGTATATGTCTGTTAACCCCAATATCATAATGAAACCAATCCTCACACCTTTCCATTGGTGAACCATAAGTTTGTTGAATGAATCTGTGATTTCCCTTCTCCGTGGAAATATCTGCCCTGGTATCCGTTTTTCGGTCACACCTATAAGAGATATGATATGATATGTGTCATTCACTTTCTGACTTACTAAAAGTCACGTGATTACCTCTAGACACACCTACGGTGCTGCAAATGGCATTGTGTCCTTTTATTCCTTGGCTTCTATTCTGCCTTAGCGAGGTCCATTTTCAACAATGTGATTTCCTGAGGGCTGAGGATTAGCTGACCTGGGTAGCCTGACCCTGCTGGCCGGCCCTCCCCAGGTGTGCCTGATTTGAGGTCAATATAAACAGCGCTGCAGGCAGCAATAGCCCCTGAAGCTGTGCCTGACTCCATATTCTCTGCACCATCAGCAGTGTCGGGGCTGTGCTGGTGGGAGGGAGTGAGGGGCCACGGCTTTGTGGGTGGCCCGGTGTGAGTGGGTCTCTGCTGGACTTTCTGCAGGAGTTGCCAGGCTTCCACCTGTAAAGAAGAGGATGTGGCACACATACCTTCCGCTGGAATTTCTCTACGGACCGAGGTGAGGAAGGAAAAAAGCAGTGGGTGCTGGGACAGTAGGGGTATCTCAGGCAGGGCAATGGAAAGCTTCCAGAAGAGCGTCCAGGTCCAGGATCATCCTGGCTGGCCTGCTGGCACCAAGTTGGCCTGTGTGCTGTCGCTGGTGTGGCTCCACGCCCCTTCCTCTAGGCTTTCAAGCCCTTGTACATATTCAGGTGTTTTACCTGGGAAGGGTGGGAAAAGTTCAAGAGCAGCTGGCCTGGTGCTCAGCTCACGGTTACTCACAGATGCCTCGGCATGGACCCCCCTTTGCAATGAGGAAGCTCCTTGCATAGGAGTGGGCTGCTGGCTCTATGGGAGATGATTCCCCACCTCTGACCAATTTCAGAATTGTTTACCGCTGGAGCAAGTGCCCTGATAGGGTTTCCCTCTGTCTAACTCGTGGGTTCAGGTTTTTTTTTTCTTTTTTGGTTCAAGTTAGATTTTATTCCTCTTTTATGTATTTATAGATATAAGCATGCAAATAATTCATTCATATAAATACATCTGTGTGAAGGGAAGAACTTTTTCCTCTTTTATTTTTAAATTTTATTTTTTAAAATTTTGAAATTTAATTTTATTTAATTTTTTATACAGCAGGTTATTATTAGTTATGTATTTTATGCATATACATGTATACAGGTCAATCCCAATCTCCCAACTCATCCCACCACCACCACCCCATGGCTTCCCACACTTGGTGTCCATACGTCTGTTCTCTACCTCTGTCTCTATTTCTTCCCTGCAAACCAGTTCATCTGTACCATTTTTCTAGGTTCCACATATATGCATTAATATACAATATTTGTTTTTCTCTTTCTGACTTACTTCATTCTGTATGACTGTCTCTAGATCCATCGACGTCTCTACAAATGACCCAGTTTCATTCCTTCTTATGGCTGAGTAATATTCCATTTTATATATGTACCACATCTTTATCCATTCGTCTGTCTGTGGGTATTTAGGTTGCTTCCATTACCTGGCTATCGCAAATAGTGCTGAAATGAGCACTGTGGTGAATGTGCCTTTTTGATTTATGGTTTTATCTGGGTATATGCCCAGAAGTGGGATTGCTGGATCATATGGTAATTCTATTTCTAGTTTTTCTAAGGAAACTCCATACTGTTCTCCATCGTGACTGTATCAATTTACATTTCCACCACTAGTGGAAGAGGGATCCTTTTGTCCACACCCTCCCCAGAATTCGTTGTTTGTAGATTTTCTGATGATGCCGATTCTAACAGGTGTGAGGTGATACCTCATTGTAGTTTTGATTTGCATTTCTCTAATAATTAGTGATGTTGAGCAGCTTTTCATGTGCGTCTTGGCCATCTCTGTGTCTTCTTTGAAGAAACGTCTCTTTAGATCTTCTGCCCATTTTTGTATTGGGTTGTTTGTTTTTTTAATATTAAGCTGCATGAGCTCTTTATATATATTGGAGATTAAACCTTTGTCCATTGATTCGTTTGCAAATATTTTCGCCCATTCTGAGGGATGCTTTTTGCCATTCCCGTTTTTTTAACAAAAAAAGAAAGAAAGAAAAAGAAGCAGAACACTAATGTGTGTAAAATATGCCTTTTGAAACTGTCGTTTTGAAATATGGACGTCCTTTGAATTTTTTGGTCGATATATGAACCCAGGATTTGTTTTCAGGGCAGGTGTCATTTACAGGCCTGCAATGATTTTGAATATCAACTGACCATTAGCGCTGGGATTAAAGCTGCTGTTGTGTGAAACGGCCACAAGGTGGCAGCAGGTCTCCCTTACCAAATCTGGTTACTGGGGCAACAGAGCCTCAATGGAAGTCGTGTTCTAGATTGGAATTTAGAATGGAATGTGCCAGGAGAAAGCCCCTCAAGTTTGTCTCACTACTTCTTGTTCGTGTTTTTAATTTAATTTTTTATTTTTTATTACAGCAAATTTGATTACAATGTTTGGCTTGTTGTAGGTGTGGAAGATGTGGTTCTTTTACACATACACATATGTCTGTTCTTCCTGGGATCCTTTTCCCATGTACCTTATGACAGAATGTTGAGTAGTCTTCTCTTGGTATTCTGTAGGTCTTTGGTGATTATATATGTCACCTGTGTTTGTATATGTCTGTTAACCCCAATATCATAATGAAACCAATCCTCACACCTTTCCATTGGTGAACCATAAGTTTGTTGAATGAATCTGTGATTTCCCTTCTCCGTGGAAATATCTGCCCTGGTATCCGTTTTTCGGTCACACCTATAAGAGATATGATATGATATGTGTCATTCACTTTCTGACTTACTAAAAGTCACGTGATTACCTCTAGACACACCTACGGTGCTGCAAATGGCATTGTGTCCTTTTATTCCTTGGCTTCTATTCTGCCTTAGCGAGGTCCATTTTCAACAATGTGATTTCCTGAGGGCTGAGGATTAGCTGACCTGGGTAGCCTGACCCTGCTGGCCGGCCCTCCCCAGGTGTGCCTGATTTGAGGTCAATATAAACAGCGCTGCAGGCAGCAATAGCCCCTGAAGCTGTGCCTGACTCCATATTCTCTGCACCATCAGCAGTGTCGGGGCTGTGCTGGTGGGAGGGAGTGAGGGGCCACGGCTTTGTGGGTGGCCCGGTGTGAGTGGGTCTCTGCTGGACTTTCTGCAGGAGTTGCCAGGCTTCCACCTGTAAAGAAGAGGATGTGGCACACATACCTTCTGCTGGAATTTCTCTACGGACCGAGGTGAGGAAGGAAAAAAGCAGTGGGTGCTGGGACAGTAGGGGTATCTCAGGCAGGGCAATGGAAAGCTTCCAGAAGAGCGTCCAGGTCCAGGATCATCCTGGCTGGCCTGCTGGCACCAAGTTGGCCTGTGTGCTGTCGCTGGTGTGGCTCCACGCCCCTTCCTCTAGGCTTTCAAGCCCTTGTACATATTCAGGTGTTTTACCTGGGAAGGGTGGGAAAAGTTCAAGAGCAGCTGGCCTGGTGCTCAGCTCACGGTTACTCACAGATGCCTCGGCATGGACCCCCCTTTGCAATGAGGAAGCTCCTTGCATAGGAGTGGGCTGCTGGCTCTATGGGAGATGATTCCCCACCTCTGACCAATTTCAGAATTGTTTACCGCTGGAGCAAGTGCCCTGATAGGGTTTCCCTCTGTCTAACTCGTGGGTTCAGGTTTTTTTTTTCTTTTTTGGTTCAAGTTAGATTTTATTCCTCTTTTATGTATTTATAGATATAAGCATGCAAATAATTCATTCATATAAATACATCTGTGTGAAGGGAAGAACTTTTTTCTGTTTTATTTTTAAATTTTATTTTTAAAAATTTTGAAATTTAATTTTATTTATTTTTTTATACAGCAGGTTATTATTAGTTATGTATTTTATGCATATACATGTATACAGGTCAATCCCAGTCTCCCAACTCATCCCAACACCACCTCCCCATGGCTTCCCACACTTGGTGTCCATACGTGTGTTCTCTACCTCTGTGTCTCTATTTCTTCCCTGCAAACCAGTTCATCTGTACCATTTTTCTAGGTTCCACATATATGCATTAATATACAATATTTGTTTTTCTCTTTCTGACTTACTTCATTCTGTATGGCAGTCTCTAGATCCATCGACGTCTCTACAAATGACCCAGTTTCATTCCTTCTTATGGCTGAGTAATATTCCATTTTATATATGTACCACATCTTTATCCATTCGTCTGTCTGTGGGTATTTAGGTTGCTTCCATTACCTGGCTATCGTAAATAGTGCTGAAATGAGCATTGTGGTGAATGTGCCTTTTTGATTTATGGTTTTCTCTGGGTATATGCCCAGAAGTGGGATTGCTGGATCATATGGTAATTCTATTTCTAGTTTTTTTAAGGAAACTCCATACTGTTCTCCATCGTGACTGTATCAATTTACATTTCCACCACTAGTGGAAGAGGGATCCTTTTGACCACACCCTCCCCAGAATTCGTTGTTTGTAGATTTTATGTTGATGCCGATTCTAACAGGTGTGAGGTGATACCTCATTGTAGTTTTGATTTGCATTTCTCTAATAATTAGTGATGTTGAGCAGCTTTTCATGTGCGCCTTGGCCATCTCTGTGTCTTCTTTGAAGAAACGTCTCTTTAGATCTTCTGCCCATTTTTGTATTGGGTTGTTTGTTTTTTTTAATATTAAGCTTCATGAGCTCTTTATATATATTGGAGATTAAACATTTGTCCACTGATTCGTTTGCAAATATTTTCGCCCATTCTGAGGGATGCTTTTTGCCATTCCCGTCTTTTTAACAAAAAAAGAAAGAAAGAAAAAGAAGCAGAACACTAATTTGTGTAAAATATGCCTTTTGAAACTTTCGTTTTGAAATATGGACATCCTTTGAATTTTTTGGTCGATATATGAACCCAGGATTTGTTTTCAGGGCAGGTGTCATTTACAGGCCTGCAATGATTTTGAATATCAACTGACCATTAGCGCTGGGATTAAAGCTGCTGTTGTGTGAAACGGCCACAAGCTGGCAGCAGTTCTCCCTTACCAAATCTGGTTACTGGGGCAACAGAGCCTCAATGGAAGTCGTGTTCTAGATTGGAATTTAGAATGGAATGTGCCAGGAGAAAGCCCCTCAAGTTTGTCTCACTACTTCTTGTTCGTGTTTTTAATTTATTTTTTTATTTTTTATTACAGGTAATTTGATTACAGTGTTTGGCTTGTTGTAGGTGTGGAAGATGTGGCTCTTTTACACATATACATATGTCTGTTATTCCTGAAATCCTTTTCCCATGTACCTTATGACAGAATGTTGAGTAGTCTTCTCTTGGTATTCTGTAGGTCTTTGGTGATTATATATGTCACATGTGTTTGTATATGTCTGTTAACCCCAATATCATAATGAAACCAATCCTCACAACTTTCCATTTGTGAACCATAAGTTTGTTGAGTGAATCTCTGATTGCCCTTCTCCGTGGAAATATCTGCCCTGGTATCCATTTTTCGGTCACACCTATAAGAGATATGATATGATATGTGTCTTTCACTTTCTGACTTACAACAACTCACGGGATTACCTCTAGACACACCTACGGTGCTGCAAATGGCATTGTGTCCTTTTATTCCTTGGCTTCTATTCTACCTAAGCGAGGTCCATTTTCAAAAATGTGATTCCCTGAGGGCTGAGGATTAGCTGACCTGGGTAGCCTGACCCTGCTGGCCGGCCCTCCCCAGGTGAGCCTGGGTTGATGTCAATATAAACAGCGCTGCAGGCAGCAATAGCCCCTGAAGCTGTGCCTGACTCCATATTCTCTGCCCCGTCAGCAGTGTCGGGGCTGTGCTGGTGGGAGGGAGTGAGGGGCCACGGCTTTGTGGGTGGCACAGTGTGAGTGGGTCTCTTCTGGACTTTCTGCAAGAGTTGCCAGGCTGCCACCTGTAAAGAAGAGGATGTGTCACCCATACCTTCCGCTGGAATTTCTCTCCGGACAGAGGTGAGGAAGGAAAAAAGCAGTGGGTGCCGGGACAGGAGGGGTATCTCAGGCAGGGCAATGGGAAGTTTCCAGAAGAGCGCCCAGGGCCAGGACCATCCTGGCTGGCCTGCAGGCACCAAGTTGGCCTGAGTGCTGTCGCTGGTGTGGCTCCACACCCCTTCCTCTAGGCTTTCAAGCCCTTGTACATATTCAGGTGTTTTACCTGGGAAGGGTGGGAAAAGTTCAAGAGCAGCTGGCCTGGGGCTCAGCTCACGGTTACTCACAGATGTCTCGGCATTGCCCCCAGCTTTGCAATGAGGACGCCCCTTGATTAGGAGTGGGCTGCTTGCTCTATGGGAGATGATTCCCCACCTCTGACCAATTTCAGAATTGTTTACCGCTGGAACAAGTGCCCTGATAGGGTTTTCCTCTGTCTATCTGGTGGGTTCAGTTTTTTTTTTTTTTTTTTGGTTCAAGTTAGATTTTATTCCTCTTTTATGTATTTATAGATATAAGCATGGAAATAATTCATTCATATAAATACATCTGTGTGAAGGGAAGAACTTTTTCCTCTTTTATTTTTAAATTTTATTTTTTAAAATTTTGAAATTTAATTTTATTTAATTTTTTATACAGCAGGTTATTATTAGTTATGTATTTTATGCATATACATGTATACAGGTCAATCCCAATCTCCCAACTCATCCCACCACCACCTCCCCATGGCTTCCCACACTTGGTGTCCATACGTCTGTTCTCTACCTCTGTCTCTATTTCTTCCCTGCAAACCAGTTCATCTGTACCATTTTTCTAGGTTCCACATATATGCATTAATATACAATATTTGTTTTTCTCTTTCTGACTTACTTCATTCTGTATGACTGTCTCTAGATCCATCGACGTCTCTACAAATGACCCAGTTTCATTCCTTCTTATGGCTGAGTAATATTCCATTTTATATATGTACCACATCTTTATCCATTCGTCTGTCTGTGGGTATTTAGGTTGCTTCCATTACCTGGCTATCGCAAATAGTGCTGAAATGAGCACTGTGGTGAATGTGCCTTTTTGATTTATGGTTTTATCTGGGTATATGCCCAGAAGTGGGATTGCTGGATCATATGGTAATTCTATTTCTAGTTTTTCTAAGGAAACTCCATACTGTTCTCCATCGTGACTGTATCAATTTACATTTCCACCACTAGTGGAAGAGGGATCCTTTTGTCCACACCCTCCCCAGAATTCGTTGTTTGTAGATTTTCTGATGATGCCGATTCTAACAGGTGTGAGGTGATACCTCATTGTAGTTTTGATTTGCATTTCTCTAATAATTAGTGATGTTGAGCAGCTTTTCATGTGCGTCTTGGCCATCTCTGTGTCTTCTTTGAAGAAACGTCTCTTTAGATCTTCTGCCCATTTTTGTATTGGGTTGTTTGTTTTTTTTAATATTAAGCTGCATGAGCTCTTTATATATATTGGAGATTAAACCTTTGTCCATTGATTCGTTTGCAAATATTTTCGCCCATTCTGAGGGATGCTTTTTGCCATTCCCGTCTTTTTAACAAAAAAAGAAAGAAAGAAAAAGAAGCAGAACACTAATTTGTGTAAAATATGCCTTTTGAAACTTTCGTTTTGAAATATGGACATCCTTTGAATTTTTTGGTCGATATATGAACCCAGGATTTGTTTTCAGGGCAGGTGTCATTTACAGGCCTGCAATGATTTTGAATATCAACTGACCATTAGCGCTGGGATTAAAGCTGCTGTTGTGTGAAACGGCCACAAGCTGGCAGCAGTTCTCCCTTACCAAATCTGGTTACTGGGGCAACAGAGCCTCAATGGAAGTCGTGTTCTAGATTGGAATTTAGAATGGAATGTGCCAGGAGAAAGCCCCTCAAGTTTGTCTCACTACTTCTTGTTCGTGTTTTTAATTCATTTTTTTATTTTTTATTACAGGTAATTTGATTACAGTGTTTGGCTTGTTGTAGGTGTGGAAGATGTGGCTCTTTTACACATATACATATGTCTGTTATTCCTGAAATCCTTTTCCCATGTACCTTATGACAGAATGTTGAGTAGTCTTCTCTTGGTATTCTGTAGGTCTTTGGTGATTATATATGTCACATGTGTTTGTATATGTCTGTTAACCCCAATATCATAATGAAACCAATCCTCACAACTTTCCATTTGTGAACCATAAGTTTGTTGAGTGAATCTCTGATTGCCCTTCTCCGTGGAAATATCTGCCCTGGTATCCATTTTTCGGTCACACCTATAAGAGATATGATATGATATGTGTCTTTCACTTTCTGACTTACAACAACTCACGGGATTACCTCTAGACACACCTACGGTGCTGCAAATGGCATTGTGTCCTTTTATTCCTTGGCTTCTATTCTGCCTTAGCGAGGTCCATTTTCAACAATGTGATTCCCTGAGGGCTGAGGATTAGCTGACCTGGGTAGCCTGACCCTGCTGGCCGGCCCTCCCCAGGTGAGCCTGGGTTGATGTCAATATAAACAGCGCTGCAGGCAGCAATAGCCCCTGAAGCTGTGCCTGACTCCATATTCTCTGCCCCGTCAGCAGTGTCGGGGCTGTGCTGGTGGGAGGGAGTGAGGGGCCACGGCTTTGTGGGTGGCACAGTGTGAGTGGGTCTCTTCTGGACTTTCTGCAAGAGTTGCCAGGCTGCCACCTGTAAAGAAGAGGATGTGTCACCCCTACCATCCACTGGAATTTCTCTCCGGACAGAGGTGAGGAAGGAAAAAAGCAGTGGGTGCCGGGACAGGAGGGGTATCTCAGGCAGGGCAATGGGAAGTTTCCAGAAGAGCGCCCAGGGCCAGGACCATCCTGGCTGGCCTGCAGGCACCAAGTTGGCCTGAGTGCTGTCGCTGGTGTGGCTCCACACCCCTTCCTCTAGGCTTTCAAGCCCTTGTACATATTCAGGTGTTTTACCTGGGAAGGGTGGGAAAAGTTCAAGAGCAGCTGGCCTGGGGCTCAGCTCACGGTTACTCACAGATGTCTCGGCATTGCCCCCAGCTTTGCAATGAGGACGCCCCTTGATTAGGAGTGGGCTGCTTGCTCTATGGGAGATGATTCCCCACCTCTGACCAATTTCAGAATTGTTTACCGCTGGAACAAGTGCCCTGATAGGGTTTTCCTCTGTCTATCTGGTGGGTTCAGTTTTTTTTTTTTTTTTTTGGTTCAAGTTAGATTTTATTCCTCTTTTATGTATTTATAGATATAAGCATGGAAATAATTCATTCATATAAATACATCTGTGTGAAGGGAAGAACTTTTTCCTCTTTTATTTTTAAATTTTATTTTTTAAAATTTTGAAATTTAATTTTATTTAATTTTTTATACAGCAGGTTATTATTAGTTATGTATTTTATGCATATACATGTATACAGGTCAATCCCAATCTCCCAACTCATCCCACCACCACCTCCCCATGGCTTCCCACACTTGGTGTCCATACGTCTGTTCTCTACCTCTGTCTCTATTTCTTCCCTGCAAACCAGTTCATCTGTACCATTTTTCTAGGTTCCACATATATGCATTAATATACAATATTTGTTTTTCTCTTTCTGACTTACTTCATTCTGTATGACTGTCTCTAGATCCATCGACGTCTCTACAAATGACCCAGTTTCATTCCTTCTTATGGCTGAGTAATATTCCATTTTATATATGTACCACATCTTTATCCATTCGTCTGTCTGTGGGTATTTAGGTTGCTTCCATTACCTGGCTATCGCAAATAGTGCTGAAATGAGCACTGTGGTGAATGTGCCTTTTTGATTTATGGTTTTATCTGGGTATATGCCCAGAAGTGGGATTGCTGGATCATATGGTAATTCTATTTCTAGTTTTTCTAAGGAAACTCCATACTGTTCTCCATCGTGACTGTATCAATTTACATTTCCACCACTAGTGGAAGAGGGATCCTTTTGTCCACACCCTCCCCAGAATTCGTTGTTTGTAGATTTTCTGATGATGCCGATTCTAACAGGTGTGAGGTGATACCTCATTGTAGTTTTGATTTGCATTTCTCTAATAATTAGTGATGTTGAGCAGCTTTTCATGTGCGTCTTGGCCATCTCTGTGTCTTCTTTGAAGAAACGTCTCTTTAGATCTTCTGCCCATTTTTGTATTGGGTTGTTTGTTTTTTTAATATTAAGCTGCATGAGCTCTTTATATATATTGGAGATTAAACCTTTGTCCATTGATTCGTTTGCAAATATTTTCGCCCATTCTGAGGGATGCTTTTTGCCATTCCCGTTTTTTTAACAAAAAAAGAAAGAAAGAAAAAGAAGCAGAACACTAATGTGTGTAAAATATGCCTTTTGAAACTGTCGTTTTGAAATATGGACGTCCTTTGAATTTTTTGGTCGATATATGAACCCAGGATTTGTTTTCAGGGCAGGTGTCATTTACAGGCCTGCAATGATTTTGAATATCAACTGACCATTAGCGCTGGGATTAAAGCTGCTGTTGTGTGAAACGGCCACAAGGTGGCAGCAGGTCTCCCTTACCAAATCTGGTTACTGGGGCAACAGAGCCTCAATGGAAGTCGTGTTCTAGATTGGAATTTAGAATGGAATGTGCCAGGAGAAAGCCCCTCAAGTTTGTCTCACTACTTCTTGTTCGTGTTTTTAATTTAATTTTTTATTTTTTATTACAGCAAATTTGATTACAATGTTTGGCTTGTTGTAGGTGTGGAAGATGTGGTTCTTTTACACATACACATATGTCTGTTCTTCCTGGGATCCTTTTCCCATGTACCTTATGACAGAATGTTGAGTAGTCTTCTCTTGGTATTCTGTAGGTCTTTGGTGATTATATATGTCACCTGTGTTTGTATATGTCTGTTAACCCCAATATCATAATGAAACCAATCCTCACACCTTTCCATTGGTGAACCATAAGTTTGTTGAATGAATCTCTGATTTCCCTTCTCCGTGGAAATATCTGCCCTGGTATCCGTTTTTCGGTCACACCTATAAGAGATATGATATGATATGTGTCATTCACTTTCTGACTTACTAAAAGTCACGTGATTACCTCTAGACACACCTACGGTGCTGCAAATGGCATTGTGTCCTTTTATTCCTTGGCTTCTATTCTGCCTTAGCGAGGTCCATTTTCAACAATGTGATTTCCTGAGGGCTGAGGATTAGCTGACCTGGGTAGCCTGACCCTGCTGGCCGGCCCTCCCCAGGTGTGCCTGATTTGAGGTCAATATAAACAGCGCTGCAGGCAGCAATAGCCCCTGAAGCTGTGCCTGACTCCATATTCTCTGCACCATCAGCAGTGTCGGGGCTGTGCTGGTGGGAGGGAGTGAGGGGCCACGGCTTTGTGGGTGGCCCGGTGTGAGTGGGTCTCTGCTGGACTTTCTGCAGGAGTTGCCAGGCTTCCACCTGTAAAGAAGAGGATGTGGCACACATACCTTCCGCTGGAATTTCTCTACGGACCGAGGTGAGGAAGGAAAAAAGCAGTGGGTGCTGGGACAGTAGGGGTATCTCAGGCAGGGCAATGGAAAGCTTCCAGAAGAGCGTCCAGGTCCAGGATCATCCTGGCTGGCCTGCTGGCACCAAGTTGGCCTGTGTGCTGTCGCTGGTGTGGCTCCACGCCCCTTCCTCTAGGCTTTCAAGCCCTTGTACATATTCAGGTGTTTTACCTGGGAAGGGTGGGAAAAGTTCAAGAGCAGCTGGCCTGGTGCTCAGCTCACGGTTACTCACAGATGCCTCGGCATGGACCCCCCTTTGCAATGAGGAAGCTCCTTGCATAGGAGTGGGCTGCTGGCTCTATGGGAGATGATTCCCCACCTCTGACCAATTTCAGAATTGTTTACCGCTGGAGCAAGTGCCCTGATAGGGTTTCCCTCTGTCTAACTCGTGGGTTCAGGTTTTTTTTTTCTTTTTTGGTTCAAGTTAGATTTTATTCCTCTTTTATGTATTTATAGATATAAGCATGCAAATAATTCATTCATATAAATACATCTGTGTGAAGGGAAGAACTTTTTTCTGTTTTATTTTTAAATTTTATTTTTAAAAATTTTGAAATTTAATTTTATTTATTTTTTTATACAGCAGGTTATTATTAGTTATGTATTTTATGCATATACATGTATACAGGTCAATCCCAGTCTCCCAACTCATCCCAACACCACCTCCCCATGGCTTCCCACACTTGGTGTCCATACGTGTGTTCTCTACCTCTGTGTCTCTATTTCTTCCCTGCAAACCAGTTCATCTGTACCATTTTTCTAGGTTCCACATATATGCATTAATATACAATATTTGTTTTTCTCTTTCTGACTTACTTCATTCTGTATGGCAGTCTCTAGATCCATCGACGTCTCTACAAATGACCCAGTTTCATTCCTTCTTATGGCTGAGTAATATTCCATTTTATATATGTACCACATCTTTATCCATTCGTCTGTCTGTGGGTATTTAGGTTGCTTCCATTACCTGGCTATCGTAAATAGTGCTGAAATGAGCATTGTGGTGAATGTGCCTTTTTGATTTATGGTTTTCTCTGGGTATATGCCCAGAAGTGGGATTGCTGGATCATATGGTAATTCTATTTCTAGTTTTTTTAAGGAAACTCCATACTGTTCTCCATCGTGACTGTATCAATTTACATTTCCACCACTAGTGGAAGAGGGATCCTTTTGACCACACCCTCCCCAGAATTCGTTGTTTGTAGATTTTATGTTGATGCCGATTCTAACAGGTGTGAGGTGATACCTCATTGTAGTTTTGATTTGCATTTCTCTAATAATTAGTGATGTTGAGCAGCTTTTCATGTGCGCCTTGGCCATCTCTGTGTCTTCTTTGAAGAAACGTCTCTTTAGATCTTCTGCCCATTTTTGTATTGGGTTGTTTGTTTTTTTTAATATTAAGCTTCATGAGCTCTTTATATATATTGGAGATTAAACATTTGTCCACTGATTCGTTTGCAAATATTTTCGCCCATTCTGAGGGATGCTTTTTGCCATTCCCGTCTTTTTAACAAAAAAAGAAAGAAAGAAAAAGAAGCAGAACACTAATTTGTGTAAAATATGCCTTTTGAAACTTTCGTTTTGAAATATGGACATCCTTTGAATTTTTTGGTCGATATATGAACCCAGGATTTGTTTTCAGGGCAGGTGTCATTTACAGGCCTGCAATGATTTTGAATATCAACTGACCATTAGCGCTGGGATTAAAGCTGCTGTTGTGTGAAACGGCCACAAGCTGGCAGCAGTTCTCCCTTACCAAATCTGGTTACTGGGGCAACAGAGCCTCAATGGAAGTCGTGTTCTAGATTGGAATTTAGAATGGAATGTGCCAGGAGAAAGCCCCTCAAGTTTGTCTCACTACTTCTTGTTCGTGTTTTTAATTCATTTTTTTATTTTTTATTACAGGTAATTTGATTACAGTGTTTGGCTTGTTGTAGGTGTGGAAGATGTGGCTCTTTTACACATATACATATGTCTGTTATTCCTGAAATCCTTTTCCCATGTACCTTATGACAGAATGTTGAGTAGTCTTCTCTTGGTATTCTGTAGGTCTTTGGTGATTATATATGTCACATGTGTTTGTATATGTCTGTTAACCCCAATATCATAATGAAACCAATCCTCACAACTTTCCATTTGTGAACCATAAGTTTGTTGAGTGAATCTCTGATTGCCCTTCTCCGTGGAAATATCTGCCCTGGTATCCATTTTTCGGTCACACCTATAAGAGATATGATATGATATGTGTCTTTCACTTTCTGACTTACAACAACTCACGGGATTACCTCTAGACACACCTACGGTGCTGCAAATGGCATTGTGTCCTTTTATTCCTTGGCTTCTATTCTGCCTTAGCGAGGTCCATTTTCAACAATGTGATTCCCTGAGGGCTGAGGATTAGCTGACCTGGGTAGCCTGACCCTGCTGGCCGGCCCTCCCCAGGTGAGCCTGGGTTGATGTCAATATAAACAGCGCTGCAGGCAGCAATAGCCCCTGAAGCTGTGCCTGACTCCATATTCTCTGCCCCGTCAGCAGTGTCGGGGCTGTGCTGGTGGGAGGGAGTGAGGGGCCACGGCTTTGTGGGTGGCACAGTGTGAGTGGGTCTCTTCTGGACTTTCTGCAAGAGTTGCCAGGCTGCCACCTGTAAAGAAGAGGATGTGTCACCCCTACCATCCACTGGAATTTCTCTCCGGACAGAGGTGAGGAAGGAAAAAAGCAGTGGGTGCCGGGACAGGAGGGGTATCTCAGGCAGGGCAATGGGAAGTTTCCAGAAGAGCGCCCAGGGCCAGGACCATCCTGGCTGGCCTGCAGGCACCAAGTTGGCCTGAGTGCTGTCGCTGGTGTGGCTCCACACCCCTTCCTCTAGGCTTTCAAGCCCTTGTACATATTCAGGTGTTTTACCTGGGAAGGGTGGGAAAAGTTCAAGAGCAGCTGGCCTGGGGCTCAGCTCACGGTTACTCACAGATGTCTCGGCATTGCCCCCAGCTTTGCAATGAGGACGCCCCTTGATTAGGAGTGGGCTGCTTGCTCTATGGGAGATGATTCCCCACCTCTGACCAATTTCAGAATTGTTTACCGCTGGAACAAGTGCCCTGATAGGGTTTTCCTCTGTCTATCTGGTGGGTTCAGTTTTTTTTTTTTTTTTTTTGGTTCAAGTTAGATTTTATTCCTCTTTTATGTATTTATAGATATAAGCATGGAAATAATTCATTCATATAAATACATCTGTGTGAAGGGAAGAACTTTTTCCTCTTTTATTTTTAAATTTTATTTTTTAAAATTTTGAAATTTAATTTTATTTAATTTTTTATACAGCAGGTTATTATTAGTTATGTATTTTATGCATATACATGTATACAGGTCAATCCCAATCTCCCAACTCATCCCACCACCACCTCCCCATGGCTTCCCACACTTGGTGTCCATACGTCTGTTCTCTACCTCTGTCTCTATTTCTTCCCTGCAAACCAGTTCATCTGTACCATTTTTCTAGGTTCCACATATATGCATTAATATACAATATTTGTTTTTCTCTTTCTGACTTACTTCATTCTGTATGACTGTCTCTAGATCCATCGACGTCTCTACAAATGACCCAGTTTCATTCCTTCTTATGGCTGAGTAATATTCCATTTTATATATGTACCACATCTTTATCCATTCGTCTGTCTGTGGGTATTTAGGTTGCTTCCATTACCTGGCTATCGCAAATAGTGCTGAAATGAGCACTGTGGTGAATGTGCCTTTTTGATTTATGGTTTTATCTGGGTATATGCCCAGAAGTGGGATTGCTGGATCATATGGTAATTCTATTTCTAGTTTTTCTAAGGAAACTCCATACTGTTCTCCATCGTGACTGTATCAATTTACATTTCCACCACTAGTGGAAGAGGGATCCTTTTGTCCACACCCTCCCCAGAATTCGTTGTTTGTAGATTTTCTGATGATGCCGATTCTAACAGGTGTGAGGTGATACCTCATTGTAGTTTTGATTTGCATTTCTCTAATAATTAGTGATGTTGAGCAGCTTTTCATGTGCGTCTTGGCCATCTCTGTGTCTTCTTTGAAGAAACGTCTCTTTAGATCTTCTGCCCATTTTTGTATTGGGTTGTTTGTTTTTTTAATATTAAGCTGCATGAGCTCTTTATATATATTGGAGATTAAACCTTTGTCCATTGATTCGTTTGCAAATATTTTCGCCCATTCTGAGGGATGCTTTTTGCCATTCCCGTTTTTTTAACAAAAAAAGAAAGAAAGAAAAAGAAGCAGAACACTAATGTGTGTAAAATATGCCTTTTGAAACTGTCGTTTTGAAATATGGACGTCCTTTGAATTTTTTGGTCGATATATGAACCCAGGATTTGTTTTCAGGGCAGGTGTCATTTACAGGCCTGCAATGATTTTGAATATCAACTGACCATTAGCGCTGGGATTAAAGCTGCTGTTGTGTGAAACGGCCACAAGGTGGCAGCAGGTCTCCCTTACCAAATCTGGTTACTGGGGCAACAGAGCCTCAATGGAAGTCGTGTTCTAGATTGGAATTTAGAATGGAATGTGCCAGGAGAAAGCCCCTCAAGTTTGTCTCACTACTTCTTGTTCGTGTTTTTAATTTAATTTTTTATTTTTTATTACAGCAAATTTGATTACAATGTTTGGCTTGTTGTAGGTGTGGAAGATGTGGTTCTTTTACACATACACATATGTCTGTTCTTCCTGGGATCCTTTTCCCATGTACCTTATGACAGAATGTTGAGTAGTCTTCTCTTGGTATTCTGTAGGTCTTTGGTGATTATATATGTCACCTGTGTTTGTATATGTCTGTTAACCCCAATATCATAATGAAACCAATCCTCACACCTTTCCATTGGTGAACCATAAGTTTGTTGAATGAATCTCTGATTTCCCTTCTCCGTGGAAATATCTGCCCTGGTATCCGTTTTTCGGTCACACCTATAAGAGATATGATATGATATGTGTCATTCACTTTCTGACTTACTAAAAGTCACGTGATTACCTCTAGACACACCTACGGTGCTGCAAATGGCATTGTGTCCTTTTATTCCTTGGCTTCTATTCTGCCTTAGCGAGGTCCATTTTCAACAATGTGATTTCCTGAGGGCTGAGGATTAGCTGACCTGGGTAGCCTGACCCTGCTGGCCGGCCCTCCCCAGGTGTGCCTGATTTGAGGTCAATATAAACAGCGCTGCAGGCAGCAATAGCCCCTGAAGCTGTGCCTGACTCCATATTCTCTGCACCATCAGCAGTGTCGGGGCTGTGCTGGTGGGAGGGAGTGAGGGGCCACGGCTTTGTGGGTGGCCCGGTGTGAGTGGGTCTCTGCTGGACTTTCTGCAGGAGTTGCCAGGCTTCCACCTGTAAAGAAGAGGATGTGGCACACATACCTTCCGCTGGAATTTCTCTACGGACCGAGGTGAGGAAGGAAAAAAGCAGTGGGTGCTGGGACAGTAGGGGTATCTCAGGCAGGGCAATGGAAAGCTTCCAGAAGAGCGTCCAGGTCCAGGATCATCCTGGCTGGCCTGCTGGCACCAAGTTGGCCTGTGTGCTGTCGCTGGTGTGGCTCCACGCCCCTTCCTCTAGGCTTTCAAGCCCTTGTACATATTCAGGTGTTTTACCTGGGAAGGGTGGGAAAAGTTCAAGAGCAGCTGGCCTGGTGCTCAGCTCACGGTTACTCACAGATGCCTCGGCATGGACCCCCCTTTGCAATGAGGAAGCTCCTTGCATAGGAGTGGGCTGCTGGCTCTATGGGAGATGATTCCCCACCTCTGACCAATTTCAGAATTGTTTACCGCTGGAGCAAGTGCCCTGATAGGGTTTCCCTCTGTCTAACTCGTGGGTTCAGGTTTTTTTTTTCTTTTTTGGTTCAAGTTAGATTTTATTCCTCTTTTATGTATTTATAGATATAAGCATGCAAATAATTCATTCATATAAATACATCTGTGTGAAGGGAAGAACTTTTTCCTCTTTTATTTTTAAATTTTATTTTTTAAAATTTTGAAATTTAATTTTATTTAATTTTTTATACAGCAGGTTATTATTAGTTATGTATTTTATGCATATACATGTATACAGGTCAATCCCAATCTCCCAACTCATCCCACCACCACCACCCCATGGCTTCCCACACTTGGTGTCCATACGTCTGTTCTCTACCTCTGTCTCTATTTCTTCCCTGCAAAACAGTTCATCTGTACCATTTTTCTAGGTTCCACATATATGCATTAATATACAATATTTGTTTTTCTCTTTCTGACTTACTTCATTCTGTATGACTGTCTCTAGATCCATCGACGTCTCTACAAATGACCCAGTTTCATTCCTTCTTATGGCTGAGTAATATTCCATTTTATATATGTACCACATCTTTATCCATTCGTCTGTCTGTGGGTATTTAGGTTGCTTCCATTACCTGGCTATCGCAAATAGTGCTGAAATGAGCACTGTGGTGAATGTGCCTTTTTGATTTATGGTTTTATCTGGGTATATGCCCAGAAGTGGGATTGCTGGATCATATGGTAATTCTATTTCTAGTTTTTCTAAGGAAACTCCATACTGTTCTCCATCGTGACTGTATCAATTTACATTTCCACCACTAGTGGAAGAGGGATCCTTTTGTCCACACCCTCCCCAGAATTCGTTGTTTGTAGATTTTCTGATGATGCCGATTCTAACAGGTGTGAGGTGATACCTCATTGTAGTTTTGATTTGCATTTCTCTAATAATTAGTGATGTTGAGCAGCTTTTCATGTGCGTCTTGGCCATCTCTGTGTCTTCTTTGAAGAAACGTCTCTTTAGATCTTCTGCCCATTTTTGTATTGGGTTGTTTGTTTTTTTAATATTAAGCTGCATGAGCTCTTTATATATATTGGAGATTAAACCTTTGTCCATTGATTCGTTTGCAAATATTTTCGCCCATTCTGAGGGATGCTTTTTGCCATTCCCGTTTTTTTAACAAAAAAAGAAAGAAAGAAAAAGAAGCAGAACACTAATGTGTGTAAAATATGCCTTTTGAAACTGTCGTTTTGAAATATGGACGTCCTTTGAATTTTTTGGTCGATATATGAACCCAGGATTTGTTTTCAGGGCAGGTGTCATTTACAGGCCTGCAATGATTTTGAATATCAACTGACCATTAGCGCTGGGATTAAAGCTGCTGTTGTGTGAAACGGCCACAAGGTGGCAGCAGGTCTCCCTTACCAAATCTGGTTACTGGGGCAACAGAGCCTCAATGGAAGTCGTGTTCTAGATTGGAATTTAGAATGGAATGTGCCAGGAGAAAGCCCCTCAAGTTTGTCTCACTACTTCTTGTTCGTGTTTTTAATTTAATTTTTTATTTTTTATTACAGCAAATTTGATTACAATGTTTGGCTTGTTGTAGGTGTGGAAGATGTGGTTCTTTTACACATACACATATGTCTGTTCTTCCTGGGATCCTTTTCCCATGTACCTTATGACAGAATGTTGAGTAGTCTTCTCTTGGTATTCTGTAGGTCTTTGGTGATTATATATGTCACCTGTGTTTGTATATGTCTGTTAACCCCAATATCATAATGAAACCAATCCTCACACCTTTCCATTGGTGAACCATAAGTTTGTTGAATGAATCTGTGATTTCCCTTCTCCGTGGAAATATCTGCCCTGGTATCCGTTTTTCGGTCACACCTATAAGAGATATGATATGATATGTGTCATTCACTTTCTGACTTACTAAAAGTCACGTGATTACCTCTAGACACACCTACGGTGCTGCAAATGGCATTGTGTCCTTTTATTCCTTGGCTTCTATTCTGCCTTAGCGAGGTCCATTTTCAACAATGTGATTTCCTGAGGGCTGAGGATTAGCTGACCTGGGTAGCCTGACCCTGCTGGCCGGCCCTCCCCAGGTGTGCCTGATTTGAGGTCAATATAAACAGCGCTGCAGGCAGCAATAGCCCCTGAAGCTGTGCCTGACTCCATATTCTCTGCACCATCAGCAGTGTCGGGGCTGTGCTGGTGGGAGGGAGTGAGGGGCCACGGCTTTGTGGGTGGCCCGGTGTGAGTGGGTCTCTGCTGGACTTTCTGCAGGAGTTGCCAGGCTTCCACCTGTAAAGAAGAGGATGTGGCACACATACCTTCCGCTGGAATTTCTCTACGGACCGAGGTGAGGAAGGAAAAAAGCAGTGGGTGCTGGGACAGTAGGGGTATCTCAGGCAGGGCAATGGAAAGCTTCCAGAAGAGCGTCCAGGTCCAGGATCATCCTGGCTGGCCTGCTGGCACCAAGTTGGCCTGTGTGCTGTCGCTGGTGTGGCTCCACGCCCCTTCCTCTAGGCTTTCAAGCCCTTGTACATATTCAGGTGTTTTACCTGGGAAGGGTGGGAAAAGTTCAAGAGCAGCTGGCCTGGTGCTCAGCTCACGGTTACTCACAGATGCCTCGGCATGGACCCCCCTTTGCAATGAGGAAGCTCCTTGCATAGGAGTGGGCTGCTGGCTCTATGGGAGATGATTCCCCACCTCTGACCAATTTCAGAATTGTTTACCGCTGGAGCAAGTGCCCTGATAGGGTTTCCCTCTGTCTAACTCGTGGGTTCAGGTTTTTTTTTTCTTTTTTGGTTCAAGTTAGATTTTATTCCTCTTTTATGTATTTATAGATATAAGCATGGAAATAATTCATTCATATAAATACATCTGTGTGAAGGGAAGAACTTTTTTCTGTTTTATTTTTAAATTTTATTTTTAAAAATTTTGAAATTTAATTTTATTTATTTTTTTATACAGCAGGTTATTATTAGTTATGTATTTTATGCATATACATGTATACAGGTCAATCCCAGTCTCCCAACTCATCCCAACACCACCTCCCCATGGCTTCCCACACTTGGTGTCCATACGTGTGTTCTCTACCTCTGTGTCTCTATTTCTTCCCTGCAAACCAGTTCATCTGTACCATTTTTCTAGGTTCCACATATATGCATTAATATACAATATTTGTTTTTCTCTTTCTGACTTACTTCATTCTGTATGGCAGTCTCTAGATCCATCGACGTCTCTACAAATGACCCAGTTTCATTCCTTCTTATGGCTGAGTAATATTCCATTTTATATATGTACCACATCTTTATCCATTCGTCTGTCTGTGGGTATTTAGGTTGCTTCCATTACCTGGCTATCGTAAATAGTGCTGAAATGAGCATTGTGGTGAATGTGCCTTTTTGATTTATGGTTTTCTCTGGGTATATGCCCAGAAGTGGGATTGCTGGATCATATGGTAATTCTATTTCTAGTTTTTTTAAGGAAACTCCATACTGTTCTCCATCGTGACTGTATCAATTTACATTTCCACCACTAGTGGAAGAGGGATCCTTTTGACCACACCCTCCCCAGAATTCGTTGTTTGTAGATTTTATGTTGATGCCGATTCTAACAGGTGTGAGGTGATACCTCATTGTAGTTTTGATTTGCATTTCCCTAATAATTAGTGATGTTGAGCAGCTTTTCATGTGCGCCTTGGCCATCTCTGTGTCTTCTTTGAAGAAACGTCTCTTTAGATCTTCTGCCCATTTTTGTATTGGGTTGTTTGTTTTTTTTAATATTAAGCTTCATGAGCTCTTTATATATATTGGAGATTAAACATTTGTCCACTGATTCGTTTGCAAATATTTTCGCCCATTCTGAGGGATGCTTTTTGCCATTCCCGTCTTTTTAACAAAAAAAGAAAGAAAGAAAAAGAAGCAGAACACTAATTTGTGTAAAATATGCCTTTTGAAACTTTCGTTTTGAAATATGGACATCCTTTGAATTTTTTGGTCGATATATGAACCCAGGATTTGTTTTCAGGGCAGGTGTCATTTACAGGCCTGCAATGATTTTGAATATCAACTGACCATTAGCGCTGGGATTAAAGCTGCTGTTGTGTGAAACGGCCACAAGCTGGCAGCAGTTCTCCCTTACCAAATCTGGTTACTGGGGCAACAGAGCCTCAATGGAAGTCGTGTTCTAGATTGGAATTTAGAATGGAATGTGCCAGGAGAAAGCCCCTCAAGTTTGTCTCACTACTTCTTGTTCGTGTTTTTAATTTATTTTTTTATTTTTTATTACAGGTAATTTGATTACAGTGTTTGGCTTGTTGTAGGTGTGGAAGATGTGGCTCTTTTACACATATACATATGTCTGTTATTCCTGAAATCCTTTTCCCATGTACCTTATGACAGAATGTTGAGTAGTCTTCTCTTGGTATTCTGTAGGTCTTTGGTGATTATATATGTCACATGTGTTTGTATATGTCTGTTAACCCCAATATCATAATGAAACCAATCCTCACAACTTTCCATTTGTGAACCATAAGTTTGTTGAGTGAATCTCTGATTGCCCTTCTCCGTGGAAATATCTGCCCTGGTATCCATTTTTCGGTCACACCTATAAGAGATATGATATGATATGTGTCTTTCACTTTCTGACTTACAACAACTCACGGGATTACCTCTAGACACACCTACGGTGCTGCAAATGGCATTGTGTCCTTTTATTCCTTGGCTTCTATTCTACCTAAGCGAGGTCCATTTTCAAAAATGTGATTCCCTGAGGGCTGAGGATTAGCTGACCTGGGTAGCCTGACCCTGCTGGCCGGCCCTCCCCAGGTGAGCCTGGGTTGATGTCAATATAAACAGCGCTGCAGGCAGCAATAGCCCCTGAAGCTGTGCCTGACTCCATATTCTCTGCCCCGTCAGCAGTGTCGGGGCTGTGCTGGTGGGAGGGAGTGAGGGGCCACGGCTTTGTGGGTGGCACAGTGTGAGTGGGTCTCTTCTGGACTTTCTGCAAGAGTTGCCAGGCTGCCACCTGTAAAGAAGAGGATGTGTCACCCATACCTTCCGCTGGAATTTCTCTCCGGACAGAGGTGAGGAAGGAAAAAAGCAGTGGGTGCCGGGACAGGAGGGGTATCTCAGGCAGGGCAATGGGAAGTTTCCAGAAGAGCGCCCAGGGCCAGGACCATCCTGGCTGGCCTGCAGGCACCAAGTTGGCCTGAGTGCTGTCGCTGGTGTGGCTCCACACCCCTTCCTCTAGGCTTTCAAGCCCTTGTACATATTCAGGTGTTTTACCTGGGAAGGGTGGGAAAAGTTCAAGAGCAGCTGGCCTGGGGCTCAGCTCACGGTTACTCACAGATGTCTCGGCATTGCCCCCAGCTTTGCAATGAGGACGCCCCTTGATTAGGAGTGGGCTGCTTGCTCTATGGGAGATGATTCCCCACCTCTGACCAATTTCAGAATTGTTTACCGCTGGAACAAGTGCCCTGATAGGGTTTTCCTCTGTCTATCTGGTGGGTTCAGTTTTTTTTTTTTTTTTTTGGTTCAAGTTAGATTTCATTCCTCTTTTATGTATTTATAGATATAAGCATGGAAATAATTCATTCATATAAATACATCTGTGTGAAGGGAAGAACTTTTTCCTCTTTTATTTTTAAATTTTATTTTTTAAAATTTTGAAATTTAATTTTATTTAATTTTTTATACAGCAGGTTATTATTAGTTATGTATTTTATGCATATACATGTATACAGGTCAATCCCAATCTCCCAACTCATCCCACCACCACCTCCCCATGGCTTCCCACACTTGGTGTCCATACGTCTGTTCTCTACCTCTGTCTCTATTTCTTCCCTGCAAACCAGTTCATCTGTACCATTTTTCTAGGTTCCACATATATGCATTAATATACAATATTTGTTTTTCTCTTTCTGACTTACTTCATTCTGTATGACTGTCTCTAGATCCATCGACGTCTCTACAAATGACCCAGTTTCATTCCTTCTTATGGCTGAGTAATATTCCATTTTATATATGTACCACATCTTTATCCATTCGTCTGTCTGTGGGTATTTAGGTTGCTTCCATTACCTGGCTATCGCAAATAGTGCTGAAATGAGCACTGTGGTGAATGTGCCTTTTTGATTTATGGTTTTATCTGGGTATATGCCCAGAAGTGGGATTGCTGGATCATATGGTAATTCTATTTCTAGTTTTTCTAAGGAAACTCCATACTGTTCTCCATCGTGACTGTATCAATTTACATTTCCACCACTAGTGGAAGAGGGATCCTTTTGTCCACACCCTCCCCAGAATTCGTTGTTTGTAGATTTTCTGATGATGCCGATTCTAACAGGTGTGAGGTGATACCTCATTGTAGTTTTGATTTGCATTTCTCTAATAATTAGTGATGTTGAGCAGCTTTTCATGTGCGTCTTGGCCATCTCTGTGTCTTCTTTGAAGAAACGTCTCTTTAGATCTTCTGCCCATTTTTGTATTGGGTTGTTTGTTTTTTTTAATATTAAGCTGCATGAGCTCTTTATATATATTGGAGATTAAACCTTTGTCCATTGATTCGTTTGCAAATATTTTCGCCCATTCTGAGGGATGCTTTTTGCCATTCCCGTTTTTTTAACAAAAAAAGAAAGAAAGAAAAAGAAGCAGAACACTAATGTGTGTAAAATATGCCTTTTGAAACTGTCGTTTTGAAATATGGACGTCCTTTGAATTTTTTGGTCGATATATGAACCCAGGATTTGTTTTCAGGGCAGGTGTCATTTACAGGCCTGCAATGATTTTGAATATCAACTGACCATTAGCGCTGGGATTAAAGCTGCTGTTGTGTGAAACGGCCACAAGGTGGCAGCAGGTCTCCCTTACCAAATCTGGTTACTGGGGCAACAGAGCCTCAATGGAAGTCGTGTTCTAGATTGGAATTTAGAATGGAATGTGCCAGGAGAAAGCCCCTCAAGTTTGTCTCACTACTTCTTGTTCGTGTTTTTAATTTAATTTTTTATTTTTTATTACAGCAAATTTGATTACAATGTTTGGCTTGTTGTAGGTGTGGAAGATGTGGTTCTTTTACACATACACATATGTCTGTTCTTCCTGGGATCCTTTTCCCATGTACCTTATGACAGAATGTTGAGTAGTCTTCTCTTGGTATTCTGTAGGTCTTTGGTGATTATATATGTCACCTGTGTTTGTATATGTCTGTTAACCCCAATATCATAATGAAACCAATCCTCACACCTTTCCATTGGTGAACCATAAGTTTGTTGAATGAATCTGTGATTTCCCTTCTCCGTGGAAATATCTGCCCTGGTATCCGTTTTTCGGTCACACCTATAAGAGATATGATATGATATGTGTCATTCACTTTCTGACTTACTAAAAGTCACGTGATTACCTCTAGACACACCTACGGTGCTGCAAATGGCATTGTGTCCTTTTATTCCTTGGCTTCTATTCTGCCTTAGCGAGGTCCATTTTCAACAATGTGATTTCCTGAGGGCTGAGGATTAGCTGACCTGGGTAGCCTGACCCTGCTGGCCGGCCCTCCCCAGGTGTGCCTGATTTGAGGTCAATATAAACAGCGCTGCAGGCAGCAATAGCCCCTGAAGCTGTGCCTGACTCCATATTCTCTGCACCATCAGCAGTGTCGGGGCTGTGCTGGTGGGAGGGAGTGAGGGGCCACGGCTTTGTGGGTGGCCCGGTGTGAGTGGGTCTCTGCTGGACTTTCTGCAGGAGTTGCCAGGCTTCCACCTGTAAAGAAGAGGATGTGGCACACATACCTTCCGCTGGAATTTCTCTACGGACCGAGGTGAGGAAGGAAAAAAGCAGTGGGTGCTGGGACAGTAGGGGTATCTCAGGCAGGGCAATGGAAAGCTTCCAGAAGAGCGTCCAGGTCCAGGATCATCCTGGCTGGCCTGCTGGCACCAAGTTGGCCTGTGTGCTGTCGCTGGTGTGGCTCCACGCCCCTTCCTCTAGGCTTTCAAGCCCTTGTACATATTCAGGTGTTTTACCTGGGAAGGGTGGGAAAAGTTCAAGAGCAGCTGGCCTGGTGCTCAGCTCACGGTTACTCACAGATACCTCGGCATGGACCCCCCTTTGCAATGAGGAAGCTCCTTGCATAGGAGTGGGCTGCTGGCTCTATGGGAGATGATTCCCCACCTCTGACCAATTTCAGAATTGTTTACCGCTGGAGCAAGTGCCCTGATAGGGTTTCCCTCTGTCTAACTCGTGGGTTCAGGTTTTTTTTTTCTTTTTTGGTTCAAGTTAGATTTTATTCCTCTTTTATGTATTTATAGATATAAGCATGGAAATAATTCATTCATATAAATACATCTGTGTGAAGGGAAGAACTTTTTTCTGTTTTATTTTTAAATTTTATTTTTAAAAATTTTGAAATTTAATTTTATTTATTTTTTTATACAGCAGGTTATTATTAGTTATGTATTTTATGCATATACATGTATACAGGTCAATCCCAGTCTCCCAACTCATCCCAACACCACCTCCCCATGGCTTCCCACACTTGGTGTCCATACGTGTGTTCTCTACCTCTGTGTCTCTATTTCTTCCCTGCAAACCAGTTCATCTGTACCATTTTTCTAGGTTCCACATATATGCATTAATATACAATATTTGTTTTTCTCTTTCTGACTTACTTCATTCTGTATGGCAGTCTCTAGATCCATCGACGTCTCTACAAATGACCCAGTTTCATTCCTTCTTATGGCTGAGTAATATTCCATTTTATATATGTACCACATCTTTATCCATTCGTCTGTCTGTGGGTATTTAGGTTGCTTCCATTACCTGGCTATCGTAAATAGTGCTGAAATGAGCATTGTGGTGAATGTGCCTTTTTGATTTATGGTTTTCTCTGGGTATATGCCCAGAAGTGGGATTGCTGGATCATATGGTAATTCTATTTCTAGTTTTTTTAAGGAAACTCCATACTGTTCTCCATCGTGACTGTATCAATTTACATTTCCACCACTAGTGGAAGAGGGATCCTTTTGACCACACCCTCCCCAGAATTCGTTGTTTGTAGATTTTATGTTGATGCCGATTCTAACAGGTGTGAGGTGATACCTCATTGTAGTTTTGATTTGCATTTCTCTAATAATTAGTGATGTTGAGCAGCTTTTCATGTGCGCCTTGGCCATCTCTGTGTCTTCTTTGAAGAAACGTCTCTTTAGATCTTCTGCCCATTTTTGTATTGGGTTGTTTGTTTTTTTTAATATTAAGCTTCATGAGCTCTTTATATATATTGGAGATTAAACATTTGTCCACTGATTCGTTTGCAAATATTTTCGCCCATTCTGAGGGATGCTTTTTGCCATTCCCGTTTTTTAACAAAAAAAGAAAGAAAGAAAAAGAAGCAGAACACTAATTTGTGTAAAATATGCCTTTTGAAACTTTCGTTTTGAAATATGGACATCCTTTGAATTTTTAGGTCGATATATGAACCCAGGATTTGTTTTCAGGGCAGGTGTCATTTACAGGCCTGCAATGATTTTGAATATCAACTGACCATTAGCGCTGGGATTAAAGCTGCTGTTGTGTGAAACGGCCACAAGGTGGCAGCAGGTCTCCCTTACCAAATCTGGTTACTGGGGCAACAGAGCCTCAATGGAAGTCGTGTTCTAGATTGGAATTTAGAATGGAATGTGCCAGGAGAAAGCCCCTCAAGTTTGTCTCACTACTTCTTGTTCGTGTTTTTAATTCATTTTTTTATTTTTTATTACAGGTAATTTGATTACAGTGTTTGGCTTGTTGTAGGTGTGGAAGATGTGGCTCTTTTACACATATACATATGTCTTTTATTCCTGAAATCCTTTTCCCATGTACCTTATGACAGAATGTTGAGTAGTCTTCTCTTGGTATTCTGTAGGTCTTTGGTGATTATATATGTCACCTGTGTTTGTATATGTCTGTTAACCCCAATATCATAATGAAACCAATCCTCACACCTTTCCATTGGTGTACCATAAGTTTGTTGAATGAATCTCTGATTGCCCTTCTCCGTGGAAATATCTGCCCTGGTATCCATTTTTCGGTCACACCTATAAGAGATATGATATGATATGTGTCTTTCACTTTCTGACTTACAACAACTCACGTGATTACCTCTAGACACACCTACGGTGCTGCAAATGGCATTGTGTCCTTTTATTCCTTGGCTTCTATTCTACCTAAGCGAGGTCCATTTTCAAAAATGTGATTCCCTGAGGGCTGAGGATTAGCTGACCTGGGTAGCCTGACCCTGCCGGCCGGCCCTCCCCAGGTGAGCCTGGGTTGAGGTCAATATAAACAGCGCTGCAGGCAGCAATAGCCACTGAAGCTGTGCCTGACTCCATATTCTCTGCCCCGTCAGCAGTGTCGGGGCTGTGCTGGTGGGAGGGAGTGAGGGGCCACGGCTTTGTGGGTGGCCCAGTGTGAGTGGGTCTCTTCTGGACTTTCTGCAAGAGTTGCCAGGCTGCCACCTGTAAAGAAGAGGATGTGTCACCTCTACCATCCACTGGAATTTCTCTCCGGACAGAGGTGAGGAAGGAAAAAAGCAGTGGGTGCCGGGACAGGAGGGGTATCTCAGGCAGGGCAATGGGAAGATTCCAGAAGAGCGCCCAGGGCCAGGACCATCCTGGCAGGCCTGCAGGCACCAAGTTGGCCTGAGTGCTGTCGCTGGTGTGGCTCCACGCCCCTTACTCTAGGCTTTCAAGCCCTTGTACATATTCAGGTGTTTTACCTGGGAAGGGTGGGAAAAGTTCAAGAGCAGCTGGCCTGGGGCTCAGCTCACGGTTACTCACAGATGTCTCGGCATTGCCCCCAGCTTTGCAATGAGGACGCCCCTTGATTAGGAGTGGGCTGCTTGCTCTATGGGAGATGATTCCCCACCTCTGACCAATTTCAGAATTGTTTACCGCTGGAACAAGTGCCCTGATAGGGTTTTCCTCTGTCTATCTGGTGGGTTCAGTTTTTTTTTTTCTTTTTTGGTTCAAGTTAGATTTTATTCCTCTTTTATGTATTTATAGATATAAGCATGCAAATAATTCATTCATATAAATACATCTGTGTGAAGGGAAGAACTTTTTCCTCTTTTATTTTTAAATTTTATTTTTTAAAATTTTGAAATTTAATTTTATTTAATTTTTTATACAGCAGGTTATTATTAGTTATGTATTTTATGCATATACATGTATACAGGTCAATCCCAATCTCCCAACTCATCCCACCACCACCACCCCATGGCTTCCCACACTTGGTGTCCATACGTCTGTTCTCTACCTCTGTCTCTATTTCTTCCCTGCAAAACAGTTCATCTGTACCATTTTTCTAGGTTCCACATATATGCATTAATATACAATATTTGTTTTTCTCTTTCTGACTTACTTCATTCTGTATGACTGTCTCTAGATCCATCGACGTCTCTACAAATGACCCAGTTTCATTCCTTCTTATGGCTGAGTAATATTCCATTTTATATATGTACCACATCTTTATCCATTCGTCTGTCTGTGGGTATTTAGGTTGCTTCCATTACCTGGCTATCGCAAATAGTGCTGAAATGAGCACTGTGGTGAATGTGCCTTTTTGATTTATGGTTTTATCTGGGTATATGCCCAGAAGTGGGATTGCTGGATCATATGGTAATTCTATTTCTAGTTTTTCTAAGGAAACTCTATACTGTTCTCCATCGTGACTGTATCAATTTACATTTCCACCACTAGTGGAAGAGGGATCCTTTTGTCCACACCCTCCCCAGAATTCGTTGTTTGTAGATTTTCTGATGATGCCGATTCTAACAGGTGTGAGGTGATACCTCATTGTAGTTTTGATTTGCATTTCTCTAATAATTAGTGATGTTGAGCAGCTTTTCATGTGCGTCTTGGCCATCTCTGTGTCTTCTTTGAAGAAACGTCTCTTTAGATCTTCTGCCCATTTTTGTATTGGGTTGTTTGTTTTTTTAATATTAAGCTGCATGAGCTCTTTATATATATTGGAGATTAAACCTTTGTCCATTGATTCGTTTGCAAATATTTTCGCCCATTCTGAGGGATGCTTTTTGCCATTCCCGTTTTTTTAACAAAAAAAGAAAGAAAGAAAAAGAAGCAGAACACTAATGTGTGTAAAATATGCCTTTTGAAACTGTCGTTTTGAAATATGGACGTCCTTTGAATTTTTTGGTCGATATATGAACCCAGGATTTGTTTTCAGGGCAGGTGTCATTTACAGGCCTGCAATGATTTTGAATATCAACTGACCATTAGCGCTGGGATTAAAGCTGCTGTTGTGTGAAACGGCCACAAGGTGGCAGCAGGTCTCCCTTACCAAATCTGGTTACTGGGGCAACAGAGCCTCAATGGAAGTCGTGTTCTAGATTGGAATTTAGAATGGAATGTGCCAGGAGAAAGCCCCTCAAGTTTGTCTCACTACTTCTTGTTCGTGTTTTTAATTTAATTTTTTATTTTTTATTACAGCAAATTTGATTACAATGTTTGGCTTGTTGTAGGTGTGGAAGATGTGGTTCTTTTACACATACACATATGTCTGTTCTTCCTGGGATCCTTTTCCCATGTACCTTATGACAGAATGTTGAGTAGTCTTCTCTTGGTATTCTGTAGGTCTTTGGTGATTATATATGTCACCTGTGTTTGTATATGTCTGTTAACCCCAATATCATAATGAAACCAATCCTCACACCTTTCCATTGGTGAACCATAAGTTTGTTGAATGAATCTCTGATTTCCCTTCTCCGTGGAAATATCTGCCCTGGTATCCGTTTTTCGGTCACACCTATAAGAGATATGATATGATATGTGTCATTCACTTTCTGACTTACTAAAAGTCACGTGATTACCTCTAGACACACCTACGGTGCTGCAAATGGCATTGTGTCCTTTTATTCCTTGGCTTCTATTCTGCCTTAGCGAGGTCCATTTTCAACAATGTGATTTCCTGAGGGCTGAGGATTAGCTGACCTGGGTAGCCTGACCCTGCTGGCCGGCCCTCCCCAGGTGTGCCTGATTTGAGGTCAATATAAACAGCGCTGCAGGCAGCAATAGCCCCTGAAGCTGTGCCTGACTCCATATTCTCTGCACCATCAGCAGTGTCGGGGCTGTGCTGGTGGGAGGGAGTGAGGGGCCACGGCTTTGTGGGTGGCCCGGTGTGAGTGGGTCTCTGCTGGACTTTCTGCAGGAGTTGCCAGGCTTCCACCTGTAAAGAAGAGGATGTGGCACACATACCTTCCGCTGGAATTTCTCTACGGACCGAGGTGAGGAAGGAAAAAAGCAGTGGGTGCTGGGACAGTAGGGGTATCTCAGGCAGGGCAATGGAAAGCTTCCAGAAGAGCGTCCAGGTCCAGGATCATCCTGGCTGGCCTGCTGGCACCAAGTTGGCCTGTGTGCTGTCGCTGGTGTGGCTCCACGCCCCTTCCTCTAGGCTTTCAAGCCCTTGTACATATTCAGGTGTTTTACCTGGGAAGGGTGGGAAAAGTTCAAGAGCAGCTGGCCTGGTGCTCAGCTCACGGTTACTCACAGATGCCTCGGCATGGACCCCCCTTTGCAATGAGGAAGCTCCTTGCATAGGAGTGGGCTGCTGGCTCTATGGGAGATGATTCCCCACCTCTGACCAATTTCAGAATTGTTTACCGCTGGAGCAAGTGCCCTGATAGGGTTTCCCTCTGTCTAACTCGTGGGTTCAGGTTTTTTTTTTCTTTTTTGGTTCAAGTTAGATTTTATTCCTCTTTTATGTATTTATAGATATAAGCATGGAAATAATTCATTCATATAAATACATCTGTGTGAAGGGAAGAACTTTTTTCTGTTTTATTTTTAAATTTTATTTTTAAAAATTTTGAAATTTAATTTTATTTATTTTTTTATACAGCAGGTTATTATTAGTTATGTATTTTATGCATATACATGTATACAGGTCAATCCCAGTCTCCCAACTCATCCCAACACCACCTCCCCATGGCTTCCCACACTTGGTGTCCATACGTGTGTTCTCTACCTCTGTGTCTCTATTTCTTCCCTGCAAACCAGTTCATCTGTACCATTTTTCTAGGTTCCACATATATGCATTAATATACAATATTTGTTTTTCTCTTTCTGACTTACTTCATTCTGTATGGCAGTCTCTAGATCCATCGACGTCTCTACAAATGACCCAGTTTCATTCCTTCTTATGGCTGAGTAATATTCCATTTTATATATGTACCACATCTTTATCCATTCGTCTGTCTGTGGGTATTTAGGTTGCTTCCATTACCTGGCTATCGTAAATAGTGCTGAAATGAGCATTGTGGTGAATGTGCCTTTTTGATTTATGGTTTTCTCTGGGTATATGCCCAGAAGTGGGATTGCTGGATCATATGGTAATTCTATTTCTAGTTTTTTTAAGGAAACTCCATACTGTTCTCCATCGTGACTGTATCAATTTACATTTCCACCACTAGTGGAAGAGGGATCCTTTTGACCACACCCTCCCCAGAATTCGTTGTTTGTAGATTTTATGTTGATGCCGATTCTAACAGGTGTGAGGTGATACCTCATTGTAGTTTTGATTTGCATTTCTCTAATAATTAGTGATGTTGAGCAGCTTTTCATGTGCGCCTTGGCCATCTCTGTGTCTTCTTTGAAGAAACGTCTCTTTAGATCTTCTGCCCATTTTTGTATTGGGTTGTTTGTTTTTTTTAATATTAAGCTTCATGAGCTCTTTATATATATTGGAGATTAAACATTTGTCCACTGATTCGTTTGCAAATATTTTCGCCCATTCTGAGGGATGCTTTTTGCCATTCCCGTCTTTTTAACAAAAAAAGAAAGAAAGAAAAAGAAGCAGAACACTAATTTGTGTAAAATATGCCTTTTGAAACTTTCGTTTTGAAATATGGACATCCTTTGAATTTTTTGGTCGATATATGAACCCAGGATTTGTTTTCAGGGCAGGTGTCATTTACAGGCCTGCAATGATTTTGAATATCAACTGATCATTAGCGCTGGGATTAAAGCTGCTGTTGTGTGAAACGGCCACAAGCTGGCAGCAGTTCTCCCTTACCAAATCTGGTTACTGGGGCAACAGAGCCTCAATGGAAGTCGTGTTCTAGATTGGAATTTAGAATGGAATGTGCCAGGAGAAAGCCCCTCAAGTTTGTCTCACTACTTCTTGTTCGTGTTTTTAATTCATTTTTTTATTTTTTATTACAGGTAATTTGATTACAGTGTTTGGCTTGTTGTAGGTGTGGAAGATGTGGCTCTTTTACACATATACATATGTCTGTTATTCCTGAAATCCTTTTCCCATGTACCTTATGACAGAATGTTGAGTAGTCTTCTCTTGGTATTCTGTAGGTCTTTGGTGATTATATATGTCACCTGTGTTTGTATATGTCTGTTAACCCCAATATCATAATGAAACCAATCCTCACAACTTTCCATTTGTGAACCATAAGTTTGTTGAGTGAATCTCTGATTGCCCTTCTCCGTGGAAATATCTGCCCTGGTATCCATTTTTCGGTCACACCTATAAGAGATATGATATGATATGTGTCTTTCACTTTCTGACTTACAACAACTCACGGGATTACCTCTAGACACACCTACGGTGCTGCAAATGGCATTGTGTCCTTTTATTCCTTGGCTTCTATTCTACCTAAGCGAGGTCCATTTTCAAAAATGTGATTCCCTGAGGGCTGAGGATTAGCTGACCTGGGTAGCGTGACCCTGCTGGCCGGCCCTCCCCAGGTGAGCCTGGGTTGATGTCAATATAAACAGCGCTGCAGGCAGCAATAGCCCCTGAAGCTGTGCCTGACTCCATATTCTCTGCCCCGTCAGCAGTGTCGGGGCTGTGCTGGTGGGAGAGAGTGAGGGGCCACGGCTTTGTGGGTGGCACAGTGTGAGTGGGTCTCTTCTGGACTTTCTGCAAGAGTTGCCAGGCTGCCACCTGTAAAGAAGAGGATGTGTCACCCATACCTTCCGCTGGAATTTCTCTCCGGACAGAGGTGAGGAAGGAAAAAAGCAGTGGGTGCCGGGACAGGAGGGGTATCTCAGGCAGGGCAATGGGAAGTTTCCAGAAGAGCGCCCAGGGCCAGGACCATCCTGGCTGGCCTGCAGGCACCAAGTTGGCCTGAGTGCTGTCGCTGGTGTGGCTCCACACCCCTTCCTCTAGGCTTTCAAGCCCTTGTACATATTCAGGTGTTTTACCTGGGAAGGGTGGGAAAAGTTCAAGAGCAGCTGGCCTGGGGCTCAGCTCACGGTTACTCACAGATGTCTCGGCATTGCCCCCAGCTTTGCAATGAGGACGCCCCTTGATTAGGAGTGGGCTGCTTGCTCTATGGGAGATGATTCCCCACCTCTGACCAATTTCAGAATTGTTTACCGCTGGAACAAGTGCCCTGATAGGGTTTTCCTCTGTCTATCTGGTGGGTTCAGTTTTTTTTTTTTTTTTTTGGTTCAAGTTAGATTTTATTCCTCTTTTATGTATTTATAGATATAAGCATGGAAATAATTCATTCATATAAATACATCTGTGTGAAGGGAAGAACTTTTTCCTCTTTTATTTTTAAATTTTATTTTTTAAAATTTTGAAATTTAATTTTATTTAATTTTTTATACAGCAGGTTATTATTAGTTATGTATTTTATGCATATACATGTATACAGGTCAATCCCAATCTCCCAACTCATCCCACCACCACCTCCCCATGGCTTCCCACACTTGGTGTCCATACGTCTGTTCTCTACCTCTGTCTCTATTTCTTCCCTGCAAACCAGTTCATCTGTACCATTTTTCTAGGTTCCACATATATGCATTAATATACAATATTTGTTTTTCTCTTTCTGACTTACTTCATTCTGTATGACTGTCTCTAGATCCATCGACGTCTCTACAAATGACCCAGTTTCATTCCTTCTTATGGCTGAGTAATATTCCATTTTATATATGTACCACATCTTTATCCATTCGTCTGTCTGTGGGTATTTAGGTTGCTTCCATTACCTGGCTATCGCAAATAGTGCTGAAATGAGCACTGTGGTGAATGTGCCTTTTTGATTTATGGTTTTATCTGGGTATATGCCCAGAAGTGGGATTGCTGGATCATATGGTAATTCTATTTCTAGTTTTTCTAAGGAAACTCCATACTGTTCTCCATCGTGACTGTATCAATTTACATTTCCACCACTAGTGGAAGAGGGATCCTTTTGTCCACACCCTCCCCAGAATTCGTTGTTTGTAGATTTTCTGATGATGCCGATTCTAACAGGTGTGAGGTGATACCTCATTGTAGTTTTGATTTGCATTTCTCTAATAATTAGTGATGTTGAGCAGCTTTTCATGTGCGTCTTGGCCATCTCTGTGTCTTCTTTGAAGAAACGTCTCTTTAGATCTTCTGCCCATTTTTGTATTGGGTTGTTTGTTTTTTTAATATTAAGCTGCATGAGCTCTTTATATATATTGGAGATTAAACCTTTGTCCATTGATTCGTTTGCAAATATTTTCGCCCATTCTGAGGGATGCTTTTTGCCATTCCCGTTTTTTTAACAAAAAAAGAAAGAAAGAAAAAGAAGCAGAACACTAATGTGTGTAAAATATGCCTTTTGAAACTGTCGTTTTGAAATATGGACGTCCTTTGAATTTTTTGGTCGATATATGAACCCAGGATTTGTTTTCAGGGCAGGTGTCATTTACAGGCCTGCAATGATTTTGAATATCAACTGACCATTAGCGCTGGGATTAAAGCTGCTGTTGTGTGAAACGGCCACAAGGTGGCAGCAGGTCTCCCTTACCAAATCTGGTTACTGGGGCAACAGAGCCTCAATGGAAGTCGTGTTCTAGATTGGAATTTAGAATGGAATGTGCCAGGAGAAAGCCCCTCAAGTTTGTCTCACTACTTCTTGTTCGTGTTTTTAATTTAATTTTTTATTTTTTATTACAGCAAATTTGATTACAATGTTTGGCTTGTTGTAGGTGTGGAAGATGTGGTTCTTTTACACATACACATATGTCTGTTCTTCCTGGGATCCTTTTCCCATGTACCTTATGACAGAATGTTGAGTAGTCTTCTCTTGGTATTCTGTAGGTCTTTGGTGATTATATATGTCACCTGTGTTTGTATATGTCTGTTAACCCCAATATCATAATGAAACCAATCCTCACACCTTTCCATTGGTGAACCATAAGTTTGTTGAATGAATCTGTGATTTCCCTTCTCCGTGGAAATATCTGCCCTGGTATCCGTTTTTCGGTCACACCTATAAGAGATATGATATGATATGTGTCATTCACTTTCTGACTTACTAAAAGTCACGTGATTACCTCTAGACACACCTACGGTGCTGCAAATGGCATTGTGTCCTTTTATTCCTTGGCTTCTATTCTGCCTTAGCGAGGTCCATTTTCAACAATGTGATTTCCTGAGGGCTGAGGATTAGCTGACCTGGGTAGCCTGACCCTGCTGGCCGGCCCTCCCCAGGTGTGCCTGATTTGAGGTCAATATAAACAGCGCTGCAGGCAGCAATAGCCCCTGAAGCTGTGCCTGACTCCATATTCTCTGCACCATCAGCAGTGTCGGGGCTGTGCTGGTGGGAGGGAGTGAGGGGCCACGGCTTTGTGGGTGGCCCGGTGTGAGTGGGTCTCTGCTGGACTTTCTGCAGGAGTTGCCAGGCTTCCACCTGTAAAGAAGAGGATGTGGCACACATACCTTCCGCTGGAATTTCTCTACGGACCGAGGTGAGGAAGGAAAAAAGCAGTGGGTGCTGGGACAGTAGGGGTATCTCAGGCAGGGCAATGGAAAGCTTCCAGAAGAGCGTCCAGGTCCAGGATCATCCTGGCTGGCCTGCTGGCACCAAGTTGGCCTGTGTGCTGTCGCTGGTGTGGCTCCACGCCCCTTCCTCTAGGCTTTCAAGCCCTTGTACATATTCAGGTGTTTTACCTGGGAAGGGTGGGAAAAGTTCAAGAGCAGCTGGCCTGGTGCTCAGCTCACGGTTACTCACAGATGCCTCGGCATGGACCCCCCTTTGCAATGAGGAAGCTCCTTGCATAGGAGTGGGCTGCTGGCTCTATGGGAGATGATTCCCCACCTCTGACCAATTTCAGAATTGTTTACCGCTGGAGCAAGTGCCCTGATAGGGTTTCCCTCTGTCTAACTCGTGGGTTCAGGTTTTTTTTTCTTTTTTGGTTCAAGTTAGATTTTATTCCTCTTTTATGTATTTATAGATATAAGCATGGAAATAATTCATTCATATAAATACATCTGTGTGAAGGGAAGAACTTTTTTCTGTTTTATTTTTAAATTTTATTTTTAAAAATTTTGAAATTTAATTTTATTTATTTTTTTATACAGCAGGTTATTATTAGTTATGTATTTTATGCATATACATGTATACAGGTCAATCCCAGTCTCCCAACTCATCCCAACACCACCTCCCCATGGCTTCCCACACTTGGTGTCCATACGTGTGTTCTCTACCTCTGTGTCTCTATTTCTTCCCTGCAAACCAGTTCATCTGTACCATTTTTCTAGGTTCCACATATATGCATTAATATACAATATTTGTTTTTCTCTTTCTGACTTACTTCATTCTGTATGGCAGTCTCTAGATCCATCGACGTCTCTACAAATGACCCAGTTTCATTCCTTCTTATGGCTGAGTAATATTCCATTTTATATATGTACCACATCTTTATCCATTCGTCTGTCTGTGGGTATTTAGGTTGCTTCCATTACCTGGCTATCGTAAATAGTGCTGAAATGAGCATTGTGGTGAATGTGCCTTTTTGATTTATGGTTTTCTCTGGGTATATGCCCAGAAGTGGGATTGCTGGATCATATGGTAATTCTATTTCTAGTTTTTTTAAGGAAACTCCATACTGTTCTCCATCGTGACTGTATCAATTTACATTTCCACCACTAGTGGAAGAGGGATCCTTTTGACCACACCCTCCCCAGAATTCGTTGTTTGTAGATTTTATGTTGATGCCGATTCTAACAGGTGTGAGGTGATACCTCATTGTAGTTTTGATTTGCATTTCTCTAATAATTAGTGATGTTGAGCAGCTTTTCATGTGCGCCTTGGCCATCTCTGTGTCTTCTTTGAAGAAACGTCTCTTTAGATCTTCTGCCCATTTTTGTATTGGGTTGTTTGTTTTTTTTAATATTAAGCTTCATGAGCTCTTTATATATATTGGAGATTAAACATTTGTCCACTGATTCGTTTGCAAATATTTTCGCCCATTCTGAGGGATGCTTTTTGCCATTCCCGTCTTTTTAACAAAAAAAGAAAGAAAGAAAAAGAAGCAGAACACTAATTTGTGTAAAATATGCCTTTTGAAACTTTCGTTTTGAAATATGGACATCCTTTGAATTTTTTGGTCGATATATGAACCCAGGATTTGTTTTCAGGGCAGGTGTCATTTACAGGCCTGCAATGATTTTGAATATCAACTGACCATTAGCGCTGGGATTAAAGCTGCTGTTGTGTGAAACGGCCACAAGCTGGCAGCAGTTCTCCCTTACCAAATCTGGTTACTGGGGCAACAGAGCCTCAATGGAAGTCGTGTTCTAGATTGGAATTTAGAATGGAATGTGCCAGGAGAAAGCCCCTCAAGTTTGTCTCACTACTTCTTGTTCGTGTTTTTAATTCATTTTTTTATTTTTTATTACAGGTAATTTGATTACAGTGTTTGGCTTGTTGTAGGTGTGGAAGATGTGGCTCTTTTACACATATACATATGTCTGTTATTCCTGAAATCCTTTTCCCATGTACCTTATGACAGAATGTTGAGTAGTCTTCTCTTGGTATTCTGTAGGTCTTTGGTGATTATATATGTCACATGTGTTTGTATATGTCTGTTAACCCCAATATCATAATGAAACCAATCCTCACAACTTTCCATTTGTGAACCATAAGTTTGTTGAGTGAATCTCTGATTGCCCTTCTCCGTGGAAATATCTGCCCTGGTATCCATTTTTCGGTCACACCTATAAGAGATATGATATGATATGTGTCTTTCACTTTCTGACTTACAACAACTCACGGGATTACCTCTAGACACACCTACGGTGCTGCAAATGGCATTGTGTCCTTTTATTCCTTGGCTTCTATTCTACCTAAGCGAGGTCCATTTTCAAAAATGTGATTCCCTGAGGGCTGAGGATTAGCTGACCTGGGTAGCCTGACCCTGCTGGCCGGCCCTCCCCAGGTGAGCCTGGGTTGATGTCAATATAAACAGCGCTGCAGGCAGCAATAGCCACTGAAGCTGTGCCTGACTCCATATTCTCTGCCCCGTCAGCAGTGTCGGGGCTGTGCTGGTGGGAGGGAGTGAGGGGCCACGGCTTTGTGGGTGGCACAGTGTGAGTGGGTCTCTTCTGGACTTTCTGCAAGAGTTGCCAGGCTGCCACCTGTAAAGAAGAGGATGTGTCACCCATACCTTCCGCTGGAATTTCTCTCCGGACAGAGGTGAGGAAGGAAAAAAGCAGTGGGTGCCGGGACAGGAGGGGTATCTCAGGCAGGGCAATGGGAAGTTTCCAGAAGAGCGCCCAGGGCCAGGACCATCCTGGCTGGCCTGCAGGCACCAAGTTGGCCTGAGTGCTGTCGCTGGTGTGGCTCCACACCCCTTCCTCTAGGCTTTCAAGCCCTTGTACATATTCAGGTGTTTTACCTGGGAAGGGTGGGAAAAGTTCAAGAGCAGCTGGCCTGGGGCTCAGCTCACGGTTACTCACAGATGTCTCGGCATTGCCCCCAGCTTTGCAATGAGGACGCCCCTTGATTAGGAGTGGGCTGCTTGCTCTATGGGAGATGATTCCCCACCTCTGACCAATTTCAGAATTGTTTACCGCTGGAACAAGTGCCCTGATAGGGTTTTCCTCTGTCTATCTGGTGGGTTCAGTTTTTTGTTTTTTTTTTTTGGTTCAAGTTAGATTTTATTCCTCTTTTATGTATTTATAGATATAAGCATGGAAATAATTCATTCATATAAATACATCTGTGTGAAGGGAAGAACTTTTTCCTCTTTTATTTTTAAATTTTATTTTTTAAAATTTTGAAATTTAATTTTATTTAATTTTTTATACAGCAGGTTATTATTAGTTATGTATTTTATGCATATACATGTATACAGGTCAATCCCAATCTCCCAACTCATCCCACCACCACCTCCCCATGGCTTCCCACACTTGGTGTCCATACGTCTGTTCTCTACCTCTGTCTCTATTTCTTCCCTGCAAACCAGTTCATCTGTACCATTTTTCTAGGTTCCACATATATGCATTAATATACAATATTTGTTTTTCTCTTTCTGACTTACTTCATTCTGTATGACTGTCTCTAGATCCATCGACGTCTCTACAAATGACCCAGTTTCATTCCTTCTTATGGCTGAGTAATATTCCATTTTATATATGTACCACATCTTTATCCATTCGTCTGTCTGTGGGTATTTAGGTTGCTTCCATTACCTGGCTATCGCAAATAGTGCTGAAATGAGCACTGTGGTGAATGTGCCTTTTTGATTTATGGTTTTATCTGGGTATATGCCCAGAAGTGGGATTGCTGGATCATATGGTAATTCTATTTCTAGTTTTTCTAAGGAAACTCCATACTGTTCTCCATCGTGACTGTATCAATTTACATTTCCACCACTAGTGGAAGAGGGATCCTTTTGTCCACACCCTCCCCAGAATTCGTTGTTTGTAGATTTTCTGATGATGCCGATTCTAACAGGTGTGAGGTGATACCTCATTGTAGTTTTGATTTGCATTTCTCTAATAATTAGTGATGTTGAGCAGCTTTTCATGTGCGTCTTGGCCATCTCTGTGTCTTCTTTGAAGAAACGTCTCTTTAGATCTTCTGCCCATTTTTGTATTGGGTTGTTTGTTTTTTTTAATATTAAGCTGCATGAGCTCTTTATATATATTGGAGATTAAACCTTTGTCCATTGATTCGTTTGCAAATATTTTCGCCCATTCTGAGGGATGCTTTTTGCCATTCCCGTTTTTTTAACAAAAAAAGAAAGAAAGAAAAAGAAGCAGAACACTAATGTGTGTAAAATATGCCTTTTGAAACTGTCGTTTTGAAATATGGACGTCCTTTGAATTTTTTGGTCGATATATGAACCCAGGATTTGTTTTCAGGGCAGGTGTCATTTACAGGCCTGCAATGATTTTGAATATCAACTGACCATTAGCGCTGGGATTAAAGCTGCTGTTGTGTGAAACGGCCACAAGGTGGCAGCAGGTCTCCCTTACCAAATCTGGTTACTGGGGCAACAGAGCCTCAATGGAAGTCGTGTTCTAGATTGGAATTTAGAATGGAATGTGCCAGGAGAAAGCCCCTCAAGTTTGTCTCACTACTTCTTGTTCGTGTTTTTAATTTAATTTTTTATTTTTTATTACAGCAAATTTGATTACAATGTTTGGCTTGTTGTAGGTGTGGAAGATGTTGTTCTTTTACACATACACATATGTCTGTTCTTCCTGGGATCCTTTTCCCATGTACCTTATGACAGAATGTTGAGTAGTCTTCTCTTGGTATTCTGTAGGTCTTTGGTGATTATATATGTCACCTGTGTTTGTATATGTCTGTTAACCCCAATATCATAATGAAACCAATCCTCACACCTTTCCATTGGTGAACCATAAGTTTGTTGAATGAATCTGTGATTTCCCTTCTCCGTGGAAATATCTGCCCTGGTATCCGTTTTTCGGTCACACCTATAAGAGATATGATATGATATGTGTCATTCACTTTCTGACTTACTAAAAGTCACGTGATTACCTCTAGACACACCTACGGTGCTGCAAATGGCATTGTGTCCTTTTATTCCTTGGCTTCTATTCTGCCTTAGCGAGGTCCATTTTCAACAATGTGATTTCCTGAGGGCTGAGGATTAGCTGACCTGGGTAGCCTGACCCTGCTGGCCGGCCCTCCCCAGGTGTGCCTGATTTGAGGTCAATATAAACAGCGCTGCAGGCAGCAATAGCCCCTGAAGCTGTGCCTGACTCCATATTCTCTGCACCATCAGCAGTGTCGGGGCTGTGCTGGTGGGAGGGAGTGAGGGGCCACGGCTTTGTGGGTGGCCCGGTGTGAGTGGGTCTCTGCTGGACTTTCTGCAGGAGTTGCCAGGCTTCCACCTGTAAAGAAGAGGATGTGGCACACATACCTTCCGCTGGAATTTCTCTACGGACCGAGGTGAGGAAGGAAAAAAGCAGTGGGTGCTGGGACAGTAGGGGTATCTCAGGCAGGGCAATGGAAAGCTTCCAGAAGAGCGTCCAGGTCCAGGATCATCCTGGCTGGCCTGCTGGCACCAAGTTGGCCTGTGTGCTGTCGCTGGTGTGGCTCCACGCCCCTTCCTCTAGGCTTTCAAGCCCTTGTACATATTCAGGTGTTTTACCTGGGAAGGGTGGGAAAAGTTCAAGAGCAGCTGGCCTGGTGCTCAGCTCACGGTTACTCACAGATGCCTCGGCATGGACCCCCCTTTGCAATGAGGAAGCTCCTTGCATAGGAGTGGGCTGCTGGCTCTATGGGAGATGATTCCCCACCTCTGACCAATTTCAGAATTGTTTACCGCTGGAGCAAGTGCCCTGATAGGGTTTCCCTCTGTCTAACTCGTGGGTTCAGGTTTTTTTTTTCTTTTTTGGTTCAAGTTAGATTTTATTCCTCTTTTATGTATTTATAGATATAAGCATGGAAATAATTCATTCATATAAATACATCTGTGTGAAGGGAAGAACTTTTTTCTGTTTTATTTTTAAATTTTATTTTTAAAAATTTTGAAATTTAATTTTATTTATTTTTTTATACAGCAGGTTATTATTAGTTATGTATTTTATGCATATACATGTATACAGGTCAATCCCAGTCTCCCAACTCATCCCAACACCACCTCCCCATGGCTTCCCACACTTGGTGTCCATACGTGTGTTCTCTACCTCTGTGTCTCTATTTCTTCCCTGCAAACCAGTTCATCTGTACCATTTTTCTAGGTTCCACATATATGCATTAATATACAATATTTGTTTTTCTCTTTCTGACTTACTTCATTCTGTATGGCAGTCTCTAGATCCATCGACGTCTCTACAAATGACCCAGTTTCATTCCTTCTTATGGCTGAGTAATATTCCATTTTATATATGTACCACATCTTTATCCATTCGTCTGTCTGTGGGTATTTAGGTTGCTTCCATTACCTGGCTATCGTAAATAGTGCTGAAATGAGCATTGTGGTGAATGTGCCTTTTTGATTTATGGTTTTCTCTGGGTATATGCCCAGAAGTGGGATTGCTGGATCATATGGTAATTCTATTTCTAGTTTTTTTAAGGAAACTCCATACTGTTCTCCATCGTGACTGTATCAATTTACATTTCCACCACTAGTGGAAGAGGGATCCTTTTGACCACACCCTCCCCAGAATTCGTTGTTTGTAGATTTTATGTTGATGCCGATTCTAACAGGTGTGAGGTGATACCTCATTGTAGTTTTGATTTGCATTTCTCTAATAATTAGTGATGTTGAGCAGCTTTTCATGTGCGCCTTGGCCATCTCTGTGTCTTCTTTGAAGAAACGTCTCTTTAGATCTTCTGCCCATTTTTGTATTGGGTTGTTTGTTTTTTTTAATATTAAGCTTCATGAGCTCTTTATATATATTGGAGATTAAACATTTGTCCACTGATTCGTTTGCAAATATTTTCGCCCATTCTGAGGGATGCTTTTTGCCATTCCCGTCTTTTTAACAAAAAAAGAAAGAAAGAAAAAGAAGCAGAACACTAATTTGTGTAAAATATGCCTTTTGAAACTTTCGTTTTGAAATATGGACATCCTTTGAATTTTTAGGTCGATATATGAACCCAGGATTTGTTTTCAGGGCAGGTGTCATTTACAGGCCTGCAATGATTTTGAATATCAACTGACCATTAGCGCTGGGATTAAAGCTGCTGTTGTGTGAAACGGCCACAAGGTGGCAGCAGGTCTCCCTTACCAAATCTGGTTACTGGGGCAACAGAGCCTCAATGGAAGTCGTGTTCTAGATTGGAATTTAGAATGGAATGTGCCAGGAGAAAGCCCCTCAAGTTTGTCTCACTACTTCTTGTTCGTGTTTTTAATTCATTTTTTTATTTTTTATTACAGGTAATTTGATTACAGTGTTTGGCTTGTTGTAGGTGTGGAAGATGTGGCTCTTTTACACATATACATATGTCTTTTATTCCTGAAATCCTTTTCCCATGTACCTTATGACAGAATGTTGAGTAGTCTTCTCTTGGTATTCTGTAGGTCTTTGGTGATTATATATGTCACCTGTGTTTGTATATGTCTGTTAACCCCAATATCATAATGAAACCAATCCTCACACCTTTCCATTGGTGTACCATAAGTTTGTTGAATGAATCTCTGATTGCCCTTCTCCGTGGAAATATCTGCCCTGGTATCCATTTTTCGGTCACACCTATAAGAGATAAGATATGATATGTGTCTTTCACTTTCTGACTTACAACAACTCACGTGATTACCTCTAGACACACCTACGGTGCTGCAAATGGCATTGTGTCCTTTTATTCCTTGGCTTCTATTCTACCTAAGCGAGGTCCATTTTCAAAAATGTGATTCCCTGAGGGCTGAGGATTAGCTGACCTGGGTAGCCTGACCCTGCCGGCCGGCCCTCCCCAGGTGAGCCTGGGTTGAGGTCAATATAAACAGCGCTGCAGGCAGCAATAGCCACTGAAGCTGTGCCTGACTCCATATTCTCTGCCCCGTCAGCAGTGTCGGGGCTGTGCTGGTGGGAGGGAGTGAGGGGCCACGGCTTTGTGGGTGGCCCAGTGTGAGTGGGTCTCTTCTGGACTTTCTGCAAGAGTTGCCAGGCTGCCACCTGTAAAGAAGAGGATGTGTCACCTCTACCATCCACTGGAATTTCTCTCCGGACAGAGGTGAGGAAGGAAAAAAGCAGTGGGTGCCGGGACAGGAGGGGTATCTCAGGCAGGGCAATGGGAAGATTCCAGAAGAGCGCCCAGGGCCAGGACCATCCTGGCAGGCCTGCAGGCACCAAGTTGGCCTGAGTGCTGTCGCTGGTGTGGCTCCACGCCCCTTACTCTAGGCTTTCAAGCCCTTGTACATATTCAGGTGTTTTACCTGGGAAGGGTGGGAAAAGTTCAAGAGCAGCTGGCCTGGGGCTCAGCTCACGGTTACTCACAGATGTCTCGGCATTGCCCCCAGCTTTGCAATGAGGACGCCCCTTGATTAGGAGTGGGCTGCTTGCTCTATGGGAGATGATTCCCCACCTCTGACCAATTTCAGAATTGTTTACCGCTGGAACAAGTGCCCTGATAGGGTTTTCCTCTGTCTATCTGGTGGGTTCAGTTTTTTTTTTTCTTTTTTGGTTCAAGTTAGATTTTATTCCTCTTTTATGTATTTATAGATATAAGCATGCAAATAATTCATTCATATAAATACATCTGTGTGAAGGGAAGAACTTTTTCCTCTTTTATTTTTAAATTTTATTTTTTAAAATTTTGAAATTTAATTTTATTTAATTTTTTATACAGCAGGTTATTATTAGTTATGTATTTTATGCATATACATGTATACAGGTCAATCCCAATCTCCCAACTCATCCCACCACCACCACCCCATGGCTTCCCACACTTGGTGTCCATACGTCTGTTCTCTACCTCTGTCTCTATTTCTTCCCTGCAAAACAGTTCATCTGTACCATTTTTCTAGGTTCCACATATATGCATTAATATACAATATTTGTTTTTCTCTTTCTGACTTACTTCATTCTGTATGACTGTCTCTAGATCCATCGACGTCTCTACAAATGACCCAGTTTCTTTCCTTCTTATGGCTGAGTAATATTCCATTTTATATATGTACCACATCTTTATCCATTCGTCTGTCTGTGGGTATTTAGGTTGCTTCCATTACCTGGCTATCGCAAATAGTGCTGAAATGAGCACTGTGGTGAATGTGCCTTTTTGATTTATGGTTTTATCTGGGTATATGCCCAGAAGTGGGATTGCTGGATCATATGGTAATTCTATTTCTAGTTTTTCTAAGGAAACTCCATACTGTTCTCCATCGTGACTGTATCAATTTACATTTCCACCACTAGTGGAAGAGGGATCCTTTTGTCCACACCCTCCCCAGAATTCGTTGTTTGTAGATTTTCTGATGATGCCGATTCTAACAGGTGTGAGGTGATACCTCATTGTAGTTTTGATTTGCATTTCTCTAATAATTAGTGATGTTGAGCAGCTTTTCATGTGCGTCTTGGCCATCTCTGTGTCTTCTTTGAAGAAACGTCTCTTTAGATCTTCTGCCCATTTTTGTATTGGGTTGTTTGTTTTTTTTAATATTAAGCTGCATGAGCTCTTTATATATATTGGAGATTAAACCTTTGTCCATTGATTCGTTTGCAAATATTTTCGCCCATTCTGAGGGATGCTTTTTGCCATTCCCGTTTTTTTAACAAAAAAAGAAAGAAAGAAAAAGAAGCAGAACACTAATGTGTGTAAAATATGCCTTTTGAAACTGTCGTTTTGAAATATGGACGTCCTTTGAATTTTTTGGTCGATATATGAACCCAGGATTTGTTTTCAGGGCAGGTGTCATTTACAGGCCTGCAATGATTTTGAATATCAACTGACCATTAGCGCTGGGATTAAAGCTGCTGTTGTGTGAAACGGCCACAAGGTGGCAGCAGGTCTCCCTTACCAAATCTGGTTACTGGGGCAACAGAGCCTCAATGGAAGTCGTGTTCTAGATTGGAATTTAGAATGGAATGTGCCAGGAGAAAGCCCCTCAAGTTTGTCTCACTACTTCTTGTTCGTGTTTTTAATTTAATTTTTTATTTTTTATTACAGCAAATTTGATTACAATGTTTGGCTTGTTGTAGGTGTGGAAGATGTGGTTCTTTTACACATACACATATGTCTGTTCTTCCTGGGATCCTTTTCCCATGTACCTTATGACAGAATGTTGAGTAGTCTTCTCTTGGTATTCTGTAGGTCTTTGGTGATTATATATGTCACCTGTGTTTGTATATGTCTGTTAACCCCAATATCATAATGAAACCAATCCTCACACCTTTCCATTGGTGAACCATAAGTTTGTTGAATGAATCTCTGATTGCCCTTCTCCGTGGAAATATCTGCCCTGGTATCCATTTTTCGGTCACACCTATAAGAGATATGATATGATATGTGTCTTTCACTTTCTGACTTACAACAACTCACGTGATTACCTCTAGACACACCTACGGTGCTGCAAATGGCATTGTGTCCTTTTATTCCTTGGCTTCTATTCTACCTAAGCGAGGTCCATTTTCAAAAATGTGATTCCCTGAGGGCTGAGGATTAGCTGACCTGGGTAGCCTGACCCTGCCGGCCGGCCCTCCCCAGGTGAGCCTGGGTTGAGGTCAATATAAACAGCGCTGCAGGCAGCAATAGCCACTGAAGCTGTGCCTGACTCCATATTCTCTGCCCCGTCAGCAGTGTCGGGGCTGTGCTGGTGGGAGGGAGTGAGGGGCCACGGCTTTGTGGGTGGCCCAGTGTGAGTGGGTCTCTTCTGGACTTTCTGCAAGAGTTGCCAGGCTGCCACCTGTAAAGAAGAGGATGCGTCACCTCTACCATCCACTGGAATTTCTCTCCGGACAGAGGTGAGGAAGGAAAAAAGCAGTGGGTGCCGGGACAGGAGGGGTATCTCAGGCAGGGCAATGGGAAGATTCCAGAAGAGCGCCCAGGACCAGGACCATCCTGGCTGGCCTGCAGGCACCAAGTTGGCCTGAGTGCTGTCGCTGGTGTGGCTCCACGCCCCTTACTCTAGGCTTTCAAGCCCTTGTACATATTCAGGTGTTTTACCTGGGAAGGGTGGGAAAAGTTCAAGAGCAGCTGGCCTGGGGCTCAGCTCACGGTTACTCACAGATGTCTCGGCATTGCCCCCAGCTTTGCAATGAGGACGCCCCTTGATTAGGAGTGGGCTGCTTGCTCTATGGGAGATGATTCCCCACCTCTGACCAATTTCAGAATTGTTTACCGCTGGAACAAGTGCCCTGATAGGGTTTTCCTCTGTCTATCTGGTGGGCTCAGTTTTTTTTTTTTCTTTTTTGGTTCAAGTTAGATTTTATTCCTCTTTTATGTATTTATAGATATAAGCATGCAAATAATTCATTCATATAAATACATCTGTGTGAAGGGAAGAACTTTTTCCTCTTTTATTTTTAAATTTTATTTTTTAAAATTTTGAAATTTAATTTTATTTAATTTTTTATACAGCAGGTTATTATTAGTTATGTATTTTATGCATATACATGTATACAGGTCAATCCCAATCTCCCAACTCATCCCACCACCACCTCCCCATGGCTTCCCACACTTGGTGTCCATACGTCTGTTCTCTACCTCTGTCTCTATTTCTTCCCTGCAAACCAGTTCATCTGTACCATTTTTCTAGGTTCCACATATATGCATTAATATACAATATTTGTTTTTCTCTTTCTGACTTACTTCATTCTGTATGACTGTCTCTAGATCCATCGACGTCTCTACAAATGACCCAGTTTCATTCCTTCTTATGGCTGAGTAATATTCCATTTTATATATGTACCACATCTTTATCCATTCGTCTGTCTGTGGGTATTTAGGTTGCTTCCATTACCTGGCTATCGCAAATAGTGCTGAAATGAGCACTGTGGTGAATGTGCCTTTTTGATTTATGGTTTTATCTGGGTATATGCCCAGAAGTGGGATTGCTGGATCATATGGTAATTCTATTTCTAGTTTTTCTAAGGAAACTCTATACTGTTCTCCATCGTGACTGTATCAATTTACATTTCCACCACTAGTGGAAGAGGGATCCTTTTGTCCACACCCTCCCCAGAATTCGTTGTTTGTAGATTTTCTGATGATGCCGATTCTAACAGGTGTGAGGTGATACCTCATTGTAGTTTTGATTTGCATTTCTCTAATAATTAGTGATGTTGAGCAGCTTTTCATGTGCGTCTTGGCCATCTCTGTGTCTTCTTTGAAGAAACGTCTCTTTAGATCTTCTGCCCATTTTTGTATTGGGTTGTTTGTTTTTTTAATATTAAGCTGCATGAGCTCTTTATATATATTGGAGATTAAACCTTTGTCCATTGATTCGTTTGCAAATATTTTCGCCCATTCTGAGGGATGCTTTTTGCCATTCCCGTTTTTTTAACAAAAAAAGAAAGAAAGAAAAAGAAGCAGAACACTAATGTGTGTAAAATATGCCTTTTGAAACTGTCGTTTTGAAATATGGACGTCCTTTGAATTTTTTGGTCGATATATGAACCCAGGATTTGTTTTCAGGGCAGGTGTCATTTACAGGCCTGCAATGATTTTGAATATCAACTGACCATTAGCGCTGGGATTAAAGCTGCTGTTGTGTGAAACGGCCACAAGGTGGCAGCAGGTCTCCCTTACCAAATCTGGTTACTGGGGCAACAGAGCCTCAATGGAAGTCGTGTTCTAGATTGGAATTTAGAATGGAATGTGCCAGGAGAAAGCCCCTCAAGTTTGTCTCACTACTTCTTGTTCGTGTTTTTAATTTAATTTTTTATTTTTTATTACAGCAAATTTGATTACAATGTTTGGCTTGTTGTAGGTGTGGAAGATGTGGTTCTTTTACACATACACATATGTCTGTTCTTCCTGGGATCCTTTTCCCATGTACCTTATGACAGAATGTTGAGTAGTCTTCTCTTGGTATTCTGTAGGTCTTTGGTGATTATATATGTCACCTGTGTTTGTATATGTCTGTTAACCCCAATATCATAATGAAACCAATCCTCACACCTTTCCATTGGTGAACCATAAGTTTGTTGAATGAATCTCTGATTGCCCTTCTCCGTGGAAATATCTGCCCTGGTATCCATTTTTCGGTCACACCTATAAGAGATATGATATGATATGTGTCTTTCACTTTCTGACTTACAACAACTCACGTGATTACCTCTAGACACACCTATGGTGCTACAAATGGCATTGTGTCCTTTTATTCCTTGGCTTCTATTCTGCCTTAGCGAGGTCCATTTTCAACAATGTGATTCCCTGAGGGCTGAGGATTAGCTGACCTGGGTAGCCTGACCCTGCCGGCCGGCCCTCCCCACGTGTGCCTGGGTTGAGGTCAATATAAACAGCACTGCAGGCAGCAATAGCCCCTGAAGCTGTGCCTGACTCCATATTCTCTGCCCCGTCAGCAGTGTCGGGGCTGTGCTGGTGGGAGGGAGTGAGGGGCCATGGCTTTGTGGGTGGCCCGGTGTGAGTGGGTCTCTGCTGGACTTTCTGCAGGAGTTGCCAGGCTTCCACCTGTAAAGAAGAGGATGTGGCACACATACCTTCCACTGGAATTTCTCTCCGGACAGAGGTGAGGAAGGAAAAAAGCAGTGGGTGCCGGGACAGAAGGTGTATCTCAGGCAGGGCAATGGAAAGCTTCCAGAAGAGCGACCAGGTCCAGGACCATACTGGCTGGCCTGCAGGCACCAAGTTGGCCTGTGTGCTGTCGCTGGTGTGGCTCCACGCCCCTTCCTCTAGGCTTTCAAGCCCTTGTACATATTCAGGTGTTTTACCTGGGAAGGGTGGGAAAAGTTCAACAACAGCTGGCCTGGGGCTCAACTCACGGTTACTCACAGATGCCTCGGGTCCCTTTCACTGACGAAGGTGTAGGTCTTGTCTATTCCATAGTTTGTGTTTGGAACGGTACCTGTGCTTATATCAAACTCTGGTTTTATGCATCACCCCACCTCTCATTCCCCCTTAAGCAGGCATCAGATTGTTTTCCAAAGGTGAGACTCTGTTCTCTTTCTTAACTGAGTTCCAGTGTAGCCATGTTTACAGGATCTTCATAAGTGATATCTTAATATAAGTTTCTTTTTCTGTGTGACTTATTTCACTTAGAAGCATCATACCTCAATCCACTCATTTTACTGCTACTGGTCTTATGCCATTGATTGCATGGCTGAGGGATATTCCACCGTACGGAAGTACCACAAATTTTTGAACCATTTTTATATTTCCTGGGATATTTAAGGTGTACCCAAGTTGAGGTTCTTGTAAGCAGTGCACCCCTAAATTTTGGGGTGGCTCTGTCTTATTGATTTTCAGGTTTCCCAAGGTATATTACCTAGACTGGAAGTGCCCTTGGCTCTGTAGCTCTGTTGTTTACTTGTTTTAGGGAACACAATGCCCTCCTCCAGAGATGCAGTTGGCAGTTTACAACCCGCCCATCAGCAAAACAAGCCTCCCTGTTCTCCAGGGCCGGTCTTGCCTTTCTGGATTTTACACATTTTGTGGATGTCCCTTTTGAACAGTCGGAAGTGATACATCTTTGTAGTGCAGATTTGCATTTCCCGCTTGATTGCTTGGCCAAAAAGGGCGTATGCGTGTTCTCCTGAATATATTCAGGAGAAAACGCATATGCCCTTTTTGCTCAAGTGCAACATTGTTGAAGTTGTGCCCCTCATCCTGTTCTTTAAAGTCAATTCCAACGTACCACTTGAAATCTGTTTCCTGCTATTCTGCCTAGCTTTCAAGTCCACATCGTTGCCTTCCCTCAACAGATTTTTGGACAATACTTGTCTTTATTACTGTGCCTGTTTGTGAATTGCTGTGCCCCTTAGCTCCATTTTTCAACTTGTTTTTTGTGAGCTGACCGAAAGTCCAAAATTGTGGTTCAGGACCTATACTGGTTCCCGGTGGGGTGCTGAGACTTTCGTAAATTCTTCTTCCTGCTGGGAAATTAGAGTGACATGTGGCCGTCCAAATGCCTTAGAGCTACTCTCTCACTGGTTCTCCCTCTTCCCTTTCATCCTCTGCCAAATTGGCAACCTGTGGTAACCAGGAGTTTAAAGGGGCTGTTTCTCCAAGTTGGGAGATTGATAGAAAAGCAGTTGGAAAATCAAACCGGAGCAACAGGAGAGGGACTATTCGTTGAGTTTTAGAAACCTTTCATATTCACAGTTTGTCCATTCTCTATTTTTCCCTTACATGTTATATCTGTAGTAATAGTCCCTTCAAGCTGGAGAGTTGGGAACAACGGAATGCGTGCCATTCATTATTGCTTTAAAGGGTCTGCATTTGCTCACCGAATCTCACCAATCCTCTCAGTCCCAAGTGTCCAGCCTTATGCCACATCCAGCTGTCGTTGTAGATTGGGTCAGTCCAGGTTTCATCAGAGACCCTGAAGGAATTGTGAAGAATTTACATTTTTTTTTGTTCTGTTTTTAAATTCCTTTTTATAGTGGGTTTGAGCTGGTTCTCGCTGCCATGTTTATGCCAGTCTAGACACACTTGATTACCTTACGCAGACATATCAATAAATAGATTTTAAGATTCTTACTAGTCAGATATATTCCTCTGCGGGAAATATGGGGTTTTGAGTCCCTTTCACTGAGGAAGGTGTAGCTCTTGTCTATTCCATAGTTAGTTTTTGGAACAGTACCTGTGCTTATATGAAACTCCAGTTTTATGCATCACCCCACGTCTCCTTCCCCCTTAAGCAGGCATAAGAGTGTTTTCTTAATATGAGACAATGTCTTATTTCCTAACTCAGTTCAAGTGTAGCCATGTTTACAGGATCTTCATAAGTGATATCTTATAATAAGTTTTTTTTTCTCTGTGACTTATTTCACTTAGAATCATCGTACCTGAATCCACCCATTTTGCTGCTACTGGTCTTATGACATTGATTTCATGGCTGAGGGATATTCCATCGTACGTAAGTACCACAATTTTTTGAACCATTTTTATATTTCCTGGGATATTTAAGGTGTACCCAAGTTGAGGTCCTTGTAAGCAGTGCAGCCCTAAATTTTGGGGTGGCTCTGTCTTATTGATTTTCAGTTTTCCCAAGGTATATTCCCTAGACTGGAAGTGCCCTTGGCTCTGTAGCTCTGTTCTTTACTTGTTTTAGGGAACACAATGCACTCCTCCAGAGAGGCAGTTGGCAATTTACATCCCGCCCATCAGCATAACAAGGCTCCCTGTTTTGCAGGGCCTGTCCTGCCTTTCTGGTTTTTACACATTTTGTGGATGTCCCTTTTGACCGGTGGGAAGTGATACTTCTTTGTAGTGCAGATTTGCATTGCCCGCTTGCTTGCTTGACCAAAAAGGGCGTATGCGTTTTCTCCTGAATATATTCAGTAGAAAACGCGTACGCCCTTTTTGGCCAAGTTCATCATTGTCGAAGATGTGCCCCTCTTCCTGTGCTTTAAAGGCGATTCCAACGTACCTCTTGAAATCTGTTTCATGCTATTCTGCCTTGCTTTCAAGTCCGCCTCGTTGCCTTCCCTCAACAGATTTTTGGACGATAGTTGTCCTTTATTACTCGGCCAGTTTGTGAATTGCTGTGCCCCTGAGCTCCATTTTTCTTTTTTTTTTTTTTTTTTTTTGTGGTACGCGGGCCTCTCACTGTCGTGGCCTCTCCCGTTGCAGAGCACAGGCTCCGGACGCGCAGGCTCAGCGGCCATGGCTCACGGGCCCAGCCGCTCCGCGGCATATGGGATCCTCCCAGACCGGGGCACGAACCCGTATCCCCTGCATCGGCAGGCGGACTCTCAACCACTGCGCCACCAGGGAGGCCCTGAGCTCCATTTTTCAACTCGTTTTTTGTGAGCTGACCGCATGTCCAAAATTTTGTTTCATTACATATGCTGGTTCCCGGTGGGGGGCTGAGACTTTGGTTAATTCTTCTTCCTGCCGGGAAATTACAGTGATATGTGCCCGTCCAAATGCCTAACAGCTACTCTCTCATTGGTTCTCCCTCTTCCCTTTCATCCTCTGCCAAATTGGCCACCTGTGCGAACCAGGAGGTTAAAGGGGCTGTCTCTCCAAGTTGGGAGGTTGATAGTAAAGAAGATGGCAAGTCAAACCGGAGCACCAGGAGAGGGACTATTCGTTGAGTTTTAGAAACCTTTCGTATTCACAGTGTGTCCATTCTCTAGGTTTCCCGTACATGTTATAACTGTAGTAATATTCCCTTCAACCTGGAGAGTTGGGACCCATGGAATGGGTGCCATGCATTAATGCTTTAAAGGTTCTGCATTTGTTCCCCAATCTCACAAATCCTCTCAGTCCCAAGTGTCCCGCCTTATGCCACATCCAGCTGTCGTTGTAGATAGGGTCATTCCAGCTTTCATCAGAGACTCAGAAGGAATTGTAAAGAATTTCCCAGTTTTTGTTTTGTTTTTGAAATTCCTTTTTATAGTGGGTTTGAGCTGATCCCACTGCCATGTTTATTCCAGTCTAGACACACTTGATTCCCTTACAGAGACATATCAATACATAGGTTTTAAGATTCTTACTAGTCAGATATATTCCTCTGCGGGAAATATGGGGTTTTGAGTCCCTTTCACTGAGGAAGGTGTAGGTCTTGTCTATTCCATAGTTGGTTTTTGGAACGGTACCTCTGCTTATATCAAACTCTGGTTTTATGCATCACCCCACCTCTCCTTCCCCCTTAAGCAGGCATAAGAGTGTTTTCTAAATGTGAGACACTGTTCTCTTTCCTAACTCAGTTCAAGTGTAGCCATGTTTACAGGATCTTCATAAGTGATATCTTATGATAAATTTCTTTTTCTGTGTGACTTATTTCACTTAGAATCATCGTACCTGAATCCACCCATTTTGCTGCTACTGGTCTTATGACATTGATTTCATGGCTGAGGGATATTCCATCGTATGTAAGTACAACAATTTTTGAACCATTTTTATATTTCCTGGGATATTTAAGGTGTACCAAAGTTGAGGTCCTTGTAAACAGTGCAGCCCTAAATTTTGGGTTGGCTGTGTCTTATTGATTTTCAATTTTCCCAAGGTATATTCCCTAGACTGGAAGTGCCCTTGGCTCTGTAGCTCTGTTGTTTACTTGTTTTAGGGAACACAATGCACTCCTCCAGAGAGGCAGTTGGCAATTTACATCCCGCCCATTAGCATAACAAGGCTCCCTGTTCTCCAGGGCCTGTCTTGCCTTTCTGGTTTTTACACATTTTGTGGATGTCCCTTTTGACCGGTGGGAAGTGATACTTCTTTGTAGTGCAGATATGCATTGCCCGCTTGCTTGCTTGGCCAAAAAGGGCGTATGCGTTTTCTCCTGAATATATTCAGGAGAAAACGAATACGCCCTTTTTGGCCAAGTGCATCATTGTCGAAGTTGTGCCCCTCTTCCAGTGCTTTAAAGGCGATTCCAACGTACCTCTTGAAATCTGTTTCCTGCTATTCTGCCTCGCTTTCAAGTCCGCCTCGTTGCCTTCCCTCAACAGATTTTTGGACGATAGTTGTCCTTTATTACTCGGCCAGTTTGTGAATTGCTGTGCCCCTGAGCTCCATTTTTCAACTCGTTTTAGGTGAGCTGACCGCAAGTCCAAAATTTTGGTTCAGGACCTATACTGGTTCCCGGTGGGGGGCTGAGACTTTGGTTAATTTTTTTTCCTGCCGGGAAATTACAGTGATATGTGCCCGTCCAAATGCCTAACAGCTACTCTCTCATTGGTTCTCCCTCTTCCCTTTCAACCTCTGCCAAATTGGCAACCTGTGCAAACCAGGAGGTTAAAGGGGCTGTCTCTCCAAGTTGGGAGGTTGATAGTAAAGGAGATGGAAAGTCAAACCGGAGCACCAGGAGAGGGACTATTCGTTGAGTTTTAGAAACCATTCGTATTCACAGTGTGTCCGTTCTCTAGGTTTCCCGTACATGTTATAACTGTAGTAATATTCCCTTCAACCTGGAGATTTGGGATCTATGGAATTTGTGCCATGAATTATTGCTTTAAATGGTCTGCATTTGTTCACCCAATCTCACCAATCCTCTCAGTCCCAAGTGTCCCTCCTTATGCCACATCCAGCTGTCGTTGTAGATAGGGTCATTCCAGGTTTCATCAGAGACCCTGAAGGAATTGTAAAGAATTTCCCAGTTTTTTTTGTTTTGTTTTTGAAATTCCTTTTTATAGTGGGTTTGAGCTGATTCTCGCTGCCATGTTTATGCCAGTCTAGACACACTTGATTCCCTTACGGAGACATATCAATACACAGGTTTTAAGATTCTTACTAGTCAGATATATTCCTCTGCGGGAAATATGGGGCTTTGAATCCCTTTCACTGAGGAAGGTGTAGGTCTTGTCTATTCCATAGTTGGTTTTTGGAACGGTACCTGTGCTTATATCAAACTCTGGTTTTATGCATCACCCCACCTCTCCTTCCCCCTTAAGCAGGCATAAGAGTGTTTTCTACATGTGAGACACTGTTCTCTTTCCTAACTCAGTTCAAGTGTAGCCATGTTTACAGGATCTTCATAAGTGATATCTTATGATAAGTTTCTTTTTCTCTGTGACTTATTTCACTTAGAATCATCGTACCTGAATCCACCCATTTTGCTGCTACTGGACTTATGACATTGATTTCATGGCTGAGGGATATTCCATCGTACGTAAGTACCACAATTTTTTGAACCATTTTTATATTTCCTGGGATATTTAAGGTGTACCCAAGTTGAGGTCCTTGTAAGCAGTGCAGCCCTAAATTTTGGGGTGGCTCTGTCTTATTGATTTTCAGTTTTCCCAAGGTATATTCCCTAGACTGGAAGTGCCCTTGGCTCTATAGCTCTTTTCTTTACTTGTTTTAGGGAACACAATGCACTCCTCCAGAGAGGCAGTTGGCAATTTACATCCCGCCCATCAGCATAACAAGGCTCCCTGTTCTCCAGGGCCTGTCTTGCCTTTCTGGTTTTTACACATTTTGTGGATGTCCCTTTTGACCGGTGGGAAGTGATACTTCTTTGTAGTGCAGATTTGCATTGCCCGCTTGCTTGCTTGGCCAAAAAGGGCGTATGCGTTTTCTCCTGAATATATTCAGGAGAAAACGCATACGCCCTTTTTGGCCAAGTGCATCATTGTCGAAGTTGTGCCCCTCTTCCTGTGCTTTAAAGGCGATTACAACGTACCTCTTGAAATCTGTTTCCTGCTATTCTGCCTCGCGTTCAAGTCCGTCTCGTTGCCTTCCCTCAACAGATTTTTGGACGATAGTTGTCCTTTATTACTCGGCCAGTTTGTGAATTGCTGTGCCCCTGAGCTCCATTTTTAAACTCGTTTTTTGTGAGCTGACCGCAAGTCCAAAATTTTGGTTCAGGACCTATACTGGTTCCCGGTGGGTGGCTGAGAATTTGGTTAATTCTTCTTCCTGCCAGGAAATTACAGTGATATGTGCCCGTCCAAATGCCTAACAGCTACTCTCTCATTGGTTCTCCCTCTTCCCTTTCATCCTCTGCCAAATTGGCAACCTGTGCGAACCAAGAGGTTAAAGGGGCTGTCTCTCCAAGTTGGGAGGTTGATAGTAAAGGAGACGGAAAGTCAAACCGGAGCACCAGGAGAGGGACTATTCGTTGAGTTTTAGAAACCTTTCGTATTCACAGTGTGTCCGTTCCCTAGGTTTCCCGCACATGTTATAGCTGTAGTAATATTCCCTTCAACCTGGAGAGTTCGGACCCATGGAATGGGTGCCATGCATTATTGCTTTAAAGGGTCTGCATTTGCTCACCCAATCTCACCAATCGTCTCAGTCCCAAGTGTCCCTCCTTATGCCACATCCAGCTGTCATTGTAGATAGGGTCATTCCAGCTTTCATCAGAGACCCTGAAGGAATTGTAAAGAATTTCCCAGTTTTTTTGTTTTGTTTTTGAAATTCCTTTTTATAGTGGGTTTGAGCTGATTCTCGCTGCCATGTTTATGCCAGTCTAGACACACTTGATTCCCTTACGGAGACATATCAATACATAGGTTTTAAGATTCTTACTAGTCAGATATTTTCCTCTGCGGGAAATATGGGGTTTTGAGTCCCTTTCACTGAGGAAGGTGTAGGTCTTGTCTATTCCATAGTTGGTTTTTGGAACGGTACCTGTGCTTATATCAAACTCTGGTTTTATGCATCACCCCACCTCTCCTTCCCCCTTAAGCAGGTATAAGAGTGTTTTCTAAATGTGAGACACTGTTCTCTTTCCTAACTCAGTTCAAGTGTAGCCATGTTTACAGGATCTTCATAAGTGATATCTTATGATAAGTTTCTTTTTCTGTGTGACTTATTTCACTTAGAATCATCGTACCTGAATCCACCCATTTTGCTGCTACTGGTCTTATGACATTGATTTCATGGCTGAGGGATATTCCATCGTACGTAAGTACCACAATTTTTTGAACCATGTTTATATTTTCTGGGATACTTAAGGTGTATCCAAGTTGAGGTCCTTGTTTGCAGTGCAGCCCTAAATTTTGGGGTGGCTCTGTCTTATTGATTTTCAGTTTTCCCAAGGTATATTCCCTAGACTGGTAGTGCCCTTGACTCTGTAGCTCTGTTCTTTACTTGTTTTAGGGAACAGAATGCACTCCTCCAGAGAGGCAGTTGGCAATTTACATCCCGCCCATCAGCATAACAAGGCTCCCTGTTCTCCAGGGCCTGTCTTGCCTTTCTGGTTTTTACACATTTTGTGGATGTCCCTTTTGACCGGTGGGAAGTGATACTTCTTTGTAGTGCAGATTTGCATTGCCCGCTTGCTTGCTTGGCCAAAAAGGGCGTATGCGTTTTCTCCTGAATATATTCAGGAGAAAACGCATACGCCCTTTTTGGCCAAGTGCATCATTGTCGAAGTTGTGCCCCTCTTCCTGTGCTTTAAAGGCGATTCCAACGTACCTCTTGAAATCTGTTTCCTGCTATTCTGCCTCGCTTTCAAGTCCGCCTCATTGCCTTCCCTCAACAGATTTTTGGACGATAGTTGTCCTTTATTACTCGGCCAGTTTGTGAATTGCTGTGCCCCTGAGCTCCATTTTTCAACTCGTTTTTTGTGAGCTGACCGCAAGTCCAAAATTTTGGTTCAGGACCTATACTGGTTCCCGGTGGGTGGCTGAGAATTTGGTTAATTCTTCTTCCTGCCGGGAAATTACAGTGATATGTGCCCGTCCAAATGCCTAACAGCTACTCTCTCATTGGTTCTCCCTCTTCCCTTTCATCCTCTGCCAAATTGGCAACCTGTGCGAACCAAGAGGTTAAAGGGGCTGTCTCTCCAAGTTGGGAGGTTGATTGTAAAGCAGATGGAAAGTCAAACCGGAGCACCAGGAGAGGGACTATTCGTTGTGTTTTAGAAACCTTTCGTATTCACAGTGTGTCCGTTCCCTAGGTTTCCCGCACATGTTATAGGTGTAGTAATATTCCCTTCAACCTGGAGAGTTCGGACCCATGGAATGGGTGCCATGCATTATTGCTTTAAAGTGTCTGCATTTGCTCACCCAATCTCACCAATCGTCTCAGTCCCAAGTGTCCCTCCTTATGCCACATCCAGCTGTCATTGTAGATAGGGTCATTCCAGCTTTCATCAGAGACCCTGAAGGAATTGTAAAGAATTTCCCAGTTTTTTTGTTTTGTTTTTGAAATTCCTTTTTATAGTGGGTTTGAGCTGATTCTCGCTGCCATGTTTATGCCAGTCTAGACACACTTGATTCCCTTACGGAGACATATCAATACATAGGTTTTAAGATTCTTACTAGTCAGGTATATTCCTCTGCGGGAAATATGGGGTTTTGAGTCCCTTTCACTGAGGAAGGTGTAGGTCTTGTCTATTCCATAGTTGGTTTTTGGAACGGTACCTGTGCTTATATCAAACTCTGGTTTTATGCATCACCCCACCTCTCCTTCCCCCTTAAGCAGGCATAAGAGTGTTTTCTAAATGTGAGACACTGTTCTCTTTCCTAACTCAGTTCAAGTGTAGCCATGTTTACAGGATCTTCATAAGTGATATCTTATGATAAGTTTCTTTTTCTGTGTGACTTATTTCACTTAGAATCATCGTACCTGAATCCACCCATTTTGCTGCTACTGGTCTTATGACATTGATTTCATGGCTGAGGGATATTCCATCGTACGTAAGTACCACAATTTTTTGAACCATGTTTATATTTTCTGGGATACTTAAGGTGTATCCAAGTTGAGGTCCTTGTAAGCAGTGCAGCCCTAAATTTTGGGGTGGCTCTGTCTTATTGATTTTCAGTTTTCCCAAGGTATATTCCCTAGACTGGTAGTGCCCTTGGCTCTGTAGCTCTGTTCTTTACTTGTTTTAGGGAACAGAATGCACTCCTCCAGAGAGGCAGTTGGCAATTTACATCCCGCCCATCAGCATAACAAGGCTCCCTGTTCTCCAGGGCCTGTCTTGCCTTTCTTGTTCTTACACATTTTGTGGATGTCCCTTTTGACCGGTGGGAAGTGATACTTCTTTGTAGTGCAGATTTGCATTGCCCGCTTGCTTGCTTGGCCAAAAAGGGCGTATGCGTTTTCTCCTGAATATATTCAGGAGAAAACGCATACGCCCTTTTTGGCCAAGTGCATCATTGTCGAAGTTGTGCCCCTCTTCCTGTGCTTTAAAGGCGATTCCAACGTACCTCTTGAAATCTGTTTCCTGCTATTCTGCCTCGCGTTCAAGTCCGTCTCGTTGCCTTCCCTCAACAGATTTTTGGACGATAGTTGTCCTTTATTACTCGGCCAGTTTGTGAATTGCTGTGCCCCTGAGCTCCATTTTTAAACTCGTTTTTTGTGAGCTGACCGCAAGTCCAAAATTTTGGTTCAGGACCTATACTGGTTCCCGGTGGGTGGCTGAGAATTTGGTTAATTCTTCTTCCTGCCGGGAAATTACAGTGATATGTGCCCGTCCAAATGCCTAACAGCTACTCTCTCATTGGTTCTCCCTCTTCCCTTTCATCCTCTGCCAAATTGGCAACCTGTGCGAACCAAGAGGTTAAAGGGGCTGTCTCTCCAAGTTGGGAGGTTGATAGTAAAGGAGACGGAAAGTCAAACCGGAGCACCAGGAGAGGGACTATTCGTTGAGTTTTAGAAACCTTTCGTATTCACAGTGTGTCCGTTCCCTAGGTTTCCCGCACATGTTATAGCTGTAGTAATATTCCCTTCAACCTGGAGAGTTCGGACCTATGGAATGGGTGCCATGCATTATTGCTTTAAAGGGTCTGCATTTGCTCACCCAATCTCACCAATCGTCTCAGTCCCAAGTGTCCCTCCTTATGCCACATCCAGCTGTCATTGTAGATAGGGTCATTCCAGCTTTCATCAGAGACCCTGAAGGAATTGTAAAGAATTTCCCAGTTTTTTTGTTTTGTTTTTGAAATTCCTTTTTATAGTGGGTTTGAGCTGATTCTTGCTGCCATGTTTATGCCAGTCTAGACACACTTGATTCCCTTACGGAGACATATCAATACATAGGTTTTAAGATTCTTACTAGTCAGATATTTTCCTCTGCGGGAAATATGGGGTTTTGAGTCCCTTTCACTGAGGAAGGTGTAGGTCTTGTCTATTCCATAGTTGGTTTTTGGAACGGTACCTGTGCTTATATCAAACTCTGGTTTTATGCATCACCCCACCTCTCCTTCCCCCTTAAGCAGGTATAAGAGTGTTTTCTAAATGTGAGACACTGTTCTCTTTCCTAACTCAGTTCAAGTGTAGCCATTTTTACAGGATCTTCATAAGTGATATCTTATGATAAGTTTCTTTTTCTGTGTGACTTATTTCACTTAGAATCATCGTACCTGAATCCACCCATTTTGCTGCTACTGGTCTTATGACATTGATTTCATGGCTGAGGGATATTCCATCGTACGTAATTACCACAATTTTTTGAACCATGTTTATATTTTCTGGGATACTTAAGGTGTATCCAAGTTGAGGTCCTTGTATGCAGTGCAGCCCTAAATTTTGGGGTGGCTCTGTCTTATTGATTTTCAGTTTTCCCAAGGTATATTCCCTAGACTGGTAGTGCCCTTGACTCTGTAGCTCTGTTCTTTACTTGTTTTAGGGAACAGAATGCACTCCTCCAGAGAGGCAGTTGGCAATTTACATCCCGCCCATCAGCATAACAAGGCTCCCTGTTCTCCAGGGCCTGTCTTGCCTTTCTTGTTCTTACACATTTTGTGGATGTCCCTTTTGACCGGTGGGAAGTGATACTTCTTTGTAGTGCAGATTTGCATTGCCCGCTTGCTTGCTTGGCCAAAAAGGGCGTATGCGTTTTCTCCTGAATATATTCAGGAGAAAACGCATACGCCCTTTTTGGCCAAGTGCATCATTGTCGAAGTTGTGCCCCTCTTCCTGTGCTTTAAAGGCGATTCCAACGTACCTCTTGAAATCTGTTTCCTGCTATTCTGCCTCGCTTTCAAGTCCACCTCATTGCCTTCCCTCAACAGATTTTTGGACGATAGTTGTCCTTTATTACTCGGCCAGTTTGTGAATTGCTGTGCCCCTGAGCTCCATTTTTCAACTCGTTTTTTGTGAGCTGACCGCAAGTCCAAAATTTTGGTTCAGGACCTATACTGGTTCCCGGTGGGTGGCTGAGAATTTGGTTAATTCTTCTTCCTGCCGGGAAATTACAGTGATATGTGCCCGTCCAAATGCCTAACAGCTACTCTCTCATTGGTTCTCCCTCTTCCCTTTCATCCTCTGCCAAATTGGCAACCTGTGCGAACCAAGAGGTTAAAGGGGCTGTCTCTCCAAGTTGGGAGGTTGATAGTAAAGCAGACGGAAAGTCAAACCGGAGCACCAGGAGAGGGACTATTCGTTGTGTTTTAGAAACCTTTCGTATTCACAGTGTGTCCGTTCTCTAGGTTTCCCGCACATGTTATAGCTGTAGTAATATTCCCTTCAACCTGGAGAGTTCGGACCCATGGAATGGGTGCCATGCATTATTGCTTTAAAGGGTCTGCATTTGCTCACCCAATCTCACCAATCGTCTCAGTCCCAAGTGTCCCTCCTTATGCCACATCCAGCTGTCATTGTAGATAGGGTCATTCCAGCTTTCATCAGAGACCCTGAAGGAATTGTAAAGAATTTCCCAGTTTTTTTGTTTTGTTTTTGAAATTCCTTTTTATAGTGGGTTTGAGCTGATTCTTGCTGCCATGTTTATGCCAGTCTAGACACACTTGATTCCCTTACGGAGACATATCAGTACATAGGTTTTAAGATTCTTACTAGTCAGATATTTTCCTCTGCGGGAAATATGGGGTTTTGAGTCCCTTTCACTGAGGACGGTGTAGGTCTTGTCTATTCCATAGTTGGTTTTTGGAACGGTACCTGTGCTTATATCAAACTCTGGTTTTATGCATCACCCCACCTCTCCTTCCCCCTTAAGCAGGTATAAGAGTGTTTTCTAAATGTGAGACACTGTTCTCTTTCCTAACTCAGTTCAAGTGTAGCCATGTTTACAGGATCTTCATAAGTGATATCTTATGATAAGTTTCTTTTTCTGTGTGACTTATTTCACTTAGAATCATCGTACCTGAATCCACCCATTTTGCTGCTACTGGTCTTATGACATTGATTTCATGGCTGAGGGATATTCCATCGTACGTAAGTACCACAATTTTTTGAACCATGTTTATATTTTCTGGGATACTTAAGGTGTATCCAAGTTGAGGTCCTTGTAAGCAGTGCAGCCCTAAATTTTGGGGTGGCTCTGTCTTATTGATTTTCAGTTTTCCCAAGGTATATTCCTTAGACTGGTAGTGCCCTTGGCTCTGTAGCTCTGTTCTTTACTTGTTTTAGGGAACAGAATGCACTCCTCCAGAGAGGCAGTTGGCAATTTACATCCCGCCCATCAGCATAACAAGGCTCCCTGTTCTCCAGGGCCTGTCTTGCCTTTCTTGTTCTTACACATTTTGTGGATGTCCCTTTTGACCGGTGGGAAGTGATACTTCTTTGTAGTGCAGATTTGCATTGCCCGCTTGCTTGCTTGGCCAAAAAGGGCGTATGCGTTTTCTCCTGAATATATTCAGGAGAAAACGCATACGCCCTTTTTGGCCAAGTGCATCATTGTCGAAGTTGTGCCCCTCTTCCTGTGCTTTAAAGGCGATTCCAACGTACCTCTTGAAATCTGTTTCCTGCTATTCTGCCTCGCTTTCAAGTCCGCCTCGTTGCCTTCCCTCAACAGATTTTTGGACGATAGTTGTCCTTTATTACTCGGCCAGTTTGTGAATTGCTGTGCCCCTGAGCTCCATTTTTCAACTCGTTTTCGGTGAGCTGACCGCAAGTCCAAAATTTTGGTTCAGGACCTATACTGGTTCCCGGTGGGTGGCTGAGAATTTGGTTAATTCTTCTTCCTGCCGGGAAATTACAGTGATATGTGCCCGTCCATATGCCTAACAGCTACTCTCTCATTGGTTCTCCCTCTTCCCTTTCATCCTCTGCCAAATTGGCAACCTGTGCGAACCAAGAGGTTAAAGGGGCTGTCTCTCCAAGTTGGGAGGTTGATAGTAAAGCAGACGGAAAGTCAAACCGGAGCACGAGGAGAGGGACTATTCGTTGAGTTTTAGAAACCTTTCGTATTCACAGTGTGTCCGTTCTCTAGGTTTCCCGCACATGTTATAGCTGTAGTAATATTCCCTTCAACCTGGAGAGTTCGGACCCATGGAATGGGTGCCATGCATTATTGCTTTAAAGGGTCTGCATTTGCTCACCCAATCTCACCAATCATCTCAGTCCCAAGTGTCCCTCCTTATGCCACATCCAGCTGTCATTGTAGATAGGGTCATTCCAGCTTTCATCAGAGACCCTGAAGGAATTGTAAAGAATTTCCCAGTTTTTTTGTTTTGTTTTTGAAATTCCTTTTTATAGTGGGTTTGAGCTGATTCTCGCTGCCATGTTTATGCCAGTCTAGACACACTTGATTCCCTTACGGAGACATATCAATACATAGGTTTTAAGATTCTTACTAGTCAGATATTTTCCTCTGCGGGAAATATGGGGTTTTGAGTCCCTTTCACTGAGGACGGTGTAGGTCTTGTCTATTCCATAGTTGGTTTTTGGAACGGTACCTGTGCTTATATCAAACTCTGGTTTTATGCATCACCCCACCTCTCCTTCCCCCTTAAGCAGGTATAAGAGTGTTTTCTAAATGTGAGACACTGTTCTCTTTCCTAACTCAGTTCAAGTGTAGCCATGTTTACAGGATCTTCATAAGTGATATCTTATGATAAGTTTCTTTTTCTCTGTGACTTATTTCACTTAGAATCATCGTACCTGAATCCACCCATTTTGCTGCTACTGGTCTTATGACATTGATTTCATGGCTGAGGGATATTCCATCGTACGTAAGTACCACAATTTTTTGAACCATGTTTATATTTTCTGGGATACTTAAGGTGTATCCAAGTTGAGGTCCTTGTTTGCAGTGCAGCCCTAAATTTTGGGGTGGCTCTGTCTTATTGATTTTCAGTTTTCCCAAGGTATATTCCCTAGACTGGTAGTGCCCTTGACTCTGTAGCTCTGTTCTTTACTTGTTTTAGGGAACAGAATGCACTCCTCCAGAGAGGCAGTTGGCAATTTACATCCCGCCCATCAGCATAACAAGGCTCCCTGTTCTCCAGGGCCTGTCTTGCCTTTCTTGTTCTTACACATTTTGTGGATGTCCCTTTTGACCGGTGGGAAGTGATACTTCTTTGTAGTGCAGATTTGCATTGCCCGCTTGCTTGCTTGGCCAAAAAGGGCGTATGCGTTTTCTCCTGAATATATTCAGGAGAAAACGCATACGCCCTTTTTGGCCAAGTGCATCATTGTCGAAGTTGTGCCCCTCTTCCTGTGCTTTAAAGGCGATTCCAACGTACCTCTTGAAATCTGTTTCCTGCTATTCTGCCTCGCTTTCAAGTCCGCCTCGTTGCCTTCCCTCAACAGATTTTTGGACGATAGTTGTCCTTTATTACTCGGCCAGTTTGTGAATTGCTGTGCCCCTGAGCTCCATTTTTCAACTCGTTTTTGGTGAGCTGACCGCAAGTCCAAAATTTTGGTTCAGGACCTATACTGGTTCCCGGTGGGTGGCTGAGAATTTGGTTAATTCTTCTTCCTGCCGGGAAATTACAGTGATATGTGCCCGTCCATATGCCTAACAGCTACTCTCTCATTGGTTCTCCCTCTTCCCTTTCATCCTCTGCCAAATTGGCAACCTGTGCGAACCAAGAGGTTAAAGGGGCTGTCTCTCCAAGTTGGGAGGTTGATAGTAAAGCAGACGGAAAGTCAAACCGGAGCACGAGGAGAGGGACTATTCGTTGAGTTTTAGAAACCTTTCGTATTCACAGTGTGTCCGTTCTCTAGGTTTCCCGCACATGTTATAGCTGTAGTAATATTCCCTTCAACCTGGAGAGTTCGGACCCATGGAATGGGTGCCATGCATTATTGCTTTAAAGGGTCTGCATTTGCTCACCCAATCTCACCAATCGTCTCAGTCCCAAGTGTCCCTCCTTATGCCACATCCAGCTGTCGTTGTAGATAGGGTGATTCCAGCTTTCATCAGAGACCCTGAAGGAATTGTAAAGAATTTCCCAGTTTTTTTGTTTTGTTTTTGAAATTCCTTTTTATAGTGGGTTTGAGCTGATTCTCGCTGCCATGTTTATGCCAGTCTAGACACACTTGATTCCCTTACGGAGACATATCAATACATAGGTTTTAAGATTCTTACTAGTCAGATATTTTCCTCTGCGGGAAATATGGGGTTTTGAGTCCCTTTCACTGAGGACGGTGTAGGTCTTGTCTATTCCATAGTTGGTTTTTGGAACGGTACCTGTGCTTATATCAAACTCTGGTTTTATGCATCACCCCACCTCTCCTTCCCCCTTAAGCAGGTATAAGAGTGTTTTCTAAATGTGAGACACTGTTCTCTTTCCTAACTCAGTTCAAGTGTAGCCATGTTTACAGGATCTTCATAAGTGATATCTTATGATAAGTTTCTTTTTCTGTGTGACTTATTTCACTTAGAATCATCGTACCTGAATCCACCCATTTTGCTGCTACTGGTCTTATGACATTGATTTCATGGCTGAGGGATATTCCATCGTACGTAAGTACCACAATTTTTTGAACCATGTTTATATTTTCTGGGATACTTAAGGTGTATCCAAGTTGAGGTCCTTGTTTGCAGTGCAGCCCTAAATTTTGGGGTGGCTCTGTCTTATTGATTTTCAGTTTTCCCAAGGTATATTCCCTAGACTGGTAGTGCCCTTGACTCTGTAGCTCTGTTCTTTACTTGTTTTAGGGAACAGAATGCACTCCTCCAGAGAGGCAGTTGGCAATTTACATCCCGCCCATCAGCATAACAAGGCTCCCTGTTCTCCAGGGCCTGTCTTGCCTTTCTTGTTCTTACACATTTTGTGGATGTCCCTTTTGACCGGTGGGAAGTGATACTTCTTTGTAGTGCAGATTTGCATTGCCCGCTTGCTTGCTTGGCCAAAAAGGGCGTATGCGTTTTCTCCTGAATATATTCAGGAGAAAACGCATACGCCCTTTTTGGCCAAGTGCATCATTGTCGAAGTTGTGCCCCTCTTCCTGTGCTTTAAAGGCGATTCCAACGTACCTCTTGAAATCTGTTTCCTGCTATTCTGCCTCGCTTTCAAGTCCGCCTCGTTGCCTTCCCTCAACAGATTTTTGGACGATAGTTGTCCTTTATTACTCGGCCAGTTTGTGAATTGCTGTGCCCCTGAGCTCCATTTTTCAACTCGTTTTTGGTGAGCTGACCGCAAGTCCAAAATTTTGGTTCAGGACCTATACTGGTTCCCGGTGGGTGGCTGAGAATTTGGTTAATTCTTCTTCCTGCCGGGAAATTACAGTGATATGTGCCCGTCCATATGCCTAACAGCTACTCTCTCATTGGTTCTCCCTCTTCCCTTTCATCCTCTGCCAAATTGGCAACCTGTGCGAACCAAGAGGTTAAAGGGGCTGTCTCTCCAAGTTGGGAGGTTGATAGTAAAGCAGACGGAAAGTCAAACCGGAGCACGAGGAGAGGGACTATTCGTTGAGTTTTAGAAACCTTTCGTATTCACAGTGTGTCCGTTCTCTAGGTTTCCCGCACATGTTATAGCTGTAGTAATATTCCCTTCAACCTGGAGAGTTCGGACCCATGGAATGGGTGCCATGCATTATTGCTTTAAAGGGTCTGCATTTGCTCACCCAATCTCACCAATCGTCTCAGTCCCAAGTGTCCCTCCTTATGCCACATCCAGCTGTCGTTGTAGATAGGGTCATTCCAGCTTTCATCAGAGACCCTGAAGGAATTGTAAAGAATTTCCCAGTTTTTTTGTTTTGTTTTTGAAATTCCTTTTTATAGTGGGTTTGAGCTGATTCTCGCTGCCATGTTTATGCCGGTCTAGACACACTTGATTCCCTTACGGAGACATATCAATACATAGGTTTTAAGATTCTTACTAGTCAGATATTTTCCTCTGCGGGAAATATGGGGTTTTGAGTCCCTTTCACTGAGGACGGTGTAGGTCTTGTCTATTCCATAGTTGGTTTTTGGAACGGTACCTGTGCTTATATCAAACTCTGGTTTTATGCATCACCCCACCTCTCCTTCCCCCTTAAGCAGGTATAAGAGTGTTTTCTAAATGTGAGACACTGTTCTCTTTCCTAACTCAGTTCAAGTGTAGCCATGTTTACAGGATCTTCATAAGTGATATCTTATGATAAGTTTCTTTTTCTGTGTGACTTATTTCACTTAGAATCATCGTACCTGAATCCACCCATTTTGCTGCTACTGGTCTTATGACATTGATTTCATGGCTGAGGGATATTCCATCGTACGTAAGTACCACAATTTTTTGAACCATGTTTATATTTTCTGGGATACTTAAGGTGTATCCAAGTTGAGGTCCTTGTATGCAGTGCAGCCCTAAATTTTGGGGTGGCTCTGTCTTATTGATTTTCAGTTTTCCCAAGGTATATTCCCTAGACTGGTAGTGCCCTTGGCTCTGTAGCTCTGTTCTTTACTTGTTTTAGGGAACAGAATGCACTCCTCCAGAGAGGCAGTTGGCAATTTACATCCCGCCCATCAGCATAACAAGGCTCCCTGTTCTCCAGGGCCTGTCTTGCCTTTCTTGTTCTTACATATTTTGTGGATGTCCCTTTTGACCGGTGGGAAGTGATACTACTTTGTAGTGCAGATTTGCATTGCCCGCTTGCTTGCTTGGCCAAAAAGGGCGTATGCGTTTTCTCCTGAATATATTCAGGAGAAAACGCATACGCCCTTTTTGGCCAAGTGCGTCATTGTCGAAGTTGTGCCCCTCTTCCTGTGCTTTAAAGGCGATTCCAACATACCTCTTGAAATCTGTTTCCTGCTATTCTGCCTCACTTTCAAGTCCGCCTCGTTGCCTTCCCTCAACAGATTTTTGGACGATAGTTGTCCTTTATTACTCGGCCAGTTTGTGAATTGCTGTGCCCCTGAGCTCCATTTTTAAACTCGTTTTTTGTGAGCTGACCGCAAGTCCAAAATTTTGGTTCAGGACCTATACTGGTTCCCGGTGGGTGGCTGAGAATTTGGTTAATTCTTCTTCCTGCCGGGAAATTACAGTGATATGTGCCCGTCCAAATGCCTAACAGCTACTCTCTCATTGGTTCTCCCTCTTCCCTTTCATCCTCTGCCAAATTGGCAACCTGTGCGAACCAAGAGGTTAAAGGGGCTGTCTCTCCAAGTTGGGAGGTTGATAGTAAAGCAGACGGAAAGTCAAACCGGAGCACCAGGAGAGGGACTATGCGTTGAGTTTTAGAAACCTTTCGTATTCACAGTGTGTCCGTTCTCTAGGTTTCCCGCACATGTTATAGCTGTAGTAATATTCCCTTCAACCTGGAGAGTTCGGACCCATGGAATGGGTGCCATGCATTATTGCTTTAAAGGGTCTGCATTTGCTCACCCAATCTCACCAATCGTCTCAGTACCAAGTGTCCCTCCTTATGCCACATCCAGCTGTCGTTGTAGATAGGGTCATTCCAGCTTTCATCAGAGACCCTGAAGGAATTGTAAAGAATTTCCCAGTTTTTTTGTTTTGTTTTTGAAATTCCTTTTTATAGTGGGTTTGAGCTGATTCTCGCTGCCATGTTTATGCCAGTCTAGACACACTTGATTCCCTTACGGAGACATATCAATACATAGGTTTTAAGATTCTTACTAGTCAGATATTTTCCTCTGCGGGAAATATGGGGTTTTGAGTCCCTTTCACTGAGGACGGTGTAGGTCTTGTCTATTCCGTAGTTGGTTTTTGGAACGGTACCTGTGCTTATATCAAACTCTGGTTTTATGCATCACCCCACCTCTCCTTCCCCCTTAAGCAGGTATAAGAGTGTTTTCTAAATGTGAGACACTGTTCTCTTTCCTAACTCAGTTCAAGTGTAGCCATGTTTACAGGATCTTCATAAGTGATATCTTATGATAAGTTTCTTTTTCTGTGTGACTTATTTCACTTAGAATCATCGTACCTGAATCCACCCATTTTGCTGCTACTGGTCTTATGACATTGATTTCATGGCTGAGGGATATTCCATCGTACGTAATTACCACAATTTTTTGAACCATGTTTATATTTTCTGGGATACTTAAGGTGTATCCAAGTTCAGTTCCTTGTATGCAGTGCAGCCCTAAATTTTGGGGTGGCTCTGTCTTATTGATTTTCAGTTTTCCCAAGGTATATTCCCTAGACTGGTAGTGCCCTTGGCTCTGTAGCTCTGTTCTTTACTTGTTTTAGGGAACAGAATGCACTCCTCCAGAGAGGCAGTTGGCAATTTACATCCCGCCCATCAGCATAACAAGGCTCCCTGTTCTCCAGGGCCTGTCTTGCCTTTCTTGTTCTTACACATTTTGTGGATGTCCCTTTTGACCGGTGGGAAGTGATACTTCTTTGTAGTGCAGATTTGCATTGCCCGCTTGCTTGCTTGGCCAAAAAGGGCGTATGCGTTTTCTCCTGAATATATTCAGGAGAAAACGCATACGCCCTTTTTGGCCAAGTGCATCATTGTCGAAGTTGTGCCCCTCTTCCTGTGCTTTAAAGGCGATTCCAACGTACCTCTTGAAATCTGTTTCCTGCTATTCTGCCTCGCGTTCAAGTCCGTCTCGTTGCCTTCCCTCAACAGATTTTTGGACGATAGTTGTCCTTTATTACTCGGCCAGTTTGTGAATTGCTGTGCCCCTGAGCTCCATTTTTAAACTCGTTTTTTGTGAGCTGACCGCAAGTCCAAAATTTGGTTTCAGGACCTATACTGGTTCCCGGTGGGTGGCTGAGAATTTGGTTAATTCTTCTTCCTGCCAGGAAATTACAGTGATATGTGCCCGTCCAAATGCCTAACAGCTACTCTCTCATTGGTTCTCCCTCTTCCCTTTCATCCTCTGCCAAATTGGCAACCTGTGCGAACCAAGAGGTTAAAGGGGCTGTCTCTCCAAGTTGGGAGGTTGATAGTAAAGGAGACGGAAAGTCAAACCGGAGCACCAGGAGAGGGAATATTCGTTGAGTTTTAGAAACCTTTCGTATACACAGTGTGTCCGTTCCCTAGGTTTCCCGCACATGTTATAGCTGTAGTAATATTCCCTTCAACCTGGAGAGTTCGGACCCATGGAATGGGTGCCATGCATTATTGCTTTAAAGGGTCTGCATTTGCTCACCCAATCTCACCAATCGTCTCAGTCCCAAGTGTCCCTCCTTATGCCACATCCAGCTGTCATTGTAGATAGGGTCATTCCAGCTTTCATCAGAGACCCTGAAGGAATTGTAAAGAATTTCCCAGTTTTTTTGTTTTGTTTTTGAAATTCCTTTTTATAGTGGGTTTGAGCTGATTCTCGCTGCCATGTTTATGCCAGTCTAGACACACTTGATTCCCTTACGGAGACATATCAATACATAGGTTTTAAGATTCTTACTAGTCAGATATTTTCCTCTGCGGGAAATATGGGGTTTTGAGTCCCTTTCACTGAGGAAGGTGTAGGTCTTGTCTATTCCATAGTTGGTTTTTGGAACGGTACCTGTGCTTATATCAAACTCTGGTTTTATGCATCACCCCACCTCTCCTTCCCCCTTAAGCAGGTATAAGAGTGTTTTCTAAATGTGAGACACTGTTCTCTTTCCTAACTCAGTTCAAGTGTAGCCATGTTTACAGGATCTTCATAAGTGATATCTTATGATAAGTTTCTTTTTCTGTGTGACTTATTTCACTTAGAATCATCGTACCTGAATCCACCCATTTTGCTGCTACTGGTCTTATGACATTGATTTCATGGCTGAGGGATATTCCATCGTACGTAAGTACCACAATTTTTTGAACCATGTTTATATTTTCTGGGATACTTAAGGTGTATCCAAGTTGAGGTCCTTGTATGCAGTGCAGCCCTAAATTTTGGGGTGGCTCTGTCTTATTGATTTTCAGTTTTCCCAAGGTATATTCCCTAGACTGGTAGTGCCCTTGGCTCTGTAGCTCTGTTCTTTACTTGTTTTAGGGAACAGAATGCACTCCTCCAGAGAGGCAGTTGGCAATTTACATCCTGCCCATCAGCATAACAAGGCTCCCTGTTCTCCAGGGCCTGTCTTGCCTTTCTTGTTCTTACACATTTTGTGGATGTCCCTTTTGACCGGTGGGAAGTGATACTACTTTGTAGTGCAGATTTGCATTGCCCGCTTGCTTGCTTGGCCAAAAAGGGCGTATGCGTTTTCTCCTGAATATATTCAGGAGAAAACGCATACGCCCTTTTTGGCCAAGTGCGTCATTGTCGAAGTTGTGCCCCTCTTCCTGTGCTTTAAAGGCGATTCCAACGTACCTCTTGAAATCTGTTTCCTGCTATTCTGCCTCACTTTCAAGTCCGCCTCGTTGCCTTCCCTCAACAGATTTTTGGACGATAGTTGTCCTTTATTACTCGGCCAGTTTGTGAATTGCTGTGCCCCTGAGCTCCATTTTTAAACTCGTTTTTTGTGAGCTGACCGCAAGTCCAAAATTTTGGTTCAGGACCTATACTGGTTCCCGGTGGGTGGCTGAGAATTTGGTTAATTCTTCTTCCTGCCGGGAAATTACAGTGATATGTGCCCGTCCAAATGCCTAACAGCTACTCTCTCATTGGTTCTCCCTCTTCCCTTTCATCCTCTGCCAAATTGGCAACCTGTGCGAACCAAGAGGTTAAAGGGGCTGTCTCTCCAAGTTGGGAGGTTGATAGTAAAGCAGACGGAAAGTCAAACCGGAGCACCAGGAGAGGGACTATGCGTTGAGTTTTAGAAACCTTTCGTATTCACAGTGTGTCCGTTCTCTAGGTTTCCCGCACATGTTATAGCTGTAGTAATATTCCCTTCAACCTGGAGAGTTCGGACCCATGGAATGGGTGCCATGCATTATTGCTTTAAAGGGTCTGCATTTGCTCACCCAATCTCACCAATCGTCTCAGTCCCAAGTGTCCCTCCTTATGCCACATCCAGCTGTCGTTGTAGATAGGGTCATTCCAGCTTTCATCAGAGACCCTGAAGGAATTGTAAAGAATTTCCCAGTTTTTTTGTTTTGTTTTTGAAATTCCTTTTTATAGTGGGTTTGAGCTGATTCTCGCTGCCATGTTTATGCCAGTCTAGACACACTTGATTCCCTTACGGAGACATATCAATACATAGGTTTTAAGATTCTTACTAGTCAGATATTTTCCTCTGCGTGAAATATGGGGTTTTGAGTCCCTTTCACTGAGGACGGTGTAGGTCTTGTCTATTCCGTAGTTGGTTTTTGGAACGGTACCTGTGCTTATATCAAACTCTGGTTTTATGCATCACCCCACCTCTCCTTCCCCCTTAAGCAGGTATAAGAGTGTTTTCTAAATGTGAGACACTGTTCTCTTTCCTAACTCAGTTCAAGTGTAGCCATGTTTACATGATCTTCATAAGTGATATCTTATGATAAGTGTCTTTTTCTGTGTGACTTATTTCACTTAGAATCATCGTACCTGAATCCACCCATTTTGCTGCTACTGGTCTTATGACATTGATTTCATGGCTGAGGGATATTCCATCGTACGTAATTACCACAATTTTTTGAACCATGTTTATATTTTCTGGGATACTTAAGGTGTATCCAAGTTCAGTTCCTTGTATGCAGTGCAGCCCTAAATTTTGGGGTGGCTCTGTCTTATTGATTTTCAGTTTTCCCAAGGTATATTCCCTAGACTGGTAGTGCCCTTGGCTCTGTAGCTCTGTTCTTTACTTGTTTTAGGGAACAGAATGCACTCCTCCAGAGAGGCAGTTGGCAATTTACATCCCGCCCATCAGCATAACAAGGCTCCCTGTTCTCCAGGGCCTGTCTTGCCTTTCTTGTTCTTACACATTTTGTGGATGTCCCTTTTGACCGGTGGGAAGTGATACTTCTTTGTAGTGCAGATTTGCATTGCCCGCTTGCTTGCTTGGCCAAAAAGGGCGTATGCGTTTTCTCCTGAATATATTCAGGAGAAAACGCATACGCCCTTTTTGGCCAAGTGCGTCATTGTCGAAGTTGTGCCCCTCTTCCTGTGCTTTAAAGGCGATTCCAACGTACCTCTTGAAATCTGTTTCCTGCTATTCTGCCTCACTTTCAAGTCCGCCTCATTGCCTTCCCTCAACAGATTTTTGGACGATAGTTGTCCTTTATTACTCGGCCAGTTTGTGAATTGCTGTGCCCCTGAGCTCCATTTATAAACTCGTATTTGTGAGCTGACCGCAAGTCCAAAATTTTGGTTCAGGACCTATACTGGTTCCCGGTGGGTGGCTGAGAATTTGGTTAATTCTTCTTCCTGCCGGGAAATTACAGTGATATGTGCCCGTCCATATGCCTAACAGCTACTCTCTCATTGGTTCTCCCTCTTCCCTTTCATCCTCTGCCAAATTGGCAACCTGTGCGAACCAAGAGGTTAAAGGGGCTGTCTCTCCAAGTTGGGAGGTTGATAGTAAAGCAGCCGGCAAGTCAATCCGGAGCACCAGGAGAGGGTTTATTCGTTGAGTTTTAGAAAACTTTCGTATTCACAGTGTGTCCGTTCTCTAGGTTTCCCGCACATGTTATAGCTGTAGTAATTTTCCCTTCAACCTGGAGAGTTCGGACCCATGGAATGGGTACCATGCATTATTGCTTTAAAGGGTCTGCATTTGCTCACCCAATCTCACCAATCGTCTCAGTACCAAGTGTCCCTCCTTATGCCACATCCAGCTGTCGTTGTAGATAGGGTCATTCCAGCTTTCATCAGAGACCCTGAAGGAATTGTAAAGAATTTCCCAGTTTTTTTGTTTTGTTTTTGAAATTCCTTTTTATAGTGGGTTTGAGCTGATTCTCGCTGCCATGTTTATGCCAGTCTAGACACACTTGATTCCCTTACGGAGACATATCAATACATAGGTTTTAAGATTCTTACTAGTCAGATATTTTCCTCTGCGGGAAATATGGGGTTTTGAGTCCCTTTCACTGAGGACGGTGTAGGTCTTGTCTATTCCATAGTTGGTTTTTGGAACGGTACCTGTGCTTATATCAAACTCTGGTTTTATGCATCACCCCACCTCTCCTTCCCCCTTAAGCAGGTATAAGAGTGTTTTCTAAATGTGAGACACTGTTCTCTTTCCTAACTCAGTTCAAGTGTAGCCATGTTTACAGGATCTTCATAAGTGATATCTTATGATAAGTTTCTTTTTCTGTGTGACTTATTTCACTTAGAATCATCGTACCTGAATCCACCCATTTTGCTGCTACTGGTCTTATGACATTGATTTCATGGCTGAGGGATATTCCATCGTACGTAAGTACCACAATTTTTTGAACCATGTTTATATTTTCTGGGATACTTAAGGTGTATCCAAGTTGAGATCCTTGTATGCAGTGCAGCCCTAAATTTTGGGGTGGCTCTGTCTTATTGATTTTCAGTTTTCCCAAGGTATATTCCCTAGACTGGTAGTGCCCTTGGCTCTGTAGCTCTGTTCTTTACTTGTTTTAGGGAACAGAATGCACTCCTCCAGAGAGGCAGTTGGCAATTTACATCCCACCCATCAGCATAACAAGGCTCCCTGTTCTCCAGGGCCTGTCTTGCCTTTCTTGTTCTTACACATTTTGTGGATGTCCCCTTTGACCGGTGGGAAGTGATACTTCTTTGTAGTGCAGATTTGCATTGCCCGCTTGCTTGCTTGGCCAAAAAGGGCGTATGCGTTTTCTCCTGAATATATTCAGGAGAAAACGCATATGCCCTTTTTGGCCAAGTGCATCATTGTCGAAGTTGTGCCCCTCTTCCTGTGCTTTAAAGGAGATTCCAACGTACCTCTTGAAATCTGTTTCCTGCTATTCTGCCTCACTTTCAAGTCCGCCTCGTTGCCTTCCCTCAACAGATTTTTGGACGATAGTTGTCCTTTATTACTCGGCCAGTTTGTGAATTGCTGTGCCCCTGAGCTCCATTTTTCAACTCGTTTTTGGTGAGCTGACCGCAAGTCCAAAATTTTGGTTCAGGACCTATACTGGTTCCCGGTGGGTGGCTGAGAATTTGGTTAATTCTTCTTCCTGCCGGGAAATTACAGTGATATGTGCCCGTCCAAATGCCTAACAGCTACTCTCTCATTGGTTCTCCCTCTTCCCTTTCATCCTCTGCCAAATTGGCAACCTGTGCGAACCAAGATGTTAAAGGGGCTGTCTCTCCAAGTTGGGAGGTTGATAGTAAAGCAGACGGAAAGTCAAACCGGAGCACCAGGAGAGGGACTATGCGTTGAGTTTTAGAAACCTTTCGTATTCACAGTGTGTCCGTTCCCTAGGTTTCCAGCACATGTTACAGCTGTAGTAATATTCCCTTCACCCTGGAGAGTTCGGACCCATGGAATGGGTGCCATGCATTATTGCTTTAAAGGTTCTGCATTTGCTCACCCAATGTCACCAATCGTCTCAGTCCCAAGTGTCCCTCCTTATGCTACATCCAGCTGTCGTTGTAGATAGGGTCATTCCAGCTTTCATCAGAGACCCTGAAGGAATTGTAAAGAATTTCCCAGTTTTTTTGTTTTGTTTTTGAAATTCCTTTTTATAGTGGGTTTGAGCTGATTCTCGCTGCCATGTTTATGCCAGTCTAGACACACTTGATTCCCTTACGGAGACATATCAATACATAGGTTTTAAGATTCTTACTCGTCAGATACTTTCCTCTGTGGGAAATATGGGGTTTTGAGTCCCTTTCACTGAGGACGGTGTAGGTCTTGTCTATTCCATAGTTGGTTTTTGGAACGGTACCTGTGCTTATATCAAACTCTGGTTTTATGCATCACCCCACCTCTCCTTCCCCCTTAAGCAGGTATAAGAGTGTTTTCTAAATGTGAGACACTGTTCTCTTTCCTAACTCAGTTCAAGTGTAGCCATTTTTACAGGATCTTCATAAGTGATATCTTATGATAAGTTTCTTTTTCTGTGTGACTTATTTCACTTAGAATCATCGTACCAGAATCCACCCATTTTGCTGCTACTGGTCTTATGACATTGATTTCATGGCTGAGGGATATTCCATCGTACGTAAGTACCACAATTTTTTGAACCATGTTTATATTTTCTGGGATACTTAAGGTGTATCCAAGTTGAGGTCCTTGTATGCAGTGCAGCCCTAAATTTTGGGGTGGCTCCGTCTTATTGATTTTCAGTTTTCCCAAGGTATATTCCCTAGACTGGTAGTGCCCTTGGCTCTGTAGCTCTGTTCTTTACTTGTTTTAGGGAACAGAATGCACTCCTCCAGAGAGGCAGTTGGCAATTTACATCCCGCCCATCAGCATAACAAGGCTCCCTGTTCTCCAGGGCCTGTCTTGCCTTTCTTGTTCTTACACATTTTGTGGATGTCCCTTTTGACCGGTGGGAAGTGATACTTCTTTGTAGTGCAGATTTGCATTGCCCGCTTGCTTGCTTGGCCAAAAAGGGCGTATGCGTTTTCTCCTGAATATATTCAGGAGAAAACGCATACGCCCTTTTTGGCCAAGTGCATCATTGTCGAAGTTGTGCCCCTCTTCCTGTGCTTTAAAGGCGATTCCAACGTACCTCTTGAAATCTGTTTCCTGCTATTCTGCCTCGCTTTCAAGTCCGCCTCGTTGCCTTCCCTCAACAGATTTTTGGACGATAGTTGTCCTTTATTACTCGGCCAGTTTGTGAATTGCTGTGCCCCTGAGCTCCATTTTTCAACTCGTTTTTGGTGAGCTGACCGCAAGTCCAAAATTTTGGTTCAGGACCTATACTGGTTCCCGGTGGGTGGCTGAGAATTTGGTTAATTCTTCTTCCTGCCGGGAAATTACAGTGATATGTGCCCGTCCAAATGCCTAACAGCTACTCTCTCATTGGTTCTCCCTCTTCCCTTTCATCCTCTGCCAAATTGGCAACCTGTGCGAACCAAGAGGTTAAAGGGGCTGTCTCTCCAAGTTGGGAGGTTGATAGTAAAGCAGACGGAAAGTCAAACCGGAGCACCAGGATTGGGACTATTCGTTGAGTTTCAGAAACCTTTCGTATTCACAGTGTGTCCGTTCTCTAGGTTTCCCGCACATGTTATAGCTGTAGTAATATTCCCTTCAACCTGGAGAGTTCGGACCCATGGAATGGGTGCCATGCATTATTGCTTTAAAGGGTCTGCATTTGCTCACCCAATCTCAACAATCGTCTCAGTCCCAAGTGTCCCTCCTTATGCCACATCCAGCTGTCGTTGTAGATAGGGTCATTCCAGCTTTCATCAGAGACCCTGAAGGAATTGTAAAGAATTTCCCAGTTTTTTTGTTTTGTTTTTGAAATTCCTTTTTATAGTGGGTTTGAGCTGATTCTCGCTGCCATGTTTATGCCAGTCTAGACACACTTGATTCCCTTACGGAGACATATCAATACATAGGTTTTAAAATTCTTACTAGTCAGATATTTTCCTCTGCGGGAAATATGGGGTTTTGAGTCCCTTTCACTGAGGACGGTGTAGGTCTTGTCTATTCCATAGTTGGTTTTTGGAACAGTACCTGTGCTTATATCAAACTCTGGTTTTATGCATCACCCCACCTCTCCTTCCCCCTTAAGCAGGTATAAGAGTGTTTTCTAAATGTGAGACACTGTTCTCTTTCCTAACTCAGTTCAAGTGTAGCCATGTTTACAGGATCTTCATAAGTGATATCTTATGATAAGTTTCTTTTTCTGTGTGACTTATTTCACTTAGAATCATCGTACCTGAATCCACCCATTTTGCAGCTACTGGTCTTATGACATTGATTTCATGGCTGAGGGATATTCCATCGTACGTAAGTACCACAATTTTTTGAACCATGTTTATATTTTCTGAGATACTTAAGGTGTATCCAAGTTGAGGTCCTTGTATGCAGTGCAGCCCTAAATTTTGGGGTGGCTCTGTCTTATTGATTTTCAGTTTTCCCAAGGTATATTCCCTAGACTGGTAGTGCCCTTGGCTCTGTAGCTCTGTTCTTTACTTGTTTTAGGGAACAGAATGCACTCCTCCAGAGAGGCAGTTGGCAATTTACATCCCGCCCATCAGCATAACAAGGCTCCCTGTTCTCCAGGGCCTGTCTTGCCTTTCTTGTTCTTACACATTTTGTGGATGTCCCTTTTGACCGGTGGGAAGTGATACTTCTTCGTAGTGCAGATTTGCATTGCCCGCTTGCTTGCTTGGCCAAAAAGGGCGTATGCGTTTTCTCCTGAATATATTCAGGAGAAAACGCATACGCCCTTTTTGGCCAAGTGCATCATTGTCGAAGTTGTGCCCCTCTTCCTGTGCTTTAAAGGCGATTCCAACGTACCTCTTGAAATCTGTTTCCTGCTATTCTGCCTCGCTTTCAAGTCCGCCTCGTTGCCTTCCCTCAACAGATTTTTGGACGATAGTTGTCCTTTATTACTCGGCCAGTTTGTGAATTGCTGTGCCCCTGAGCTCCATTTTTCAACTCGTTTTTGGTGAGCTGACCGCAAGTCCAAAATTTTGGTTCAGGACCTATACTGGTTCCCGGTGGGTGGCTGAGAATTTGGTTAATTCTTCTTCCTGCCAGGAAATTACAGTGATATGTGCCCGTCCAAATGCCTAACAGCTACTCTCTCATTGGTTCTCCCTCTTCCCTTTCATCCTCTGCCAAATTGGCAACCTGTGCGAACCAAGATGTTAAAGGGGCTGTCTCTCCAAGTTGGGAGGTTGATAGTAAAGCAGACGGAAAGTCAAACCGGAGCACCAGGAGAGGGACTATGCGTTGAGTTTTAGAAACCTTTCGTATTCACAGTGTGTCCGTTCCCTAGGTTTCCAGCACATGTTACAGCTGTAGTAATATTCCCTTCAACCTGGAGAGTTCGGACCCATGGAATGGGTGCCATGCATTATTGCTTTAAAGGGTCTGCATTTGCTCACCCAATGTCACCAATCGTCTCAGTCCCAAGTGTCCCTCCTTATGCTACATCCAGCTGTCGTTGTAGATAGGGTCATTCCAGCTTTCATCAGAGACCCTGAAGGATTTGTAAAGAATTTCCCAGTTTTTTTGTTTTGTTTTTGAAATTCCTTTTTATAGTGGGTTTGAGCTGATTCTCGCTGCCATGTTTATGCCAGTCTAGACACACTTGATTCCCTTACGGAGACATATCAATACATAGGTTTTAAGATTCTTACTAGTCAGATACTTTCCTCTGCGGGCAATATGGGGTTTTGAGTCCCTTTCACTGAGGACGGTGTAGGTCTTGTCTATTCCATAGTTGGTTTTTGGAACGGTACCTGTGCTTATATCAAACTCTGGTTTTATGCATCACCCCACCTCTCCTTCCCCCTTAAGCAGGTATAAGAGTGTTTTCTAAATGTGAGACACTGTTCTCTTTCCTAACTCAGTTCAAGTGTAGCCATGTTTACAGGATCTTCATAAGTGATATCTTATGATAAGTTTCTTTTTCTGTGTGACTTATTTCACTTAGAATCATCGTACCTGAATCCACCCATTTTGCTGCTACTGGTCTTATGACATTGATTTCATAGCTGAGGGATATTCCATCGTACGTAAGTACCACAATTTTTTGAACCATGTTTATATTTTCTGGGATACTTAAGGTGTATCCAAGTTGAGGTCCTTGTATGCAGTGCAGCCCTAAATTTTGGGGTGGCTCTGTCTTATTGATTTTCAGTTTTCCCAAGGTATATTCCCTAGACTGGTAGTGCCCTTGGCTCTGTAGCTCTGTTCTTTACTTGTTTTAGGGAACAGAATGCACTCCTCCAGAGAGGCAGTTGGCAATTTACATCCCGTCCATCAGCATAACAAGGCTCCCTGTTCTCCAGGGCCTGTCTTGCCTTTCTTGTTCTTACACATTTTGTGGATGTCCCTTTTGACCGGTGGGAAGTGATACTTCTTTGTAGTGCAGATTTGCATTGCCCGCTTGCTTGCTTGGCCAAAAAGGGCGTATGCGTTTTCTCCTGAATATATTCAGGAGAAAACGCATACGCCCTTTTTGGCCAACTGCATCATTGTCGAAGTTGTGCCCCTCTTCCTGTGCTTTAAAGGCGATTCCAACGTACCTCTTGAAATCTGTTTCCTGCTATTCTGCCTCGCTTTCAAGTCCGCCTCGTTGCCTTCCCTCAACAGATTTTTGGACGATAGTTGTCCTTTATTACTCGGCCAGTTTGTGAATTGCTGTGCCCCTGAGCTCCATTTTTCAACTCGTTTTTGGTGAGCTGACCGCAAGTCCAAAATTTTGGTTCAGGACCTATACTGGTTCCCGGTGGGTGGCTGAGAATTTGGTTAATTCTTCTTCCTGCCAGGAAATTACAGTGATATGTGCCCGTCCAAATGCCTAACAGCTACTCTCTCATTGGTTCTCCCTCTTCCCTTTCATCCTCTGCCAAATTGGCAACCTGTGCGAACCAAGAGGTTAAAGGGGCGGTCTCTCCATGTTGGGAGGTTGATAGTAAAGCAGACGGAAAGTCAAACCGGAGCACCAGGATTGGGACTATTCGTTGAGATTCAGAAACCTTTCGTATTCACAGTGTGTCCGTTCTCTAGGTTTCCCGCACATGTTATATCTGTAGTAATATTCCCTTCAACCTGGAGAGTTCGGACCCATGGAATGGGTGCCATGCATTATTGCTTTAAAGGGTCTGCATTTGCTCACCCAATCTCACCAATCGTCTCAGTCCCAAGTGTCCCTCCTTATGCCACATCCAGCTGTCGTTGTAGATAGGGTCATTCCAGCTTTCATCAGAGACCCTGAAGGAATTGTAAAGAATTTCCCAGTTTTTTTGTTTTGTTTTTGAAATTCCTTTTTATAGTGGGTTTGAGCTGATTCTCGCTGCCATGTTTATGCCAGTCTAGACACACTTGATTCCCTTACGGAGACATATCAATACATAGGTTTTAAGATTCTTACTAGTCAGATATTTTCCTCTGCGGGAAATATGGGGTTTTGAGTCCCTTTCACTGAAGACGGTGTAGGTCTTGTCTATTCCATAGTTGGTTTTTGGAACGGTACCTGTGCTTATATCAAACTCTGGTTTTATGCATCACCCCACCTCTCCTTCCCCCTTAAGCAGGTATAAGAGTGTTTTCTAAATGTGAGACACTGTTCTCTTTCCTAACTCAGTTCAAGTGTAGCCATGTTTACAGGATCTTCATAAGTGATATCTTATGATAAGTTTCTTTTTCTGTGTGACTTATTTCACTTAGAATCATCGTACGTGAATCCACCCATTTTGCTGCTACTGGTCTTATGACATTGATTTCATGGCTGAGGGATATTCCATCGTACGTAAGTACCACAATTTTTTGAACCATGTTTATATTTTCTGGGATACTTAAGGTGTATCCAAGTTGAGGTCCTTGTATGCAGTGCAGCCCTAAATATTGGGGTGGCTCTGTCTTATTGATTTTCAGTTTTCCCAAGGTATATTCCCTAGACTGGTAGTGCCCTTGGCTCTGTAGCTCTGTTCTTTACTTGTTTTAGGGAACAGAATGCACTCCTCCAGAGAGGCAGTTGGCAATTTACATCCCGCCCATCAGCATAACAAGGCTCCCTGTTCTCCAGGGCCTGTCTTGCCTTTCTTGTTCTTACACATTTTGTGGATGTCCCTTTTGACCGGTGGGAAGTGATACTTCTTTGTAGTGCAGATTTGCATTGCCCGCTTGCTTGCTTGGCCAAGAAGGGCGTATGCGTTTTCTCCTGAATATATTCAGGAGAAAACGCATACGCCCTTTTTGGCCAAGTGCATCATTGTCGAAGTTGTGCCCCTCTTCCTGTGCTTTAAAGGCGATTCCAACGTACCTCTTGAAATCTGTTTCCTGCTATTCTGCCTCGCTTTCAAGTCCGCCTCGTTGCCTTCCCTCAACAGATTTTTGGACGATAGTTGTCCTTTATTACTCGGCCAGTTTGTGAATTGCTGTGCCCCTGAGCTCCATTTTTCAACTCGTTTTTGGTGAGCTGACCGCAAGTCCAAAATTTTGGTTCAGGACCTATACTGGTTCCCGGTGGGTGGCTGAGAATTTGGTTAATTCTTCTTCCTGCCGGGAAATTACAGTGATATGTGCCCGTCCAAATGCCTAACAGCTACTCTCTCATTGGTTCTCCCTCTTCCCTTTCATCCTCTGCCAAATTGGCAACCTGTGCGAACCAAGAGGTTAAAGGGGCTGTCTCTCCAAGTTGGGAGGTTGATAGTAAAGGAGACGGAAAGTCAAACCGGAGCACCAGGAGAGGGAATATTCGTTGAGTTTTAGAAACCTTTCGTATACACAGTGTGTCCGTTCCCTAGGTTTCCCGCACATGTTATAGCTGTAGTAATATTCCCTTCAACCTGGAGAGTTCGGACCCATGGAATGGGTGCCATGCATTATTGCTTTAAAGGGTCTGCATTTGCTCACCCAATCTCACCAATCGTCTCAGTCCCAAGTGTCCCTCCTTATGCCACATCCAGCTGTCATTGTAGATAGGGTCATTCCAGCTTTCATCAGAGACCCTGAAGGAATTGTAAAGAATTTCCCAGTTTTTTTGTTTTGTTTTTGAAATTCCTTTTTATAGTGGGTTTGAGCTGATTCTCGCTGCCATGTTTATGCCAGTCTAGACACACTTGATTCCCTTACGGAGACATATCAATACATAGGTTTTAAGATTCTTACTAGTCAGATATTTTCCTCTGCGGGAAATATGGGGTTTTGAGTCCCTTTCACTGAGGAAGGTGTAGGTCTTGTCTATTCCATAGTTGGTTTTTGGAACGGTACCTGTGCTTATATCAAACTCTGGTTTTATGCATCACCCCATCTCTCCTTCCCCCTTAAGCAGGTATAAGAGTGTTTTCTAAATGTGAGACACTGTTCTCTTTCCTAACTCAGTTCAAGTGTAGCCATGTTTACAGGATCTTCATAAGTGATATCTTATGATAAGTTTCTTTTTCTGTGTGACTTATTTCACTTAGAATCATCGTACCTGAATCCACCCATTTTGCTGCTACTGGTCTTATGACATTGATTTCATGGCTGAGGGATATTCCATCGTACGTAAGTACCACAATTTTTTGAACCATGTTTATATTTTCTGGGATACTTAAGGTGTATCCAAGTTGAGGTCCTTGTATGCAGTGCAGCCCTAAATTTTGGGGTGGCTCTGTCTTATTGATTTTCAGTTTTCCCAAGGTATATTCCCTAGACTGGTAGTGCCCTTGGCTCTGTAGCTCTGTTCTTTACTTGTTTTAGGGAACAGAATGCACTCCTCCAGAGAGGCAGTTGGCAATTTACATCCTGCCCATCAGCATAACAAGGCTCCCTGTTCTCCAGGGCCTGTCTTGCCTTTCTTGTTCTTACACATTTTGTGGATGTCCCTTTTGACCGGTGGGAAGTGATACTACTTTGTAGTGCAGATTTGCATTGCCCGCTTGCTTGCTTGGCCAAAAAGGGCGTATGCGTTTTCTCCTGAATATATTCAGGAGAAAACGCATACGCCCTTTTTGGCCAAGTGCGTCATTGTCGAAGTTGTGCCCCTCTTCCTGTGCTTTAAAGGCGATTCCAACGTACCTCTTGAAATCTGTTTCCTGCTATTCTGCCTCACTTTCAAGTCCGCCTCGTTGCCTTCCCTCAACAGATTTTTGGACGATAGTTGTCCTTTATTACTCGGCCAGTTTGTGAATTGCTGTGCCCCTGAGCTCCATTTTTAAACTCGTTTTTTGTGAGCTGACCGCAAGTCCAAAATTTTGGTTCAGGACCTATACTGGTTCCCGGTGGGTGGCTGAGAATTTGGTTAATTCTTCTTCCTGCCGGGAAATTACAGTGATATGTGCCCGTCCAAATGCCTAACAGCTACTCTCTCATTGGTTCTCCCTCTTCCCTTTCATCCTCTGCCAAATTGGCAACCTGTGCGAACCAAGAGGTTAAAGGGGCTGTCTCTCCAAGTTGGGAGGTTGATAGTAAAGCAGACGGAAAGTCAAACCGGAGCACCAGGAGAGGGACTATGCGTTGAGTTTTAGAAACCTTTCGTATTCACAGTGTGTCCGTTCTCTAGGTTTCCCGCACATGTTATAGCTGTAGTAATATTCCCTTCAACCTGGAGAGTTCGGACCCATGGAATGGGTGCCATGCATTATTGCTTTAAAGGGTCTGCATTTGCTCACCCAATCTCACCAATCGTCTCAGTCCCAAGTGTCCCTCCTTATGCCACATCCAGCTGTCGTTGTAGATAGGGTCATTCCAGCTTTCATCAGAGACCCTGAAGGAATTGTAAAGAATTTCCCAGTTTTTTTGTTTTGTTTTTGAAATTCCTTTTTATAGTGGGTTTGAGCTGATTCTCGCTGCCATGTTTATGCCAGTCTAGACACACTTGATTCCCTTACGGAGACATATCAATACATAGGTTTTAAGATTCTTACTAGTCAGATATTTTCCTCTGCGTGAAATATGGGGTTTTGAGTCCCTTTCACTGAGGACGGTGTAGGTCTTGTCTATTCCGTAGTTGGTTTTTGGAACGGTACCTGTGCTTATATCAAACTCTGGTTTTATGCATCACCCCACCTCTCCTTCCCCCTTAAGCAGGTATAAGAGTGTTTTCTAAATGTGAGACACTGTTCTCTTTCCTAACTCAGTTCAAGTGTAGCCATGTTTACATGATCTTCATAAGTGATATCTTATGATAAGTTTCTTTTTCTGTGTGACTTATTTCACTTAGAATCATCGTACCTGAATCCACCCATTTTGCTGCTACTGGTCTTATGACATTGATTTCATGGCTGAGGGATATTCCATCGTACGTAATTACCACAATTTTTTGAACCATGTTTATATTTTCTGGGATACTTAAGGTGTATCCAAGTTCAGTTCCTTGTATGCAGTGCAGCCCTAAATTTTGGGGTGGCTCTGTCTTATTGATTTTCAGTTTTCCCAAGGTATATTCCCTAGACTGGTAGTGCCCTTGGCTCTGTAGCTCTGTTCTTTACTTGTTTTAGGGAACAGAATGCACTCCTCCAGAGAGGCAGTTGGCAATTTACATCCCGCCCATCAGCATAACAAGGCTCCCTGTTCTCCAGGGCCTGTCTTGCCTTTCTTGTTCTTACACATTTTGTGGATGTCCCTTTTGACCGGTGGGAAGTGATACTTCTTTGTAGTGCAGATTTGCATTGCCCGCTTGCTTGCTTGGCCAAAAAGGGCGTATGCGTTTTCTCCTGAATATATTCAGGAGAAAACGCATACGCCCTTTTTGGCCAAGTGCGTCATTGTCGAAGTTGTGCCCCTCTTCCTGTGCTTTAAAGGCGATTCCAACGTACCTCTTGAAATATGTTTCCTGCTATTCTGCCTCACTTTCAAGTCCGCCTCGTTGCCTTCCCTCAACAGATTTTTGGACGATAGTTGTCCTTTATTACTCGGCCAGTTTGTGAATTGCTGTGCCCCTGAGCTCCATTTTTAAACTCGTTTTTTGTGCGCTGACCGCAAGTCCAAAATTTTGGTTCAGGACCTATACTGGTTCCCGGTGGGTGGCTGAGAATTTGGTTAATTCTTCTTCCTGCTGGGAAATTACAGTGATATGTGCCCGTCCAAATGCCTAACAGCTACTCTCTCATTGGTTCTCCCTCTTCCCTTTCATCCTCTGCCAAATTGGCAACCTGTGCGAACCAAGAGGTTAAAGGGGCTGTCTCTCCAAGTTGGGAGGTTGATAGTAAAGCAGCCGGCAAGTCAATCCGGAGCACCAGGAGAGGGTTTATTCGTTGAGTTTTAGAAAACTTTCGTATTCACAGTGTGTCCGTTCTCTAGGTTTCCCGCACATGTTATAGCTGTAGTAATATTCCCTTCAACCTGGAGAGTTCGGACCCATGGAATGGGTACCATGCATTATTGCTTTAAAGGGTCTGCATTTGCTCACCCAATCTCACCAATCGTCTCAGTCCCAAGTGTCCCTCCTTATGCCACATCCAGCTGTCGTTGTAGATAGGGTCATTCCAGCTTTCATCAGAGACCCTGAAGGAATTGTAAAGAATTTCCCAGTTTTTTTGTTTTGTTTTTGAAATTCCTTTTTATAGTGGGTTTGAGCTGATTCTCGCTGCCATGTTTATGCCAGTCTAGACACACTTGATTCCCTTACGGAGACATATCAATACATAGGTTTTAAGATTCTTACTAGTCAGATATTTTCCTCTGCGGGAAATATGGGGTTTTGAGTCCCTTTCACTGAGGACGGTGTAGGTCTTGTCTATTCCATAGTTGGTTTTTGGAACGGTACCTGTGCTTATATCAAACTCTGGTTTTATGCATCACCCCACCTCTCCTTCCCCCTTAAGCAGGTATAAGAGTGTTTTCTAAATGTGAGACACTGTTCTCTTTCCTAACTCAGTTCAAGTGTAGCCATGTTTACAGGATCTTCATAAGTGATATCTTATGATAAGTTTCTTTTTCTGTGTGACTTATTTCACTTAGAATCATCGTACCTGAATCCACCCATTTTGCTGCTACTGGTCTTATGACATTGATTTCATGGCTGAGGGATATTCCATCGTACGTAAGTACCACAATTTTTTGAACCATGTTTATATTTTCTGGGATACTTAAGGTGTATCCAAGTTGAGATCCTTGTATGCAGTGCAGCCCTAAATTTTGGGGTGGCTCTGTCTTATTGATTTTCAGTTTTCCCAAGGTATATTCCCTAGACTGGTAGTGCCCTTGGCTCTGTAGCTCTGTTCTTTACTTGTTTTAGGGAACAGAATGCACTCCTCCAGAGAGGCAGTTGGCAATTTACATCCCACCCATCAGCATAACAAGGCTCCCTGTTCTCCAGGGCCTGTCTTGCCTTTCTTGTTCTTACACATTTTGTGGATGTCCCCTTTGACCGGTGGGAAGTGATACTTCTTTGTAGTGCAGATTTGCATTGCCCGCTTGCTTGCTTGGCCAAAAAGGGCGTATGCGTTTTCTCCTGAATATATTCAGGAGAAAACGCATATGCCCTTTTTGGCCAAGTGCATCATTGTCGAAGTTGTGCCCCTCTTCCTGTGCTTTAAAGGAGATTCCAACGTACCTCTTGAAATCTGTTTCCTGCTATTCTGCCTCACTTTCAAGTCCGCCTCGTTGCCTTCCCTCAACAGATTTTTGGACGATAGTTGTCCTTTATTACTCGGCCAGTTTGTGAATTGCTGTGCCCCTGAGCTCCATTTTTCAACTCGTTTTTGGTGAGCTGACCGCAAGTCCAAAATTTTGGTTCAGGACCTATACTGGTTCCCGGTGGGTGGCTGAGAATTTGGTTAATTCTTCTTCCTGCCGGGAAATTACAGTGATATGTGCCCGTCCAAATGCCTAACAGCTACTCTCTCATTGGTTCTCCCTCTTCCCTTTCATCCTCTGCCAAATTGGCAACCTGTGCGAACCAAGATGTTAAAGGGGCTGTCTCTCCAAGTTGGGAGGTTGATAGTAAAGCAGACGGAAAGTCAAACCGGAGCACCAGGAGAGGGACTATGCGTTGAGTTTTAGAAACCTTTCGTATTCACAGTGTGTCCGTTCCCTAGGTTTCCAGCACATGTTACAGCTGTAGTAATATTCCCTTCAACCTGGAGAGTTCGGACCCATGGAATGGGTGCCATGCATTATTGCTTTAAAGGTTCTGCATTTGCTCACCCAATGTCACCAATCGTCTCAGTCCCAAGTGTCCCTCCTTATGCTACATCCAGCTGTCGTTGTAGATAGGGTCATTCCAGCTTTCATCAGAGACCCTGAAGGAATTGTAAAGAATTTCCCAGTTTTTTTGTTTTGTTTTTGAAATTCCTTTTTATAGTGGGTTTGAGCTGATTCTCGCTGCCATGTTTATGCCAGTCTAGACACACTTGATTCCCTTACGGAGACATATCAATACATAGGTTTTAAGATTCTTACTCGTCAGATACTTTCCTCTGTGGGAAATATGGGGTTTTGAGTCCCTTTCACTGAGGACGGTGTAGGTCTTGTCTATTCCATAGTTGGTTTTTGGAACGGTACCTGTGCTTATATCAAACTCTGGTTTTATGCATCACCCCACCTCTCCTTCCCCCTTAAGCAGGTATAAGAGTGTTTTCTAAATGTGAGACACTGTTCTCTTTCCTAACTCAGTTCAAGTGTAGCCATTTTTACAGGATCTTCATAAGTGATATCTTATGATAAGTTTCTTTTTCTGTGTGACTTATTTCACCTAGAATCATCGTACCTGATTCCACCCATTTTGCTGCTACTGGTCTTATGACATTGATTTCATGGCTGAGGGATATTCCATCGTACGTAAGTACCACAATTTTTTGAACCATGTTTATATTTTCTGGGATACTTAAGGTGTATCCAAGTTGAGGTCCTTGTATGCAGTGCAGCCCTAAATTTTGGGGTGGCTCCGTCTTATTGATTTTCAGTTTTCCCAAGGTATATTCCCTAGACTGGTAGTGCCCTTGGCTCTGTAGCTCTGTTCTTTACTTGTTTTAGGGAACAGAATGCACTCCTCCAGAGAGGCAGTTGGCAATTTACATCCCGCCCATCAGCATAACAAGGCTCCCTGTTCTCCAGGGCCTGTCTTGCCTTTCTTGTTCTTACACATTTTGTGGATGTCCCTTTTGACCGGTGGGAAGTGATACTTCTTTGTAGTGCAGATTTGCATTGCCCGCTTGCTTGCTTGGCCAAAAAGGGCGTATGCGTTTTCTCCTGAATATATTCAGGAGAAAACGCATACGCCCTTTTTGGCCAAGTGCATCATTGTCGAAGTTGTGCCCCTCTTCCTGTGCTTTAAAGGCGATTCCAACGTACCTCTTGAAATCTGTTTCCTGCTATTCTGCCTCGCTTTCAAGTCCGCCTCGTTGCCTTCCCTCAACAGATTTTTGGACGATAGTTGTCCTTTATTACTCGGCCAGTTTGTGAATTGCTGTGCCCCTGAGCTCCATTTTTCAACTCGTTTTTGGTGAGCTGACCGCAAGTCCAAAATTTTGGTTCAGGACCTATACTGGTTCCCGGTGGGTGGCTGAGAATTTGGTTAATTCTTCTTCCTGCCAGGAAATTACAGTGATATGTGCCCGTCCAAATGCCTAACAGCTACTCTCTCATTGGTTCTCCCTCTTCCCTTTCATCCTCTGCCAAATTGGCAACCTGTGCGAACCAAGAGGTTAAAGGGGCTGTCTCTCCAAGTTGGGAGGTTGATAGTAAAGCAGACGGAAAGTCAAACCGGAGCACCAGGAGAGGGACTATGCGTTGAGTTTTAGAAACCTTTCGTATTCACAGTGTGTCCGTTCCCTAGGTTTCCAGCACATGTTACAGCTGTAGTAATATTCCCTTCAACCTGGAGAGTTCGGACCCATGGAATGGGTGCCATGCATTATTGCTTTAAAGGGTCTGCATTTGCTCACCCAATGTCACCAATCGTCTCAGTCCCAAGTGTCCCTCCTTATGCTACATCCAGCTGTCGTTGTAGATAGGGTCATTCCAGCTTTCATCAGAGACCCTGAAGGATTTGTAAAGAATTTCCCAGTTTTTTTGTTTTGTTTTTGAAATTCCTTTTTATAGTGGGTTTGAGCTGATTCTCGCTGCCATGTTTATGCCAGTCTAGACACACTTGATTCCCTTACGGAGACATATCAATACATAGGTTTTAAGATTCTTACTAGTCAGATACTTTCCTCTGCGGGCAATATGGGGTTTTGAGTCCCTTTCACTGAGGACGGTGTAGGTCTTGTCTATTCCATAGTTGGTTTTTGGAACGGTACCTGTGCTTATATCAAACTCTGGTTTTATGCATCACCCCACCTCTCCTTCCGCCTTAAGCAGGTATAAGAGTGTTTTCTAAATGTGAGACACTGTTCTCTTTCCTAACTCAGTTCAAGTGTAGCCATGTTTACAGGATCTTCATAAGTGATATCTTATGATAAGTTTCTTTTTCTGTGTGACTTATTTCACTTAGAATCATCGTACCTGAATCCACCCATTTTGCTGCTACTGGTCTTATGACATTGATTTCATAGCTGAGGGATATTCCATCGTACGTAAGTACCACAATTTTTTGAACCATGTTTATATTTTCTGGGATACTTAAGGTGTATCCAAGTTGAGGTCCTTGTATGCAGTGCAGCCCTAAATTTTGGGGTGGCTCTGTCTTATTGATTTTCAGTTTTCCCAAGGTATATTCCCTAGACTGGTAGTGCCCTTGGCTCTGTAGCTCTGTTCTTTACTTGTTTTAGGGAACAGAATGCACTCCTCCAGAGAGGCAGTTGGCAATTTACATCCCGTCCATCAGCATAACAAGGCTCCCTGTTCTCCAGGGCCTGTCTTGCCTTTCTTGTTCTTACACATTTTGTGGATGTCCCTTTTGACCGGTGGGAAGTGATACTTCTTTGTAGTGCAGATTTGCATTGCCCGCTTGCTTGCTTGGCCAAAAAGGGCGTATGCGTTTTCTCCTGAATATATTCAGGAGAAAACGCATACGCCCTTTTTGGCCAACTGCATCATTGTCGAAGTTGTGCCCCTCTTCCTGTGCTTTAAAGGCGATTCCAACGTACCTCTTGAAATCTGTTTCCTGCTATTCTGCCTCGCTTTCAAGTCCGCCTCGTTGCCTTCCCTCAACAGATTTTTGGACGATAGTTGTCCTTTATTACTCGGCCAGTTTGTGAATTGCTGTGCCCCTGAGCTCCATTTTTCAACTCGTTTTTGGTGAGCTGACCGCAAGTCCAAAATTTTGGTTCAGGACCTATACTGGTTCCCGGTGGGTGGCTGAGAATTTGGTTAATTCTTCTTCCTGCCAGGAAATTACAGTGATATGTGCCCGTCCAAATGCCTAACAGCTACTCTCTCATTGGTTCTCCCTCTTCCCTTTCATCCTCTGCCAAATTGGCAACCTGTGCGAACCAAGAGGTTAAAGGGGCGGTCTCTCCATGTTGGGAGGTTGATAGTAAAGCAGACGGAAAGTCAAACCGGAGCACCAGGATTGGGACTATTCGTTGAGTTTCAGAAACCTTTCGTATTCACAGTGTGTCCGTTCTCTAGGTTTCCCGCACATGTTATATCTGTAGTAATATTCCCTTCAACCTGGAGAGTTCGGACCCATGGAATGGGTGCCATGCATTATTGCTTTAAAGGGTCTGCATTTGCTCACCCAATCTCACCAATCGTCTCAGTCCCAAGTGTCCCTCCTTATGCCACATCCAGCTGTCGTTGTAGATAGGGTCATTCCAGCTTTCATCAGAGACCCTGAAGGAATTGCAAAGAATTTCCCAGTTTTTTTGTTTTGTTTTTGAAATTCCTTTTTATAGTGGGTTTGAGCTGATTCTCGCTGCCATGTTTATGCCAGTCTAGACACACTTGATTCCCTTACGGAGACATATCAATACATAGGTTTTAAGATTCTTACTAGTCAGATATTTTCCTCTGCGGGAAATATGGGGTTTTGAGTCCCTTTCACTGAAGACGGTGTAGGTCTTGTCTATTCCATAGTTGGTTTTTGGAACGGTACCTGTGCTTATATCAAACTCTGGTTTTATGCATCACCCCACCTCTCCTTCCCCCTTAAGCAGGTATAAGAGTGTTTTCTAAATGTGAGACACTGTTCTCTTTCCTAACTCAGTTCAAGTGTAGCCATGTTTACAGGATCTTCATAAGTGATATCTTATGATAAGTTTCTTTTTCTGTGTGACTTATTTCACTTAGAATCATCGTACCTGAATCCACCCATTTTGCTGCTACTGGTCTTATGACATTGATTTCATGGCTGAGGGATATTCCATCGTACGTAAGTACCACAATTTTTTGAACCATGTTTATATTTTCTGGGATACTTAAGGTGTATCCAAGTTGAGGTCCTTGTATGCAGTGCAGCCCTAAATATTGGGGTGGCTCTGTCTTATTGATTTTCAGTTTTCCCAAGGTATATTCCCTAGACTGGTAGTGCCCTTGGCTCTGTAGCTCTGTTCTTTACTTGTTTTAGGGAACAGAATGCACTCCTCCAGAGAGGCAGTTGGCAATTTACATCCCGCCCATCAGCATAACAAGGCTCCCTGTTCTCCAGGGCCTGTCTTGCCTTTCTTGTTCTTACACATTTTGTGGATGTCCCTTTTGACCGGTGGGAAGTGATACTTCTTTGTAGTGCAGATTTGCATTGCCCGCTTGCTTGCTTGGCCAAGAAGGGCGTATGCGTTTTCTCCTGAATATATTCAGGAGAAAACGCATACGCCCTTTTTGGCCAAGTGCATCATTGTCGAAGTTGTGCCCCTCTTCCTGTGCTTTAAAGGCGATTCCAACGTACCTCTTGAAATCTGTTTCCTGCTATTCTGCCTCGCTTTCAAGTCCGCCTCGTTGCCTTCCCTCAACAGATTTTTGGACGATAGTTGTCCTTTATTACTCGGCCAGTTTGTGAATTGCTGTGCCCCTGAGCTCCATTTTTCAACTCGTTTTTGGTGAGCTGACCGCAAGTCCAAAATTTTGGTTCAGGACCTATACTGGTTCCCGGTGGGTGGCTGAGAATTTGGTTAATTCTTCTTCCTGCCGGGAAATTACAGTGATATGTGCCCGTCCAAATGCCTAACAGCTACTCTCTCATTGGTTCTCCCTCTTCCCTTTCATCCTCTGCCAAATTGGCAACCTGTGCGAACCAAGAGGTTAAAGGGTCTGTCTCACCAAGTTGGGAGGTTGATAGTAAAGCAGACGGAAAGTCAAACCGGAGCAGCAGGAGAGGGACTATTCGTTGAGTTTTAGAAACCTTTCGTATTCACAGTGTGTCCGTTCTCTAGGTTTCCCGCACATGTTATAACTTTAGTAATATTCCCTTCAACCTGGAGAGTTCAGACCCATGGAATGGGTGCCATGCATTATTGCTTTAAAGGGTCTGCATTTGCTCACCCAATCTCACCAATCGTCTCAGTCCCAAGTGTCCCTCCTTATGCCACATCCAGCTGTCGTTGTAGATAGGGTCATTCCAGCCTTCATCAGAGACCCTGAAGGAATTGTAAAGAATTTCCCAGTTTTTTTGTTTTGTTTTTGAAATTCCTTTTTATAGTGGGTTTGAGCTGATTCTCGCTGCCATGTTTATGCCAGTCTAGACACACTTGATTCCCTTATGGAGACATATCAATACATAGGTTTTAAGATTCTTACTAGTCAGATATTTTCCTCTGCGGGAAATATGGGGTTTTGAGTCCCTTTCACTGAGGACAGTGTAGGTCTTGTCTATTCCATAGTTGGTTTTTGGAACGGTACCTGTGCTTATATCAAACTCTGGTTTTATGCATCACCCCACCTCTCCTTCCCCCTTCAGCAGGCATAAGAGTGTTTTCTAAATGTGAGACACTGTTCTCTTTCCTAACTCAGTTCAAGTGTAGCCATGTTTACAGGATCTTCATAAGTGATATCTTATGATAAGTTTCTTTTTCTGTGTGACTTATTTCACTTAGAATCATCGTACCTGAATCCACCCATTTTGCTGCTACTGGTCTTATGACATTGATTTCATGGCTGAGGGATATTCCATCGTACGTAAATACCACAATTTTTTGAACCATGTTTATATTTTCTGGGATACTTAAGGTGTATCCAAGTTGAGGTCCTTGTATGCAGTGCAGCCCTAAATTTTGGGGTGGCTCTGTCTTATTGATTTTCAGTTTTCCCAAGGTATATTCCCTAGACTGGTAGTGCCCTTGGCTCTGTAGCTCTGTTCTTTACTTGTTTTAGGGAACAGAATGCACTCCTCCAGAGAGGCAGTTGGCAATTTACATCCCGCCCATCAGCATAACAAGGCTCCCTGTTCTCCAGGGCCTGTCTTGCCTTTCTTGTTCTTACACATTTTGTGGATGTCCCTTTTGACCGGTGGGAAGTGATACTTCTTTGTAGTGCAGATTTGCATTGCCCGCTTGCTTGCTTGGCCAAAAAGGGCGTATGTGTTTTCTCCTGAATATATTCAGGAGAAAACGCATACGCCCTTTTTGGCCAAGTGCATCATTGTCGAAGTTGTGCCCCTCTTCCTGTGCTTTAAAGGCAATTCCAACGTACCTCTTGAAATCTGTTTCCTGCTATTCTGCCTCGCTTTCAAGTCCGCCTCGTTGCCTTCCCTCAACAGATTTTTGGACGATAGTTGTCCTTTATTACTCGGCCAGTTTGTGAATTGCTGTGCCCCTGAGCTCCATTTTTCAACTCGTTTTTGGTCAGCTGACCGCAAGTCCAAAATTTTGGTTCAGGACCTATACTGGTTCCCGGTGGGTGGCTGAGAATTTGGTTAATTCTTCTTCCTGCCGGGAAATTACAGTGATATGTGCCCGTCCAAATGCCTAACAGCTACTCTCTCATTGGTTCTCCCTCTTCCCTTTCATCCTCTGCCAAATTGGCAACCTGTGCGAACCAAGAGGTTAAAGGGGCTGTCTCTCCAAGTTGGGAGGTTGATAGTAAAGCAGACGGAAAGTCAAACCGGAGCACCAGGATTGGGACTATTCGTTGAGTTTCAGAAACCTTTCGTATTCACAGTGTGTCCGTTCTCTAGGTTTCCCGCACATGTTATAGCTGTAGTAATATTCCCTTCAACCTGGAGAGTTCGGACCCATGGAATGGGTGCCATGCATTATTGCTTTAAAGGGTCTGCATTTGCTCACCCAATCTCAACAATCGTCTCAGTCCCAAGTGTCCCTCCTTATGCCACATCCAGCTGTCGTTGTAGATAGGGTCATTCCAGCTTTCATCAGAGACCCTGAAGGAATTGTAAAGAATTTCCCAGTTTTTTTGTTTTGTTTTTGAAATTCCTTTTTATAGTGGGTTTGAGCTGATTCTCGCTGCCATGTTTATGCCAGTCTAGACACACTTGATTCCCTTACGGAGACATATCAATACATAGGTTTTAAAATTCTTACTAGTCAGATATTTTCCTCTGCGGGAAATATGGGGTTTTGAGTCCCTTTCACTGAGGACGGTGTAGGTCTTGTCTATTCCATAGTTGGTTTTTGGAACAGTACCTGTGCTTATATCAAACTCTGGTTTTATGCATCACCCCACCTCTCCTTCCCCCTTAAGCAGGTATAAGAGTGTTTTCTAAATGTGAGACACTGTTCTCTTTCCTAACTCAGTTCAAGTGTAGCCATGTTTACAGGATCTTCATAAGTGATATCTTATGATAAGTTTCTTTTTCTGTGTGACTTATTTCACTTAGAATCATCGTACCTGAATCCACCCATTTTGCTGCTACTGGTCTTATGACATTGATTTCATGGCTGAGGGATATTCCATCGTACGTAAGTACCACAATTTTTTGAACCATGTTTATATTTTCTGAGATACTTAAAGTGTATCCAAGTTGAGGTCCTTGTATGCAGTGCAGCCCTAAATTTTGGGGTGGCTCTGTCTTATTGATTTTCAGTTTTCCCAAGGTATATTCCCTAGACTGGTAGTGCCCTTGGCTCTGTAGCTCTGTTCTTTACTTGTTTTAGGGAACAGAATGCACTCCTCCAGAGAGGCAGTTGGCAATTTACATCCCGCCCATCAGCATAACAAGGCTCCCTGTTCTCCAGGGCCTGTCTTGCCTTTCTTGTTCTTACACATTTTGTGGATGTCCCTTTTGACCGGTGGGAAGTGATACTTCTTTGTAGTGCAGATTTGCATTGCCCGCTTGCTTGCTTGGCCAAAAAGGGCGTATGCGTTTTCTCCTGAATATATTCAGGAGAAAACGCATACGCCCTTTTTGGCCAAGTGCATCATTGTCGAAGTTGTGCCCCTCTTCCTGTGCTTTAAAGGCGATTCCAACGTACCTCTTGAAATCTGTTTCCTGCTATTCTGCCTCGCTTTCAAGTCCGCCTCGTTGCCTTCCCTCAACAGATTTTTGGACGATAGTTGTCCTTTATTACTCGGCCAGTTTGTGAATTGCTGTGCCCCTGAGCTCCATTTTTCAACTCGTTTTTGGTGAGCTGACCGCAAGTCCAAAATTTTGGTTCAGGACCTATACTGGTTCCCGGTGGGTGGCTGAGAATTTGGTTAATTCTTCTTCCTGCCAGGAAATTACAGTGATATGTGCCCGTCCAAATGCCTAACAGCTACTCTCTCATTGGTTCTCCCTCTTCCCTTTCATCCTCTGCCAAATTGGCAACCTGTGCGAACCAAGATGTTAAAGGGGCTGTCTCTCCAAGTTGGGAGGTTGATAGTAAAGCAGACGGAAAGTCAAACCGGAGCACCAGGAGAGGGACTATGCGTTGAGTTTTAGAAACCTTTCGTATTCACAGTGTGTCCGTTCCCTAGGTTTCCAGCACATGTTACAGCTGTAGTAATATTCCCTTCAACCTGGAGAGTTCGGACCCATGGAATGGGTGCCATGCATTATTGCTTTAAAGGGTCTGCATTTGCTCACCCAATCTCACCAATCGTCTCAGTCCCAAGTGTCCCTCCTTATGCTACATCCAGCTGTCGTTGTAGATAGGGTCATTCCAGCTTTCATCAGAGACCCTGAAGGAATTGTAAAGAATTTCCCAGTTTTTTTGTTTTGTTTTTGAAATTCCTTTTTATAGTGGGTTTGAGCTGATTCTCGCTGCCATGTTTATGCCAGTCTAGACACACTTGATTCCCTTACGGAGACATATCAATACATAGGTTTTAAGGTTCTTACTAGTCAGATACTTTCCTCTGCGGGCAATATGGGGTTTTGAGTCCCTTTCACTGAGGACGGTGTAGGTCTTGTCTATTCCATAGTTGGTTTTTGGAACGGTACCTGTGCTTATATCAAACTCTGGTTTTATGCATCACCCCACCTCTCCTTCCGCCTTAAGCAGGTATAAGAGTGTTTTCTAAATGTGAGACACTGTTCTCTTTCCTAACTCAGTTCAAGTGTAGCCATGTTTACAGGATCTTCATAAGTGATATCTTATGATAAGTTTCTTTTTCTGTGTGACTTATTTCACTTAGAATCATCGTACCTGAATCCACCCATTTTGCTGCTACTGGTCTTATGACATTGATTTCATAGCTGAGGGATATTCCATCGTACGTAAGTACCACAATTTTTTGAACCATGTTTATATTTTCTGGGATACTTAAGGTGTATCCAAGTTGAGGTCCTTGTATGCAGTGCAGCCCTAAATTTTGGGGTGGCTCTGTCTTATTGATTTTCAGTTTTCCCAAGGTATATTCCCTAGACTGGTAGTGCCCTTGGCTCTGTAGCTCTGTTCTTTACTTGTTTTAGGGAACAGAATGCACTCCTCCAGAGAGGCAGTTGGCAATTTACATCCCGTCCATCAGCATAACAAGGCTCCCTGTTCTCCAGGGCCTGTCTTGCCTTTCTTGTTCTTACACATTTTGTGGATGTCCCTTTTGACCGGTGGGAAGTGATACTTCTTTGTAGTGCAGATTTGCATTGCCCGCTTGCTTGCTTGGCCAAAAAGGGCGTATGCGTTTTCTCCTGAATATATTCAGGAGAAAACGCATACGCCCTTTTTGGCCAACTGCATCATTGTCGAAGTTGTGCCCCTCTTCCTGTGCTTTAAAGGCGATTCCAACGTACCTCTTGAAATCTGTTTCCTGCTATTCTGCCTCGCTTTCAAGTCCGCCTCGTTGCCTTCCCTCAACAGATTTTTGGACGATAGTTGTCCTTTATTACTCGGCCAGTTTGTGAATTGCTGTGCCCCTGAGCTCCATTTTTCAACTCGTTTTTGGTGAGCTGACCGCAAGTCCAAAATTTTGGTTCAGGACCTATACTGGTTCCCGGTGGGTGGCTGAGAATTTGGTTAATTCTTCTTCCTGCCGGGAAATTACAGTGATATGTGCCCGTCCAAATGCCTAACAGCTACTCTCTCATTGGTTCTCCCTCTTCCCTTTCATCCTCTGCCAAATTGGCAACCTGTGCGAACCAAGAGGTTAAAGGGGCGGTCTCTCCATGTTGGGAGGTTGATAGTAAAGCAGACGGAAAGTCAAACCGGAGCACCAGGATTGGGACTATTCGTTGAGTTTCAGAAACCTTTCGTATTCACAGTGTGTCCGTTCTCTAGGTTTCCCGCACATGTTATAGCTGTAGTAATATTCCCTTCAACCTGGAGAGTTCGGACCCATGGAATGTGTGCCATGCATTATTGCTTTAAAGGGTCTGCATTTGCTCACCCAATCTCACCAATCGTCTCAGTCCCAAGTGTCCCTCCTTATGCCACATCCAGCTGTCGTTGTAGATAGGGTCATTCCAGCTTTCATCAGAGACCCTGAAGGAATTGTAAAGAATTTCCCAGTTTTTTTTTTTTTTTTGAAATTCCTTTTTATAGTGGGTTTGAGCTGATTCTCGCTGCCATGTTTATGCCAGTCTAGACACACTTGATTCCCTTACGGAGACATATCAATACATAGGTTTTAAGATTCTTACTAGTCAGATATTTTCCTCTGCGGGAAATATGGGGTTTTGAGTCCCTTTCACTGAAGACGGTGTAGGTCTTGTCTATTCCATAGTTGGTTTTTGGAACGGTACCTGTGCTTATATCAAACTCTGGTTTTATGCATCACCCCACCTCTCCTTCCCCCTTAAGCAGGTATAAGAGTGTTTTCTAAATGTGAGACACTGTTCTCTTTCCTAACTCAGTTCAAGTGTAGCCATGTTTACAGGATCTTCATAAGTGATATCTTATGATAAGTTTCTTTTTCTGTGTGACTTATTTCACTTAGAATCATCGTACCTGAATCCACCCATTTTGCTGCTACTGGTCTTATGACATTGATTTCATGGCTGAGGGATATTCCATCGTACGTAAGTACCACAATTTTTTGAACCATGTTTATATTTTCTGGGATACTTAAGGTGTATCCAAGTTGAGGTCCTTGTATGCAGTGCAGCCCTAAATATTGGGGTGGCTCTGTCTTATTGATTTTCAGTTTTCCCAAGGTATATTCCCTAGACTGGTAGTGCCCTTGGCTCTGTAGCTCTGTTCTTTACTTGTTTTAGGGAACAGAATGCACTCCTCCAGAGAGGCAGTTGGCAATTTACATCCCGCCCATCAGCATAACAAGGCTCCCTGTTCTCCAGGGCCTGTCTTGCCTTTCTTGTTCTTACACATTTTGTGGATGTCCCTTTTGACCGGTGGGAAGTGATACTTCTTTGTAGTGCAGATTTGCATTGCCCGCTTGCTTGCTTGGCCAAAAAGGGCGTATGCGTTTTCTCCTGAATATATTCAGGAGAAAACGCATACGCCCTTTTTGGCCAAGTGCATCATTGTCGAAGTTGTGCCCCTCTTCCTGTGCTTTAAAGGCGATTCCAACGTACCTCTTGAAATCTGTTTCCTGCTATTCTGCCTCGCTTTCAAGTCCGCCTCGTTGCCTTCCCTCAACAGATTTTTGGACGATAGTTGTCCTTTATTACTCGGCCAGTTTGTGAATTGCTGTGCCCCTGAGCTCCATTTTTCAACTCGTTTTTGGTGAGCTGACCGCAAGTCCAAAATTTTGGTTCAGGACCTATACTGGTTCCCGGTGGGTGGCTGAGAATTTGGTTAATTCTTCTTCCTGCCGGGAAATTACAGTGATATGTGCCCGTCCAAATGCCTAACAGCTACTCTCTCATTGGTTCTCCCTCTTCCCTTTCATCCTCTGCCAAATTGGCAACCTGTGCGAACCAAGAGGTTAAAGGGGCGGTCTCTCCATGTTGGGAGGTTGATAGTAAAGCAGACGGAAAGTCAAACCGGAGCACCAGGATTGGGACTATTCGTTGAGTTTCAGAAACCTTTCGTATTCACAGTGTGTCCGTTCTCTAGGTTTCCCGCACATGTTATAGCTGTAGTAATATTCCCTTCAACCTGGAGAGTTCGGACCCATGGAATGGGTGCCATGCATTATTGCTTTAAAGGGTCTGCATTTGCTCACCCAATCTCACCAATCGTCTCAGTCCCAAGTGTCCCTCCTTATGCCACATCCAGCTGTCGTTGTAGATAGGGTCATTCCAGCTTTCATCAGAGACCCTGAAGGAATTGTAAAGAATTTCCCAGTTTTTTTTTTTTTTTTGAAATTCCTTTTTATAGTGGGTTTGAGCTGATTCTCGCTGCCATGTTTATGCCAGTCTAGACACACTTGATTCCCTTACGGAGACATATCAATACATAGGTTTTAAGATTCTTACTAGTCAGATATTTTCCTCTGCGGGAAATATGGGGTTTTGAGTCCCTTTCACTGAAGACGGTGTAGGTCTTGTCTATTCCATAGTTGGTTTTTGGAACGGTACCTGTGCTTATATCAAACTCTGGTTTTATGCATCACCCCACCTCTCCTTCCCCCTTAAGCAGGTATAAGAGTGTTTTCTAAATGTGAGACACTGTTCTCTTTCCTAACTCAGTTCAAGTGTAGCCATGTTTACAGGATCTTCATAAGTGATATCTTATGATAAGTTTCTTTTTCTGTGTGACTTATTTCACTTAGAATCATCGTACCTGAATCCACCCATTTTGCTGCTACTGGTCTTATGACATTGATTTCATGGCTGAGGGATATTCCATCGTACGTAAGTACCACAATTTTTTGAACCATGTTTATATTTTCTGGGATACTTAAGGTGTATCCAAGTTGAGGTCCTTGTATGCAGTGCAGCCCTAAATATTGGGGTGGCTCTGTCTTATTGATTTTCAGTTTTCCCAAGGTATATTCCCTAGACTGGTAGTGCCCTTGGCTCTGTAGCTCTGTTCTTTACTTGTTTTAGGGAACAGAATGCACTCCTCCAGAGAGGCAGTTGGCAATTTACATCCCGCCCATCAGCATAAAAAGGCTCCCTGTTCTCCAGGGCCTGTCTTGCCTTTCTTGTTCTTACACATTTTGTGGATGTCCCTTTTGACCGGTGGGAAGTGATACTTCTTTGTAGTGCAGATTTGCATTGCCCGCTTGCTTGCTTGGCCAAAAAGGGCGTATGCGTTTTCTCCTGAATATATTCAGGAGAAAACGCATACGCCCTTTTTGGCCTAGTGCATCATTGTCGAAGTTGTGCCCCTCTTCCTGTGCTTTAAAGGCGATTCCAACGTACCTCTTGAAATCTGTTTCCTGCTATTCTGCCTCGCTTTCAAGTCCGCCTCGTTGCCTTCCCTCAACAGATTTTTGGACGATAGTTGTCCTTTATTACTCGGCCAGTTTGTGAATTGCTGTGCCCCTGAGCTCCATTTTTCAACTCGTTTTTGGTGAGCTGACCGCAAGTCCAAAATTTTGGTTCAGGACCTATACTGGTTCCCGGTGGGTGGCTGAGAATTTGGTTAATTCTTCTTCCTGCCGGGAAATTACAGTGATATGTGCCCGTCCAAATGCCTAACAGCTACTCTCTCATTGGTTCTCCCTCTTCCCTTTCATCCTCTGCCAAATTGGCAACCTGTGCGAACCAAGAGGTTAAAGGGGCTGTCTCTCCAAGTTGGGAGGTTGATAGTAAAGCAGACGGAAAGTCAAACCGGAGCACCAGGAGAGGGACTATGCGTTGAGTTTTAGAAACCTTTCGTATTCACAGTGTGTCCGTTCTCTAGGTTTCCCGCACATGTTATAGCTGTAGTAATATTCCCTTCAACCTGGAGAGTTCGGACCCATGGAATGTGTGCCATGCATTATTGCTTTAAAGGGTCTGCATTTGCTCACCCAATCTCACCAATCGTCTCAGTCCCAAGTGTCCCTCCTTATGCCACATCCAGCTGTCGTTGTAGATAGGGTCATTCCAGCTTTCATCAGAGACCCTGAAGGAATTGCAAAGAATTTCCCAGTTTTTTTGTTTTGTTTTTGAAATTCCTTTTTATAGTGGGTTTGAGCTGATTCTCGCTGCCATGTTTATGCCAGTCTAGACACACTTGATTCCCTTACGGAGACATATCAATACATAGGTTTTAAGATTCTTACTAGTCAGATACTTTCCTCTGCGGGAAATATGGGGTTTTGAGTCCCTTTCGCTGAGGACGGTGTAGGTCTTGTCTATTCCATAGTTGGTTTTTGGAACGGTACCTGTGCTTATATCAAACTCTGGTTTTATGCATCACCCCACCTCTCCTTCCCCCTTAAGCAGGTATAAGAGTGTTTTCTAAATGTGAGACACTGTTCTCTTTCCTAACTCAGTTCAAGTGTAGCCATGTTTACAGGATCTTCATAAGTGATATCTTATGATAAGTTTCTTTTTCTGTGTGACTTATTTCACTTAGAATCATCGTACCTGAATCCACCCATTTTGCTGCTACTGGTCTTATGACATTGATTTCATGGCTGAGGGATATTCCATCGTACGTAAGTACCACAATTTTTTGAACCATGTTTATATTTTCTGGGATACTTAAGGTGTATCCAAGTTGAGGTCCTTGTATGCAGTGCAGCCCTAAATTTTGGGGTGGCTCTGTCTTATTGATTTTCAGTTTTCCCAAGGTATATTCCCTAGACTGGTAGTGCCCTTGGCTCTGTAGCTCTGTTCTTTACTTGTTTTAGGGAACAGAATGCACTCCTCCAGAGAGGCAGTTGGCAATTTACATCCCGCCCATCAGCATAACAAGGCTCCCTGTTCTCCAGGGCCTGTCTTGCCTTTCTTGTTCTTACACATTTTGTGGATGTCCCTTTTGACCGGTGGGAAGTGATACTTCTTTGTAGTGCAGATTTGCATTGCCCGCTTGCTTGCTTGGCCAAAAAGGGCGTATGCGTTTTCTCCTGAATATATTCAGGAGAAAACGCATACGCCCTTTTTGGCCAAGTGCATCATTGTCGAAGTTGTGCCCCTCTTCCTGTGCTTTAAAGGCGATTCCAACGTACCTCTTGAAATCTGTTTCCTGCTATTCTGCCTCGCTTTCAAGTCCGCCTCGTTGCCTTCCCTCAACAGATTTTTGGACGATAGTTGTCCTTTATTACTCGGCCAGCTTGTGAATTGCTGTGCCCCTGAGCTCCATTTTTCAACTCGTTTTTGGTGAGCTGACCGCAAGTCCAAAATTTTGGTTCAGGACCTATACTGGTTCCCGGTGGGTGGCTGAGAATTTGGTTAATTCTTCTTCCTGCCAGGAAATTACAGTGATATGTGCCCGTCCAAATGCCTAACAGCTACTCTCTCATTGGTTCTCCCTCTTCCCTTTCATCCTCTGCCAAATTGGCAACCTGTGCGAACCAAGAGGTTAAAGGGGCTGTCTCTCCAAGTTGGGAGGTTGATAGTAAAGCAGATGGAAAGTCAAACCGGAGCACCAGGGGAGGGACTATGCGTTGAGTTTTAGAAACCTTTCGTATTCACAGTGTGTCCGTTCTCTAGGTTTCCCGCACATGTTATAGCTGTAGTAATATTCCCTTCAACCTGGAGAGTTTGGACCCATGGAATGGGTGCCATGCATTATTGCTTTAAAGGGTCTGCATTTGCTCACCCAATCTCACCAATCGTCTCAGTCCCAAGTGTCCCTCCTTATGCCACATCCAGCTGTCGTTGTAGATAGGGTCATTCCAGCCTTCATCAGAGACCCTGAAGGAATTGTAAAGAATTTCCCAGTTTTTTTGTTTTGTTTTTGAAATTCCTTTTTATAGTGGGTTTGAGCTGATTCTCGCTGCCATGTTTATGCCAGTCTAGACACACTTGATTCCCTTACGGAGACATATCAATACATAGGTTTTAAGATTCTTACTAGTCAGATATTTTCCTCTGCGGGAAATATGGGGTTTTGAGTCCCTTTCGCTGAGGACGGTGTAGGTCTTGTCTATTCCATAGTTGGTTTTTGGAACGGTACCTGTGCTTATATCAAACTCTGGTTTTATGCATCACCCCACCTCTCCTTCCCCCTTAAGCAGGTATAAGAGTGTTTTCTAAATGTGAGACACTGTTCTCTTTCCTAACTCAGTTCAAGTGTAGCCATGTTTACAGGATCTTCATAAGTGATATCTTATGATAAGTTTCTTTTTCTGTGTGACTTATTTCACTTAGAATCATCGTACCTGAATCCACCCATTTTGCTGCTACTGGTCTTATGACATTGATTTCATGGCTGAGGGATATTCCATCGTACGTAAGTACCACAATTTTTTGAACCATGTTTATATTTTCTGGGATACTTAAGGTGTATCCAAGTTGAGGTCCTTGTATGCAGTGCAGCCCTAAATTTTGGGGTGGCTCCGTCTTATTGATTTTCAGTTTTCCCAAGGTATATTCCCTAGACTGGTAGTGCCCTTGGCTCTGTAGCTCTGTTCTTTACTTGTTTTAGGGAACAGAATGCACTCCTCCAGAGAGGCAGTTGGCAATTTACATCCCGCCCATCAGCATAACAAGGCTCCCTGTTCTCCAGGGCCTGTCTTGCCTTTCTTGTTCTTACACATTTTGTGGATGTCCCTTTTGACCGGTGGGAAGTGATACTTCTTTGTAGTGCAGATTTGCATTGCCCGCTTGCTTGCTTGGCCAAAAAGGGCGTATGCGTTTTCTCCTGAATATATTCAGGAGAAAACGCATACGCCCTTTTTGGCCAAGTGCATCATTGTCGAAGTTGTGCCCCTCTTCCTGTGCTTTAAAGGCGATTCCAACGTACCTCTTGAAATCTGTTTCCTGCTATTCTGCCTCGCTTTCAAGTCCGCCTCGTTGCCTTCCCTCAACAGATTTTTGGACGATAGTTGTCCTTTATTACTCGGCCAGTTTGTGAATTGCTGTGCCCCTGAGCTCCATTTTTCAACTCGTTTTTGGTGAGCTGACCGCAAGTCCAAAATTTTGGTTCAGGACCTATACTGGTTCCCGGTGGGTGGCTGAGAATTTGGTTAATTCTTCTTCCTGCCGGGAAATTACAGTGATATGTGCCCGTCCAAATGCCTAACAGCTACTCTCTCATTGGTTCTCCCTCTTCCCTTTCATCCTCTGCCAAATTGGCAACCTGTGCGAACCAAGAGGTTAAAGGGGCTGTCTCTCCAAGTTGGGAGGTTGATAGTAAAGCAGACGGAAAGTCAAACCGGAGCACCAGGAGAGGGATTATGCGTTGAGTTTTAGAAACTTTTCGTATTCACAGTGTGTCCGTTCTCTAGGTTTCCCGCACATGTTATAGCTGTAGTAATATTCCCTTCAACCTGGAGAGTTCGGACCCATGGAATGGGTGCCATGCATTATTGCTTTAAAGGGTCTGCATTTGCTCACCCAATCTCACCAATCGTCTCAGTCCCAAGTGTCCCTGCTTATGCCACATCCAGCTGTCGTTGTAGATAGGGTCATTCCAGCTTTCATCAGAGACCCTGAAGGAATTGTAAAGAATTTCCCAGTTTTTTTGTTTTGTTTTTGAAATTCCTTTTTATAGTGGGTTTGAGCTGATTCTCGCTGCCATGTTTATGCCAGTCTAGACACACTTGATTCCCTTACGGAGACATATCAATACATAGGTTTTAAGATTCTTACTAGTCAGATACTTTCCTCTGCGGGAAATATGGGGTTTTGAGTCCCTTTCGCTGAGGACGGTGTAGGTCTTGTCTATTCCATAGTTGGTTTTTGGAACGGTACCTGTGCTTATATCAAACTCTGGTTTTATGCATCACCCCACCTCTCCTTCCCCCTTAAGCAGGTATAAGAGTGTTTTCTAAATGTGAGACACTGTTCTCTTTCCTAACTCAGTTCAAGTGTAGCCATGTTTACAGGATCTTCATAAGTGATATCTTATGATAAGTTTCTTTTTCTGTGTGACTTATTTCACTTAGAATCATCGTACCTGAATCCACCCATTTTGCTGCTACTGGTCTTATGACATTGATTTCATGGCTGAGGGATATTCCATCGTACGTAAGTACCACAATTTTTTGAACCATGTTTATATTTTCTGGGATACTTAAGGTGTATCCAAGTTGAGGTCCTTGTATGCAGTGCAGCCCTAAATTTTGGGGTGGCTCTGTCTTATTGATTTTCAGTTTTCCCAAGGTATATTCCCTAGACTGGTAGTGCCCTTGGCTCTGTAGCTCTGTTCTTTACTTGTTTTAGGGAACAGAATGCACTCCTCCAGAGAGGCAGTTGGCAATTTACATCCCGCCCATCAGCATAACAAGGCTCCCTGTTCTCCAGGGCCTGTCTTGCCTTTCTTGTTCTTACACATTTTGTGGATGTCCCTTTTGACCGGTGGGAAGTGATACTTCTTTGTAGTGCAGATTTGCATTGCCCGCTTGCTTGCTTGGCCAAAAAGGGCGTATGCGTTTTCTCCTGAATATATTCAGGAGAAAACGCATACGCCCTTTTTGGCCAAGTGCATCATTGTCGAAGTTGTGCCCCTCTTCCTGTGCTTTAAAGGCGATTCCAACGTACCTCTTGAAATCTGTTTCCTGCTATTCTGCCTCGCTTTCAAGTCCGCCTCGTTGCCTTCCCTCAACAGATTTTTGGACGATAGTTGTCCTTTATTACTCGGCCAGCTTGTGAATTGCTGTGCCCCTGAGCTCCATTTTTCAACTCGTTTTTGGTGAGCTGACCGCAAGTCCAAAATTTTGGTTCAGGACCTATACTGGTTCCCGGTGGGTGGCTGAGAATTTGGTTAATTCTTCTTCCTGCCAGGAAATTACAGTGATATGTGCCCGTCCAAATGCCTAACAGCTACTCTCTCATTGGTTCTCCCTCTTCCCTTTCATCCTCTGCCAAATTGGCAACCTGTGCGAACCAAGAGGTTAAAGGGGCTGTCTCTCCAAGTTGGGAGGTTGATAGTAAAGCAGATGGAAAGTCAAACCGGAGCACCAGGGGAGGGACTATGCGTTGAGTTTTAGAAACCTTTCGTATTCACAGTGTGTCCGTTCTCTAGGTTTCCCGCACATGTTATAGCTGTAGTAATATTCCCTTCAACCTGGAGAGTTTGGACCCATGGAATGGGTGCCATGCATTATTGCTTTAAAGGGTCTGCATTTGCTCACCCAATCTCACCAATCGTCTCAGTCCCAAGTGTCCCTCCTTATGCCACATCCAGCTGTCGTTGTAGATAGGGTCATTCCAGCCTTCATCAGAGACCCTGAAGGAATTGTAAAGAATTTCCCAGTTTTTTTGTTTTGTTTTTGAAATTCCTTTTTATAGTGGGTTTGAGCTGATTCTCGCTGCCATGTTTATGCCAGTCTAGACACACTTGATTCCCTTACGGAGACATATCAATACATAGGTTTTAAGATTCTTACTAGTCAGATATTTTCCTCTGCGGGAAATATGGGGTTTTGAGTCCCTTTCGCTGAGGACGGTGTAGGTCTTGTCTATTCCATAGTTGGTTTTTGGAACGGTACCTGTGCTTATATCAAACTCTGGTTTTATGCATCACCCCACCTCTCCTTCCCCCTTAAGCAGGTATAAGAGTGTTTTCTAAATGTGAGACACTGTTCTCTTTCCTAACTCAGTTCAAGTGTAGCCATGTTTACAGGATCTTCATAAGTGATATCTTATGATAAGTTTCTTTTTCTGTGTGACTTATTTCACTTAGAATCATCGTACCTGAATCCACCCATTTTGCTGCTACTGGTCTTATGACATTGATTTCATGGCTGAGGGATATTCCATCGTACGTAAGTACCACAATTTTTTGAACCATGTTTATATTTTCTGGGATACTTAAGGTGTATCCAAGTTGAGGTCCTTGTATGCAGTGCAGCCCTAAATTTTGGGGTGGCTCTGTCTTATTGATTTTCAGTTTTCCCAAGGTATATTCTCTAGACTGGTAGTGCCCTTGGCTCTGTAGCTCTGTTCTTTACTTGTTTTAGGGAACAGAATGCACTCCTCCAGAGAGGCAGTTGGCAATTTACATCCCGCCCATCAGCATAACAAGGCTCCCTGTTCTCCAGGGCCTGTCTTGCCTTTCTTGTTCTTACACATTTTGTGGATGTCCCTTTTGACCGGTGGGAAGTGATACTTCTTTGTAGTGCAGATTTGCATTGCCCGCTTGCTTGCTTGGCCAAAAAGGGCGTATGCGTTTTCTCCTGAATATATTCAGGAGAAAACGCATACGCCCTTTTTGGCCAAGTGCATCACTGTCGAAGTTGTGCCCCTCTTCCTGTGCTTTAAAGGCGATTCCAACGTACCTCTTGAAATCTGTTTCCTGCTATTCTGCCTCGCTTTCAAGTCCGCCTCTTTGCCTTCCCTCAACAGATTTTTGGACGATAGTTGTCCTTTATTACTCGGCCAGTTTGTGAATGGCTGTGCCCCTGAGCTCCATTTTTCAACTCGTTTTTGGTGAGCTGACCGCAAGTCCAAAATTTTGGTTCAGGACCTATACTGGTTCCCGGTGGGTGGCTGAGAATTTGGTTAATTCTTCTTCCTGCCGGGAAATTACAGTGATATGTGCCCGTCCAAATGCCTAACAGCTACTCCCGCATTGGTTCTCCCTCTTCCCTTTCATCCACTGCCAAATTGGCAACCTGTGCGAACCAAGAGGTTAAAGGGGCTGTCTCTCCAAGTTGGGAGGTTGATAGTAAAGCAGACGGAAAGTCAAACCGGAGCACCAGGAGTGGGACTATTCGTTGAGTTTTAGAAACCTTTTGTATTCACAGTGTGTCCGTTCTCTAGGTTTCCCGCACATGTTATAGCTGTAGTAATATTCCCTTCAACCTGGAGAGTTCGGACCCATGGAATGGGTGCCATGCATTATTGCTTTAAAGGGTCTGCATTTGCTCACCCAATCTCACCAATCGTCTCAGTCCCAAGTGTCCCTCCTTATGCCACATCCAGCTGTCATTGTAGATAGGGTCATTCCAGCCTTCATCAGAGACCCTGAAGGAATTGTAAAGAATTTCCCAGTTTTTTTGTTTTGTTTTTGAAATTCCTTTTTATAGTGGGTTTGAGCTGATTCTCACTGCCATGTTTATGCCAGTCTAGACACACTTGATTCCCTTACGGAGACATATCAATACATAGGTTTTAAGATTCTTACTAGTCAGATATTTTCCTCTGCGGGAAATATGGGGTTTTGAGTCCCTTTCGCTGAGGACGGTGTAGGTCTTGTCTATTCCATAGTTGGTTTTTGGAACGGTACCTGTGCTTATATCAAACTCTGGTTTTATGCATCACCCCACCTCTCCTTCCCCCTTAAGCAGGTATAAGAGTGTTTTCTAAATGTGAGACACTGTTCTCTTTCCTAACTCAGTTCAAGTGTAGCCATGTTTACAGTATCTTCATAAGTGATATCTTAGGATAAGATTATTTTTCTGTGTGACTTATTTCACTTAGAATCATCGTACCTGAATCCACCCATTTTGCTGCTACTGGTCTTATGACATTGATTTCATGGCTGAGGTATATTCTATCGTACGTAAGTACCATAATTTTTTGAACCATGTTTATATTTTCTGGGATACTTAAGGTGTATCCAAGTTGAGGTCCTTGTATGCAGTGCAGCCCTAAATTTTGGGGTGGCTCTGTCTTATTGATTTTCAGTTTTCCCAAGGTATATTCCCTAGACTGGTAGTGCCCTTGGCTCTGTAGCTCTGTTCTTTACTTGTTTTAGGGAACAATATGCACTCCTCCAGAGAGGCAGTTGGCAATTTACATCCCGCCCATCAGCATAACAAGGCTCCCTGTTCTCCAGGGCCTGTCTTGCCTTTCTTGTTCTTACACATTTTGTGGATGTCCCTTTTGACCGGTGGGAAGTGATACTTCTTTGTAGTGCAGATTTGCATTGCCCGCTTGCTTGCTTGGCCAAAAAGGGCGTATGCGTTTTCTCCTGAATATATTCAGGAGAAAACGCATACGCCCTTTTTGGCCAAGTGCATCATTGTCGAAGTTGTGCCCCTCTTCCTGTGCTTTAAAGGCGATTCCAACGTACCTCTTGAAATCTGTTTCCTGCTATTCTGCCTCGCTTTCAAGTCCGCCTCGTTGCCTTCCCTCAACAGATTTTTGGACGATAGTTGTCCTTTATTACTCGGCCAGTTTGTGAATTGCTGTGCCCCTGAGCTCCATTTTTCAACTCGTTTTTGGTGAGCTGACCGCAAGTCCAAAATTTTGGTTCAGGACCTATACTGGTTCCCGGTGGGTGGCTGAGAATTTGGTTAATTCTTCTTCCTGCCGGGAAATTACAGTGATATGTGCCCGTCCAAATGCCTAACAGCTACTCTCTCATTGGTTCTCCCTCTTCCCTTTCATCCTCTGCCAAATTGGCAACCTGTGCGAACCAAGAGGTTAAAGGGGCTGTCTCTCCAAGTTGGGAGGTTGATAGTAAAGCAGACGGAAAGTCAAACCGGAGCACCAGGAGAGGGATTATGCGTTGAGTTTTAGAAACTTTTCGTATTCACAGTGTGTCCGTTCTCTAGGTTTCCCGCACATGTTATAGCTGTAGTAATATTCCCTTCAACCTGGAGAGTTCGGACCCATGGAATGGGTGCCATGCATTATTGCTTTAAAGGGTCTGCATTTGCTCACCCAATCTCACCAATCGTCTCAGTCCCAAGTGTCCCTGCTTATGCCACATCCAGCTGTCGTTGTAGATAGGGTCATTCCAGCTTTCATCAGAGACCCTGAAGGAATTGTAAAGAATTTCCCAGTTTTTTTGTTTTGTTTTTGAAATTCCTTTTTATAGTGGGTTTGAGCTGATTCTCGCTGCCATGTTTATGCCAGTCTAGACACACTTGATTCCCTTACGGAGACATATCAATACATAGGTTTTAAGATTCTTACTAGTCAGATACTTTCCTCTGCGGGAAATATGGGGTTTTGAGTCCCTTTCGCTGAGGACGGTGTAGGTCTTGTCTATTCCATAGTTGGTTTTTGGAACGGTACCTGTGCTTATATCAAACTCTGGTTTTATGCATCACCCCACCTCTCCTTCCCCCTTAAGCAGGTATAAGAGTGTTTTCTAAATGTGAGACACTGTTCTCTTTCCTAACTCAATTCAAGTGTAGCCATGTTTACAGGATCTTCATAAGTGATATCTTATGATAAGTTTCTTTTTCTGTGTGACTTATTTCACTTAGAATCATCGTACCAGAATCCACCCATTTTGCTGCTACTGGTCTTATGACATTGATTTCATGGCTGAGGGATATTCCATCGTACGTAAGTACCACAATTTTTTGAACCATGTTTATATTTTCTGGGATACTTAAGGTGTATCCAAGTTGAGGTCCTTGTATGCAGTGCAGCCCTAAATTTTGGGGTGGCTCTGTCTTATTGATTTTCAGTTTTCCCAAGGTATATTCCCTAGACTGGTAGTGCCCTTGGCTCTGTAGCTCTGTTCTTTACTTGTTTTAGGGAACAGAATGCACTCCTCCAGAGAGGCAGTTGGCAATTTACATCCCGCCCATCAGCATAACAAGGCTCCCTGTTCTCCAGGGCCTGTCTTGCCTTTCTTGTTCTTACACATTTTGTGGATGTCCCTTTTGACCGGTGGGAAGTGATACTTCTTTGTAGTGCAGATTTGCATTGCCCGCTTGCTTGCTTGGCCAAAAAGGGCGTATGCGTTTTCTCCTGAATATATTCAGGAGAAAATGCATACGCCCTTTTTGGCCAAGTGCATCATTGTCGAAGTTGTGCCCCTCTTCCTGTGCTTTAAAGGCGATTCCAACGTACCTCTTGAAATCTGTTTCCTGCTATTCTGCCTCGCTTTCAAGTCCGCCTCATTGCCTTCCCTCAACAGATTTTTGGACGATAGTTGTCCTTTATTACTCGGCCAGCTTGTGAATTGCTGTGCCCCTGAGCTCCATTTTTCAACTCGTTTTTGGTGAGCTGACCGCAAGTCCAAAATTTTGGTTCAGGACCTATACTGGTTCCCGGTGGGTGGCTGAGAATTTGGTTAATTCTTCTTCCTGCCAGGAAATTACAGTGATATGTGCCCGTCCAAATGCCTAACAGCTACTCTCTCATTGGTTCTCCCTCTTCCCTTTCATCCTCTGCCAAATTGGCAACCTGTGCGAACCAAGAGGTTAAAGGGGCTGTCTCTCCAAGTTGGGAGGTTGATAGTAAAGCAGATGGAAAGTCAAACCGGAGCACCAGGGGAGGGACTATGCGTTGAGTTTTAGAAACCTTTCGTATTCACAGTGTGTCCGTTCTCTAGGTTTCCCGCACATGTTATAGCTGTAGTAATATTCCCTTCAACCTGGAGAGTTTGGACCCATGGAATGGGTGCCATGCATTATTGCTTTAAAGGGTCTGCATTTGCTCACCCAATCTCACCAATCGTCTCAGTCCCAAGTGTCCCTCCTTATGCCACATCCAGCTGTCGTTGTAGATAGGGTCATTCCAGCCTTCATCAGAGACCCTGAAGGAATTGTAAAGAATTTCCCAGTTTTTTTGTTTTGTTTTTGAAATTCCTTTTTATAGTGGGTTTGAGCTGATTCTCGCTGCCATGTTTATGCCAGTCTAGACACACTTGATTCCCTTACGGAGACATATCAATACATAGGTTTTAAGATTCTTACTAGTCAGATATTTTCCTCTGCGGGAAATATGGGGTTTTGAGTCCCTTTCGCTGAGGACGGTGTAGGTCTTGTCTATTCCATAGTTGGTTTTTGGAACGGTACCTGTGCTTATATCAAACTCTGGTTTTATGCATCACCCCACCTCTCCTTCCCCCTTAAGCAGGTATAAGAGTGTTTTCTAAATGTGAGACACTGTTCTCTTTCCTAACTCAGTTCAAGTGTAGCCATGTTTACAGGATCTTCATAAGTGATATCTTATGATAAGTTTCTTTTTCTGTGTGACTTATTTCACTTAGAATCATCGTACCTGAATCCACCCATTTTGCTGCTACTGGTCTTATGACATTGATTTCATGGCTGAGGGATATTCCATCGTACGTAAGTACCACAATTTTTTGAACCATGTTTATATTTTCTGGGATACTTAAGGTGTATCCAAGTTGAGGTCCTTGTATGCAGTGCAGCCCTAAATTTTGGGGTGGCTCTGTCTTATTGATTTTCAGTTTTCCCAAGGTATATTCTCTAGACTGGTAGTGCCCTTGGCTCTGTAGCTCTGTTCTTTACTTGTTTTAGGGAACAGAATGCACTCCTCCAGAGAGGCAGTTGGCAATTTACATCCCGCCCATCAGCATAACAAGGCTCCCTGTTCTCCAGGGCCTGTCTTGCCTTTCTTGTTCTTACACATTTTGTGGATGTCCCTTTTGACCGGTGGGAAGTGATACTTCTTTGTAGTGCAGATTTGCATTGCCCGCTTGCTTGCTTGGCCAAAAAGGGCGTATGCGTTTTCTCCTGAATATATTCAGGAGAAAACGCATACGCCCTTTTTGGCCAAGTGCATCACTGTCGAAGTTGTGCCCCTCTTCCTGTGCTTTAAAGGCGATTCCAACGTACCTCTTGAAATCTGTTTCCTGCTATTCTGCCTCGCTTTCAAGTCCGCCTCTTTGCCTTCCCTCAACAGATTTTTGGACGATAGTTGTCCTTTATTACTCGGCCAGTTTGTGAATGGCTGTGCCCCTGAGCTCCATTTTTCAACTCGTTTTTGGTGAGCTGACCGCAAGTCCAAAATTTTGGTTCAGGACCTATACTGGTTCCCGGTGGGTGGCTGAGAATTTGGTTAATTCTTCTTCCTGCCGGGAAATTACAGTGATATGTGCCCGTCCAAATGCCTAACAGCTACTCCCGCATTGGTTCTCCCTCTTCCCTTTCATCCACTGCCAAATTGGCAACCTGTGCGAACCAAGAGGTTAAAGGGGCTGTCTCTCCAAGTTGGGAGGTTGATAGTAAAGCAGACGGAAAGTCAAACCGGAGCACCAGGAGTGGGACTATTCGTTGAGTTTTAGAAACCTTTTGTATTCACAGTGTGTCCGTTCTCTAGGTTTCCCGCACATGTTATAGCTGTAGTAATATTCCCTTCAACCTGGAGAGTTCGGACCCATGGAATGGGTGCCATGCATTATTGCTTTAAAGGGTCTGCATTTGCTCACCCAATCTCACCAATCGTCTCAGTCCCAAGTGTCCCTCCTTATGCCACATCCAGCTGTCATTGTAGATAGGGTCATTCCAGCCTTCATCAGAGACCCTGAAGGAATTGTAAAGAATTTCCCAGTTTTTTTGTTTTGTTTTTGAAATTCCTTTTTATAGTGGGTTTGAGCTGATTCTCGCTGCCATGTTTATGCCAGTCTAGACACACTTGATTCCCTTACGGAGACATATCAATACATAGGTTTTAAGATTCTTACTAGTCAGATATTTTCCTCTGCGGGAAATATGGGGTTTTGAGTCCCTTTCGCTGAGGACGGTGTAGGTCTTGTCTATTCCATAGTTGGTTTTTGGAACGGTACCTGTGCTTATATCAAACTCTGGTTTTATGCATCACCCCACCTCTCCTTCCCCCTTAAGCAGGTATAAGAGTGTTTTCTAAATGTGAGACACTGTTCTCTTTCCTAACTCAGTTCAAGTGTAGCCATGTTTACAGTATCTTCATAAGTGATATCTTAGGATAAGATTATTTTTCTGTGTGACTTATTTCACTTAGAATCATCGTACCTGAATCCACCCATTTTGCTGCTACTGGTCTTATGACATTGATTTCATGGCTGAGGTATATTCTATCGTACGTAAGTACCATAATTTTTTGAACCATGTTTATATTTTCTGGGATACTTAAGGTGTATCCAAGTTGAGGTCCTTGTATGCAGTGCAGCCCTAAATTTTGGGGTGGCTCTGTCTTATTGATTTTCAGTTTTCCCAAGGTATATTCCCTAGACTGGTAGTGCCCTTGGCTCTGTAGCTCTGTTCTTTACTTGTTTTAGGGAACAATATGCACTCCTCCAGAGAGGCAGTTGGCAATTTACATCCCGCCCATCAGCATAACAAGGCTCCCTGTTCTCCAGGGCCTGTCTTGCCTTTCTTGTTCTTACACATTTTGTGGATGTCCCTTTTGACCGGTGGGAAGTGATACTTCTTTGTAGTGCAGATTTGCATTGCCCGCTTGCTTGCTTGGCCAAAAAGGGCGTATGCGTTTTCTCCTGAATATATTCAGGAGAAAACGCATACGCCCTTTTTGGCCAAGTGCATCATTGTCGAAGTTGTGCCCCTCTTCCTGTGCTTTAAAGGCGATTCCAACGTACCTCTTGAAATCTGTTTCCTGCTATTCTGCCTCGCTTTCAAGTCCGCCTCGTTGCCTTCCCTCAACAGATTTTTGGACGATAGTTGTCCTTTATTACTCGGCCAGTTTGTGAATTGCTGTGCCCCTGAGCTCCATTTTTCAACTCGTTTTTGGTGAGCTGACCGCAAGTCCAAAATTTTGGTTCAGGACCTATACTGGTTCCCGGTGGGTGGCTGAGAATTTGGTTAATTCTTCTTCCTGCCGGGAAATTACAGTGATATGTGCCCGTCCAAATGCCTAACAGCTACTCTCTCATTGGTTCTCCCTCTTCCCTTTCATCCTCTGCCAAATTGGCAACCTGTGCGAACCAAGAGGTTTAAGGGGCTGTCTCTCCAAGTTGGGAGGTTGATAGTAAAGCAGACGGAAAGTCAAACCGGAGCACCAGGAGAGGGACTATTCGTTGAGTTTTAGAAACCTTTCGTATTCACAGTGTGTCCGTTCCCTAGGTTTCCCGCACATGTTATAGCTGTAGTAATATTCCCTTCAACCTGGAGAGTTCGGACCCATGGAATGGGTGCCATGCATTATTGCTTTAAAGGGTCTGCATTTGCTCACCCAATCTCACCAATCGTCTAAGTCCCAAGTGTCCCTCCTTATGCCACATCCAGCTGTCCTTGTAGATAGGGTCATTCCAGCTTTCATCAGAGACCCTGAAGGAATTGTAAAGAATTTCCCAGTTTTTTTGTTTTGTTTTTGAAAATCCTTTTTATAGTGGGTTTGAGCTGATTCTCGCTGCCATGTTTATGCCAGTCTAGACACACTTGATTCCCTTACGGAGACATATCAATACATAGGTTTTAAGATTCTTACTAGTCAGATACTTTCCTCTGCGGGAAATATGGGGTTTTGAGTCCCTTTCACTGAGGACGGTGTAGGTCTTGTCTATTCCATAGTTGGTTTTTGGAACGGTACCTGTGCTTATATCAAACTCTGGTTTTATGCATCACCCCACCTCTCCTTCCCCCTTAAGCAGGTATAAGAGTGTTTTCTAAATGTGAGACACTGTTCTCTTTCCTAACTCAGTTCAAGTGTAGCCATGTTTACAGGATCTTCATAAGTGATATCTTATGATAAGTTTCTTTTTCTGTGTGACTTATTTCACTTAGAATCATCGTACCTGAATCCACCCATTTTGCTGCTACTGGTCTTATGACATTGATTTCATGGCTGAGGGATATTCCATCGTACGTAAGTACCACAATTTTTTGAACCATGTTTATATTTTCTGGGATACTTAAGGTGTATCCAAGTTGAGGTCCTTGTATGCAGTGCAGCCCTAAATTTTGGGGTGGCTCTGTCTTATTGATTTTCAGTTTTCCCAAGGTATATTCCCTAGACTGGTAGTGCCCTTGGCTCTGTAGCTCTGTTCTTTACTTGTTTTAGGGAACAGAATGCACTCCTCCAGAGAGGCAGTTGGCAATTTACATCCCGCCCATCAGCATAACAAGGCTCCCTGTTCTCCAGGGCCTGTCTTGCCTTCCTTGTTCTTACACATTTTGTGGATGTCCCTTTTGACCGGTGGGAAGTGATACTTCTTTGTAGTGCAGATTTGCATTGCCCGCTTGCTTGCTTGGCCAAAAAGGGCGTATGCGTTTTCTCCTGAATATATTCAGGAGAAAACGCATACGCCCTTTTTGGCCAAGTGCATCATTGTCGAAGTTGTGCCCCTCTTCCTGTGCTTTAAAGGCGATTCCAACGTACCTCTTGAAATCTGTTTCCTGCTATTCTGCCTCGCTTTCAAGTCCGCCTCGTTGCCTTCCCTCAACAGATTTTTGGACGATAGTTGTCCTTTATTACTTGGCCAGTTTGTGAATTGCTGTGCCCCTGAGCTCCATTTTTCAACTCGTTTTTGGTGAGCTGACCGCAAGTCCAAAATTTTGGTTCAGGACCTATACTGGTTCCCGGTGGGTGGCTGAGAATTTGGTTAATTCTTCTTCCTGCCGGGAAATTACAGTGATATGTGCCCGTCCAAATGCCTAACAGCTACTCTCTCATTGGTTCTCCCTCTTCCCTTTCATCCTCTGCCAAATTGGCAACGTGTGCGAACCAAGAGGTTAAAGGGGCTGTCTCTCCAAGTTGGGAGGTTGATAGTAAAGCAGACGGAAAGTCAAACCGGAGTACCAGGAGAGGGACTATGCGTTGAGTTTTAGAAACCTTTCGTATTCACAGTGTGTCCATTCTCTAGGTTTCCCGCACATGTTATAGCTGTAGTAATATTCCCTTCAACCTGGAGAGTTCGGACTAATGGAATGGGTGCCATGCATTATTGCTTTAAAGGGTCTGCATTTGCTCACCCAATCTCACCAATCGTCTCAGTCCCAAGTGTCCCTCCTTATGCCACATCCAGCTGTCGTTGTAGATAGGGTCATTCCAGCCTTCATCAGAGACCCTGAAGGAATTGTAAAGAATTTCCCAGTTTTTTTGTTTTGTTTTTGAAATTCCTTTTTATAGTGGGTTTGAGCTGATTCTCGCTGCCATGTTTATGCCAGTCTAGACACACTTGATTCCCTTACGGAGACATATCAATACATAGGTTTTAAGATTCTTACTAGTGAGATATTTTCCTCTGGGGGAAATATGGGGTTTTGAGTCCCTTTCGCTGAAGACGGTGTAGGTCTTGTCTATTCCATTGTTGGTTTTTGGAACGGTACCTGTGCTTATATCAAACTCTGGTTTTATGCATCACCCCACCTCTCCTTCCCCCTTTAGCAGGTATAAGAGTGTTTTCTAAATGTGAGACACTGTTCTCTTTCCTAACTCAGTTCAAGTGTAGCCATGTTTACAGGATCTTCATAAGTGATATCTTATGATAAGTTTCTTTTTCTCTGTGACTTATTTCACTTAGAATCATCGTACCTGAATCCACCCATTTTGCTGCTACTGGTCTTATGACATTGATTTCATGGCTGAGGGATATTCCATCGTACGTAAGTACCACAATTTTTTGAAACATGTTTATATTTTCTGGGATACTTAAGGTGTATCCAAGTTGAGGCCCTTGTATGCAGTGCAGCCCTAAATTTTGGGGTGGCTCTGTCTTATTGATTTTCAGTTTTCCCAAGGTATATTCCCTAGACTGGTAGTGCCCTTGGCTCTGTAGCTCTGTTCTTTACTTGTTTTAGGGAACAGAATGCACTCCTCCAGAGAGGCAGTTTGCAATTTACATCCCGCCCATCAGCATAACAAGGCTCCGTGTTCTCCAGGGCCTGTCTTGCCTTTCTTGTTCTTACACATTTTGTGGATGTCCCTTTTGACCGGTGGGAAGTGATACTTCTTTGTAGTGCAGATTTGCATTGCCCTCTTGCTTGCTTGGCCAAAAAGGGCGTATGCGTTTTCTCCTGAATATATTCAGGAGAAAACGCATACGCCCTTTTTGGCCAAGTGCATCATTGTCGAAGTTGTGCCCCTCTTCGTGTGCTTTAAAGGCGATTCCAACGTACCTCTTGAAATCTGTTTCCTGCTATTCTGCCTCGCTTTCAAGTCCGCCTCGTTGCCTTCCCTCAACAGATTTTTGGACGATAGTTGTCCTTTATTACTCGGCCAGTTTGTGAATTGCTGTGCCCCTGAGCTCCATTTTTCAACTCGTTTTTGGTGAGCTGACCGCAAGTCCAAAATTTTGGTTCAGGACCTATACTGGTTCCCGGTGGGTGACTGAGAATTTGGTTAATTCTTCTTCCTGCCGGGAAATTACAGTGATATGTGCCCGTCCAAATGCCTAACAGCTACTCTCTCATTGGTTCTCCCTCTTCCCTTTCATCCTCTGCCAAATTGGCAACCTGTGCGAACCAAGAGGTTAAAGGGGCTGTCTCTCCAAGTTGGGAGGTTGATAGTAAGGCAGACGGAAAGTCAAACCGGAGCACCAGGAGAGGGACTATTCGTTGAGTTTTAGAAACCTTTCGTATTCACAGTGTGTCCGTTCTCTAGGTTTCCCGCACATGTTATAGCTGTAGTAATATTCCCTTCAACCTGGAGAGTTCGGACCCATGGAATGGGTGCCATGCATTATTGCTTTAAAGGGTCTGCATTTGCTCACCCAATCTCACCAATCGTCTCAGTCCCAAGTGTCCCTCCTTATGACACATCCAGCTGTCGTTGTAGATAGGGTCATTCTAGCCTTCATCAGAGACCCTGAAGGAATTGTAAAGAATTTCCCAGTTTTTTTGTTTTGTTTTTGAAATTCCTTTTTATACTTGGTTTGAGCTGATTCTCGCTGCCATGTTTATGCCAGTCTAGACACACTTGATTCCCTTACGGAGGCATATCAATACATAGGTTTTAAGATTCTTACTAGTCAGATATTTTCCTCTGCGGGAAATATGGGGTTTTTTGTCCCTTTCGCTGAGGACGGTGTAGGTCTTGTCTATTCCATAGTTGGTTTTTGGAACGGTACCTGTGCTTATATCAAACTCTGGTTTTATGCATCACCCCACCTCTCCTTCCCCCTTAAGCAGGTATAAGAGTGTTTTCTAAATGTGAGACACTGTTCTCTTTCCTAACTCAGTTCAAGTGTAGCCATGTTTACAGGATCTTCATCAGTGATATCTTATGATAAGTTTCTTTTTCTGTGTGACTTATTTCACTTAGAATCATCGTACCTGAATCCACCCATTTTGCTGCTACTGGTCTTATGACATTGATTTCATGGCTGAGGGATATTCCATCGTACGTAAGTACCACAATTTTTTGAACCATGTTTATATTTTCTGGGATACTTAAGGTGTATCCAAGTTGAGGTCCTTGTATGCAGTGCAGCCCTAAATTTTGGGGTGGCTCTGTCTTATTGATTTTCAGTTTTCCCAAGGTATATTCCCTAGACTGGTAGTGCCCTTGACTCTGTAGCTCTGTTCTTTACTTGTTTTAGGGAACAGAATGCACTCCTCCAGAGAGGCAGTTGGCAATTTACATCCCGCCCATCAGCATAACAAGGCTCCCTGTTCTCCAGGGCCTGTCTTGCCTTTCTTGTTCTTACACATTTTGTGGATGTCCCTTTTGACCGGTGGGAAGTGATACTTCTTTGTAGTGCAGATTTGCATTGCCCGCTTGCTTGCTTGGCCAAAAAGGGCGTATGCGTTTTCTCCTGAATATATTCAGGAGAAAACGCATACGCCCTTTTTGGCCAAGTGCATCATTGTCGAAGTTGTGCCCCTCTTCCTGTGCTTTAAAGGCGATTCCAACGTACCTCTTGAAATCTGTTTCCTGCTATTCTGCCTCGCTTTCAAGTCCGCCTCGTTGCCTTCCCTCAACAGATTTTTGGACGATAGTTGTCCTTTATTACTCGGCCAGTTTGTGAATTGCTGTGCCCCTGAGCTCCATTTTTCAACTCGTTTTTGGTGAGCTGACCGCAAGTCCAAAATTTTGGTTCAGGACCTATACTGGTTCCCGGTGGGTGGCTGAGAATTTGGTTAATTCTTCTTCCTGCCGGGAAATTACAGTGATATGTGCCCGTCCAAATGCCTAACAGCTACTCTCTCATTGGTTCTCCCTCTTCCCTTTCATCCTCTGCCAAATTGGCAACCTGTGCGAACCAAGAGGTTAAAGGGGCTGTCTCTCCAAGTTGGGAGGTTGATAGTAAAGCAGACGGAAAGTCAAACCGGAGCACCAGGAGAGGGACTATGCGTTGAGTTTTAGAAACCTTTCGTATTCACAGTGTGTCCATTCTCTAGGTTTCCCGCACATGTTATAGCTGTAGTAATATTCCCTTCAACCTGGAGAGTTCGGACCCATGGAATGGGTGCCATGCATTATTGCTTTAAAGGGTCTGCATTTGCTCACCCAATCTCACCAATCGTCTCAGTCCCAAGTGTCCCTCCTTATGCCACATCCAGCTGTCGTTGTAGATAGGGTCATTCCAGCCTTCATCAGAGACCCTGAAGGAATTGTAAAGAATTTCCCAGTTTTTTTGTTTTGTTTTTGAAATTCCTTTTTATAGTGGGTTTGAGCTGATTCTCGCTGCCATGTTTATGCCAGTCTAGACACACTTGATTCCCTTACGGAGACATATCAATACATAGGTTTTAAGATTCTTACTAGTCAGATATTTTCCTCTGCGGGAAATATGGGGTTTTGAGTCCCTTTCGCTGAGGACGGTGTAGGTCTTGTCTATTCCATAGTTGGTTTTTGGAACGGTACCTGTGCTTATATCAAACTCTGGTTTTATGCATCACCCCACCTCTCCTTCAACCTTAAGCAGGTATAAGAGTGTTTTCTAAATGTGAGACACTGTTCTCTTTCCTAACTCAGTTCAAGTGTAGCCATGTTTACAGGATCTTCATAAGTGATATCTTATGATAAGTTTCTTTTTCTGTGTGACTTATTTCACTTAGAATCATCGTACCTGAATCCACCCATTTTGCTGCTACTGGTCTTATGACATTGATTTCATGGCTGAGGGATATTCCATCGTACGTAAGTACCACAATTTTTTGAACCATGTTTATATTTTCTGGGATACTTCAGGTGTATCCAAGTTGAGGTCCTTGTATGCAGTGCAGCCCTAAATTTTGGGGTGGCTCTGTCTTATTGATTTTCAGTTTTCCCAAGGTATATTCCCTAGACTGGTAGTGCCCTTGGCTCTGTAGCTCTGTTCTTTACTTGTTTTAGGGAACAGAATGCACTCCTCCAGAGAGGCAGTTGGCAATTTACATCCCGCCCATCAGCATAACAAGGCTCCCTGTTCTCCAGGGCCTGTCTTGCCTTTCTTGTTCTTACACATTTTGTGGATGTCCCTTTTGACCGGTGGGAAGCGATACTTCTTTGTAGTGCAGATTTGCATTGCCCGCTTGCTTGCTTGGCCAAAAAGGGCGTATGCGTTTTCTCCTGAATATATTCAGGAGAAAACGCATACGCCCTTTTTGGCCTAGTGCATCATTGTCGAAGTTGTGCCCCTCTTCCTGTGCTTTAAAGGCGATTCCAACGTACCTCTTGAAATCTGTTTCCTGCTATTCTGCCTCGCTTTCAAGTCCGCCTCGTTGCCTTCCCTCAACAGATTTGTGGACGATAGTTGTCCTTTATTACTCGGCCAGTTTGTGAATTGCTGTGCCCCTGAGCTCCATTTTTCAACTCGTTTTTGGTGAGCTGACCGCAAGTCCAAAATTTTGGTTCAGGACCTATACTGGTTCCCGGTGGGTGGCTGAGAATTTGGTTAATTCTTCTTCCTGCCGGGAAATTACAGTGATATGTGCCCGTCCAAATGCCTAACAGCTACTCTCTCATTGGTTCTCCCTCTTCCCTTTCATCCTCTGCCAAATTGGCAACCTGTGCGAACCAAGAGGTTAAAGGGGGTTTCTCTCCAAGTTGGGAGGTTGATAGTAAAGCAGACGGAAAGTCAAACCGGAGCACCAGGAGAGGGACTATGCGTTGAGTTTTAGAAACCTTTCGTATTCACAGTGTGTCCGTTCTCTAGGTTTCCCGCACATGTTATAGCTGTAGTAATATTCCCTTCAACCTGGAGAGTTCGGACCCATGGAATGGGTGCCATGCATTATTGCTTTAAAGGGTCTGCATTTGCTCACCCAATCTCACCAATCGTCTCAGTCCCAAGTGTCCCTCCTTATGACACATCCAGCTGTCGTTGTAGATAGGGTCATTCTAGCCTTCGTCAGAGACCCTGAAGGAATTGTAAAGAATTTCCCAGTTTTTTTGTTTTGTTTTTGAAATTCCTTTTTATAGTGGGTTTGAGCTGATTCTCGCTGCCATGTTTATGCCAGTCTAGACACACTTGATTCCCTTACGGAGACATATCAATACATAGGTTTTAAGATTCTTACTAGTCAGATATTTTCCTCTGCGGGAAATATGGGGTTTTGAGTCCCTTTCGCTGAGGACGGTGTAGGTCTTGTCTATTCCATAGTTGGTTTTTGGAACGGTACCTGTGCTTATATCAAACTCTGGTTTTATGCATCACCCCACCTCTCCTTCCCCCTTAAGCAGGTATAAGAGTGTTTTCTAAATGTGAGACACTGTTCTCTTTCCTAACTCAGTTCAAGTGCAGCCATGTTTACAGGATCTTCATAAGTGATATCTTATGATAAGTTTCTTTTTCTGTGTGACTTATTTCACTTAGAATCATCGTACCTGAATCCACCCATTTTGCTGCTACTGGTCTTATGACATTGATTTCATGGCTGAGGGATATTCCATCGTACGTAAGTACCACAATTTTTTGAACCATGTTTATATTTTCTGGGATACTTAAGGTGTATCCAAGTTGGGGTCCTTGTATGCAGTGCAGCCCTAAATTTTGGGGTGGCTCTGTCTTATTGATTTTCAGTTTTCCCAAGGTATATTCCCTAGACTGGTAGTGCCCTTGGCTCTGTAGCTCTGTTCTTTACTTGTTTTAGGGAACAGAATGCACTCCTCCAGAGAGGCAGTTGGCAATTTACATCCCGCCCATCAGCATAACAAGGCTCCCTGTTCTCCAGGGCCTGTCTTGCCTTTCTTGTTCTTACACATTTTGTGGATGTCCCTTTTGACCGGTGGGAAGTGATACTTCTTTGTAGTGCAGATTTGCATTGCCCGCTTGCTTGCTTGGCCATAAAGGGCGTATGCGTTTTCTCCTGAATATATTCAGGAGAAAACGCATGCGCCCTTTTTGGCCAAGTGCATCATTGTCGAAGTTGTGCCCCTCTTCCTGTGCTTTAAAGGCGATTCCAACGTACCTCTTGAAATCTGTTTCCTGCTATTCTGCCTCGCTTTCAAGTCCGCCTCGTTGCCTTCCCTCAACAGATTTGTGGACGATAGTTGTCCTTTATTACTCGGCCAGTTTGTGAATTGCTGTGCCCCTGAGCTCCATTTTTCAACTCGTTTTTGGTGAGCTGACCGCAAGTCCAAAATTTTGGTTCAGGACCTATACTGGTTCCCGGTGGGTGGCTGAGAATTTGGTTAATTCTTCTTCCTGCCGGGAAATTACAGTGATATGTGCCCGTCCAAATGCCTAACAGCTACTCTCTCATTGGTTCTCCCTCTTCCCTTTCATCCTCTGCCAAATTGGCAACCTGTGCGAACCAAGAGGTTAAAGGGGCTGTCTCTCCAAGTTGGGAGGTTGATAGTAAAGCAGATGGAAAGTCAAACCGGAGCACCAGGGGAGGGACTATGCGTTGAGTTTTAGAAACCTTTCGTATTCACAGTGTGTCCGTTCTCTAGGTTTCCCGCACATGTTATAGCTGTAGTAATATTCCCTTCAACCTCGAGAGTTTGGACCCATGGAATGGGTGCCATGCATTATTGCTTTAAAGGGTCTGCATTTGCTCACCCAATCTCACCAATCGTCTCAGTCCCAAGTGTCCCTCCTTATGCCACATCCAGCTGTCGTTGTAGATAGGGTCATTCCAGCCTTCATCAGAGACCCTGAAGGAATTGTAAAGAATTTCCCAGTTTTTTTGTTTTGTTTTTGAAATTCCTTTTTATAGTGGGTTTGAGCTGATTCTCGCTGCCATGTTTATGCCAGTCTAGACACACTTGATTCCCTTACGGAGACATATCAATACATAGGTTTTAAGATTCTTACTAGTCAGATATTTTCCTCTGCGGGAAATATGGGGTTTTGAGTCCCTTTCGCTGAGGACGGTGTAGGTCTTGTCTATTCCATAGTTGGTTTTTGGAACGGTACCTGTGCTTATATCAAACTCTGGTTTTATGCATCACCCCACCTCTCCTTCCCCCTTAAGCAGGTATAAGAGTGTTTTCTAAATGTGAGACACTGTTCTCTTTCCTAACTCAGTTCAAGTGTAGCCATGTTTACAGGATCTTCATAAGTGATATCTTATGATAAGTTTCTTTTTCTGTGTGACTTATTTCACTTAGAATCATCGTACCTGAATCCACCCATTTTGCTGCTACTGGTCTTATGACATTGATTTCATGGCTGAGGGATATTCCATCGTACGTAAGTACCACAATTTTTTGAACCATGTTTATATTTTCTGGGATACTTAAGGTGTATCCAAGTTGAGGTCCTTGTATGCAGTGCAGCCCTAAATTTTGGGGTGGCTCTGTCTTATTGATTTTCAGTTTTCCCAAGGTATATTCTCTAGACTGGTAGTGCCCTTGGCTCTGTAGCTCTGTTCTTTACTTGTTTTAGGGAACAGAATGCACTCCTCCAGAGAGGCAGTTGGCAATTTACATCCCGCCCATCAGCATAACAAGGCTCCCTGTTCTCCAGGGCCTGTCTTGCCTTTCTTGTTCTTACACATTTTGTGGATGTCCCTTTTGACCGGTGGGAAGTGATACTTCTTTGTAGTGCAGATTTGCATTGCCCGCTTGCTTGCTTGGCCAAAAAGGGCGTATGCGTTTTCTCCTGAATATATTCAGGAGAAAACGCATACGCCCTTTTTGGCCAAGTGCATCACTGTCGAAGTTGTGCCCCTCTTCCTGTGCTTTAAAGGCGATTCCAACGTACCTCTTGAAATCTGTTTCCTGCTATTCTGCCTCGCTTTCAAGTCCGCCTCTTTGCCTTCCCTCAACAGATTTTTGGACGATAGTTGTCCTTTATTACTCGGCCAGTTTGTGAATGGCTGTGCCCCTGAGCTCCATTTTTCAACTCGTTTTTGGTGAGCTGACCGCAAGTCCAAAATTTTGGTTCAGGACCTATACTGGTTCCCGGTGGGTGGCTGAGAATTTGGTTAATTCTTCTTCCTGCCGGGAAATTACAGTGATATGTGCCCGTCCAAATGCCTAACAGCTACTCCCGCATTGGTTCTCCCTCTTCCCTTTCATCCACTGCCAAATTGGCAACCTGTGCGAACCAAGAGGTTAAAGGGGCTGTCTCTCCAAGTTGGGAGGTTGATAGTAAAGCAGACGGAAAGTCAAACCGGAGCACCAGGAGTGGGACTATTCGTTGAGTTTTAGAAACCTTTTGTATTCACAGTGTGTCCGTTCTCTAGGTTTCCCGCACATGTTATAGCTGTAGTAATATTCCCTTCAACCTGGAGAGTTCGGACCCATGGAATGGGTGCCATGCATTATTGCTTTATAGGGTCTGCATTTGCTCACCCAATCTCACCAATCGTCTCAGTCCCAAGTGTCCCTCCTTATGCCACATCCAGCTGTCATTGTAGATAGGGTCATTCCAGCCTTCATCAGAGACCCTGAAGGAATTGTAAAGAATTTCCCAGTTTTTTTGTTTTGTTTTTGAAATTCCTTTTTATAGTGGGTTTGAGCTGATTCTCGCTGCCATGTTTATGCCAGTCTAGACACACTTGATTCCCTTACGGAGACATATCAATACATAGGTTTTAAGATTCTTACTAGTCAGATATTTTCCTCTGCGGGAAATATGGGGTTTTGAGTCCCTTTCGCTGAGGACGGTGTAGGTCTTGTCTATTCCATAGTTGGTTTTTGGAACGGTACCTGTGCTTATATCAAACTCTGGTTTTATGCATCACCCCACCTCTCCTTCCCCCTTAAGCAGGTATAAGAGTGTTTTCTAAATGTGAGACACTGTTCTCTTTCCTAACTCAGTTCAAGTGTAGCCATGTTTACAGTATCTTCATAAGTGATATCTTAGGATAAGATTATTTTTCTGTGTGACTTATTTCACTTAGAATCATCGTACCTGAATCCACCCATTTTGCTGCTACTGGTCTTATGACATTGATTTCATGGCTGAGGTATATTCTATCGTACGTAAGTACCATAATTTTTTGAACCATGTTTATATTTTCTGGGATACTTAAGGTGTATCCAAGTTGAGGTCCTTGTATGCAGTGCAGCCCTAAATTTTGGGGTGGCTCTGTCTTATTGATTTTCAGTTTTCCCAAGGTATATTCCCTAGACTGGTAGTGCCCTTGGCTCTGTAGCTCTGTTCTTTACTTGTTTTAGGGAACAATATGCACTCCTCCAGAGAGGCAGTTGGCAATTTACATCCCGCCCATCAGCATAACAAGGCTCCCTGTTCTCCAGGGCCTGTCTTGCCTTTCTTGTTCTTACACATTTTGTGGATGTCCCTTTTGACCGGTGGGAAGTGATACTTCTTTGTAGTGCAGATTTGCATTGCCCGCTTGCTTGCTTGGCCAAAAAGGGCGTATGCGTTTTCTCCTGAATATATTCAGGAGAAAACGCATACGCCCTTTTTGGCCAAGTGCATCATTGTCGAAGTTGTGCCCCTCTTCCTGTGCTTTAAAGGCGATTCCAACATACCTCTTGAAATCTGTTTCCTGCTATTCTGCCTCGCTTTCAAGTCCGCCTCGTTGCCTTCCCTCAACAGATTTTTGGACGATAGTTGTCCTTTATTACTCGGCCAGTTTGTGAATTGCTGTGCCCCTGAGCTCCATTTTTCAACTCGTTTTTGGTGAGCTGACCGCAAGTCCAAAATTTTGGTTCAGGACCTATACTGGTTCCCGGTGGGTGGCTGAGAATTTGGTTAATTCTTCTTCCTGCCGGGAAATTACAGTGATATGTGCCCGTCCAAATGCCTAACAGCTACTCTCTCATTGGTTCTCCCTCTTCCCTTTCATCCTCTGCCAAATTGGCAACCTGTGCGAACCAAGAGGTTTAAGGGGCTGTCTCTCCAAGTTGGGAGGTTGATAGTAAAGCAGACGGAAAGTCAAACCGGAGCACCAGGAGAGGGACTATTCGTTGAGTTTTAGAAACCTTTCGTATTCACAGTGTGTCCGTTCCCTAGGTTTCCCGCACATGTTATAGCTGTAGTAATATTCCCTTCAACCTGGAGAGTTCGGACCCATGGAATGGGTGCCATGCATTATTGCTTTAAAGGGTCTGCATTTGCTCACCCAATCTCACCAATCGTCTAAGTCCCAAGTGTCCCTCCTTATGCCACATCCAGCTGTCCTTGTAGATAGGGTCATTCCAGCTTTCATCAGAGACCCTGAAGGAATTGTAAAGAATTTCCCAGTTTTTTTGTTTTGTTTTTGAAAATCCTTTTTATAGTGGGTTTGAGCTGATTCTCGCTGCCATGTTTATGCCAGTCTAGACACACTTGATTCCCTTACGGAGACATATCAATACATAGGTTTTAAGATTCTTACTAGTCAGATACTTTCCTCTGCGGGAAATATGGGGTTTTGAGTCCCTTTCACTGAGGACGGTGTAGGTCTTGTCTATTCCATAGTTGGTTTTTGGAACGGTACCTGTGCTTATATCAAACTCTGGTTTTATGCATCACCCCACCTCTCCTTCCCCCTTAAGCAGGTATAAGAGTGTTTTCTAAATGTGAGACACTGTTCTCTTTCCTAACTCAGTTCAAGTGTAGCCATGTTTACAGGATCTTCATAAGTGATATCTTATGATAAGTTTCTTTTTCTGTGTGACTTATTTCACTTAGAATCATCGTACCTGAATCCACCCATTTTGCTGCTACTGGTCTTATGACATTGATTTCATGGCTGAGGGATATTCCATCGTACGTAAGTACCACAATTTTTTGAACCATGTTTATATTTTCTGGGATACTTAAGGTGTATCCAAGTTGAGGTCCTTGTATGCAGTGCAGCCCTAAATTTTGGGGTGGCTCTGTCTTATTGATTTTCAGTTTTCCCAAGGTATATTCCCTAGACTGGTAGTGCCCTTGGCTCTGTAGCTCTGTTCTTTACTTGTTTTAGGGAACAGAATGCACTCCTCCAGAGAGGCAGTTGGCAATTTACATCCCGCCCATCAGCATAACAAGGCTCCCTGTTCTCCAGGGCCTGTCTTGCCTTTCTTGTTCTTACACATTTTGTGGATGTCCCTTTTGACCGGTGGGAAGTGATACTTCTTTGTAGTGCAGATTTGCATTGCCCGCTTGCTTGCTTGGCCAAAAAGGGCGTATGCGTTTTCTCCTGAATATATTCAGGAGAAAACGCATACGCCCTTTTTGGCCAAGTGCATCATTGTCGAAGTTGTGCCCCTCTTCCTGTGCTTTAAAGGCGATTCCAACGTACCTCTTGAAATCTGTTTCCTGCTATTCTGCCTCGCTTTCAAGTCCGCCTCGTTGCCTTCCCTCAACAGATTTTTGGACGATAGTTGTCCTTTATTACTCGGCCAGTTTGTGAATTGCTGTGCCCCTGAGCTCCATTTTTCAACTCGTTTTTGGTGAGCTGACCGCAAGTCCAAAATTTTGGTTCAGGACCTATACTGGTTCCCGGTGGGTGGCTGAGAATTTGGTTAATTCTTCTTCCTGCCGGGAAAGTACAGTGATATGTGCCCGTCCAAATGCCTAACAGCTACTCTCTCATTGGTTCTCCCTCTTCCCTTTCATCCTCTGCCAAACTGGCAACGTGTGCGAACCAAGAGGTTAAAGGGGCTGTCTCTCCAAGTTGGGAGGTTGATAGTAAAGCAGACGGAAAGTCAAACCGGAGCACCAGGAAAGGGACTATGCGTTGAGTTTTAGAAACCTTTCGTATTCACAGTGTGTCCATTCTCTAGGTTTCCCGCACATGTTATAGCTGTAGTAATATTCCCTTCAACCTGGAGAGTTCGGACTAATGGAATGGGTGCCATGCATTATTGCTTTAAAGGGTCTGCATTTGCTCACCCAATCTCACCAATCGTCTCAGTCCCAAGTGTCCCTCCTTATGCCACATCCAGCTGTCGTTGTAGATAGGGTCATTCCAGCCTTCATCAGAGACCCTGAAGGAATTGTAAAGAATTTCCCAGTTTTTTTGTTTTGTTTTTGAAATTCCTTTTTATAGTGGGTTTGAGCTGATTCTCGCTGCCATGTTTATGCCAGTCTAGACACACTTGATTCCCTTACGGAGACATATCAATACATAGGTTTTAAGATTCTTACTAGTGAGATATTTTCCTCTGGGGGAAATATGGGGTTTTGAGTCCCTTTCGCTGAAGACGGTGTAGGTCTTGTCTATTCCATTGTTGGTTTTTGGAACGGTACCTGTGCTTATATCAAACTCTGGTTTTATGCATCACCCCACCTCTCCTTCCCCCTTTAGCAGGTATAAGAGTGTTTTCTAAATGTGAGACACTGTTCTCTTTCCTAACTCAGTTCAAGTGTAGCCATGTTTACAGGATCTTCATAAGTGATATCTTATGATAAGTTTCTTTTTCTCTGTGACTTATTTCACTTAGAATCATCGTACCTGAATCCACCCATTTTGCTGCTACTGGTCTTATGACATTGATTTCATGGCTGAGGGATATTCCATCGTACGTAAGTACCACAATATTTTGAACCATGTTTATATTTTCTGGGATACTTAAGGTGTATCCAAGTTGAGGCCCTTGTATGCAGTGCAGCCCTAAATTTTGGGGTGGCTCTGTCTTATTGATTTTCAGTTTTCCCAAGGTATATTCCCTAGACTGGTAGTGCCCTTGGCTCTGTAGCTCCGTTCTTTACTTGTTTTAGGGAACAGAATGCACTCCTCCAGAGAGGCAGTTTGCAATTTACATCCCGCCCATCAGCATAACAAGGCTCCGTGTTCTCCAGGGCCTGTCTTGCCTTTCTTGTTCTTACACATTTTGTGGATGTCCCTTTTGACCGGTGGGAAGTGATACTTCTTTGTAGTGCAGATTTGCATTGCCCTCTTGCTTGCTTGGCCAAAAAGGGCGTATGCGTTTTCTCCTGAATATATTCAGGAGAAAACGCATACGCCCTTTTTGGCCAAGTGCATCATTGTCGAAGTTGTGCCCCTCTTCGTGTGCTTTAAAGGCGATTCCAACGTACCTCTTGAAATCTGTTTCCTGCTATTCTGCCTCGCTTTCAAGTCCGCCTCGTTGCCTTCCCTCAACAGATTTTTGGACGATAGTTGTCCTTTATTACTCGGCCAGTTTGTGAATTGCTGTGCCCCTGAGCTCCATTTTTCAACTCGTTTTTGGTGAGCTGACCGCAAGTCCAAAATTTTGGTTCAGGAACTATACTGGTTCCCGGTGGGTGGCTGAGAATTTGGTTAATTCTTCTTCCTGCCGGGAAATTACAGTGATATGTGCCCGTCCAAATGCCTAACAGCTACTCTCTCATTGGTTCTCCCTCTTCCCTTTCATCCTGTGCCAAATTGGCAACCTGTGCGAACCAAGAGGTTAAAGGGGCTGTCTCTCCAAGTTGGGAGGTTGATAGTAAGGCAGACGGAAAGTCAAACCAGAGCACCAGGAGAGGGTCTATTCTTTGAGTTTTAGAAACCTTTCGTATTCACAGTGTGTCCGTTCTCTAGGTTTCCCGCACATGTTATAGCTGTAGTAATATTCCCTTCAACCTGGAGAGTTCGGACCCATGGAATGGGTGCCATGCATTATTGCTTTAAAGGGTCTGCATTTGCTCACCCAATCTCACCAATCGTCTCAGTCCCAAGTGTCCCTCCTTATGACACATCCAGCTGTCGTTGTAGATAGGGTCATTCTAGCCTTCATCAGAGACCCTGAAGGAATTGTAAAGAATTTCCCAGTTTTTTTGTTTTGTTTTTGAAATTCCTTTTTATACTTGGTTTGAGCTGATTCTCGCTGCCATGTTTATGCCAGTCTAGACACACTTGATTCCCTTACGGAGACATATCAATACATAGGTTTTAAGATTCTTACTAGTCAGATATTTTCCTCTGCGGGAAATATGGGGTTTTTTGTCCCTTTCGCTGAGGACGGTGTAGGTCTTGTCTATTCCATAGTTGGTTTTTGGAACGGTACCTGTGCTTATATCAAACTCTGGTTTTATGCATCACCCCACCTCTCCTTCCCCCTTAAGCAGGTATAAGAGTGTTTTCTAAATGTGAGACACTGTTCTCTTTCCTAACTCAGTTCAAGTGTAGCCATGTTTACAGGATCTTCATAAGTGATATCTTATGATAAGTTTCTTTTTCTGTGTGACTTATTTCACTTAGAATCATCGTACCTGAATCCACCCATTTTGCTGCTACTGGTCTTATGACATTGATTTCATGGCTGAGGGATATTCCATCGTACGTAAGTACCACAATTTTTTGAACCATGTTTATATTTTCTGGGATACTTAAGGTGTATCCAAGTTGAGGTCCTTGTATGCAGTGCAGCCCTAAATTTTGGGGTGGCTCTGTCTTATTGATTTTCAGTTTTCCCAAGGTATATTCCCTAGACTGGTAGTGCCCTTGACTCTGTAGCTCTGTTCTTTACTTGTTTTAGGGAACAGAATGCACTCCTCCAGAGAGGCAGTTGGCAATTTACATCCCGCCCATCAGCATAACAAGGCTCCCTGTTCTCCAGGGCCTGTCTTGCCTTTCTTGTTCTTACACATTTTGTGGATGTCCCTTTTGACCGGTGGGAAGTGATACTTCTTTGTAGTGCAGATTTGCATTGCCCGCTTGCTTGCTTGGCCAAAAAGGGCGTATGCGTTTTCTCCTGAATATATTCAGGAGAAAACGCATACGCCCTTTTTGGCCAAGTGCATCATTGTCGAAGTTGTGCCCCTCTTCCTGTGCTTTAAAGGCGATTCCAACGTACCTCTTGAAATCTGTTTCCTGCTATTCTGCCTCGCTTTCAAGTCCGCCTCGTTGCCTTCCCTCAACAGATTTTTGGACGATAGTTGTCCTTTATTACTCGGCCAGTTTGTGAATTGCTGTGCCCCTGAGCTCCATTTTTCAACTCGTTTTTGGTGAGCTGACCGCAAGTCCAAAATTTTGGTTCAGGACCTATACTGGTTCCCGGTGGGTGGCTGAGAATTTGGTTAATTCTTCTTCCTGCCGGGAAATTACAGTGATATGTGCCCGTCCAAATGCCTAACAGCTACTCTCTCATTGGTTCTCCCTCTTCCCTTTCATCCTCTGCCAAATTGGCAACCTGTGCGAACCAAGAGGTTAAAGGGGCTGTCTCTCCAAGTTGGGAGGTTGATAGTAAAGCAGACGGAAAGTCAAACCGGAGCACCAGGAGAGGAACTATGCGTTGAGTTTTAGAAACCTTTCGTATTCACAGTGTGTCCGTTCTCTAGGTTTCCCGCACATGTTATAGCTGTAGTAATATTCCCTTCAACCTGGAGAGTTCGGACCCATGGAATGGGTGCCATGCATTATTGCTTTAAAGGGTCTGCATTTGCTCACCCAATCTCACCAATCGTCTCAGTCCCAAGTGTCCCTCCTTATGCCACATCCAGCTGTCGTTGTAGATAGGGTCATTCCAGCCTTCATCAGAGACCCTGAAGGAATTGTAAAGAATTTCCCAGTTTTTTTGTTTTGTTTTTGAAATTCCTTTTTATAGTGGGTTTGAGCTGATTCTCGCTGCCATGTTTATGCCAGTCTAGACACACTTGATTCCCTTACGGAGACATATCAATACATAGGTTTTAAGATTCTTACTAGTCAGATATTTTCCTCTGCGGGAAATATGGGGTTTTGAGTCCCTTTCGCTGAGGACGGTGTAGGTCTTGTCTATTCCATAGTTGGTTTTTGGAACGGTACCTGTGCTTATATCAAACTCTGGTTTTATGCATCACCCCACCTCTCCTTCAACCTTAAGCAGGTATAAGAGTGTTTTCTAAATGTGAGACACTGTTCTCTTTCCTAACTCAGTTCAAGTGTAGCCATGTTTACAGGATCTTCATAAGTGATATCTTATGATAAGTTTCTTTTTCTGTGTGACTTATTTCACTTAGAATCATCGTACCTGAATCCACCCATTTTGCTGCTACTGGTCTTATGACATTGATTTCATGGCTGAGGGATATTCCATCGTACGTAAGTACCACAATTTTTTGAACCATGTTTATATTTTCTGGGATACTTCAGGTGTATCCAAGTTGAGGTCCTTGTATGCAGTGCAGCCCTAAATTTTGGGGTGGCTCTGTCTTATTGATTTTCAGTTTTCCCAAGGTATATTCCCTAGACTGGTAGTGCCCTTGGCTCTGTAGCTCTGTTCTTTACTTGTTTTAGGGAACAGAATGCACTCCTCCAGAGAGGCAGTTGGCAATTTACATCCCGCCCATCAGCATAACAAGGCTCCCTGTTCTCCAGGGCCTGTCTTGCCTTTCTTGTTCTTACACATTTTGTGGATGTCCCTTTTGACCGGTGGGAAGCGATACTTCTTTGTAGTGCAGATTTGCATTGCCCGCTTGCTTGCTTGGCCAAAAAGGGCGTATGCGTTTTCTCCTGAATATATTCAGGAGAAAACGCATACGCCCTTTTTGGCCTAGTGCATCATTGTCGAAGTTGTGCCCCTCTTCCTGTGCTTTAAAGGCGATTCCAACGTACCTCTTGAAATCTGTTTCCTGCTATTCTGCCTCGCTTTCAAGTCCGCCTCGTTGCCTTCCCTCAACAGATTTGTGGACGATAGTTGTCCTTTATTACTCGGCCAGTTTGTGAATTGCTGTGCCCCTGAGCTCCATTTTTCAACTCGTTTTTGGTGAGCTGACCGCAAGTCCAAAATTTTGGTTCAGGACCTATACTGGTTCCCGGTGGGTGGCTGAGAATTTGGTTAATTCTTCTTCCTGCCGGGAAATTACAGTGATATGTGCCCGTCCAAATGCCTAACAGCTACTCTCTCATTGGTTCTCCCTCTTCCCTTTCATCCTCTGCCAAATTGGCAACCTGTGCGAACCAAGAGGTTAAAGGGGGTTTCTCTCCAAGTTGGGAGGTTGATAGTAAAGCAGACGGAAAGTCAAACCGGAGCACCAGGAGAGGGACTATGCGTTCAGTTTTAGAAACCTTTCGTATTCACAGTGTGTCCGTTCTCTAGGTTTCCCGCACATGTTATAGCTGTAGTAATATTCCCTTCAACCTGGAGAGTTCGGACCCATGGAATGGGTGCCATGCATTATTGCTTTAAAGGGTCTGCATTTGCTCACCCAATCTCACCAATCGTCTCAGTCCCAAGTGTCCCTCCTTATGACACATCCAGCTGTCGTTGTAGATAGGGTCATTCTAGCCTTCATCAGAGACCCTGAAGGAATTGTAAAGAATTTCCCAGTTTTTTTGTTTTGTTTTTGAAATTCCTTTTTATACTTGGTTTGAGCTTTTTCTCGCTGCCATGTTTATGCCAGTCTAGACACACTTGATTCCCTTACGGAGACATATCAATACATAGGTTTTAAGATTCTTACTAGTCAGATATTTTCCTCTGCGGGAAATATGGGGTTTTGAGTCCCTTTCGCTGAGGACGGTGTAGGTCTTGTCTATTCCATAGTTGGTTTTTGGAACGGTACCTGTGCTTATATCAAACTCTGGTTTTATGCATCACCCCACCTCTCCTTCAACCTTAAGCAGGTATAAGAGTGTTTTCTAAATGTGAGACACTGTTCTCTTTCCTAACTCAGTTCAAGTGTAGCCATGTTTACAGGATCTTCATAAGTGATATCTTATGATAAGTTTCTTTTTCTGTGTGACTTATTTCACTTAGAATCATCGTACCTGAATCCACCCATTTTGCTGCTACTGGTCTTATGACATTGATTTCATGGCTGAGGGATATTCCATCGTACGTAAGTACCACAATTTTTTGAACCATGTTTATATTTTCTGGGATACTTAAGGTGTATCCAAGTTGAGGTCCTTGTATGCAGTGCAGCCCTAAATTTTGGGGTGGCTCTGTCTTATTGATTTTCAGTTTTCCCAAGGTATATTCCCTAGACTGGTAGTGCCCTTGGCTCTGTAGCTCTGTTCTTTACTTGTTTTAGGGAACAGAATGCACTCCTCCAGAGAGGCAGTTGGCAATTTACATCCCGCCCATCAGCATAACAAGGCTCCCTGTTCTCCAGGGCCTGTCTTGCCTTTCTTGTTCTTACACATTTTGTGGATGTCCCTTTTGACCGGTGGGAAGTGATACTTCTTTGTAGTGCAGATTTGCATTGCCCGCTTGCTTGCTTGGCCATAAAGGGCGTATGCGTTTTCTCCTGAATATATTCAGGAGAAAACGCATGCGCCCTTTTTGGCCAAGTGCATCATTGTCGAAGTTGTGCCCCTCTTCCTGTGCTTTAAAGGCGATTCCAACGTACCTCTTGAAATCTGTTTCCTGCTATTCTGCCTCGCTTTCAAGTCCGCCTCGTTGCCTTCCCTCAACAGATTTTTGGACGATAGTTGTCCTTTATTACTCGGCCAGTTTGTGAATTGCTGTGCCCCTGAGCTCCATTTTTCAACTCGTTTTTGGTGAGCTGACCGCAAGTCCAAAATTTTGGTTCAGGACCTATACTGGTTCCCGGTGGGTGGCTGAGAATTTGGTTAATTCTTCTTCCTGCCGGGAAATTACAGTGATATGTGTCCGTCCAAATGCCTAACAGCTACTCTCTCATTGGTTCTCCCTCTTCCCTTTCATCCTCTGCCAAATTGGCAACCTGTGCGAACCAAGAGGTTAAAGGGGCTGTCTCTCCAAGTTGGGAGGTTGATAGTAAAGCAGACGGAAAGTCAAACCGGAGCACCAGGAGAAGGACTATGCGTTGAGTTTTAGAAACCTTTCGTATTCACAGTGTGTCCGTTCTCTAGGTTTCCCGCACATGTTATAGCTGTAGTAATATTCCCTTCAACCTGGAGAGTTCGGACCCATGGAATGGGTGCCATGCATTATTGCTTTAAAGGGTCTGCATTTGCTCACCCAATCTCACCAATCGTCTCAGTCCCAAGTGTCCCTCCTTATGCCACATCTAGCTGTCGTTGTAGATAGGGTCATTCCAGCTTTCATCAGAGACCCGGAAGGAATTGCAAAGAATTTCCCAGTTTTTTTGTTTTGTTTTTGAAATTCCTTTTTATAGTGGGTTTGAGCTGATTCTCGCTGCCATGTTTATGCCAGTCTAGACACACTTGATTCCCTTACGGAGACATATCAATACATAGGTTTTAAGATTCTTACTAGTCAGATATTTTCCTCTGCGGGAAATATGGGGTTTTGAGTCCCTTTCACTGAGGACGGTGTAGGTCTTGTCTATTCCATAGTTGGTTTTTGGAACGGTACCTGTGCTTATATCAAACTCTGGTTTTATGCATCACCCCACCTCTCCTTCCCCCTTAAGCAGGTATAAGAGTGTTTTCTAAATGTGAGACACTGTTCTCTTTCCTAACTCAGTTCAAGTGTAGCCATGTTTACAGGATCTTCATAAGTGATATCTTATGATAAGTTTCTTTTTCTCTGTGACTTATTTCACTTAGAATCATCGTACCTGAATCCACCCATTTTGCTGCTACTGGTCTTATGACATTGATTTCATGGCTGAGGGATATTCCATCGTATGTAAGTACCACAATTTTTTGAACCATGTTTATATTTTCTGGGATACTTAAGGTGTATCCAAGTTGAGGTCCTTGTATGCAGTGCAGTCCTAAATTTTGGGGTGGCTCTGTCTTATTGATTTTCAGTTTTCCCAAGGTATATTCCCTAGACTGGTAGTGCCCTTGGCTCTGTAGCTCTGTTCTTTACTTGTTTTAGGGAACAGAATGCACTCCTCCAGAGAGGCAGTTGGCAATTTACATCCCGCCCATCAGCATAACAAGGCTCCCTGTTCTCCAGGGCCTGTCTTGCGTTTCTTGTTCTTACACATTTTGTGGATGTCCCTTTTGACCGGTGGGAAGCGATACTTCTTTGTAGTGCAGATTTGCATTGCCCGCTTGCTTGCTTGGCCAAAAAGGGCGTATGCGTTTTCTCCTGAATATATTCAGGAGAAAACGCATACGCCCTTTTTGGCCTAGTGCATCATTGTCGAAGTTGTGCCCCTCTTCCTGTGCTTTAAAGGCGATTCCAACGTACCTCTTGAAATCTGTTTCCTGCTATTCTGCCTCGCTTTCAAGTCCGCCTCGTTGCCTTCCCTCAACAGATTTTTGGACGATAGTTGTCCTTTATTACTCGGCCAGTTTGTGAATTGCTGTGCCCCTGAGCTACATTTTTCAACTCGTTTTTGGTGAGCTGACCGCAAGTCCCAAATTTTGGTTCAGGACCTATACTGGTTCCCGGTGGGTGGCTGAGAATTTGATTAATTCTTCTTCCTGCCGTGAAGTTACAGTGATATGTGCCCGTCCAAATGCCTAACAGCTACTCTCTCATTGGTTCTCCCTCTTCCCTTTCATCCTCTGCCAAATTGGCAACCTGTGCGAACCAAGAGGTTAAAGGGGCTGTCTCTCCAAGTTGGGAGGTTGATAGTAAAGCAGACGGAAAGTCAAACCGGAGCACCAGGAGAGGGACTATTCGTTGAGTTTTAGAAACCTTTCGTATTCACAGTGTGTCCGTTCTCTAGGTTTCCCGCACATGTTATAGCTGTAGTAATATTCCCTTCAACCTGGAGAGTTCGGACCCATGGAATGGGTGCCATGCATTATTGCTTTAAAGGGTCTGCATTTGCTCACCCAATCTCACCAATCATCTCAGTCCCAAGTGTCCCTCCTTATGCTACATCCAGCTGTCGTTTTAGATAGGGTCATTCCAGCTTTCATCAGAGACCCTGAAGGAATTGTAAAGAATTTCCCAGTTTTTTTGTTTTGTTTTTGAAATTCCTTTTTATAGTGGGTTTGAGCTGATTCTCGCTGCCATGTTTATGCCAGTCTAGACACACTTGATTCCCTTACGGAGACATATCAATACATAGGTTTTAAGATTCTTACTAGTCAGATATTTTCCTCTGCGGGAAATATGGGGTTTTGAGTCCCTTTCGCTGAGGACGGTGTAGGTCTTGTCTATTCCATAGTTGGTTTTTGGAACGGTACCTGTGCTTATATCAAACTCTGGTTTTATGCATCACCCCACCTCTCCTTCCCCCTTTAGCAGGTATAAGAGTGTTTTCTAAATGTGAGACACTGTTCTCTTTCCTAACTCAGTTCAAGTGTAGCCATGTTTACAGGAACTTCATAAGTGATATCTTATGATAAGTTTCTTTTTCTGTGTGACTTATTTCACTTAGAATCATCGTACCAGAATCCACCCATTTTGCTGCTACTGGTCTTATGATATTGATTTCATGGCTGAGGGATATTCCATCGTACATAAGTACCACAATTTTTTGAACCATGTTTATATTTTCTGGGATACTTAAGGTGTATCCAAGTTGAGGTCCTTGTATGCAGTGCAGCCCTAAATTTTGGGGTGGCTCTGTCTTATTGATTTTCAGTTTTCCCAAGGTATATTCCCTAGACTGGTAGTGCCCTTGGCTCTGTAGCTCTGTTCTTTACTTGTTTTAGGGAACAGAATGCACTCCTCCAGAGAGGCAGTTGGCAATTTACATGCCGCCCATCAGCATAACAAGGCTCCCTGTTCTCCAGGGCCTGTCTTGCCTTTCTTGTTCTTACACATTTTGTGGATGTCCCTTTTGACCGGTGGGAAGTGATACTACTTTGTAGTGCAGATTTGCATTGCCCGCTTGCTTGCTTGGCCAAAAAGGGCGTATGCGTTTTCTCCTGAATATATTCAGGAGAAAACGCATACGCCCTTTTTGGCCAAGTGCATCATTGTCGAAGTTGTGCCCCTCTTCCTGTGCTTTAAAGGCGATTCCAACGTACCTCTTGAAATCTGTTTCCTGCTATTCTGCCTCGCTTTCAAGTCCGCCTCGTTGCCTTCCCTCAACAGATTTTTGGACGATAGTTGTCCTTTATTACTCGGCCAGTTTGTGAATTGCTGTGCCCCTGAGCTACATTTTTCAACTCGTTTTTGGTGAGCTGACCGCAAGTCCAAAATTTTGGTTCAGGACCTATACTGGTTCCCGGTGGGTGGCTGAGAATTTGATTAATTCTTCTTCCTGCCGGGAAGTTACAGTGATATGTGCCCGTCCAAATGCCTAACAGCTACTCTCTCATTGGTTCTCCCTCTTCCCTTTCATCCTCTGCCAAATTGGCAACCTGTGCGAACCAAGAGGTTAAAGGGGCTGTCTCTCCAAGTTGGGAGGTTGATAGTAAAGCAGACGGAAAGTCAAACCGGAGCACCAGGAGAGGGACTATTCGTTGAGTTTTAGAAACCTTTCGTATTCACAGTGTGTCCGTTCTCTAGGTTTCCCGCACATGTTATAGCTGTAGTAATATTCCCTTCAACCTGGAGAGTTCGGACCCATGGAATGGGTGCCATGCATTATTGCTTTAAAGGGTCTGCATTTGCTCACCCAATCTCACCAATCGTCTCAGTCCCAAGTGTCCCTCCTTATGCCACATCTAGCTGTCGTTGTAGATAGGGTCATTCCAGCTTTCATCAGAGACCCGGAAGGAATTGCAAAGAATTTCCCAGTTTTTTTGTTTTGTTTTTGAAATTCCTTTTTATAGTGGGTTTGAGCTGATTCTCGCTGCCATGTTTATGCCAGTCTAGACACACTTGATTCCCTTACGGAGACATATCAATACATAGGTTTTAAGATTCTTACTAGTCAGATATTTTCCTCTGCGGGAAATATGGGGTTTTGAGTCCCTTTCACTGAGGACGGTGTAGGTCTTGTCTATTCCATAGTTGGTTTTTGGAACGGTACCTGTGCTTATATCAAACTCTGGTTTTATGCATCACCCCACCTCTCCTTCCCCCTTAAGCAGGTATAAGAGTGTTTTCTAAATGTGAGACACTGTTCTCTTTCCTAACTCAGTTCAAGTGTAGCCATGTTTACAGGATCTTCATAAGTGATATCTTATGATAAGTTTCTTTTTCTCTGTGACTTATTTCACTTAGAATCATCGTACCTGAATCCACCCATTTTGCTGCTACTGGTCTTATGACATTGATTTCATGGCTGAGGGATATTCCATCGTATGTAAGTACCACAATTTTTTGAACCATGTTTATATTTTCTGGGATACTTAAGGTGTATCCAAGTTGAGGTCCTTGTATGCAGTGCAGTCCTAAATTTTGGGGTGGCTCTGTCTTATTGATTTTCAGTTTTCCCAAGGTATATTCCCTAGACTGGTAGTGCCCTTGGCTCTGTAGCTCTGTTCTTTACTTGTTTTAGGGAACAGAATGCACTCCTCCAGAGAGGCAGTTGGCAATTTACATCCCGCCCATCAGCATAACAAGGCTCCCTGTTCTCCAGGGCCTGTCTTGCCTTTCTTGTTCTTACACATTTTGTGGATGTCCCTTTTGACCGGTGGGAAGCGATACTTCTTTGTAGTGCAGATTTGCATTGCCCGCTTGCTTGCTTGGCCAAAAAGGGCGTATGCGTTTTCTCCTGAATATATTCAGGAGAAAACGCATACGCCCTTTTTGGCCTAGTGCATCATTGTCGAAGTTGTGCCCCTCTTCCTGTGCTTTAAAGGCGATTCCAACGTACCTCTTGAAATCTGTTTCCTGCTATTCTGCCTCGCTTTCAAGTCCGCCTCGTTGCCTTCCCTCAACAGATTTTTGGACGATAGTTGTCCTTTATTACTCGGCCAGTTTGTGAATTGCTGTGCCCCTGAGCTACATTTTTCAACTCGTTTTTGGTGAGCTGACCACAAGTCCAAAATTTTGGTTCAGGACCTATACTGGTTCCCGGTGGGTGGCTGAGAATTTGATTAATTCTTCTTCCTGCCGGGAAGTTACAGTGATATGTGCCCGTCCAAATGCCTAACAGCTACTCTCTCATTGGTTCTCCCTCTTCCCTTTCATCCTCTGCCAAATTGGCAACCTGTGCGAACCAAGAGGTTAAAGGGGCTGTCTCTCCAAGTTGGGAGGTTGATAGTAAAGCAGACGGAAAGTCAAACCGGAGCACCAGGAGAGGGACTATTCGTTGAGTTTTAGAAACCTTTCGTATTCACAGTGTGTCCGTTCTCTAGGTTTCCCGCACATGTTATAGCTGTAGTAATATTCCCTTCAACCTGGAGAGTTCGGACCCATGGAATGGGTGCCATGCATTATTGCTTTAAAGGGTCTGCATTTGCTCACCCAATCTCACCAATCATCTCAGTCCCAAGTGTCCCTCCTTATGCTACATCCAGCTGTCGTTTTAGATAGGGTCATTCCAGCTTTCATCAGAGACCCTGAAGGAATTGTAAAGAATTTCCCAGTTTTTTTGTTTTGTTTTTGAAATTCCTTTTTATAGTGGGTTTGAGCTGATTCTCGCTGCCATGTTTATGCCAGTCTAGACACACTTGATTCCCTTACGGAGACATATCAATACATAGGTTTTAAGATTCTTACTAGTCAGATATTTTCCTCTGCGGGAAATATGGGGTTTTGAGTCCCTTTCGCTGAGGACGGTGTAGGTCTTGTCTATTCCATAGTTGGTTTTTGGAACGGTACCTGTGCTTATATCAAACTCTGGTTTTATGCATCACCCCACCTCTCCTTCCCCCTTTAGCAGGTATAAGAGTGTTTTCTAAATGTGAGACACTGTTCTCTTTCCTAACTCAGTTCAAGTGTAGCCATGTTTACAGGAACTTCATAAGTGATATCTTATGATAAGTTTCTTTTTCTGTGTGACTTATTTCACTTAGAATCATCGTACCAGAATCCACCCATTTTGCTGCTACTGGTCTTATGATATTGATTTCATGGCTGAGGGATATTCCATCGTACATAAGTACCACAATTTTTTGAACCATGTTTATATTTTCTGGGATACTTAAGGTGTATCCAAGTTGAGGTCCTTGTATGCAGTGCAGCCCTAAATTTTGGGGTGGCTCTGTCTTATTGATTTTCAGTTTTCCCAAGGTATATTCCCTAGACTGGTAGTGCCCTTGGCTCTGTAGCTCTGTTCTTTACTTGTTTTAGGGAACAGAATGCACTCCTCCAGAGAGGCAGTTGGCAATTTACATCCCGCCCATCAGCATAACAAGGCTCCCTGTTCTCCAGGGCCTGTCTTGCCTTTCTTGTTCTTACACATTTTGTGGATGTCCCTTTTGACCGGTGGGAAGTGATACTACTTTGTAGTGCAGATTTGCATTGCCCGCTTGCTTGCTTGGCCAAAAAGGGCGTATGCGTTTTCTCCTGAATATATTCAGGAGAAAACGCATACGCCCTTTTTGGCCAAGTGCATCATTGTCGAAGTTGTGCCCCTCTTCCTGTGCTTTAAAGGCGATTCCAACGTACCTCTTGAAATCTGTTTCCTGCTATTCTGCCTCGCTTTCAAGTCCGCCTCGTTGCCTTCCCTCAACAGATTTTTGGACGATAGTTGTCCTTTATTACTCGGCCAGTTTGTGAATTGCTGTGCCCCTGAGCTACATTTTTCAACTCGTTTTTGGTGAGCTGACCGCAAGTCCAAAATTTTGGTTCAGGACCTATACTGGTTCCCGGTGGGTGGCTGAGAATTTGATTAATTCTTCTTCCTGCCGGGAAGTTACAGTGATATGTGCCCGTCCAAATGCCTAACAGCTACTCTCTCATTGGTTCTCCCTCTTCCCTTTCATCCTCTGCCAAATTGGCAACCTGTGCGAACCAAGAGGTTAAAGGGGCTGTCTCTCCAAGTTGGGAGGTTGATAGTAAAGCAGACGGAAAGTCAAACCGGAGCACCAGGAGAGGGACTATTCGTTGAGTTTTAGAAACCTTTCGTATTCACAGTGTGTCCGTTCTCTAGGTTTCCCGCACATGTTATAGCTGTAGTAATATTCCCTTCAACCTGGAGAGTTCGGACCCATGGAATGGGTGCCATGCATTATTGCTTTAAAGGGTCTGCATTTGCTCACCCAATCTCACCAATCATCTCAGTCCCAAGTGTCCCTCCTTATGCTACATCCAGCTGTCGTTGTAGATAGGGTCATTCCAGCTTTCATCAGAGACCCTGAAGGAATTGTAAAGAATTTCCCAGTTTTTTTGTTTTGTTTTTGAAATTCCTTTTTATAGTGGGTTTGAGCTGATTCTCGCTGCCATGTTTATGCCAGTCTAGACACACTTGATTCCCTTACGGAGACATATCAATACATAGGTTTTAAGATTCTTACTAGTCAGATATTTTCCTCTGCGGGAAATATGGGGTTTTGAGTCCCTTTCGCTGAGGACGGTGTAGGTCTTGTCTATTCCATAGTTGGTTTTTGGAACGGTACCTGTGCTTATATCAAACTCTGGTTTTATGCATCACCCCACCTCTCCTTCCCCCTTAAGCAGGTATAAGAGTGTTTTCTAAATGTGAGACACTGTTCTCTTTCCTAACTCAGTTCAAGTGTAGCCATGTTTACAGGAACTTCATAAGTGATATCTTATGATAAGTTTCTTTTTCTGTGTGACTTATTTCACTTAGAATCATCGTAACAGAATCCACCCATTTTGCTGCTACTGGTCTTATGATATTGATTTCATGGCTGAGGGATATTCCATCGTACGTAAGTACCACAATTTTTTGAACCATGTTTATATTTTCTGGGATACTTAAGGTGTATCCAAGTTGAGGTCCTTGTATGCAGTGCAGCCCTAAATTTTGGGGTGGCTCTGTCTTATTGATTTTCAGTTTTCCCAAGGTATATTCCCTAGACTGGTAGTGCCCTTGGCTCTGTAGCTGTGTTCTTTACTTGTTTTAGGGAACAGAATGCACTCCTCCAGAGAGGCAGTTGGCAATTTACATCCCGCCCATCAGCATAACAAGGCTCCCTGTTCTCCAGGGCCTGTCTTGCCTTTCTTGTTCTTACACATTTTGTGGATGTCCCTTTTGACCGGTGGGAAGTGATACTACTTTGTAGTGCAGATTTGCATTGCCCGCTTGCTTGCTTGGCCAAAAAGGGCGTATGCGTTTTCTCCTGAATATATTCAGGAGAAAACGCATATGCCCTTTTTGGCCAAGTGCATCATTGTCGAAGTTGTGCCCCTCTTCCTGTGCTTTAAAGGCGATTCCAACGTACCTCTTGAAATCTGTTTCCTGCTATTCTGCCTCGCTTTCAAGTCCGCCTCGTTGCCTTCCCTCAACAGATTTTTGGACGATAGTTGTCCTTTATTACTCGGCCAGCTTGTGAATTGCTGTGCCCCTGAGCTCCATTTTTCAACTCGTTTTTGGTGAGCTGACCGCAAGTCCAAAATTTTGGTTCAGGACCTATACTGGTTCCCGGTGGGTGGCTGAGAATTTGGTTAATTCTTCTTCCTGCCGGGAAATTACAGTGATATGTGCCCGTCCAAATGCCTAACAGCTACTCCCTCATTGGTTCTCCCTCTTCCCTTTCATCCACTGCCAAATTGGCAACCTGTGTGAACCAAGAGGTTAAAGGGGCTGTCTCTCCAAGTTGGGAGGTTGATAGTAAAGCAGACGGAAAGTCAAACTGGAGCACCAGGAGTGGGACTATTCGTTGAGTTTTAGAAACCTTTCGTATTCACAGTGTGTCCATTCTCTAGGTTTCCCGTACATGTTATAGCTGTAGTAATATTCCCTTCAACCTGGAGAGTTGGGACCCAAGGAGTGGGTGCCATGCATTATTGCTTTAAAGGGTCTGCATTTGCTCACCCAATCTCACCAATCCTCTCAGTCCCAAGGGTCCAGCCTTATGCCACATCCAGCTGTCCTTGTAGATAGGGTTATTCCAGGCTTCATCAGAGACCCTGAAGGAATTGTAAAGAATTTCCCTGTTTTTTTGTTTTGTTTGTGAAATTCCTTTTGATAGTGGATTTCAGCTGATTCTCGCTGCCATGTTTATGCCAGTCTAGACACACTTGATTCCCTTACAGAGACATATCAATACATAGGTTTTAAGATTCTTACTAGTCAGATATATTCCTCTGCGGGAAATATGGGGTTTTGAGTCCCTTTCACTGAGGAAGGTGTAGGTCTTGTCTATTCCATAGTTGGTTTTTGGAACGGTACCTGTGCTTATATCAAACTCTGGTTTTATGCATCACCCCACCTCTCCTTCCCCCTTAAGCAGGCATAAGAGTGTTTTCCAAATGTGAGACTCTGTTCTCTTTCCTAGCTAAGTTCAAGTGTAGCCATGTTTACAGGATCTTCATAAGTGATATCTTATGATAAGTTGCTTTTTCTGTGTGACTTATTTCACTTAGAATCATCGAACCGGAATCCACTCATTTTGCTGCTACTGGTCTTATGACATTGATTTCATGGCTGAGGGATATTCCATCGTACGTAATTACCACAATATTTTGAACCAATTTTATATTTCCTGGGATATTTAAGGTGTACCCAAGTTGAGGTTCTTGTAAGCAGTGCAGCCCTAAATTTTGGTGTGGCTCTGTCTTATTGATTTTCAGTTTTCTCAAGGTATATTCCCTAGACTGGAAGTGCCCTTTGCTCTGTAGCTCTGTTGTTTACTTGTTTTAGGGAACACAATGCACTCCTCCAGAGAGGGAGTTGGCAATTTACATACCGCCCATCAGCATAACAAGGCTCCCTGTTCTCCAGGGCCTGTCTTGCCTTTCTGGTTTTTACACATTTTGTGGATGTCCCTTTTGACCGGTGGGAAGTGATCCTTCTTTGTAGTGCAGATTTGCATTGTCCACTTGCTTGCTTGGCCAAAAAGGGCATATGCGTTATCTCCTAAATATAATCAGGAGAAAACGCATATGCCCTATTTGGCCAAGTGCATCATTGTCGAAGTTGTGCCCCTCTTCCTGTCCCTTAAAGGCGATTCCAACATACCTCTTGAAATCTCTTTCCTGCTATTCTGCCTCGCTTTCAAGCTGCCTCAATGCCTTCCGTCAACAGATTTTTGGATGATAGTTGTCCTTTATTACTGTGCCAGTTTGTGAATTGCTGTGCCCCTGAGCTCCATTTTTCAACTCGTTTTTTGTGAGATGAACGCAAGACCAATATTTTGGTTCAGTACCTATACTGGTTCCCAGTGGGTGGCTGAGACTTTGGTTAATTCTTCTTCCTGCCAGGAATTTAGAGTGACATGTGCCCGTCCAAATGCCAAACAGCTACTCTGTCATTGGTTCTCCCTCTTCCCTTTCATCCTCTGCCTAATTGGCAACGTGTGCGAACCAGGAGGTTAAATGTGCTGTCACTCTACGTTGGGAGATTGATAGTAAAGCAGTTTGAAAGTCAAACGTGAGCACCAGGAGAGGGACTATTAGTTGCGTTTTAGAAACCTTTCGTATTCACACTGTGTCTATTCTCTAGGTTTCCTTTACATGTTATAGCTCTAATAATATTCCCTTCAACCTGTAGAGTTGGGACCCATGGAATGGGTGCCATGCGTTATTGCTTTAAAGGGTCTGCATTTGCTCACACAATGTCTCCAATTCTCTCATTCACAAGTGTCCAGCCTTATGCCATATCCAGCTGTCATTGTAGTTAGGGTCATTCCAGGGTTCATCAGAGACTGAAGGAATTGTAAAGAATTTCCATGTTTTTTTTGTTTTGTTTTTTAAATTCCTTTTTATAGTGAGTATAGGCTGATTCTCGCTGCCATGTTTATGCCAGTCTAGAAACACTTGATTCCCTTATGGTGTCATATCTATACATAGGTTTTAAGATACTTACTAGTCACATATATTCCTCTGCGGGAAATATGGGGTTTTGAGTCCCTTTCACTGAGGAAGGTGTATGTCTTATGTATTCCATAGTTGGTTTTTGGAACAGTACATGTGCTTATATCAAACTCTGGTTTTATGCATCACCCCACCTCTCATTCCCCCTTAAGAAGGAATAAGAGTGTTTTCTAAATGTGAGACTCTGTTCTCTTCCCTATCTAAGTTCAGGTGTAGCCATGTTGACATGATCATCATAAGTGATATCTTATGATAAGTTTCTGTTTCTGTGTGACTTTGTTCACTTAGAATCATCGTACCTGAATCCACTCATTTTGCTGCTACTGGTCTTATGACATTGATTTCATGGCTGAGGGATATTCCATCGTACGTATGTACCACAAATTTTTGAACCATTTTTATATTTCCTGGGATATTTAAGTTGTACCCAAGTTGAAGTTCTTGTAGGCAGTGCCGCCCTAAATTTTGGGGTGGCTCTGTATTATTGTTTTTCAGTTTTCCCAAGGTTTATACCCTAGACTGGAAGTGCCCTTGGCTCTGTAGCTCTGTTCTTTACTTGTTTTAGGGAACACAATACACTCCTCCAGGGAGGCAGTTGGCAATTTACATCCCGCCCATCAGCATAACAAGGCTCCCTGTTCTCCAGGGCCTCTCTTGCCTTTCTTGTTCTTACACATTTTGTGGATGTCCCTTTTGACCGGTGGGAAGTGATACTTCTTTGTAGTGCAGATTTGCATTGCCCGCTTGCTTGCTTGGCCAAAAAGGGCGTATGCGTTTTCTCCTGAATATATTCAGGAGAAAACGCATACGCCCTTTTTGGCCAAGTGCATCATTGTCGAAGTTGTGCCCCTCTTCATGTGCTTTAAAGGTGATTCCAATGTACCTCTTGAAATCTGTTTCCTGCTATTCTGCCTCGATTTCAAGTCCACCTCTTTGCCTTCCCTCAATAGATTTTTAGACGATAGTTTTCCTTTATTATTCTGTCAGTTTGTGAATTGCTGTGCCCCTGAGCTCCATTTTTCAACTCGTTTTTTGTGAACTGACCGCATGTCCAAAATTTTGGTGCAGGACCTATACTGGTTCCCAGTGGGTGGCTGAGACTTTGGTTAATTCTTCTTCCTGCCGGGAAATTAGATTGACATGTGACCGTCCAAATGCCTAACAGCTACTCTCTCATTGGTTCTCCCTCATGCCTTTCATCCTCTGCCAATTTGGCAACGTGTGTGAACCAGGATGTTAAAGGGGCTGTCTCTCCAAGTTGGGAGATTGATAGTAAAGCAGTTGGAAAGTCAAACCGGAGCACCAGGAGAGGGACTATTAGTTGCGTTTTAGAAACCTTTCGTATTCACAGTGTGTCCATTCTCTAGATTTCCTGTATATGTTATTGCTGTAGTAATATTCTCTTCAACCTGCAGAGTTGGGACCCATGGAATGGTTGCCATGCATTATTGCTTTAAAGGGTCTGCATTTGCTCACCCAATCTCACCAATCCTCTCAGTCCCAAGTGTCCAGCCTTATGCCACATCCAGCTGTCATTGTAGATACGGTCATTCAAGGTTTCATCAGCGACCCTGAAGGAATTGTAAAGAATTTCCCAGTTTTTTTGTTTGTTTTTGAAATTCCTTTTTATAGTGGGTTTGAGCTGATTCTCGCTGCCATGTTTATGCCAGTCTAGACACACTTTATTCCCTTACGGAGACATATCAATACATAGGTTTTAAGATTCTTACTAGTCAGATGTATTCCTCTGCGGGAAATATGGGGTTTTGAGTCCCTTTCACTGAGGAAGGTGTAGGTCTTGTCTATTCCATAGTTGGTTTTTGGGACGGTATCTGTGCTTATATAAAACTCTGGTTTTATGCATCCCCCCCACCTCTCCTTCACCCTTAAGCAGGCATAAGTGTGTTTTCTAAATGTGAGACTCTGTTCTCTTTCCTAACTCAGTTCATGTGTAGCCATGTTTACAGGATCTTCATAAGTGATATCTTATGATAAGTTTCTTTTTCTGTGTGACTTATTTCACTTAGAATCATCGAACCTGAATCCACTCATTTTGCTTCTACTGGCCTTATGACATTGATTTCATGGCTGAGGGATATTCCATCATACGTAAGTACCACAATTTCTTTACCATTTTTGTCTTTCCTTGGATATTTAAGGTGTCCCGGATTCGAGGTTCTTGTAAGCAGTGCTGCCCTAAATTTTGGGGTGGCTGTGTCTTATTGATATTCACTTTTCCCAAGGTATATTCCCATGACTGGAAGTGACTTAGGTTGTGAAGCTCTGTTGTTTACTTCTTTTAGAGAACACAATGCACTCCTCCAGGGTGGCTGTTGGCAATTTACATCCCACCCATGAGCATAACAAGGCTTACTGTTCTCCAGAGCCTGTCTTGCCTTTCTGGTTTTTACACATTTTGCAGATGACCCTTTTGACCGGTGGGAAGTGATACTTATTTGTAGTGCGGATTTGCATTGTGCAGTTGCTTGGTTGGTCAAAATCGGCGTATGCGTTTTCTCCTGAATATATTCAGGTGAAAATGCATACGCCCTTTATGGACAATTCCATAATTGTCGAAGTTGTGATGCTTTTCCTGTGTTTAAAGGCAATTCCAATATACTTCTTGAAATCTGTTTCGTGCAATTCTGCATCATTTTAAAGTCTGCCTCGTGGCTTTCCCTCAACAGATTTTTGGAAGAGAGTAGTCCTTTATAACTCTGCAAGTTAGTGAAATGCTGTGCCGCTGTGCTCCAATTCTCAACTCGCGTTTTTGTGAGCTGACCGCAAATCCATAGTTTTGCTTCAGGACCTGTACAGGTTCCGGGGGGTGGGGGGGCAGGCTGAGAGTTTGGTTAATTCTTCTTCGTGACGGGAAATTAGAGTGACATGTGGCCGTCCAAATGCCTACAGCTCCTCTCTCATTGGTTCTCCCTTTTCCCTTATATCCTCTGAACAATGTGCCAACTGTGCGAAACAGGTTATAGGGGTTGACTCTCCAAGTAGGGAGATTGATATTAAAGCAGTTGGAATGTCAAGTTGGAGCACAAGGAGAGAAAAAAAAAAATTAGTAGAGTTTTAGAAACCTTTCTCCATCAGAGGGTGTCCATTCTCTAGGTTTCCCATACATGTTATAACTGTAGTGATATTCCCATCTACCTGGAGAGTTGGGAACCATGGAATGATGGGCAGGAATTATTGCTTTAGAGGGTCTGCCTTTTCTCACCCAATCTCACCAATCGTCTCAGTCCCAAGTGACCAGCCTTATGCCACATCCAGCTGTCGTTGTAGACAGGGTCATTCCAAGTTTCATCAGAACCCCTGAAGGTATTGTGTAAGAATTGAACTGTTTTTTGTTTTGTTTTGAAATTCATTTTTATAGTGGGTTTGAGCTGCTTCTCACTGCCGTGTTTATGTCGTCCTAGGCACACTTGGTTCCTTTACGGAGACATATCAATACATAGGTTTTAAGATTCTTACTAGTCAGATATATTTCTCTGCCGGGAATTAGGGTGTTGAGTCCCGTTCACTGAGGAAGGAGTAGGGCTTGTCTCTTCTGTATTTGGATTATGGAATGTTACCTGTGCTAATATCAAACTCTGGTTTTGTGTGTCTCCCCACCTCTCCTTTCCCCTTAAGCAAGCATAAGTGTGTTTTCTATATCTGAGACACTGTTCTCTTTCCTAATTCAGTTCATATGTAGCCATGTTTACATTCCCTTCATAAGTGATATCTTATGTCAGAATGCACTATGGCCCTTGTCATAATAATGCTCCATGACACCTGTCATCACAATGCTCTATGCCCTGCTCATCACAATGCTCCATGTCCCTTGTCATCACAATTCTCCACGTCCTTGTCATCACAATGCTACATGACACTTCTCATCACAATGTTACATGCTCTTGTCATCACAATTCTCCATGCACTTGTCATTGCAATGTTCCATGCCCCCTGTCATAGCAAGCTCCAAGTGTTTGTCATCACAATGCTTCATGACCTTGTCATCAAAATTCTCAATGGCCCTTGTCATCACAATGCTCCGTGCCCTTGTCATCACAATGCTCCATGACCCCTGTCATCACAATGCTCCCTGACACCTGTCATCACAATGCTTCATGCCCCTTGTCATTACAGTGCTTCATGATGCTCGTCATCACAATTACGCAAGGTCTTCTCATCACAATGCTCCACGGTTTTGCCATCACAATTCTCCATGCCCTGGTCATCTCAAAGCTCAATGTCCCTCGTCCTCACAATTCTCCACTTCCTTGTCATCACAATGCTCCATGGCACTTCTCATCACAATGTTATATGCTCTTGTCATCACAATACTCCATGCACTTGTCATCGCAATGCTCCATGACCCCTGTCATAGGAAGCTCCATGTGCTTGTCATCACAATGTTTCACGACCTGGACATTAAAATTATCAGTGGACCTTGTCATCTCAATGCTCCATGCCCTTGTCATCAAAATGCTCCTTTACGTTTGTCACAACAATCCTCCATGACACTTGGCATCACAATGCTCCGTGTTATTGTCATCACAATGGAACATGACATATGTCATCACAATGCTCCCTGACACCTGTCTTCACAATAATCCATGACCTTGTCATCACAATGCTTCATGCCCTTGTCATCACAATGTGCCATGCCCACTGTCATCACAATAATCCATGAAACTTGTCAGACAAATGCTCCATGACCCTTTTCATCAAAATGCTCCATGAACACTGTCATCACAATGCACCATGCCCATCATCATAATGCTTCATCCTATTGTCATCACAATGAAATCAAAATGCTCCATGACCTCTGTCATCACAATGCTCCAAACCCTTGTGATCACAATGTTCCATAACACTTGTCATCACAATGCCCCATGACGCTGGTCATCACAATTATCCATGGACTTCTCATCACAATGCCCCATGACATTTGTCATCACAATGCTCAATACACATGTCATCACAATGTTCCCTTACTCTTGCCATCGGTATGCTCCTTGAACCCTTTCATGACAAGGCTCCATGCCTTTTTCATCACAATGATCCATGCACTTTTCATCACAATGCTCCATGCCCTTGTCATCACAATGGTCCTAGACCCCTGTAATCACAATGCTCCATGCCCCTTTTCATCAGAATGCTCCATGAGACTTGGCATCACAAGGCTCCATGGACTTCTCATCACAATGCTCCAGGACGTTGTCATCAAAATGCTCCATTCCCTTATCATCACAATGCTCCATGACGCCTGTCATCACAATACTCCACGAACGTTTTCAGCCCAATGCTCCATGACCTTCTCATTACAATGCTCCTTGACCAATATCATCACAATGCTCCATGACCACTGTCATCACAACGCTCCATGACACCTGACAACACAATGATCCGGTACTCTTGTCATCACAATGCTCCATTCCCTAGTCATCACAATGCTCCATGACCCCTGTCATCACAAAACTCCATGAACATTTTCAGCCCAATGCTCCATGACACTTGGCATCACAATGATGCATGCCCTTGTCATCCCAATGCTCCTTGACCCCTGTAAACACAATGCTCCTTGACGCTTGCCATCACAGTGCTCCTGGACACCTGTCATCTCAATGCTCCATGCCTTTGTCAGCAAAATGCTACATGACCCTGTCATTACGATGCTCTATGCGCTTGTCATCACAATACTCCATGAACCTTGGGATCACATTGCTTCCTGCCCTTGTCATCACAATGCTCCATGTTCCTTGAAATCAAAATGATCCAAGACCTCTGTCCTCACAATGCTCCAAACCCTTGTGATCACAATGTTCCATAACACTTGTCATCACAACGCTCCATGATGCCTTTCATCACAATACTCCATGCCCTTTTCATCACAATGCTCCATGACCTTTGTCATCATAATTTTCAATACACTTGTCATCACAATGCTCCCTGACACTTGTCGTCAGAATGCTCCTTGAAACCTGTCACGAAAAGGCTCCATGCCTTTTTCATCACAATGCCCCATGCCGTTTTCATCACAATGCTCCATGCCAATGTCATCAAATTACTCCACAAGCTTGTCATCAGAATGCTCCCTGACCCTTGTCATCTCAATGCTCCAAGCCATTGTCATCACAATGCTCCATTACCTTTGTCATCAGAATCCTCCATGACACTTGGCAACACAATGCCCCATGCCATTGTCATCACAATGGGCCATTACATATGTCATCACAATGCTCCCTGACACCTGTCTTCACAATACTGCATGACCTGGTCATCACAGTGCTCCATGCCCTTGTCATCACAATGCGCCATTCCAACTGTCATCGCAATAATCCATGAAACTTATTAGACCAATGCTCCATGCCCTTGTCATCACAATGTTCCATGCCCTTCTTATCACAATGCTCCACGACCCCTGTCATCACAATTCTCCGTGACTCCAGTCATCACAATGCTTCATGACCTTTGTCATCACAATGGTCCATGCCCTCCTCATCTACAGTCTCTGTGACTTTTTAACCACAATGCTCCATGAACTTTTCATCACAATGCTCTTTGACCCTTGTCATCACAATGCTCTATGCCTTTCTCAGCACAATGCTCCATGACCCTTGTCATCACAATGCTCCATGCGCTTGTCAGCACAATGCTCCATGACCCATGTCATCACAATGCGCCATGCGCTTGTCATCACAGTGCTCCACAATCTTGTCATCACAATGCTCCATAAACCTTGTCATCACAATGCTCCATGCACCTCTCATCAAAATGCTCTCTCACCACTGATATCACAATGTTACATCACTATTCATCACAATACTCCCTCACCCCTGTCATCACAATGTTCCATGACTCCTGTCATCACAATTCTACATGCACTTATCATCACAATGTTCGATGACCCCTGACATCACAATGTTCCATAACCCCTGTCATCAAAATGCTCCATGAACCATTTCATCAAAATGCTCAATGACCCCTGACATCACAATGTTCCATAACCCCTGTCATCAAAATGTTGCATGACCCTTTTCATCAAATTGTTCCATGACCCTGTCATCACAATGCTCCCTGCCCTTCTCATCACAATGCACCACACCCTTGTCATCAAAATGCTCCATGACCTTTGTCATCACAAAGATCCATGACCCGTTGCATCACAATGCTCCATGTCATGGTCATCACAATGCTCCATGAACGCTCTCATCACATTGCTCCATGCCATTGTCATCACAATGCTACCTGACACATGTCATCAGAATGCTCCATGGCCTTCTCATCACAATGCTCCATGCCCTTGCCATCACAATGCTCCATTACACCTGTGATAACAATGCTCCATTACCCCTGCCATCACGATGTTCCATGGCCTTGTCATTACAAGGCTCCATGACCCTTCTCATCACAATGCTCCAAGACCCCTGTAATCACAATGCTCCATGCCCCTTTTCATCTCAATGATCCATGAACCCTGTCATCGTAATGCACCATGCCCATCATCATAATGCTTCATGCTATTGTCATCACAATGAAATCAAAATGATCCATGACCTCTGTCATCAAAATGCTCCAAACCCTTGTGATCACAATGTTCCATAATACTTGTCATCACAACGCCCCATGATGCTGGTCATCACAATTATCCATGGACTTCTCATCACAATGCTCCATGACCCTTGTCATCACAATTCTCAATACACTTGTCATCACAATGCTCCCTGACACCTGTCATCAGTATGCTCATTGAACCCTGTCATGACAAGTCTCCATGCCTTTTTCATCACAGTGATCCATGCCCTTTTCATCACAATGCTCCATGCCATTGTCATCACAATACTCCACAAGCTTGTCATCAGAATGCTCCGTGACACATGTCATCACAATGATCCATGACCCCTGTCGTCACAATGCTCCATGACACCTGTCATCACAATGCTCCATGCCCCTTGTCATTACAGTGTTCCATGATGCTCGTCATCACAATTATCCATGGTCTTCTCATCACAGTGCTCCACGGTCTTGCCATCACAATGCTCCATGCCCTGGTTATGACAATGCACCATGTCCTTTGTCATCACAATTCTCCACGTCCTTGTCATCACAGTGCTCCATGACAGTTCTCATCACTATGTTACATGCTCTTGTCATCACAATTCTCCATGCACTTGTCATCGCAATGCCCCATGACCCCTGTCATAGCAAGCTCCATGCCTTTGTTATCACAATGCTTCACGACATTTTCATCAAAATTCTCACTGCCCGTTGTCATCACAATGCTCCATGCCCTTGTCATCACAATGATCCAAGCCCTTGTCATCACAATGCTCCATTACCTTTGTCATCACAATCCTCCATAACACTTGGCATCACAATGCTCCATGCCATTGTCATCACAATGGACCATGAAATATGTCATCACAATGCTCCCTGACACCTGTCTTCACAATACTCCATGACCTTGTCTTCACAATGCTCCATGACCTTGTCATCACAATGTGCCATGCCCACTGTCAACACAATTATCCATGAAACTTGTCAGACCAATGCCCTATGCCCCTGTCATCACAAAGCTCCATGCCCTTGTCATCACAATGCTCCATGACCCCAGTCATCACAATTCTCCGTGACTCCAGTCTTCACAAGGCTTCATGACCTGTGTCATCACAATGGTCCATGCCCTCATCATCACAAGGCTCTGTGAACTTTGTCACCACAATGCTCCATGAACTTTTCATCACAATGCTCCGTGACACTTGTCATCACAATGCTCCGTGCCTTTGTCAACTCAATGCTCCATGACCCTTGTCATCACAATGCTCCACAACCTTGTCATCACAATGCTCCATAAAGATTGTCATCACAATGCTCCATGCACTTCTTATAAAAATGCTCTCTCACCACTGATATCAACATGTTCCCTCACTAGTCATCACAATACACCCACTCCCCTGTCATCACAATGGTCCTTAAACCCTGTCATGGAAATGTTCCATGACCCTTGACATCTCAATGTTCCATAACCCCTGTCATCAAAATGTTCCATGACACTTTTCATCAAATTGCTCCATGACCCTGTTATCACAATGCTCCCTGCCCTACACAACAGAATGCACCACACCTCTTGTCATCAAAATGCTCCATGACCTTTGTCATCACAAAGCTCCTTGACCCTTGGCATCACAATGCTGCATGCCATTGTCATCACAATGCTCCATGAAACCTCTCATCACATTGTTCCATGCCCTTGTCATCACAGGCTACATGATGCTTTTCATCACAATGCTCGATGCCATTCTTATCACAATGCTCCATGCGCTTGTCATTACAATCCTCCATGACCCATGTATCACAGTGTTCCATGCCCTGGTCATCACAATGCTCCATGACCCCTGTCATAAAAATGCTCCATGACCACTGCCATCACAATGTTCCACAGCCTTGTCATCACAAGGCTCCATGACCCTTGTCATCACAGTGCTCCAAGACCCCTGTAATCACAATGCTCCATGCCCTTGTCATCACAAAGCTCCATGACGCATGTCATCAGAATTCTCCATGGCCTTCTCATTCACGATGCTCCATGCCCTTGTCATCACAATGCTCCAAGACTCCTGTAATCACAATGCTCCATGCCCCTTTTCATCTCAATGCTCCATGAACCCTGTCATCACAATGCAGCATGCCCATCATCATAATGCTTCAGGCTATTGTCATCACAATGAAATCAAAATGCCCCATGACCTCTGTCATCACAATGCTCCAAATCCTTGTGATCAAAATGTTCCATAACACTTATCATCACAACGCCCCATGACGCTCGTCATCACAATTATCCATCGTCTTCTCATCACAATGCTCCATGACCTTTGTCATCACAATGCTCAATACCCTTGTCATCACAATGCTCCCTGACACTTGTCGTCAGTATGCTCCTTGAACCCTGTCATGATCAGGCTCCATGCCTTTTTCATCACAATGATCCATGCCCTTTTCATCACAGTGCTCCAAGACCCCTGAAAACACAATGCTCCATGCCCTTGTCCTCACAAAGCTCCATGATGCATGTCATCAGAACGCTCCATGGCCTTCTCATCCCAATGCTCCATGCCCTTGTCACCACAATGCTCCAAGACCTCTGTAATCACAATGCTGCATGCCCCTTTTCCTCAGAATGCCCCATGAGACATGTCATCACAAGGCTCCATGGTCTTCTCATCACAATGCTCCAGTACCTTGTCATCACAATGCTCCATGACGCCTCTCATCACAACACTCCATGAACATTTTCAGCCCAATGGTCCATGACCTTCTCATCACAATGCTCCCTGACCCCTGTCATCACAATGCTCCATGACCACTGTCATCACAATGCTCCATGAACCCTGACGACACAATGATCCGGGACTCTTGTCATCAAAATGCTCCATGAACCTTGTCATCACAATGATCCATGCTCTTGTCATCCCAATGCTCCATGACCCCTGTAATCACAATGCTCCATGACGCTTGTCATCAAAGTGCTCCATGAACCTTGTCATCACAATGCTCCTTGCCTTTGTCAGCAAAATGCTACATAATCTTGTCATCACAATGCTCCATGCGCTTGTCATCACAATCCTCCATGACCCTTGGGATCACATTGCTTCATGCCCTTGTCATCTCGCTCTTGCCTTTCTGGTTTTTACAGATATACAGATGTCCCTTTCGACCGGTGGGAAGTGACAATTCTTTGTAGTGTGGATTTGCATTGCATGCTTGCTTCATTGGCCAGAAAGGACATATGCGTTTTCTCCTGAATATATTCAGGGGAAAAGGCATACGCCCTTTTTGGCCAAGTGCATCACCGTCCAAGTTGGGATGCTTTTTCTGTGCTTCAAAGGCGATTCCAATTTACCTCTTGAAATATGTTTTGTGCAATTCTGTCTCATTTTCAAGCCCGCTTCATTGCCTTCCCTCAACAGATTTCTGGAAGAGAGTAGTCCTTTATAACTCTGCAGGTTTTTGAATTGCTGGGCCCCTGAGCTCCAATTTTCAAATCCCATTTTTGTGAGCTGGCCGCAAATCCACAATTTTGCTTCAGGACCTATACTGGTTCCAGGGGTGGCTTTATTGGTTCCCTGTGGGTGGCTGAGGCTTTGGTTAATTCTTCTTCCTGACGGGAAATTAGAGTGACATGTGCCCGTCCAAATGCCTACATCTACTCTCTGATTGGTTCTCCCTCTTCCCTTTCATCATCTGCACAAATAGCAAACTGTGCGAACCAGGAGGTTATAGGGGCTGACTCTCCTAAGTTGGGAGATTGATAGTAAAGCAGTTGGAATGCCAAAGTGGAGCACAAGGAGAGGAAAAATTAGGAGAGTTTTAGAAACCTTTCGCCATCACAGGGTGTCCATTCTCTAGGTTTCCCATACATGTTATAACTGTAGTGATATTCCCTTCTACCTGGAGATTTGGGACCCATGGAATGGTGGCATGCATTACTACTTTAAAGGTTCTGCATTTTCTCTCCCAATCTCACCAGTCCTCTCAGTCCCAAGTGTCCAGCCTTATGTCTCATCCAGCTGTCTTTGCAGATAGGGTCATTCCAGGTTTCATTAGAACCCCTAAAGGAATTGTGTAAGAATTTTGCTGTTTTTTGGTTTTGTTTTTGAAATTCATTTTTATTATGGGGTTGAGCTGGTTTTCACTGACCTGTTTATGCCAGTCTAGACACAATTGATTTCCTTACGGAGACATATGAATACATAGGTTTTAAGATTCTTACTAGTCAGATATATTCCTCGGCGGGGAATAGGGGTGTTGAGTCCCATTCACTGAGGAAGGTGTAGGTCTTGTCTATTCTGTATTTGGTTTATGGAATGGTACCTGTGCTAATATCATACTCTGGTTTTATGCATCACCCCACCTCTCCATTCCCCTGAAGCAGGCATAAGAGTTTTTTTCTAAATGTGAGACTCTGTTCTCTTTCCTAATTCAGTTCATGTGTTGTGATATTGACATTCCCTCTATAAGTGATATCTTATGATAAGATTCTTTTTCTGTGTGACTAATTTCCCTTAGAATCATCATACCTAAATCCACTCATTATGCTGCTACTGGCCTTATATACACTGATTTCACGTCTGAGTGATATTCCGTTGTACAAAATTACCACAAGTTCTTTCTGCATTTCTCTTTTTCCTGGGATATTTTAGGTGTACCAAAGTTGAGGTTCTTGTATGCAGAGCAGCCCTAAACTTTGGGGTGCCTGTGTCTTATTGATATTTAGTCTTCCCAAGTCATATGCCCGTGAGATGAAGTCCCCTTTGCTTGGGGGCTTTGTATTTTAGAAGTTTTAGGAAACAGCATACACTTCTTCAGAGTGGCTCTTGGATATTTATACCCCACCCATCAGCGTGACTAGGCTCCCTGTTTTCCATGGCCTCTCCTGCATTTCTGGTTTGTACACATTTTTTGGATTGCCTTTCTGAGCAGTGGAAATTGAGACTCCTTTGTTGTGCAGATGTGCATTTCCCTCTTGCTTGGTTGGCCAAAAACTCTGCATGTGTTTTTTTCCTGAAGATATTCACGAAAAAAACGCATACACCCTTTTGCCCAACTGCATCATTTTAGAAATTCTGCTGCTTTTCATATGCTTTAAATGTGAGTACAATCTACCTTTTGAAATCTGTTTCCTGCAATTCTGCCTCTCATTCAGATCCTCTTCGTTGCCTTACCTGAATATATTTTTGGACGTTGGTTATCATTTATATCTTTGCAGGTCTTTGAATTGTCTGCTCCTGAGCTCCATTTTGCAACTCGCATTTTTTGTGAGCTGGCCGCCAAACCATTGGATTGCTTCCGGCCCTATTCTGGTTCTGTGGAGGCAGGCTGAGCCTTTGGTTAATTCTTCTTCCTAATGGGAAATTAGAGTGACATGTGCCTGTCAAAACTCCTACAGCTAATCTCTCATTGGTTCCCCCTCTTCCCATTTACCCTCTGCACAAATTGCAAACTGTGGGAAACAGGAGGTTAAAGGTGCTGATTCTCCAAGTGGGGAGGTTGTTAGTAATGTGGCTGGAATGGCGAACCCCAGCAGCAGGAGATCAAAAATGAGGTGCATTTTAGACACCTTTCCTGAGCACACGGTGTACATTCATCTCGGTTTCCCAGACATGTTTTCGCTGTCCGAAGACTCCCTTGAACCTGCAGATTTGGGACCCATGGAATGGGTACCAGGCAGTATTACTTTAAAAGGTCTGCATTTCCTCACCCAGCCTCTCTAACATCTCTTAGCGTGCATAGCTTCCAGCCTTATATAATCATCCTGCTGTGGGTCTACATGTGCTCAATCCATGTTACATCGTAGCCCTTCAACAAAAGTTGTAAGAATTTTTGTCTGTCTCACTGTTTTTATAAATAGTTTTAAATTTATTTTTATATTGGTTACAGCTGATTTTCAAAGCTCTGTTTTTTGCTGCTGTACATCCACTTGATTCATGTACTGTGAGACAACAATAACTTCTTTTTCAGATGCTTACCGGTCATATGTATTATTTTCCAGTGACTTGAGTGGGCTGAGTGCAGTTCTTTGAGGTACCGTGTAGGCCTTGTCAGTTATCCAATTTGGTACTTGGAATGGTATCTTTGCTAATTTCAACCTCCTGGATAATACCTCACCATTCCCCACCTTTCCCATTTAGCAGCCTTATGTCTATTTTCTACATATTTGACTATGTTTCTGTTTTGTAATTTATTTCATGTGTAGCCATTTTTGATTCCACCTTTAAGTGACATCTTATGATATGTGTCTTTTTCTTTCTGACATATGTCACTTAGAATGATCGTATGTAACTCCTCCAGAGTTGTTACAACTGGCCTTATTTCATTGATTTCTGGATGAGTAATATTCCACTCTACATAAGTACCCCATCTCTTTTATCCATTTTATCCTTCCAGGGACATTTAGGTTATATCCAAGTTGAGGCCCTTTTTAACAGAGAGGTGGTAAACGTTCGGGTGCCTGTTTTCTGTCGATTTTTGTTTTTCCCAAGGTACACGCCCATGAGTGCAAGTGCCCTATGCTCTGTAGCTCATTTTTTAGATGTTTTAGCAAACACAATACACTTCTCCAGAGTGGCCGTTGGCAAATTACATTTCCACTATCAGCCTCACAGGGCTCCCTTTTCTCCTCGCCCTGTCCTGCATTTCTGGTGTTTACACTTTATGTGGATGGCCCTTCTGACTTATGTGAAGTGATACATTTTGTGATATTGATTTCCAGTGCCCACCTGTTGGGTTGGATAAAAAGTGTGTATGGCCTTTACTTGAATATATTCAGAAAAAATGCATACACCCTTTTTGGCCAACTGCATCATTGGCGATGTTCAGCCCCTTTTCTTGTGCTTTAATGGGGAGTCCTTTCTACCTCTTCAAATCTGTTTCCTGCCACTCTCCCTTGCTTACAAGTCCTTTTCTGTGACTTACCTCAAGACATTTTTCGACGATAGATATTTTCAACTCTGCAGTTTCATGAATTTTAGTGCCCCTGAGTTCCATTTTTCAACTTGTGTTTTTGGAAACTGGACACAAAACAGCGGGATTTCCTCTAGCCCTATTCTGTTTCCGTGGGCAATTCTAGCCTTTGATGAATTTGTGTTCTGGATTGGAAATTAGAGTGGCATGTGCCTGTCCGAACACCTAAGACATGTCTCTATATTTTTCTCATCCTTCCGCTACATCCTCTGGACAAATTCCAAACTGTGTGCAACAGGATGTTGACGGTGCTGATATCACCAAGTGAGGAGATTGTTAGGAAAGATGCTGGAGGGTTGAACCCGAGCACCATGCAATGAGGAGATGAGGTGCCTTTTCCAAACTCTTTCCGATCAAACGGTGTACCATCCTCTAGGTGTGACAGGCATGTTTTAGCTGTAGGAAGGGTCCCGTGCATGTAAGGAGAACACCAGGGATTTTTCCAAATCAGTGCCTCCCCGAACCCCAAACTGGGGAATTTTTAAGCTACGGCTACACGTATGTCCTTTAAGGGCCTTGGGAAATAGGCAGAGCCCAAACTTTAGATGACTGAAATCTTCAGGGTCAGAGCGCTCACCATCGGCCTTGCTTAGGTTACATTTTATCTGTCATTGATAGATGATGTCAATAAAAATATCTATTCTTTTTCAGATTATTTCCCCTTATAGGTTATTGCAAAATATTCAGTGTAGTTCCCTGTGCTATACAGTAGTTCCTTGTTGATGATCTCTTTTATACATAGCAGTGTGTATGTGTTAATCCCAAACTGTTAATTTATCCCTTCTCCTACCTTTCCCCTTTGGTAATAATAAATTATAAGATTTTATACTTCTCAGAAATGGGGGAGCTGAAAGAGAGGTATCATTTTCAATGGAAAAGCATTCAAAACAAGATTGAAGCTTCAGCCAAGAGTATTCGATGTACATCCATGAAAATAAATCACTTCATTTCTCTAATGTTGACCTGACAAATAAGACAGACGTCTTCACTGAACTTGCTTATAGGAAAGTGATGGAAATATCAAATGTAAGTCTTAGAAACATCTTATTTTACCCGAGCATTATACACTGCTCTATGTTAACTACAGTTTGGCTCACACATCTGTTCATTGAAGTTACAATGTTCTCAATTTCTGTTACTGATCCTCCAGAGTGGACCCCAACAGGAGTCCCCGTGCCCAGTGTCATTGGAGCCAACAGATCAAGACTGAGTTTGGTTCAGAAGCAAAGGAAACATTATTTTGAAAACAGAATGGAGAGGTGAGAGCGTGCACTCCCCCATGGGCTGTGGGCTGGGCTGCTGTGTAGGGTCCCCGGCAGCGTCAGTGGGAGGGAGGGAATGGAGCTCTCGAGGGCTGAGTTGGCTGCAGCTCAGGCTCTATGCTGCGGAGTCTGCATGGGACCCTACTAGCTGAGGTGTCGACCCAGCCATTCTGCACTAGGAAATCGGGTCTGAAGTGCCGGGTGTGGGACCTCTGCATGCGGAACCCTAGGAGCACGTGAAATTAGACAAAGCACAAAGGAAAAACAGGTTAGACTTTATTTTATTGCCCAGATTCTCTTTTTATCTCCCAGGAATTTTTAATGAACGTTGCCGGAGACGAACACCTCCTCTGTTTTTTGTTCCGTTCCTTATTCTTGGGGTGTTGAGGGTGCAGACCCCTCTTTTGTAACTGCTTCATGTTGTGGTGGGAGCCCTGATACATGGGGGGAGGGTCAAAACGTCTCACACCAGCCTCCTGGTGAGGTTGATTGTCCCAAGGCCTCCTGCCTCACTTCTCGTCCGCCTGAGCACCAGCATTGGAAGTGTTACAGATTCTAATGACCTTTAAGGGTCCAGGAAAGAGAGGCGCAGAGATGCTGCGGTGGCAGGTTTCACCCCACCCCACATATGTTCGGCGACCTTAGGCTGACAGTTTTTGCCAGACTAGATGCTCTGACCAGTAGTCTGTGCTTTCTTTAATTAGGTCCCTGAATTAATGTACAAACAGCACCATGTGTCAGAGCCCTGCCCGCGCAACTCCCAGACAGTCCAGGGTCAGTGGTGATCCAGGACCATGACGTCCACTGAGTCAACGGCCTTTAGAAGTAGCCAGCAGTCCAGCCGGTCATATTGGCCACCATCACCGCGGTGTCTGTAGGGTTTTCTATGGTGAAAGCGTGATATACGTTTCCCCCGCCAAGCTTATTAGCTCCCCTCTGGGTGCAGTAAGTCCTGCAAGCAGTAGTCTGCTCTTTCGGGGCACAGTCTTGTCGTTTTCTGAGAGAAACTCCAGGTCAAGTGATGGTCACACGAGTCATCTTGGGGGCCCGTTGCCCCCGTTTATCTCTCTGGAGGTTGGAGTTGGAGGGCCTCCTCACTCGAGGTCAGTGTGTCCACAGAGCGACCCCTGCAACTTCAGGGCATGATGGGTGGTTAGGATCACCACGTGGGGTCCTTTTCCCTTAGGAGGGAGCTGGCCTTGCGGGCTGCTGATTTCCAGCTTTTTAGATACCCCAGTATCCTGGCCTGATGAGTCGGTGGGCAAAGCCCTTGGTGACCATAGTTTATCATACCTGAAGGGCATTCTTGTGTTGCTCCATTTCAAGTGGTCCCAGTTTTTGCACTAAGGCTCCAAGGGCGATTAACCTTTGACCGGGTATGTAAAGGTCAAAGGGTTTAGCTAAATTAGGCAGTTCCTGGGCAAGGGTCTGTATTGACTGCTCTTTCCATTCTTGAAAGGCTGCTTCTGGATTCTATTAAAAGGATCATCATCTTTTCGTGTCAGTGTTTCATGTAGAGGCCCAGCTATTACACTGTAGTTAGGGATCCAGATGCAGAAAACCTTGGCCTCCCCAGGAACCCCTAAGCTGTCTTCTAGTTGTAGAAGAGGTAAGGCTGCAAATGGCTTCTTCCCTATCCTGGGATGCGTTTCTCCGAATATCTGTGAGAATGAAGCCCAGGCATGTCACCTTAGCCTGGGATATTTGAGCGTTTTTCTTGGACACCTTCTTTCCTTTCTTGGCTAGGTAGTTCAGAGGCGTCTTTAGTAGGCCTGGCGATCAGAATGTCATCTGCATATTGAAGGAGGGTTCCCTTTTACAGAGGTTGAACTTTTAGGTCTTTAGAGGACATTTCCCCAATGATGGTGTGGGGATTTTTGAACCATTGGGGCAGGACGGCACAGCATTATTGCTTTTGTTGCATGTTGTGTCCTGCCACTCACAAGCCAAAAATTCTTGTGGCTCTGAGATGAATGGAATACAGAAGAAGGCATCATTGAAGTCTAATACAGAATGCCATGGCCTGGTGGAAGGTAGAATGACCAGCAGGGAGTAGGAAATAGGAGCTACTGGATGTATATCCTCGGTGGCTTCACTGACTGTCCTGATATCCTTTACCAGGTCTCCAGCAGCCCATGGGGCTCTCGTGGTCAGGCCAATCCCAGGATATGGAGCTCACCTGGGTGGCACCCCTACCCCACAGCCCACGGGGCTCTCGTGGTCAAGTCCCTCCCAGGGTATGGAGGTCACCTCTGCAGCTACCCAGCAGCCCATGGGGCTCTCCTACTCAGGCCCTTCCCAGGATACAGAGCTCCCCTGGGCAGGTACCCCAGCAGGGCTGGACACACAGGAACTGTGCACATAGCCCACCTTGCAGAGAACCCACAGCTCACCTGTCGCTCACAGCTGACACAGAACACCTCAGAGCAGGACTTGAACTAACAAACAGCAGCTCTGACAGGTCTGTGACCATGGCTATCACTCTCTGCAGGCTCTTTCTGCCTGGTCTTCCAGACACTTCCACTGCAGCCAGGGCACCAGGCCTCTGTCGCCACCCACCATCACTCCTCTCCCTGACTCCTGGGTTCCTCTCATTAGGATAGGGTCTTCTTGAAGTTGTTTTCCACTCATGGACCAGATAAAATGATAAGAAAACAAGCCGCAGCTGCAGCCCCTTGTCTATCCTGACTCTCAAGAGCCCACACCTGTTCCTAGGGCCTGGCCCGTTTAGCAAGTTTCATTTTCTGCAACTGTGAACCCTGAGGGGTGAGGATTCACTGATTTTGGCAGCCTGAAACTGCCTGCCGGCCCGCCACAGGTGTCCCTGGGTTGAGGGCAATATAAACAGCACTCCAGTGAGCGACAGCCCTTGTAGCTGTGACTGACGGCATATTCTCTGCCCCGTAGGCAGTTCCGGAGCTGTGCTGGTGGGAGTGAGTGAGGGTCCGTGGCTTTGTGGGTGGCCCAGTGTGAGTGGGGCTCTGCTGGACTTTCTGCAGGAGTTGCCAGGCTGCCACCTGCTAAAGAAGAGGATGTGTCACCGATACCTGCCACTGGAATTTCTCCCCAGGCAGAGGTGAGGAAGTAAAAAAGCAGTGGGGGCCGTGGCAGGAGGGGTATCTCAGGCAGGGAAATGGAAAGCTTCCAGAAGAGCATCTGGGGACAGGACCATCCTGACTGGCCTGCAGGCACCAAGTCGGCCTGCGTGCTGTCGCTGTTGTGGCTCCACAGCCCTTTCTCTAGGCTTTCAAGCCCTTGTACATATTCAGGTGTTTTACCTGGGAAGGGTGGCAAAAGTTCAACAGCAGCTGGCCTGGGGCTCAGCTCACGGTTACTCACAGATGCCTCGGCATGGCCCCCTCTTTGCAATGAGGATGCTCCTTGCGTAGGAGTGGGCTGCTGGCTCTATGGGAGATGATTCCCCACCTCTGACCAATTTCAGAATTGTTTACCGCTGGAGCAAGTGCCCTGATAGTGTTTTCCTCTGTCTAACTGGTGGGTTCAGGTTATTTTTTTTCTTTTTTTGTTCAAGTTAGATTTTATTCTTCTTTTATGTATTTATAGATATAAGCATGGAAATCATTCATTCATATAAATACATCTGTGTGAAGGGAAGAACTTTTTTCTGTTTTATTTTTAAATTTTATTTTTTAAATTTTTAAATTTAATTTTATTTATTTTTTTATACAGCAGGTTATTATTAGTTATGTATTTTATGCATATACATGTGTACAGGTCAATCCCAATCTCCCAACTCATCCCACCACCACCACCCCATGGCTTCCCACACTAGGTGTCCATACGTGTGTTCTCTACCTCTGTGTCTCTATTTCTTCCCTGCAAACCAGTTCATCTGTACCATTTTTCTAGGTTCCACATATATGCATTAATATACCATATTTGTTTTTCTCTTTCTGACTTACTTCATTCTGTATGACAGTCTCTAGATCCATCGACGTCTCTACAAATGACCCAGTTTCATTCCTTCTTATGGCTGAGTAATATTCCATTTTATATATGTACCAGATCTTTATCCATTCGTCTGTCTGTGGGTATTTAGGTTGCTTCCATTACCTGGCTATTGTAAATAGTGCTGAAATGAGCATTGTGGTGAATGTGCCTTTTTGATTTATGGTTTTCTCTGGGTATATGCCCAGAAGCGGGATTGCTGGATCATATGGTAATTCTATATCTAGGTTTTTTAAGGAAACTCCATGCTGTTCTCCATCGTGACTGTATCAATTTACATTTCCACCACTAGTGGAAGAGGGATCCTTTTGTCCACACCCTCCCCAGAATTTGTTGTTTGTAGATTTTCTGATGATGCCGATTCTAACAGGTGTGAGGTGATACCTCATTGTAGTTTTGATTTGCATTTCTCTAATAATTAGTGATGTTGAGCAGCTTTTCATGTGCGTCTTGGCCATCTCTGTGTCTTCTTTGAAGAAACGTCTCTTTAGATCGTCTGCCCATTTTTGTATTGGGTTGTTTGTTTTTTTAATATTAAGCTGCATGAGCTCTTTATATATATTGGAGATTAAACCTTTGTCCATTGATTCGTTTGCAAATATTTTCGCCCTTTCTGAGGGATGCTTTTTGCCATTCCCGTTTTTTTAACAAAAAAAGAAAGAAAGAAAAAGAAGCAGAACACTAATGTGTGTAAAATATGCCTGTTGAAACTGTCGTTTTGAAATATGGACATACTTTGAATTTTTTGGTCGATATATGAACCCGGTATTTGTTTTCAGGGCAGGTGTCCTTTACAGGCCTGCAATGATTTTGAATATCAACTGACCATTAGCGGTGGGATTCAAGCTGCTGTTTTGTGAAACGGCCACAAGGTGGCAGCAGGTCTCCCTTACCAAATCTGCTTACTAGAGCAACAGAGCCTCAATGGAAGTCATGTTCTAGATTGGAATTTAGAATGGAATGTGCCAGGAGAAAGCCCCTCAAGTTTGTCTCACTGCTTCTTGTTCGAGTTTTTAATGTAATTTTTTATTTTTTATTACAGCAAATATGATTACAATGTTTGGCTTGTTGTAGGTGTGGAAGATGTGGTTCTTTTACACATACACATATGTCTGTTCTTCCTGGGATCCTTTTCCCATGTACCTTATGACAGAATGTTGAGTAGTCTTCTCTTGGTATTCTGTAGGTCTTTGGTGATTATATATGTCACATGTGTTTGTATATGTCTGTTAACCCCAATATCATAATGAAACCAATCCTCACACCTTTCCATTGGTGAACCATAAGTTTGTTGAATGAATCTGTGATTGCCCTTCTCCGTGGAAATATCTGCCCTGGTATCCATTTTTCGGTCACACCTATAAGAGATATGATACGATATGTGTCTTTCACTTTCTGACTTACTACAAGTCACGTGATTACCTCTAGACACACCTACGGTGCTGCAAATGGCATTGTGTCCTTTTATTCCTTGGCTTCTATTCTGCCTTAGCGAGGTCCATTTTCAACAATGTGATTCCCTGAGGGCTGAGGATTAGCTGACTTGGGTAGCCTGACCCTGCCGGCCGGCCCTCCACAGGTGTGCCTGGGTTGAGTTCAATATAAACAGCGCTGCAGGCAGCAATAGCCCCTGAAGCTGTGCCTGACTCCATATTCTCTGCCCCGTCAGCAGTCTCGGGGCTGTTCTGGAGGGAGGGAGTGAGGGGCCACGGCTTTGTGGGTGGCCCGGTGTGAGTGGGTCTCTGCTGGACTTTCTGCAGGAGTTGCCAGGTTTCCACCTGTAAAGAAGAGGATGTGTCACCCATACATTCCGCTGGAATTTCTCTCCGGACAGAGGTGAGGAAGGAAAAAAGCAGTGGGTGTCGGGACAGGAGGGGTATCTCAGGCAGGGCAATGGAAAGCTTCCAGAAGAGTGCCCAGGGCCAGGACCATACTGGCTGGCCTGCAGGCCCCAAGTGGGCCTGCGTGCTGTCGCTGGTGTGGCTCCACACCCCTTCCTCTAGGCTTTCAAGCCCTTGTACATATTCAGGTGTTTTACCTGGGAAGAGTGGGAAAAGTTCAACAGCAGCTGGCCTGGTGCTCAGCTCACGGTTACTCACAGATGCCTCGGGTCCCTTTCACTGAGGAAGGTGTAGGTCTTGTCTATTCCATAGTTGGTTTTTGGAACGGTACCTGTGCTTATATCAAACTCTGGTTTTATGCATCACCCCACCTCTCCTTCCCCCTTAAGCAGGCATAAGAGTGTTTTCTAAATGTGAGACACTGTTCTCTTTCCTAACTCAGTTCAAGTGTAGCCATGTTTACAGGATCTTCATAAGTGATATCTTATGATAAGATTCTTTTTCTGTGTGACTTATTTCACATAGAATCATCATACCTGAATCCACCCATTTTGCTGCTACTGGTCTTATGACATTGATTTCATGGCTGAGGGATATTCCATCATATGTAAGTACCACAATTTTTTCAGCCATTTTTATATTTCCTGGGATAATTAAGGTGTACCCAAGTTGAGGTCCTTGTAAGCAGTGCAGCCCTAAATTTTGGTGTGGCTCTGTCTTAATGATTTTCAGTTTTCCCAAGGTATATTCCCTAGATTGGAAGTGCCCTTGGCTCTGTAGCTCTGTTGTTTACTTGTTTTAGGGAACACAATGCACTCCTCCAGAGAGGCAGTTGTCAATTTACATCCCGCCCTTCAGCATAACAAGGCTCCCTGTTCTCCAGGGTCTGTCTTGCCTTTCTGGTTTTTACACATTTTGTGGATGTCTCTTTTGACCGGTGGGAAGTGATTCTTCTTTGTAGTGCAGATTTGCATTGCCCGCTTGATTGCTTGGCCAAAAAGGGCGTATGCGTTTTCTCCTGAATATATTCAGGAGAAAACGCATACGCCCTTTTTGGCCAAGTGCATCATTGTCAAAGTTGTGCCCCTCTTCCTGTGCTTTAAAGGCGATTCCAACATACCTCTTGAAATCTGTTTCCTGCTATTCTGCCTCGCTTTCAAGTCCGCCTCGTTGCCTTCCCTCAACAGATTTTTGGACGATAGTTGTCCTTTATTACTCTGCCAGTTTGTGAATTGCTGTGCCCTTGAGCTCCATTTTTCAACTCGTTTTTTGTGAGCTGACCGCAAGTCCAAAATTTTGTTTCAGGAACTATTCTGGTTCCCGATGGGGGGCTGAGACTTTGGTTAATTCTTCATCCTGCTGGGAAGTTATGGTGATATGTGCCCGTCCAAATGCCTAACAGCTACTCTCTCATTGGTTCTCTCTCTTCCCTTTCATCCTCTGCCAAATTGGCAACATGTGCGAACCAGGTGGTTAAAGGGGCTGTCTCTCCAAGTTGGGAGGTTGATAGTAAAGCAGATGGAAAGTCAAACCGGAGCACCAGGAGAGGCACTATTCGTTGAGTTTTAGAAACCTTTCGTATTCACAGTGTGTCCGTTCTCTAGGTTTCTCGTACATGTTATAGCTGTAGTAATATTCCCTGCAACCTGGAGAGTTGGGACCCATGGAATGTGTGCCATGCATTATTGCTTTAAAGGGTCTGCATTTGCTCAGCCAATCTCACCAATCGTCTCAGTCCCAAGTGTCCAGCCTTATGCCACATCCAGCTGTCGTTGTAGATAGGGTCATTCCAGGTTTCATCAGAGACCCTGAAGGAATTGTAAAGAATTTCCTAGTTTTTTTGTTTTGTTTTTGAAATTCCTTTTTATAGTGGGTTTGAGCTGATTCTCGCTGCCATGTTTATGCCACTCTAGACACACTTGATTCCCTTACGGAGACATATCAATACATAGGTTTTAAGATTCTTACTAGTCAGATATATTCCTCTGCGGGAAATATGGGGTTTTGAGTCCCTTTCACTGAGGAAGGTGTAGGTCTTGTCTATTCCATAGTTGGTTTTTGGAACGGTACCTGTGCTTATATCAAACTCTGGTTTTATGCATCACCCCACCTCTCCTTCCCCCTTAAGCAGGCATAAGAGTGTTTTCTAAATGTGAGACACTGTTCTCTTTCCTAACTCAGTTCAAGTGTAGCCATGTTTACAGGATCTTCATAAGTGATATCTTATGATAAGTTTCTTTTTCTGTGTGACTTATTTCACTTAGAATCATCGTACCTGAATCCACCCATTTTGCTGCTACTGGTCTTATGACATTGATTTCATGCCTGAGGGATATTCCATCGTATGTAAGTACCAGAATATTTTGAACCATTTTTATATTTCCTGGGATATTTAAGGTGTACCCAAGTTGAGGTCCTTGTAAGCAGTGCAGCCCTAAATTTTGGGGTGGCTCTGTCTTATTGATTTTCAGTTTTCCCAAGGTATATTCCCTAGACTGGAAGTGTCCTTGGCTCTGTAGCTCTGTTGTTTACTTGTTTTAGGGAACACAATGCACTCCTCCAGAGAGGCAGTTGGCAATTTACATCCCGCCCATCAGCATAACAAGGCTCCCTGTTCTCCAGGGCCTGTCTTGCCTTTCTGGTTTTTACACATTTTGTGGATGTCCCTTTTGACCGGTGGGAAGTGATACTTCTTTGTAGTGCAGATTTGCATTGCCCGCTTGCTTGCTTGGCCAAAAAGGGCGTATGCGTTTTCTCCTGAATATATTCAGGAGAAAACGCATACGCCCTTTTTGGCCAAGTGCATCATTGTGGAAGTTGTGCCCCTCTTCCTGTGCTTTAATGGCGATTCCAACGTTCCTCTTGAAATCTGTTTCCTGCTATTCTGCCTCGCTTTAAAGTCCGCCTCGTTGCCTTCCCTCAACAGATTTTTGGACGATAGTTCTCCTTTCTTACTCGGCCAGTTTGTGAATTGCTGTGCCCCTGAGCTCCATTATTCAACTCGTTTTTGGTGAGCTGACCGCAAGTCCAAAATTTTGGATCAGGATCTATACTGGTTCCCGGTGGGTGGCTGAGACTTTGGTTAATTCTTCTACCTGCCGGGAAATTACAGTGATATGTGCCCGTCCAAATGCCTAACAGCTACTCTCTCATTTGTTCTCCCTCTTCCCTTTCATCCTCTGCCCAATTGGAAACCTGTGCGAACCAGGAGGTTAAAGGGGCTGTCTCTCCAAGTTGGGAGTTTGATAGTAAAGCAGATGGAAAGTCAAACCGGAGCACCAGGAGAGGGACTATTTATTGAGTTTTAGAAACCTTTCATATTCACAGTGTGTCCGTTCTCTAGGTTTCCTGTACATGTTATAACTGTAGTAATATTCCCTTCAACCTGGAGAGTTGGGACCCATGGAATGGGTGCCATGCATTATTGCTTTAAAGGGTCTGCATTTGCTCACCCAATCTCACCAATCCTCTCAGTCCCAAGTGTCCAGCCTTATGCCACATCCAGCTGTCATTGTAGATAGGGTCATTCCAGGTTTCATCAGAGACCCTGAAGGAATTGCAAAGATTTTCCCAGTTTTTTTGTTTTGTTTTTGAAATTCCTTTTTATAGTGGGTTTGAGCTGATTCTCGCTGCCATGTTTATGCCAGTGTAGACACACTTGATTCCCTTATGGAGACATATCAATACATAGGTTTTAAGATTCTTACTAGTCAGATATATTCCTCTGCGGGAAATATGGGGTTTTGAGTCCCTTTCACTGAGGAAGGTGTAGGTCTTGTCTATTCCATAGTTGGTTTTTGGAACGGTACCTGTGCTTATATCAAACTCTGGTTTTATGCATCACCCCACCTCTCCTTCCCCGTTAAGTAGGCATATGAGTGTTTTTTAAATGTGAGACACTGTTCTCTTTCCTAACTCAGTTCAAGTGTAGCCATGTTTACAGGATCTTCATACGTGATATCTTATGATAAGTTTCTTTTTCTCTGTGACTTATTTCACTTAGAATCATCGTACCTGAATCCACCCATTTTGCTGCTACTCGTCTTATGACATTGATTTCATGGCTGAGGGATATTCCATCGTATGTAAGTACCACAATTTTTTGAACCATTTTTATATTTCCTGGGATATTTAAGGTGTACCCAAGATGAGGTCCTTGTAAGCAGTGCAGCCCTAAATTTTGGGGTGGCTCTGTCTTATTGATTTTCAGTTTTCTCAAGGTATATTCCCTAGACTGGAAGTGCCCTTGGCTCTGGAGCTTTGTTCTTTACTTGTTTTAGGGAACACAATGTACTCCTCCAGAGAGGCAGTTGGCAATTTACATCCCGCCCATCAGCATAACAAGGCTCACTGTTCTCCAGGGCCTGTCTTGCCTTTCTGGTTTTTACACATTTTGTGGATGTCCCTTTTGACCGGTGGGAAGTGATAGTTCTTTGTAGTGCAGATTTGCATTGCCCGCTTGCTTGCTTGGCCAAAAAGGGCGTATGTATTTTCTCCTGAATATATTCAGGAGAGAACGCATACGACCTTTTTGGCCAAGTGCATCATTGTCGAAGTTCTGCCCCTCTTCCTGTGCTTTAAAGGCGATTCCAACGTACCTCTTGAAATCTGTTTCCTGCTATTCTGCCTCGCTTTCAAGTCCGCCTCGTTGCCTTCCCTCAACAGATTTTTGGACGATAGTTGTCCTTTATTACTTGGCCAGTTTGTGAATTGCTGTGCCCCTGAGCTCCTTTTTTCAACTCGTTTTTGGTGAGCTGATCGCAAGTCCAAAATTTTGGTTCAGGACCTATACTGGTTCCCGGGGGGAGGCTGAGACTTTGGTTAATTATTCTTCCTGCGGGAAATTACAGTGATATGTGCCCGTCCAAATGCCTAAGAGCTACTCTCTCATTGGTTCTCCCTCTTCCCTTTCATCCTCTGCCAAATTGGCAACCTGTGCGAACCAGGAGGTTAAAGGGGCTGTCTCTCCAAGTTGGGAGGTTGATAGTAAAGCGGGTGGAAAATCAAACCGGAGCACCAGGAGAGGGACTATTCGTTGAGTTTTAGAAACCTTTCGTATTCACAGTGTGTCCGTCCTCTAGGTTTCCCGTACATGTTATAACTGTATTAATATTCCCTTCAACCTGGATAGTTGGGACCCATGGAATGGGTGCCAGGCATTTGTGCTTTAAAGGGTCTGCATTTGCTCACCCAATCTCACCAATCGTCTCAGTCCCAAGTGTCCCTCCTTATGCCACATCCAGCTGTCATTGTAGATAGGGTCATTCCAGGTTTCATCAGAGACCCTGAAGGAATTGTAAAGAATTTCCCAGTTTTTTTTGTTTTGTTTTTGAAATTCCTTTTTATAGTGGGTTTGAGCTGATTCTCGCTGCCATGTTTATGCCAGTCTAGACACACTTGAAACCCTTACGGAGACGTATCAATACATAGGTTTTAAGATTCTTACTAGTCAGATATATTCCTCTGTGGGAAATATGGGGTTTTGAGTCCCTTTCACTGAGGAAGGTGTAGGTCTTTTCTATTCCATAGTTGGTTTTTGGAACGGTACCTATGCTTATATCAAACTCTGGTTTTATGCATCACCCCACCTCTCCTTCCCCCTTAAGCAGGCATAAGAGTGTTTTCTAAATGTGAGACATTGTTCTCTTTCCTAACTCAGTTCAAGTGTAGCCATGTTTACAGGATCTTCATAAGTGATATCTTATGATAAGTTTCTTTTTCTGTGTGACTTATTTCACTTAGAATCATCGTACCTGAATCCACCCATTTTGCTGCTACTGGTCTTATGACATTGATTTCATGGCTGAGGGATATTCCATCGTACGTAAGTACCACAATTTTTTGAACCATTTTTATATTTCCTGGGATATTTAAGGTGTACCCTAGTTGAGGTCCTTGTAAGCAGTGCAGCCCTAAATTTTGGGGTGGCTCTGTCTTATTGAATTTCAGTTTTCCCAAGGTATATTCCCTACACTGGAAGTGCGCTTGGCTCTGTAGCTCTGTTCTTTACTTGTTTTAGGGAAGACAATGTACTCCTCCAGAGAAGCAGTTGGCAATTTACATCCCGCCCATCAGCATAAAGAGGCTCCCTGTTCTCTAGGACCTGTCTTGCCTTTCTGGATTTTACACATTTTGTGGATGTCCCTTTTGACCGGTGGGAAGTGATACTTCTTTGTAGTGCCGATTTGCATTGCCCGATTGCTTGCTTGGCCAAAAAGGGCGTATGCGTTTTCTCCTGAATATATTCAGGAGAAAACGCATACGCCCTTTTTGGCCAAGTGCATCATTGTCGAAGTTGTGCCCCTCTTCCTGTGCTTTAAAGGCGATTCCAACGTACCTCTTGAAATCTGTTTCCTGCTATTCTGGCTCGCTTTCAAGTCCGCCTCGTTGCATTCCGTCAACAGATTTTTGGATGATAGTTGTCCTTTATTACTCAGCCAGTTTGTGAATTGCTATGCCCCTGAGCTCCATTTTTCAACTCGTTTTTGGTGAGCTGACCGCAAGTCCAAAATTTTGGTTCAGGACCTATACTGGTTCCCGGTGGGTGGCTGAGACTTTGCTTAATTCTTCTTCCTGCTGGCAAATTACAGTGATATGTGCCCGTCCAAATGCCTAACAGCTACTCTCTCATTGGTTCTCCCTCTTCCCTTTCATCCTCTGCCAAATTGGCAACCTGTGCGAACCAGGAGGTTAAAGGGGCTGTCTCTCCAAGTTGGGAGGTTGATAGTAAAGCAGATGGAAAGTCAAACCGGAGCACAAGGAGAGGGACTATTAGTTGAGTTTTAGAAACCTTTCGTATTCACAGTGTGTCCGTTCTCTAGGTTTCCCGTACATGTTATAACTGTAGTAATATTCCCTTCAACCTGGAGAGTTCGGACCCATGGAATGGGTGCCATGCATTATTGCTTTAAAGGGTCTGCATTTGCTCACCCAATCTCACCAATCCTCTCAGTCCCAAGTGTCCAGCCTTATGCCACATCCAGCTGTCGTTGTAGATAGGGTCATTCCAGGTTTCATCAGAGACCCTGAAGGAATTGTAAAGAATTTCCCAGTTTTTTTGTTTTGTTTGTGAAATTCCTTTTTATAGTGGGTTTGAGCTGATTCTCGCTGCCATGTTTATGCCAGTCTAGACACACGTGATTCCCTTACGGAGACATATCAATACATAGGTTTTAAGATTCTTACTAGTCAGATATATTCCTCTGCGGGAAATATGGGGTTTTGAGTCCCTTTCACTGAGGAAGGTGTAGGTCTTGTCTATTCCATAGTTGGTTTTTGGAACGGTACCTGTGCTTATATCAAACTCTGGTTTTATGCATCACCCCACCTCTCCTTCCCCCTTAAGCAGGCATAAGAGTGTTTTCTAAATGTGAGACACTGTTCTCTTTCCTAACTCAGTTCAAGTGTAGCCATGTGTACAGGATCTTCCTAAGTGATATCTTATGATAAGTTTCTTTTTCTCTGTGACTTATTTCACTTAGAATCATCGTACCTGAATCCACCCATTTTGCTGCTACTGGTCTTATGACATTGATTTCATGGCTGAGGGATATTCCATCGTACGTAAGTACCACAATGTTTTGAACCATTTTTATATTTCCTGGGATATTTAAGGTGTACCCAAGTTGAGGTCCTTGTAAGCAGTGCAGCCCTAAATTTTAGGGTGGCTCTGTCTTATTGATTTTCAATTTTCCCAAGGTGTATTCCCTAGACTGGAAGTGCCCTTGGCTCTGTAGCTCTGTTCTTTACTTGTTTTAGGGAACACAATGTACTCCTCCAGAGAGGCAGTTGGCAATTTACATCCCGCCCATCAGCATAACAAGGCTCCCTGTTCTCCAGGGCCTGTCTTGCCTTTCTTGTTTTTACAAATTTTGTCGATGTCCCTTTTGACCGGTGGGAAGTGATACTTCTTTGTAGTGCAGATTTGTATTGCCCGCTTGCTTGCTTGGCCAAAAAGGGCGTATAAGTTTTCTCCTGAATATATTCAGGAGAAAACGCATACGCCCTTTTTGGCCAATTGCATCATTGTCGGAGTTGTGCCCCTCTTCCTGTGCTTTAAAGGCGATTCCAACGTACCTCTTGAAATCTGTTTCCTGCTATTCTGGCTCGCTTTCAAGTCCGCCTCGTTGCCTTCCCTCAACAGATTTTTGGACGACAGTTGTCCTTTATTACTCGGCCAGTTTGTGAATTGCTGTGCCCCTGAGCTCCATTTATCAACTCGTTTTTGGTGAGGTGACCGCAAGTCCAAAATTTTTGTTCAGGACCTATGCTGCTTCCCGGTGTGGTGCTGAGACTTTGGTTAATTCTTCTTGCTGCCGGGAAATTACAGTGATATGTGCCCGTTCAAATGCATAACAGCTACTCTCTCATTGGTCCTCCCTCTTCCCTTTCATCCTCTGCCAAATTGGCAACCTGTGCGAACCAGGATGTTAAAGAGGCTGTCTCTCCAAGTTGGGAGGATGATAGTAAAGCAGGTGTAAAGTCAAACCGGAGCACCAGGAGAGGGACTATTCGTTGAGTTTTAGAAACCTTTCGTATTCACAGTGTGTCCGTTCTCTAGGTTTCCCGTACATGTTATAGCTGTAGTAATATTCCCTTCAACCTGGAGAGTTGGGACCCATGGAATGGGTGCCATGCATTATTGCTTTAAAGGGTCTGCATTTGCTCACCCAAACTCACCAATCCTGTCAGTCCCAAGTGTCCAGCCTTATGCCACATCCAGCTGTCGTTGTAGATAGGGTCATTCCAGGTTTCATCAGAGACCCTGAAGGAATTGTAAAGAATTTCCCATTTTTTTTTGTTTTGTTTTTGAAATTCCTTTTTATAGTGGGTTTGAGCTGATTCTCGCTGCCATGTTTATGCCAGTCTAGACACACTTGATTCCTTTACGGAGACATATCAATACATAGGTTTTAAGATTATTACTAGTCAGATATATTCCTCTGCGGGAAATATGGGGTTTTGAGTCCCTTTCACTGAGGAAGGTGTAGGTCTTGTCTATTCCATAGTTGGTTTTTGGAACGGTACCTGTGCTTATATCAAACTCTGGTTTTATGCATCACCCCACCTCTCCTTCCCCCTTAAGCAGGCATAAGAGTGTTTTCTAAATGTGAGACACTGTTCTCTTTCCTAACTCAGTTCAAGTGTAGCCATGATTACAGGATCTACATAAGTGATATCTTATGATAAGTTTCTTTTTCTCTGTGACTTATTTCACTTAGAATCATCGTACCTGAATCCACCCATTTTGCTGCTACTGGTCTTATGACATTGATTTCATGGCTGAGGGATATTCCCTCGTACGTAAGTACCACTATTTTTTGAACCATTTTTATATTTCCTGGGATATTTAAGGTGTACACAAGTTGAGGTCCTTGAAAGCAGTGCAGCCCTAAATTTTGGGGTGGCTCTGTCTTATTGATTTTCAGTTTTCCCAAGGTATATTCCCGAGACTGGAAGTGTCCTTGGCTCTGTAGCTCTGTGGTTTACTTGTTTTAGGGAACACAATGCACTCCTCCAGAGAAGCAGTTGGCAATTTACATCCCGCCCATCAGCATAACAAGGATCCCTGTTCTCCAGGGCCTGTCTTGCCTTTCTGGTTTTTACACATTTTGTGGATGTCCCTTTTGACCGGTGGGAAGTGATACTTCTTTGTAGTGCAGATTTGCATTGCCCGCTTGCTTGCTTGGCCAAAAAGGGCGTATGCGTTTTCTCCTGAATATATTCAGGAGAAAACGCATACACCCTTTTTGGCCAAGTGCATCATTGTCGAAGTTGTGCCCCTCTTCCTGTGCTTTAAAGGCGATTCCAACGTACCTCTTGAAATCTGTTTCCTGCTATTCTGCCTCGCTTTCAAGTCCGCCTCGTTGCCTTCCCTCAACAGATTTTTGGACGATAGTTGTCCCTAATTACTCGGCAAGTTTGTGAATTGCTGTGCCCCTGAGCTCCAGTTTTCAACTCGTTTTTGGTGAGCTGACCCCAAGTCCAAAATTTTGGTTCAGGACCTATACTGGTTCCCGGTGGGTGGCTGAGACTTTGGTTAATTATTCTTCCTGCCGTGAAATTACAGTGATATGTGCCCGTCCAAACGCCTAACATCTACTCTCTCATTGGTTCTCCCTCTTCCCTTTCATCCTCTGCCAAATTGGAAACCTGTGCGAACCAGGAGGTTAAAGGGGCTGTCTCTCCAAGTTGGGAGGTTGATAGTAAAGCAGATGGAAAGTCAAACCGGAGCACCAGGAGAGCGACTATTTGTTGAGTTTTAGAAACCTTTCGTATTCACAGTGTGTCCATTCTCTAGGTTTCCCGTATATGTTGTAACTGTAGTAATATTCCCTTCAACCTGGAGAGTTGGGACCCATGGAATGGGTGCCATGCATTATTGCTTTAAAGGGTCTGCATTTGCTCACCCAATCTCACCAATCCTCTCAGTCTCAAGTGTGCAGCCTTATGACACATCCAGCTGTCGTTGTAGATAGGGTCATTCCAGGTTTCATCAGAGACCCTGAAGGAATTGTAAAGAATTTCCCAGTTTTTTTGTTTTGTTTTTGAAATTCCTTTTTATCGTGGGTTTGAGCTGATTCTCGCTGCCATGTTTATGCCAGTCTAGACACACTTGATTCCCTTATGGAGACATATCAATACATAGGTTTTAAGATTCTTACTAGTCAGATATATTCCTCTGCAGAAAATATGGGGTTTTGAGTCCCTTTCACTGAGGAAGGTGTAGGTCTTGTCTATTCCATAGTTGGTTTTTGGAACGGTACCTGTGCTTATATCAAACTCTGGTTTTATGCATCACCCCACCTCTCCTTCCCCCTTAAGCAGGCATAAGAGTGTTTTCTACATGTGAGACACTGTTCTCTTTCCTAACTCAGTTCAAGTGTAGCCATGTTTACAGGATCTTCATAAGTGATATCTTATGATAAGTTTCTTTTTCTCTGTGACTTATTTCACTTAGAATCATCGTACCTGAATCCACCCATTTTGCTGCTACTGGTCTTATGACATTGATTTCATGGCTGAGGGATATTCCATCGTACGTAAGTACCACAATTTTTTGATCTATTTTTATATTTCCTGGGATATTTAAGGTGTACCCAAGTTGAGTTCCTTGTAAGCAGTGCAGCCCTATATATTGTGGTGGCTCTGTCTCATTGATTTTCAGTTTTCCCAAGGTATATTCCCTAGACTGGAAGTGCCCTTGGCTCTGCAGCTCTGTTCTTTACTTGTTTTAGGGAACACAATGTACTCCTCCAGAGAGGCAGTTGGCAATTTACATCCCGCCCATCAGCATAACAAGGCTCCCTGTTCTCCAGGGCCTGTCTTGCCTTTCTGGTTTTTACACATTTTGTGGATGTCCCTTTTGACCGGTGGGAAGTGATACTTCTTTGTATTGCAGATTTGCATTGCCTGCTTGCTTGCTTGGCCAAAAAGGGCGTATGCGTTTTCTCCTGAATATATTCAGGAGAAAACGCATACGCCCTTTTTGGCCAAGTGCATCATTGTCGAAGTTGTGCCCCTCTTCCTGTGCTTTAAAGGCGATTCCAACGTACCTCTTGAAATCTGTTTCCTGCTATTCTGGCTCGCTTTCAAGTCCGCCTCGTTGCCTTCCCTCAACAGATTTTTGGATGATAGTTGTCCTTTATTACTCAGCCAGTTTGTGAATTGCTATGCCCCTGAGCACCATTTTTCAACTCGTTTTTGGTGAGCTGACCGCAAGTCCAAAATTTTGGTTCAGGACTTATACTGGTTCCCTGTGGGTGGCTGAGACTTTGGTTAATTCTTCTTCCTGCCGGGAAATTACAGTGATATGTGCCCGTCCAAATGCCTAACAGGTACTCTCTCAATGGTTCTCCCTATTCCCTTTCATCCTCTGCCAAATTGGCAACCTGTGCGAACCAGGAGGTTAAAGGGGCTGTCTCTCCAAGTTGGGAGGTTGATAGTAAAGCTGATGGAAAGTCAAACCGGAGCACCAGGAGAGGGACTATTCATTGAGTTTTAGAAACCTTTCGTATTCACAGAGTGTCCGTTCTCTAGGTTTCCCGTACATGTTATAGCTGTAGTAATATTCCCTTCAACCTGGAGAGTTGGGACCCATGGAATGTGTGCCATGCATTATTGCTTTAAAGGGTCTGCATTTGCTCACCCAATCTCTCCAATCCTCTCAGTCCCAAGTGTCCAGCCTTATGCCACATCCAGCTGTCATTGTAGATAGGGTCATTCCAGGTTTCATCAGAGACCCTGAAGGAATTGTAAAGAATTTGCCAGTTTTTTTGTTTTGTTTTTGAAATTCCTTTTTATAGTGGGTTTGAGCTGATTCTCGCTGCCATGTTTATGCCAGTCTAGACACACTTGATTCCCTTACGGAGACATATCAATACATAGGTTTTAAGATTCTTACTAGTCAGATATATTCCTCTGCGGGAAATATGGGGTTTTGAGTCCCTTTCACTGAGGAAGGTGTAGGTCTTGTCTATTCCATAGTTGGTTTTTGGAACGGTACCTGTGCTTATATCAAACTCTGGTTTTATGCATCACCCCACCTCTCCTTCCCCCTTAAGTAGGCATAAGAGCGTTTTCTAAATGTGAGACACTGTTCTCTTTCCTAACTCAGTTCAAGTGTAGCCATGTTTACAGGATCTTCATAAGTGATATCTTATGATAAGTTTCTTTTTCTGTGTGACTTATTTCACTTAGAATCATCGTACCTGAATACACCCATTTTGCTGCTACTGGTCTTATGACATTGATTTCATGGCTGAGGGATATTCCATCGTACGTAAGTACCACAATTTTTTGAACCATTTTTATATTTCCTGGGATATTTAAGGTGTACCCAAGTTGAGGTCCTTGTAAGCAGTGCAGCCCTAAATTTTGGGGTGGCTCTGTCTTATTGATTTTCAGTTTTCCCAAGGTATATTCCCTAGACTGGAAGTGTCCTTGGCTCTGTAGCTCTGTGGTTTACTTCTTTTAGGGAACACAATGCACTCCTCCAGAGAAGCAGTTGGCAATTTACATCCCGCCCATCAGCATAACAAGGATCCCTGTTCTCCAGGGCCTGTCTTGCCTTTCTGGTTTTTACACATTTTTTGGATGTCCCTTTTGAAAGGTGGGAAGTGATACTTCTTTGTAGTGCAGATTTGCATTGCCCGCTTGCTTGCTTGGCCAAAAAGGGCGTATGCGTTTTCTCCTGAATATATTCAGGAGAAAACGCATACGCCCTTTTTGGCCAAGTGCATCATTGTCGAAGTTGTGCCCCTCTTCCTGTGCTTTAAAGGCGATTCCAACGTACCTCTTGAAATCTGTTTCCTGCTATTCTGCCTCGCTTTCAAGTCCGCCTCGTTGCCTTCCCTCAACAGATTTTTGGACGATAGTTGTCCCTTATTACTCGGCCAGTTTGTGAATTGCTGTGCCCCTGAGCTCCAGTTTTCAACTCGTTTTTGGTGAGCTGATCCCAAGTCCAAAATTTTGGTTCAGGACCTATACTGGTTCCCGGTGGGTGGCTGAGACTTTGGTTAATTATTCTTCCTGCCGTGAAATTACAGTGATATGTGCCCGTCCAAACGCCTAACAGCTACTCTGTCATTGGTTCTCCCTCTTCCCTTTCATCCTCTGCCAAATTGGAAACATGTGCGAACCAGGAGGTTAAAGGGGCTGTCTCTCCAAGTTGGGAGGTTGATAGTAAAGCAGATGGAAAGTCAAACCGGAGCACCAGGAGAGCGACTATTTGTTGAGTTTTAGAAACCTTTCGTATTCACAGTGTGTCCATTCTCTAGGTTTCCCGTACATGTTATAACTGTAGTAATATTCCCTTCAACCTGGAGAGTTGGGACCCATGGAATGGGTGCCATGCATTATTGCTTTAAAGGGTCTGCATTTGCTCACCCAATCTCACCAATCCTCTCAGTCTCAAGTGTCCAGCCTTATGCCACATCCAGCTGTCGTTGTAGATAGGGTCATTCCAGGTTTCATCAGAGACCCTGAAGGAATTGTAAAGAATTTCCCAGTTTTTTTGTTTTGCTTTTGAAATTCCTTTTTATCGTGGGTTTGAGCTGATTCTCGCTGCCATGTTTATGCCAGTCTAGACACACTTGATTCCCTTACGGAGACATATCAATACATAGGTTTTAAGATTCTTACTAGTCAGATATATTCCTCTGCAGGAAATATGGGGTTTTGAGTCCCTTTCACTGAGGAAGGTGTAGGTCTTGTCTATTCCATAGTTGGTTTTTGGAACGGTACCTATGCTTATATCAAACTCTGGTTTTATGCATCACCCCACCTCTCCTTCCCCCTTAAGCAGGCATAAGAGTGTTTTCTACATGTGAGACACTGTTCTCTTTCCTAACTCAGTTCAAGTGTAGCCATGTTTACAGGATCTTCATAAGTGATATCTTATGATAAGTTTCTTTTTCTCTGTGACTTATTTCACTTAGAATCATCGTACCTGAATCCACCCATTTTGCTGCTACTGGTCTTATGACATTGATTTCATGGCTGAGGGATATTCCATCGTACGTAAGTACCACAATTTTTTGATCCATTTTTATATTTCCTGGGATATTTAAGGTGTACCCAAGTTGAGGTCCTTGTAAGCAGTGCAGCCCTATATATTGTGGTGGCTCTGTCTCATTGATTTTCAGTTTTCCCAAGATATATTCCCTAGACTGGAAGTGCCCTTGGCTCTGCAGCTCTGTTCTTTACTTGTTTTAGGGAACACAATGTACTCCTCCAGAGAGGCAGTTGGCAATTTACATCCCGCCCATCAGCATAACAAGGCTCCCTGTTCTCCAGGGCCTGTCTTGCCTTTCTTGTTCTTACACATTTTGTGGATGTCCCTTTTGACCGGTGGGAAGTGATACTTCTTTGTATTGCAGATTTGCATTGCCTGCTTGCTTGCTTGGCCAAAAAGGGCGTATGCGTTTTCTCCTGAATATATTCAGGAGAAAACGCATACGCCCTTTTTGGCCAAGTGCATCATTGTGGAAGTTGTGCCCCTCTTCCTGTGCTTTAAAGGCGATTCCAACGTACCTCTTGAAATCTGTTTCCTGCTATTCTGGCTCGCTTTCAAGTCCGCCTCGTTGCCTTCCCTCAACAGATTTTTGGATGATAGTTGTCCTTTATTACTCAGCCAGTTTGTGAATTGCTATGCCCCTGAGCACCATTTTTCAACTCGTTTTTGGTGAGCTGACCGCAAGTCAAAAATTTTGGTTCAGGACTTATACTGGTTCCCTGTGGGTGGCTGAGACTTTGGTTAATTCTTCTTCCTGCCGGGAAATTACAGTGATATGTGCCCGTCCAAATGCCTAACAGGTACTCTCTCATTGGTTCTCCCTATTCCCTTTCATCCTCTGCCAAATTGGCAACCTGTGCGAACCAGGAGGTTAAAGGGACTGTCTCTCCAAGTTGTGAGGTTGATAGGAAAGCTGATGGAAAGTCAAACGGGAGCACCAGGAGAGGGACTATTCATTGAGTTTTAGAAACCTTTCGTATTCACAGAGTGTCCGTTCTCTAGGTTTCCCGTACATGTTATAGCTGTAGTAATATTCCCTTCAACCTGGAGAGTTGGGACCCATGGAATGTGTGCCATGCATTATTGCTTTAAAGAGTCTGCATTTGCTCACCCAATCTCTCCAATCCTCTCAGTCCCAAGTGTCCAGCCTTATGCCACATCCAGCTGTCGTTGTAGATAGGGTCATTCCAGGTTTCATCAGAGACCCTGAAGGAATTGTAAAGAATTTCCCAGTTTTTTGGTTTTGTTTTTGAAATTCCTTTTTATAGTGGGTTTGAGCTGATTCTCGCTGCCATGTTTATGCCAGTCTAGACACACTTGATTCCCTTACGGAGACATATCAATACATAGGTTTTAAGATTCTTACTAGTCAGATATATTCCTCTGCGGGAAATATGGGGTTTTGAGTCCCTTTCACTGAGGAAGGTGTAGGTCTTGTCTATTCCATAGTTGGTTTTTGGAACGGTACCTGTGCTTATATCAAACTCTGGTTTTATGCATCACCCCACCTCTCCTTCCCCCTTAAGTAGGCATAAGAGCGTTTTCTCAATGTGAGACACTGTTCTCTTTCCTAACTCGGTTCAAGTGTAGCCATGTTTACAGGATCTTCATAAGTGATATCTTATGATAAGTTTCTTTTTCTCTGTGACTTATTTCACTTAGAATCATCGTACCTGAATCCACCCATTTTGCTGCTACTGGTCTTATGACATTGATTTCATGGCTGAGGGATATTCCATCGTACGTAAGTACCACAATTTTTTGAACCATTTTTATATTTCCTGGGATATTTAAGGTGTACCCAAGTTGAGGTCCTTGTAAGCAGTGCAGCCCTAAATTTTGGGGTGGCTCTGTCTTATTGATTTTCAGTTTTCCCAAGGTATATTCCCTAGACTGGAAGTGTCCTTGGCTCTGTAGCTCTGTGGTTTACTTGTTTTAGGGAACACAATGCACTCCTCCAGAGAAGCAGTTGGCAATTTACATCCCGCCCATCAGCATAACAAGGATCCCCCTTCTCCAGGGCCTGTCTTGCCTTTCTGGTTTTTACACATTTTGTGGATGTGTCTTTTGACCGGTGGGAAGTGATACTTCTTTGTAGTGCAGATTTGCATTGCCCGCTTGCTTGCTTGGCCAAAAAGTGCGTATGCGTTTTCTCCTGAATATATTCAGGAGAAAACGCATACGCCCTTTTTGGCCAAGTGCATCATTGTCGAAGTTGTGCCCCTCTTCCTGTGCTTTAAAGGCGATTCCAACGTACCTCTTGAAATCTGTTTCCTGCTATTCTGTCTCGCTTTCAAGTCCGCCTCGTTGCCTTCCCTCAACAGATTTTTGGACGATAGTTGTCCCTTATTACTCGGCCAGTTTGTGAATTGCTGTGCCCCTGAGCTCCAGTTTTCAACTCGTTTTTGGTGAGCTGACCGCAAGTCCAAAATTTTGGTTCAGGACTTATACTGGTTCCCGGTGGGTGGCTGAGACTTTGGTTAATTATTTTCCAGCCGTGAAATTACAGTGATATGTGCCCGTCCAAACGCCTAACAGCTACTCTCTCATTGGTTCTCCCTCTTCCCTTTCATCCTCTGCCAAATTGGAAACATGTGCGAACCAGGAGGTTAAAGGGGCTGTCTCTCCAAGTTGGGAGGTTGATAGTAAAGCAGATGGAAAGTCAAACCGGAGCACCAGGAGAGCGACTATTTCTTGAGTTTTAGAAACCTTTCGTATTCACAGTGTGTCCATTCTCTAGGTTTCCCGTATATGTTATAACTGTAGTAATATTCCCTTCAACCTGGAGAGTTGGGACCCATGGAATGGGTGCCATGCATTATTGCTTTAAAGGGTCTGCATTTGCTCACCCAATCTCACCAATCCTCTCAGTCTCAAGTGTCCAGCCTTATGCCACATCCAGCTGTCGTTGTAGATAGGGTCATTCCAGCCTTCATCAGAGACCCTGAAGGAATTGTAAAGAATTTCCCAGTTTTTTTGTTTTGTTTTTGAAATTCCTTTTTATCGTGGGTTTGAGCTGATTCTCGCTGCCATGTTTATGCCAGTCTAGACACACTTGATTCCCTTAAGGAGACATATCAATACATAGGTTTTAAGATTCTTACTAGTCAGATATATTCCTCTGCAGGAAATATGGGGTTTTGAGTCCCTTTCACTGAGGAAGGTGTAGGTCTTGTCTATTCCATAGTTGGTTTTTGGAACGGTACCTGTGCTTATATCAAACTCTGGTTTTATGCATCACCCCACCTCTCCTTCCCCCTTAAGCAGGCATAAGAGTGTTTTCTAAATGTGAGACACTGTTCTCTTTCCTAACTCAGTTCAAGTGTAGCCATGATTACAGGATCTACATAAGTGATATCTTATGATAAGTTTCTTTTTCTCTGTGACTTATTTCACTTAGAATCATCGTACCTGAATCCACCCATTTTGCTGCTACTGGTCTTATGACATTGATTTCATGGCTGAGGGATATTCCCTCGTACGTAAGTACCACTATTTTTTGAACCATTTTTATATTTCCTGGGATATTTAAGGTGTACACAAGTTGAGGTCCTTGAAAGCAGTGCAGCCCTAAATTTTGGGGTGGCTCTGTCTTATTGATTTTCAGTTTTCCCAAGGTATATTCCCGAGACTGGAAGTGTCCTTGGCTCTGTAGCTCTGTGGTTTACTTGTTTTAGGGAACACAATGCACTCCTCCAGAGAAGCAGTTGGCAATTTACATCCCGCCCATCAGCATAACAAGGATCCCTGTTCTCCAGGGCCTGTCTTGCCTTTCTGGTTTTTACACATTTTGTGGATGTCCCTTTTGACCGGTGGGAAGTGATACTTCTTTGTAGTGCAGATTTGCATTGCCCGCTTGCTTGCTTGGCCAAAAAGGGCGTATGCGTTTTCTCCTGAATATATTCAGGAGAAAACGCATACACCCTTTTTGGCCAAGTGCATCATTGTCGAAGTTGTGCCCCTCTTCCTGTGCTTTAAAGGCGATTCCAACGTACCTCTTGAAATCTGTTTCCTGCTATTCTGCCTCGCTTTCAAGTCCGCCTCGTTGCCTTCCCTCAACAGATTTTTGGACGATAGTTGTCCCTAATTACTCGGCAAGTTTGTGAATTGCTGTGCCCCTGAGCTCCAGTTTTCAACTCGTTTTTGGTGAGCTGACCCCAAGTCCAAAATTTTGGTTCAGGACCTATACTGGTTCCCGGTGGGTGGCTGAGACTTTGGTTAATTATTCTTCCTGCCGTGAAATTACAGTGATATGTGCCCGTCCAAACGCCTAACATCTACTCTCTCATTGGTTCTCCCTCTTCCCTTTCATCCTCTGCCAAATTGGAAACCTGTGCGAACCAGGAGGTTAAAGGGGCTGTCTCTCCAAGTTGGGAGGTTGATAGTAAAGCAGATGGAAAGTCAAACCGGAGCACCAGGAGAGCGACTATTTGTTGAGTTTTAGAAACCTTTCGTATTCACAGTGTGTCCATTCTCTAGGTTTCCCGTATATGTTGTAACTGTAGTAATATTCCCTTCAACCTGGAGAGTTGGGACCCATGGAATGGGTGCCATGCATTATTGCTTTAAAGGGTCTGCATTTGCTCACCCAATCTCACCAATCCTCTCAGTCTCAAGTGTGCAGCCTTATGACACATCCAGCTGTCGTTGTAGATAGGGTCATTCCAGGTTTCATCAGAGACCCTGAAGGAATTGTAAAGAATTTCCCAGTTTTTTTGTTTTGTTTTTGAAATTCCTTTTTATCGTGGGTTTGAGCTGATTCTCGCTGCCATGTTTATGCCAGTCTAGACACACTTGATTCCCTTATGGAGACATATCAATACATAGGTTTTAAGATTCTTACTAGTCAGATATATTCCTCTGCAGAAAATATGGGGTTTTGAGTCCCTTTCACTGAGGAAGGTGTAGGTCTTGTCTATTCCATAGTTGGTTTTTGGAACGGTACCTGTGCTTATATCAAACTCTGGTTTTATGCATCACCCCACCTCTCCTTCCCCCTTAAGCAGGCATAAGAGTGTTTTCTACATGTGAGACACTGTTCTCTTTCCTAACTCAGTTCAAGTGTAGCCATGTTTACAGGATCTTCATAAGTGATATCTTATGATAAGTTTCTTTTTCTCTGTGACTTATTTCACTTAGAATCATCGTACCTGAATCCACCCATTTTGCTGCTACTGGTCTTATGACATTGATTTCATGGCTGAGGGATATTCCATCGTACGTAAGTACCACAATTTTTTGATCTATTTTTATATTTCCTGGGATATTTAAGGTGTACCCAAGTTGAGTTCCTTGTAAGCAGTGCAGCCCTATATATTGTGGTGGCTCTGTCTCATTGATTTTCAGTTTTCCCAAGGTATATTCCCTAGACTGGAAGTGCCCTTGGCTCTGCAGCTCTGTTCTTTACTTGTTTTAGGGAACACAATGTACTCCTCCAGAGAGGCAGTTGGCAATTTACATCCCGCCCATCAGCATAACAAGGCTCCCTGTTCTCCAGGGCCTGTCTTGCCTTTCTGGTTTTTACACATTTTGTGGATGTCCCTTTTGACCGGTGGGAAGTGATACTTCTTTGTATTGCAGATTTGCATTGCCTGCTTGCTTGCTTGGCCAAAAAGGGCGTATGCGTTTTCTCCTGAATATATTCAGGAGAAAACGCATACGCCCTTTTTGGCCAAGTGCATCATTGTCGAAGTTGTGCCCCTCTTCCTGTGCTTTAAAGGCGATTCCAACGTACCTCTTGAAATCTGTTTCCTGCTATTCTGGCTCGCTTTCAAGTCCGCCTCGTTGCCTTCCCTCAACAGATTTTTGGATGATAGTTGTCCTTTATTACTCAGCCAGTTTGTGAATTGCTATGCCCCTGAGCACCATTTTTCAACTCGTTTTTGGTGAGCTGACCGCAAGTCCAAAATTTTGGTTCAGGACTTATACTGGTTCCCTGTGGGTGGCTGAGACTTTGGTTAATTCTTCTTCCTGCCGGGAAATTACAGTGATATGTGCCCGTCCAAATGCCTAACAGGTACTCTCTCAATGGTTCTCCCTATTCCCTTTCATCCTCTGCCAAATTGGCAACCTGTGCGAACCAGGAGTTTAAAGGGGCTGTCTCTCCAAGTTGGGAGGTTGATAGTAAAGCTGATGGAAAGTCAAACCGGAGCACCAGGAGAGGGACTATTCATTGAGTTTTAGAAACCTTTCGTATTCACAGAGTGTCCGTTCTCTAGGTTTCCCGTACATGTTATAGCTGTAGTAATATTCCCTTCAACCTGGAGAGTTGGGACCCATGGAATGTGTGCCATGCATTATTGCTTTAAAGGGTCTGCATTTGCTCACCCAATCTCTCCAATCCTCTCAGTCCCAAGTGTCCAGCCTTATGCCACATCCAGCTGTCATTGTAGATAGGGTCATTCCAGGTTTCATCAGAGACCCTGAAGGAATTGTAAAGAATTTGCCAGTTTTTTTGTTTTGTTTTTGAAATTCCTTTTTATAGTGGGTTTGAGCTGATTCTCGCTGCCATGTTTATGCCAGTCTAGACACACTTGATTCCCTTACGGAGACATATCAATACATAGGTTTTAAGATTCTTACTAGTCAGATATATTCCTCTGCGGGAAATATGGGGTTTTGAGTCCCTTTCACTGAGGAAGGTGTAGGTCTTGTCTATTCCATAGTTGGTTTTTGGAACGGTACCTGTGCTTATATCAAACTCTGGTTTTATGCATCACCCCACCTCTCCTTCCCCCTTAAGTAGGCATAAGAGCGTTTTCTAAATGTGAGACACTGTTCTCTTTCCTAACTCAGTTCAAGTGTAGCCATGTTTACAGGATCTTCATAAGTGATATCTTATGATAAGTTTCTTTTTCTGTGTGACTTATTTCACTTAGAATCATCGTACCTGAATACACCCATTTTGCTGCTACTGGTCTTATGACATTGATTTCATGGCTGAGGGATATTCCATCGTACGTAAGTACCACAATTTTTTGAACCATTTTTATATTTCCTGGGATATTTAAGGTGTACCCAAGTTGAGGTCCTTGTAAGCAGTGCAGCCCTAAATTTTGGGGTGGCTCTGTCTTATTGATTTTCAGTTTTCCCAAGGTATATTCCCTAGACTGGAAGTGTCCTTGGCTCTGTAGCTCTGTGGTTTACTTCTTTTAGGGAACACAATGCACTCCTCCAGAGAAGCAGTTGGCAATTTACATCCCGCCCATCAGCATAACAAGGATCCCTGTTCTCCAGGGCCTGTCTTGCCTTTCTGGTTTTTACACATTTTTTGGATGTCCCTTTTGAAAGGTGGGAAGTGATACTTCTTTGTAGTGCAGATTTGCATTGCCCGCTTGCTTGCTTGGCCAAAAAGGGCGTATGCGTTTTCTCCTGAATATATTCAGGAGAAAACGCATACGCCCTTTTTGGCCAAGTGCATCATTGTCGAAGTTGTGCCCCTCTTCCTGTGCTTTAAAGGCGATTCCAACGTACCTCTTGAAATCTGTTTCCTGCTATTCTGCCTCGCTTTCAAGTCCGCCTCGTTGCCTTCCCTCAACAGATTTTTGGACGATAGTTGTCCCTTATTACTCGGCCAGTTTGTGAATTGCTGTGCCCCTGAGCTCCAGTTTTCAACTCGTTTTTGGTGAGCTGATCCCAAGTCCAAAATTTTGGTTCAGGACCTATACTGGTTCCCGGTGGGTGGCTGAGACTTTGGTTAATTATTCTTCCTGCCGTGAAATTACAGTGATATGTGCCCGTCCAAACGCCTAACAGCTACTCTGTCATTGGTTCTCCCTCTTCCCTTTCATCCTCTGCCAAATTGGAAACATGTGCGAACCAGGAGGTTAAAGGGGCTGTCTCTCCAAGTTGGGAGGTTGATAGTAAAGCAGATGGAAAGTCAAACCGGAGCACCAGGAGAGCGACTATTTGTTGAGTTTTAGAAACCTTTCGTATTCACAGTGTGTCCATTCTCTAGGTTTCCCGTACATGTTATAACTGTAGTAATATTCCCTTCAACCTGGAGAGTTGGGACCCATGGAATGGGTGCCATGCATTATTGCTTTAAAGGGTCTGCATTTGCTCACCCAATCTCACCAATCCTCTCAGTCTCAAGTGTCCAGCCTTATGCCACATCCAGCTGTCGTTGTAGATAGGGTCATTCCAGGTTTCATCAGAGACCCTGAAGGAATTGTAAAGAATTTCCCAGTTTTTTTGTTTTGCTTTTGAAATTCCTTTTTATCGTGGGTTTGAGCTGATTCTCGCTGCCATGTTTATGCCAGTCTAGACACACTTGATTCCCTTACGGAGACATATCAATACATAGGTTTTAAGATTCTTACTAGTCAGATATATTCCTCTGCAGGAAATATGGGGTTTTGAGTCCCTTTCACTGAGGAAGGTGTAGGTCTTGTCTATTCCATAGTTGGTTTTTGGAACGGTACCTATGCTTATATCAAACTCTGGTTTTATGCATCACCCCACCTCTCCTTCCCCCTTAAGCAGGCATAAGAGTGTTTTCTACATGTGAGACACTGTTCTCTTTCCTAACTCAGTTCAAGTGTAGCCATGTTTACAGGATCTTCATAAGTGATATCTTATGATAAGTTTCTTTTTCTCTGTGACTTATTTCACTTAGAATCATCGTACCTGAATCCACCCATTTTGCTGCTACTGGTCTTATGACATTGATTTCATGGCTGAGGGATATTCCATCGTACGTAAGTACCACAATTTTTTGATCCATTTTTATATTTCCTGGGATATTTAAGGTGTACCCAAGTTGAGGTCCTTGTAAGCAGTGCAGCCCTATATATTGTGGTGGCTCTGTCTCATTGATTTTCAGTTTTCCCAAGATATATTCCCTAGACTGGAAGTGCCCTTGGCTCTGCAGCTCTGTTCTTTACTTGTTTTAGGGAACACAATGTACTCCTCCAGAGAGGCAGTTGGCAATTTACATCCCGCCCATCAGCATAACAAGGCTCCCTGTTCTCCAGGGCCTGTCTTGCCTTTCTTGTTCTTACACATTTTGTGGATGTCCCTTTTGACCGGTGGGAAGTGATACTTCTTTGTATTGCAGATTTGCATTGCCTGCTTGCTTGCTTGGCCAAAAAGGGCGTATGCGTTTTCTCCTGAATATATTCAGGAGAAAACGCATACGCCCTTTTTGGCCAAGTGCATCATTGTGGAAGTTGTGCCCCTCTTCCTGTGCTTTAAAGGCGATTCCAACGTACCTCTTGAAATCTGTTTCCTGCTATTCTGGCTCGCTTTCAAGTCCGCCTCGTTGCCTTCCCTCAACAGATTTTTGGATGATAGTTGTCCTTTATTACTCAGCCAGTTTGTGAATTGCTATGCCCCTGAGCACCATTTTTCAACTCGTTTTTGGTGAGCTGACCGCAAGTCCAAAATTTTGGTTCAGGACTTATACTGGTTCCCTGTGGGTGGCTGAGACTTTGGTTAATTCTTCTTCCTGCCGGGAAATTACAGTGATATGTGCCCGTCCAAATGCCTAACAGGTACTCTCTCATTGGTTCTCCCTATTCCCTTTCATCCTCTGCCAAATTGGCAACCTGTGCGAACCAGGAGGTTAAAGGGACTGTCTCTCCAAGTTGTGAGGTTGATAGGAAAGCTGATGGAAAGTCAAACGGGAGCACCAGGAGAGGGACTATTCATTGAGTTTTAGAAACCTTTCGTATTCACAGAGTGTCCGTTCTCTAGGTTTCCCGTACATGTTATAGCTGTAGTAATATTCCCTTCAACCTGGAGAGTTGGGACCCATGGAATGTGTGCCATGCATTATTGCTTTAAAGAGTCTGCATTTGCTCACCCAATCTCTCCAATCCTCTCAGTCCCAAGTGTCCAGCCTTATGCCACATCCAGCTGTCGTTGTAGATAGGGTCATTCCAGGTTTCATCAGAGACCCTGAAGGAATTGTAAAGAATTTCCCAGTTTTTTGGTTTTGTTTTTGAAATTCCTTTTTATAGTGGGTTTGAGCTGATTCTCGCTGCCATGTTTATGCCAGTCTAGACACACTTGATTCCCTTACGGAGACATATCAATACATAGGTTTTAAGATTCTTACTAGTCAGATATATTCCTCTGCAGGAAATATGGGGTTTTGAGTCCCTTTCACTGAGGAAGGTGTAGGTCTTGTCTATTCCATAGTTGGTTTTTGGAACGGTACCTGTGCTTATATCAAACTCTGGTTTTATGCATCACCCCACCTCTCCTTCCCCCTTAAGTAGGCATAAGAGCGTTTTCTCAATGTGAGACACTGTTCTCTTTCCTAACTCGGTTCAAGTGTAGCCATGTTTACAGGATCTTCATAAGTGATATCTTATGATAAGTTTCTTTTTCTCTGTGACTTATTTCACTTAGAATCATCGTACCTGAATCCACCCATTTTGCTGCTACTGGTCTTATGACATTGATTTCATGGCTGAGGGATATTCCATCGTACGTAAGTACCACAATTTTTTGAACCATTTTTATATTTCCTGGGATATTTAAGGTGTACCCAAGTTGAGGTCCTTGTAAGCAGTGCAGCCCTAAATTTTGGGGTGGCTCTGTCTTATTGATTTTCAGTTTTCCCAAGGTATATTCCTTAGACTGGAAGTGTCCTTGGCTCTGTAGCTCTGTGGTTTACTTGTTTTAGGGAACACAATGCACTCCTCCAGAGAAGCAGTTGGCAATTTACATCCCGCCCATCAGCATAACAAGGATCCCCCTTCTCCAGGGCCTGTCTTGCCTTTCTGGTTTTTACACATTTTGTGGATGTGTCTTTTGACCGGTGGGAAGTGATACTTCTTTGTAGTGCAGATTTGCATTGCCCGCTTGCTTGCTTGGCCAAAAAGTGCGTATGCGTTTTCTCCTGAATATATTCAGGAGAAAACGCATACGCCCTTTTTGGCCAAGTGCATCATTGTCGAAGTTGTGCCCCTCTTCCTGTGCTTTAAAGGCGATTCCAACGTACCTCTTGAAATCTGTTTCCTGCTATTCTGTCTCGCTTTCAAGTCCGCCTCGTTGCCTTCCCTCAACAGATTTTTGGACGATAGTTGTCCCTTATTACTCGGCCAGTTTGTGAATTGCTGTGCCCCTGAGCTCCAGTTTTCAACTCGTTTTTGGTGAGCTGACCGCAAGTCCAAAATTTTGGTTCAGGACTTATACTGGTTCCCGGTGGGTGGCTGAGACTTTGGTTAATTATTTTCCAGCCGTGAAATTACAGTGATATGTGCCCGTCCAAACGCCTAACAGCTACTCTCTCATTGGTTCTCCCTCTTCCCTTTCATCCTCTGCCAAATTGGAAACATGTGCGAACCAGGAGGTTAAAGGGGCTGTCTCTCCAAGTTGGGAGGTTGATAGTAAAGCAGATGGAAAGTCAAACCGGAGCACCAGGAGAGCGACTATTTCTTGAGTTTTAGAAACCTTTCGTATTCACAGTGTGTCCATTCTCTAGGTTTCCCGTATATGTTATAACTGTAGTAATATTCCCTTCAACCTGGAGAGTTGGGACCCATGGAATGGGTGCCATGCATTATTGCTTTAAAGGGTCTGCATTTGCTCACCCAATCTCACCAATCCTCTCAGTCTCAAGTGTCCAGCCTTATGCCACATCCAGCTGTCGTTGTAGATAGGGTCATTCCAGCCTTCATCAGAGACCCTGAAGGAATTGTAAAGAATTTCCCAGTTTTTTTGTTTTGTTTTTGAAATTCCTTTTTATCGTGGGTTTGAGCTGATTCTCGCTGCCATGTTTATGCCAGTCTAGACACACTTGATTCCCTTAAGGAGACATATCAATACATAGGTTTTAAGATTCTTACTAGTCAGATATATTCCTCTGCAGGAAATATGGGGTTTTGAGTCCCTTTCACTGAGGAAGGTGTAGGTCTTGTCTATTCCATAGTTGGTTTTTGGAACGGTACCTATGCTTATATCAAACTCTGGTTTTATGCATCACCCCACCTCTCCTTCCCCCTTAAACAGGCATAAGAGTGTTTTCTACGTGTGAGACACTGTTCTCTTTCCTAACTCAGTTCAAGTGTAGCCATGTTTACAGGATCTTCATAAGTGATATCTTATGATAAGTTTCTTTTTCTCTGTGACTTATTTCACTTAGAATCATCGTACCTGAATCCACCCATTTTGCTGCTACTGGTCTTATGACATTGATTTCATGGCTGAGGGATATTCCATCGTACGTAAGTACCACAATTTTTTGAACCATTTTTATATTTCCTGGGATATTTAAGGTGTACCGAAGTTGAGGTACTTGTAAGCAGTGCAGCCCTAAATTTTGGGGTGGCTCTCTCTTATTGATTTTCAGTTTTCCCAAGGTATATTCCCTAGACTGGAAGTGCCCTTGGCTCTGTTGCTCTGTTGTTTACTTGTTTTAGGGAACACAATGCACTCCTCCAGAGAGGCAGTTGGCAATTTACATCCCGCCCATCAGCATAACAAGGCTCCCTGTTCTCCAGGGCCTGTCTTGCCTTTCTGGTTTTTACACATTTTGTGGATGTCCCTTTTGACCGGTGGGAAGTGATACTTCTTTGTAGTGCAGATTTGCATTGCCCGCTTGCTTGCTTGGCCAAAAAGGGCGTATGCGTTTTCTCCTGAATATATTCAGGAGAAAACGCATACGCCCTTTTTGGCCAAGTGCATCATTGTCGAAGTTGTGCCCCTCTTCCTGTGCTTTAAAGGCGATTCCAACGTACCTCTTGAAATCTGTTTCCTGCTATTCTGCCTCGCTTTCAAGTCCTCCTCGTTGCCTTTCCTCAACAGATTTTTGGACGATACGTGTCCTTTATTACTCGGCCCGTTTGTGAATTGCTGTGCCCCTGAGCTCCATTATTCAACTCGTTTTTGGTGAGCTGACCGCAAGTCCAAAATTTTGGTTCAGGAACTATACTGGTTCCAGGTGGGTGGCTGAGACTTTGGTTAATTCTTCTTCCTGCCGGGAAATTACAGTGATATGTGCCCGTCCAAATGCCTAACAGCTACTCTCTCATTGGTTCTCCCTCTTCCCTTTCATCCTCTGCCAAATTGGCAACCTGTGCGAACCAGGAAGTTAAAGGGGCTGTCTCTCCAAGTTGGGAGGTTGATAGTAAAGCAGATGGAAAGTGAAACCGGAGCACCAGGAGAGGGACTATTCGTTGAGTTTTAGAAACCTTTCGTATTCACAGTGTGTCTGTTCTCTAGGTTTCCCGTACATGTTATAGCTGTAGTAATATTCCCTTCAACCTGGAGAGTTGGGACCCATGGAATGTGTGCCATGCATTATTGCTTTAAAGGGTCTGCATTTGCTCACCCAATCTCTCCAATCCTCTCAGTCCCAAGTGTCCAGCCTTATGCCACATCCAGCTGTCATTGTAGATAGGGTCATTCCAGGTTTCATCAGAGACCCTGAAGGAATTGTAAAGAATTTGCCAGTTTTTTTGTTTTGTTTTTGAAATTCCTTTTTATAGTGGGTTTGAGCTGATTCTCGCTGCCATGTTTATGCCAGTCTAGACACACTTGATTCCCTTACGGAGACATATCAATACATAGGTTTTAAGATTCTTACTAGTCAGATATATTCCTCTGCGGGAAATATGGGGTTTTGAGTCCCTTTCACTGAGGAAGGTGTAGGTCTTGTCTATTCCATAGTTGGTTTTTGGAACGGTACCTGTGCTTATATCAAACTCTGGTTTTATGCATCACCCCACCTCTCCTTCCCCCTTAAGTAGGCATAAGAGCGTTTTCTAAATGTGAGACACTGTTCTCTTTCCTAACTCAGTTCAAGTGTAGCCATGTTTACAGGATCTTCATAAGTGATATCTTATGATAAGTTTCTTTTTCTGTGTGACTTATTTCACTTAGAATCATCGTACCTGAATACACCCATTTTGCTGCTACTGGTCTTATGACATTGATTTCATGGCTGAGGGATATTCCATCGTACGTAAGTACCACAATTTTTTGAACCATTTTTATATTTCCTGGGATATTTAAGGTGTACCCAAGTTGAGGTCCTTGTAAGCAGTGCAGCCCTAAATTTTGGGGTGGCTCTGTCTTATTGATTTTCAGTTTTCCCAAGGTATATTCCCTAGACTGGAAGTGTCCTTGGCTCTGTAGCTCTGTGGTTTACTTCTTTTAGGGAACACAATGCACTCCTCCAGAGAAGCAGTTGGCAATTTACATCCCGCCCATCAGCATAACAAGGATCCCTGTTCTCCAGGGCCTGTCTTGCCTTTCTGGTTTTTACACATTTTTTGGATGTCCCTTTTGAAAGGTGGGAAGTGATACTTCTTTGTAGTGCAGATTTGCATTGCCCGCTTGCTTGCTTGGCCAAAAAGGGCGTATGCGTTTTCTCCTGAATATATTCAGGAGAAAACGCATACGCCCTTTTTGGCCAAGTGCATCATTGTCGAAGTTGTGCCCCTCTTCCTGTGCTTTAAAGGCGATTCCAACGTACCTCTTGAAATCTGTTTCCTGCTATTCTGCCTCGCTTTCAAGTCCGCCTCGTTGCCTTCCCTCAACAGATTTTTGGACGATAGTTGTCCCTTATTACTCGGCCAGTTTGTGAATTGCTGTGCCCCTGAGCTCCAGTTTTCAACTCGTTTTTGGTGAGCTGATCCCAAGTCCAAAATTTTGGTTCAGGACCTATACTGGTTCCCGGTGGGTGGCTGAGACTTTGGTTAATTATTCTTCCTGCCGTGAAATTACAGTGATATGTGCCCGTCCAAACGCCTAACAGCTACTCTGTCATTGGTTCTCCCTCTTCCCTTTCATCCTCTGCCAAATTGGAAACATGTGCGAACCAGGAGGTTAAAGGGGCTGTCTCTCCAAGTTGGGAGGTTGATAGTAAAGCAGATGGAAAGTCAAACCGGAGCACCAGGAGAGCGACTATTTGTTGAGTTTTAGAAACCTTTCGTATTCACAGTGTGTCCATTCTCTAGGTTTCCCGTACATGTTATAACTGTAGTAATATTCCCTTCAACCTGGAGAGTTGGGACCCATGGAATGGGTGCCATGCATTATTGCTTTAAAGGGTCTGCATTTGCTCACCCAATCTCACCAATCCTCTCAGTCTCAAGTGTCCAGCCTTATGCCACATCCAGCTGTCGTTGTAGATAGGGTCATTCCAGGTTTCATCAGAGACCCTGAAGGAATTGTAAAGAATTTCCCAGTTTTTTTGTTTTGCTTTTGAAATTCCTTTTTATCGTGGGTTTGAGCTGATTCTCGCTGCCATGTTTATGCCAGTCTAGACACACTTGATTCCCTTACGGAGACATATCAATACATAGGTTTTAAGATTCTTACTAGTCAGATATATTCCTCTGCAGGAAATATGGGGTTTTGAGTCCCTTTCACTGAGGAAGGTGTAGGTCTTGTCTATTCCATAGTTGGTTTTTGGAACGGTACCTATGCTTATATCAAACTCTGGTTTTATGCATCACCCCACCTCTCCTTCCCCCTTAAGCAGGCATAAGAGTGTTTTCTACATGTGAGACACTGTTCTCTTTCCTAACTCAGTTCAAGTGTAGCCATGTTTACAGGATCTTCATAAGTGATATCTTATGATAAGTTTCTTTTTCTCTGTGACTTATTTCACTTAGAATCATCGTACCTGAATCCACCCATTTTGCTGCTACTGGTCTTATGACATTGATTTCATGGCTGAGGGATATTCCATCGTACGTAAGTACCACAATTTTTTGATCCATTTTTATATTTCCTGGGATATTTAAGGTGTACCCAAGTTGAGGTCCTTGTAAGCAGTGCAGCCCTATATATTGTGGTGGCTCTGTCTCATTGATTTTCAGTTTTCCCAAGATATATTCCCTAGACTGGAAGTGCCCTTGGCTCTGCAGCTCTGTTCTTTACTTGTTTTAGGGAACACAATGTACTCCTCCAGAGAGGCAGTTGGCAATTTACATCCCGCCCATCAGCATAACAAGGCTCCCTGTTCTCCAGGGCCTGTCTTGCCTTTCTTGTTCTTACACATTTTGTGGATGTCCCTTTTGACCGGTGGGAAGTGATACTTCTTTGTATTGCAGATTTGCATTGCCTGCTTGCTTGCTTGGCCAAAAAGGGCGTATGCGTTTTCTCCTGAATATATTCAGGAGAAAACGCATACGCCCTTTTTGGCCAAGTGCATCATTGTGGAAGTTGTGCCCCTCTTCCTGTGCTTTAAAGGCGATTCCAACGTACCTCTTGAAATCTGTTTCCTGCTATTCTGGCTCGCTTTCAAGTCCGCCTCGTTGCCTTCCCTCAACAGATTTTTGGATGATAGTTGTCCTTTATTACTCAGCCAGTTTGTGAATTGCTATGCCCCTGAGCACCATTTTTCAACTCGTTTTTGGTGAGCTGACCGCAAGTCCAAAATTTTGGTTCAGGACTTATACTGGTTCCCTGTGGGTGGCTGAGACTTTGGTTAATTCTTCTTCCTGCCGGGAAATTACAGTGATATGTGCCCGTCCAAATGCCTAACAGGTACTCTCTCATTGGTTCTCCCTATTCCCTTTCATCCTCTGCCAAATTGGCAACCTGTGCGAACCAGGAGGTTAAAGGGACTGTCTCTCCAAGTTGTGAGGTTGATAGGAAAGCTGATGGAAAGTCAAACGGGAGCACCAGGAGAGGGACTATTCATTGAGTTTTAGAAACCTTTCGTATTCACAGAGTGTCCGTTCTCTAGGTTTCCCGTACATGTTATAGCTGTAGTAATATTCCCTTCAACCTGGAGAGTTGGGACCCATGGAATGTGTGCCATGCATTATTGCTTTAAAGAGTCTGCATTTGCTCACCCAATCTCTCCAATCCTCTCAGTCCCAAGTGTCCAGCCTTATGCCACATCCAGCTGTCGTTGTAGATAGGGTCATTCCAGGTTTCATCAGAGACCCTGAAGGAATTGTAAAGAATTTCCCAGTTTTTTGGTTTTGTTTTTGAAATTCCTTTTTATAGTGGGTTTGAGCTGATTCTCGCTGCCATGTTTATGCCAGTCTAGACACACTTGATTCCCTTACGGAGACATATCAATACATAGGTTTTAAGATTCTTACTAGTCAGATATATTCCTCTGCAGGAAATATGGGGTTTTGAGTCCCTTTCACTGAGGAAGGTGTAGGTCTTGTCTATTCCATAGTTGGTTTTTGGAACGGTACCTGTGCTTATATCAAACTCTGGTTTTATGCATCACCCCACCTCTCCTTCCCCCTTAAGTAGGCATAAGAGCGTTTTCTCAATGTGAGACACTGTTCTCTTTCCTAACTCGGTTCAAGTGTAGCCATGTTTACAGGATCTTCATAAGTGATATCTTATGATAAGTTTCTTTTTCTCTGTGACTTATTTCACTTAGAATCATCGTACCTGAATCCACCCATTTTGCTGCTACTGGTCTTATGACATTGATTTCATGGCTGAGGGATATTCCATCGTACGTAAGTACCACAATTTTTTGAACCATTTTTATATTTCCTGGGATATTTAAGGTGTACCCAAGTTGAGGTCCTTGTAAGCAGTGCAGCCCTAAATTTTGGGGTGGCTCTGTCTTATTGATTTTCAGTTTTCCCAAGGTATATTCCTTAGACTGGAAGTGTCCTTGGCTCTGTAGCTCTGTGGTTTACTTGTTTTAGGGAACACAATGCACTCCTCCAGAGAAGCAGTTGGCAATTTACATCCCGCCCATCAGCATAACAAGGATCCCCCTTCTCCAGGGCCTGTCTTGCCTTTCTGGTTTTTACACATTTTGTGGATGTGTCTTTTGACCGGTGGGAAGTGATACTTCTTTGTAGTGCAGATTTGCATTGCCCGCTTGCTTGCTTGGCCAAAAAGTGCGTATGCGTTTTCTCCTGAATATATTCAGGAGAAAACGCATACGCCCTTTTTGGCCAAGTGCATCATTGTCGAAGTTGTGCCCCTCTTCCTGTGCTTTAAAGGCGATTCCAACGTACCTCTTGAAATCTGTTTCCTGCTATTCTGTCTCGCTTTCAAGTCCGCCTCGTTGCCTTCCCTCAACAGATTTTTGGACGATAGTTGTCCCTTATTACTCGGCCAGTTTGTGAATTGCTGTGCCCCTGAGCTCCAGTTTTCAACTCGTTTTTGGTGAGCTGACCGCAAGTCCAAAATTTTGGTTCAGGACTTATACTGGTTCCCGGTGGGTGGCTGAGACTTTGGTTAATTATTTTCCAGCCGTGAAATTACAGTGATATGTGCCCGTCCAAACGCCTAACAGCTACTCTCTCATTGGTTCTCCCTCTTCCCTTTCATCCTCTGCCAAATTGGAAACATGTGCGAACCAGGAGGTTAAAGGGGCTGTCTCTCCAAGTTGGGAGGTTGATAGTAAAGCAGATGGAAAGTCAAACCGGAGCACCAGGAGAGCGACTATTTCTTGAGTTTTAGAAACCTTTCGTATTCACAGTGTGTCCATTCTCTAGGTTTCCCGTATATGTTATAACTGTAGTAATATTCCCTTCAACCTGGAGAGTTGGGACCCATGGAATGGGTGCCATGCATTATTGCTTTAAAGGGTCTGCATTTGCTCACCCAATCTCACCAATCCTCTCAGTCTCAAGTGTCCAGCCTTATGCCACATCCAGCTGTCGTTGTAGATAGGGTCATTCCAGCCTTCATCAGAGACCCTGAAGGAATTGTAAAGAATTTCCCAGTTTTTTTGTTTTGTTTTTGAAATTCCTTTTTATCGTGGGTTTGAGCTGATTCTCGCTGCCATGTTTATGCCAGTCTAGACACACTTGATTCCCTTAAGGAGACATATCAATACATAGGTTTTAAGATTCTTACTAGTCAGATATATTCCTCTGCAGGAAATATGGGGTTTTGAGTCCCTTTCACTGAGGAAGGTGTAGGTCTTGTCTATTCCATAGTTGGTTTTTGGAACGGTACCTATGCTTATATCAAACTCTGGTTTTATGCATCACCCCACCTCTCCTTCCCCCTTAAACAGGCATAAGAGTGTTTTCTACGTGTGAGACACTGTTCTCTTTCCTAACTCAGTTCAAGTGTAGCCATGTTTACAGGATCTTCATAAGTGATATCTTATGATAAGTTTCTTTTTCTCTGTGACTTATTTCACTTAGAATCATCGTACCTGAATCCACCCATTTTGCTGCTACTGGTCTTATGACATTGATTTCATGGCTGAGGGATATTCCATCGTACGTAAGTACCACAATTTTTTGAACCATTTTTATATTTCCTGGGATATTTAAGGTGTACCGAAGTTGAGGTACTTGTAAGCAGTGCAGCCCTAAATTTTGGGGTGGCTCTCTCTTATTGATTTTCAGTTTTCCCAAGGTATATTCCCTAGACTGGAAGTGCCCTTGGCTCTGTTGCTCTGTTGTTTACTTGTTTTAGGGAACACAATGCACTCCTCCAGAGAGGCAGTTGGCAATTTACATCCCGCCCATCAGCATAACAAGGCTCCCTGTTCTCCAGGGCCTGTCTTGCCTTTCTCGTTTTTACACATTTTGTGGATGTCCCTTTTGACCGGTGGGAAGTGATACTTCTTTGTAGTGCAGATTTGCATTGCCCGCTTGCTTGCTTGGCCAAAAAGGGCGTATGCGTTTTCTCCTGAATATATTCAGGAGAAAACGCATACGCCCTTTTTGGCCAAGTGCATCATTGTCGAAGTTGTGCCCCTCTTCCTGTGCTTTAAAGGCGATTCCAACGTACCTCTTGAAATCTGTTTCCTGCTATTCTGCCTCGCTTTCAAGTCCTCCTCGTTGCCTTTCCTCAACAGATTTTTGGACGATACGTGTCCTTTATTACTCGGCCCGTTTGTGAATTGCTGTGCCCCTGAGCTCCATTATTCAACTCGTTTTTGGTGAGCTGACCGCAAGTCCAAAATTTTGGTTCAGGAACTATACTGGTTCCAGGTGGGTGGCTGAGACTTTGGTTAATTCTTCTTCCTGCCGGGAAATTACAGTGATATGTGCCCGTCCAAATGCCTAACAGCTACTCTCTCATTGGTTCTCCCTCTTCCCTTTCATCCTCTGCCAAATTGGCAACCTGTGCGAACCAGGAAGTTAAAGGGGCTGTCTCTCCAAGTTGGGAGGTTGATAGTAAAGCAGATGGAAAGTGAAACCGGAGCACCAGGAGAGGGACTATTCGTTGAGTTTTAGAAACCTTTCGTATTCACAGTGTGTCTGTTCTCTAGGTTTCCCGTACATGTTATAGCTGTGGTAATATTCCCTTCAACCTGGAGAGTTGGGACCCATGGAATGGGTGCCAGGCATTTGTGCTTTAAAGGGTCTGCATTTGCTCACCCAATCTCACCAATCGTCTCAGTCCCAAGTGTCCCTCCTTATGCCACATCCAGCTGTCATTGTAGATAAGGTCATTCCAGGTTTCATCAGAGACCCTGAAGGAATTGTAAAGAATTTCCTAGTTTTTTTGTTTTGTTTTTGAAATTCCTTTTTATAGTGGGTTTGAGCTGATTCTCGCTGCCATGTTTATGCCAGTCTAGACACACTTGATTCCCTTACGGAGACATATCAATACATAGGTTTTAAGATTCTTACTAGTCAGATATATTCCTCTGAGGGAAATATGGTGTTTTGAGTCGCTTTCACTTAGGAAGGTGTAGGTCTTGTCTATTCCATAGTTGGTTTTTGGAACGGTACCTGTGCTTATATCACACTCTTCTTTTATGCATCACCCCACCTCTCCTTCCCCCTTAAGCTGGCATAAGAGTGTTTTCCAAATGTGAGACACTGTTCTCTTTCCTAACTCAGTTCAAGTGTAGCCATGTTTACAGGATCTTCATAAGTGATATCTTATGATAAGTTTCTTTTTCTGTGTGACTTATTTCACTTAGAATCATCGTACCTGAATCCACCCATTTTGCTGCTACTGTTCTTATGACATTGATTTCATGGCTGAGGGATATTTCATCGTACGTAAGTACCGCAATTTTCTGAACCATTTTTATATTTCCTGGGATATTTAAGGTGTACCCAAGTTGAGGTCCTTGTAAGCAGTGCAGCCCTAAATTTTGGGGTGGCTCTGTCTTATTGATTTTCAGTTTTCCCAAGGTATATTCCCTAGACTGGTAGTGCCCTTGGCTCTGTAGCTCTGTTCTTTACTTGTTTTAGGGAACACAATGCACTCCTCCAGAGAGGCAGTTGGCAGTTTACATCCCGCCCATCAGCATAACAAGGCTCTGTGTTCTCCAGGGCCTGTCTTGCCTTTCGGGTTTTTACACATTTTGTGGATGTCCCTTTTGACCGGTGGGAAGTGATACTTCTTTGTAGTGCAGATTTGCATTGCCCGCTTGCTTGCTTGGCCAAAAAGGGCGTATGCGTTTTCTACTGAATATATTCAGGAGAAAACGCATACGCCCATTTTGGCCAAGTGCATCATTGTCGAAGTTGTGCCCCTCTTCCTGTGCTTTAAAGGCGATTCCAACGTACCTCTTGAAATCTGTTTCCTGCTATTCTGCCTCGCATTCAAGTCCGCCTCCTTGCCTTCCCTCAAGAGATTTTTGGATGATAGTTGTCCTTTATTACTCGGCCAGTTTGTGAATTGCTGTGCCCTTGTGCTCCATTATTCAACTCGTGTTTGGTGAGCTGACCGCAAGTCCAAAATTTTGGTTTAGGACCTATACTGGTTCCCGGTGGGTAGCTGAGACTTTGGTTAATTCTTCTTCCTGCCGGGAAATTACAGTGATATGTGCCCGTCCAAATGGCTAACAGCTACTCTCTCATTGGTTCTCCCACTTCCCTTTCATCCTCTGCCAAATTGGCAACCTGTGCGAACCAGGAGGTTAAAGGGGCTGTCTCTCCAAGTTGGGAGGTTGATAGTAAAGCAGATGGAAAGTCAAACCGGAGCACCAGGAGAGGGACTATTCGTTGAGTTTTAGAAACCTTTCATATTCACAGTGTGTCCGTTCTCTAGGTTTCCCGTACATGATATAACTGTAGTAATATTCCCTTCAACCTGGAGAGTTGGGACCCATGGAATGGGTGCCATGCATTATTGCTTCAAAGGGTCTGCATTTGCTCACCCAATCTCACCAATCCTCTCAGTCCCAAGTGTCCTGCCTTATGCCACATCCAGCTGTCGTTGTAGATAGGGTCATTCCAGCTTTCATCAGAGACCCTGAAGGAATTGTAAAGAATTTCCCAGTTTTTTTGTTTTGTTTTTGAAATTCCTTTTTATAGTGGGTTTGAGCTGATTCTCGCTGCCATGTTTATGCCAGTCTAGACACACTTGATTCTCTTACGGAGACATATCAATACATAGGTTTTAAGATTCTTACTAGTCAAATATATTCCTCTGCGGGAAATATGGGGTTTTGAGTCCCTTTCACTGAGGAAGGTGTAGGTCTTGTCTATTCAATAGATGGTTTTTGGAACGGTACCTGTGCTTATATCAAGCTTTGGTTTTATGCATCACCCCACCCCTCCTTCCCCCTTAAGCAGGCATAAGAGTGTTTTCTAAATGTGAGACTCTGTTCTCTTTCCTAACTCAGTTCAAGTGTAGCCATGTTTACAGGATCTTCATAAGTGATATCTTATGATAAGTTTCTTTTTCTGTGTGACTTATTTCACTTAGAATCATCGTACATGAATCCACCCATTTTGCTGATACTGGTCTTATGACATTGACTTCATGGCTGAGGGATATTCCATCGTACGTAAGTACCACAATTTTTTGAACCATTTTTATATTTCCTGGGATATTTAAGGTGTAACCAAGTTGAGGTCCTTGTAAGCAGTGCAGCCCTAATTTTGGGGTGGGTTTGTCTTATTGATTTTCAGTTTTCCCAAGGTATATTCCCTAGACTGGAAGTGCCCTTGGCTCTGTAGCTCTGTTGTTTACTTGTTTTAGGGAACACAATGCACTCTTCCAGAGAGGCAGTTGGCAATTTACATCCCGCCCATCAGCATAACAAGGCTCCTTGTTCTCCAGGGCCTGTCTTGCCTTTCTGGTTTTTACACAATTTGTGGATGTCCCTTTTGACCAGTGGGAAGTGATACTTCTTTGTAGTGCAGATTTGCATTGCCCGCTTGCTTGCTTCTCCAAAAAGGGTGTATGCGTTTTCTCCTTAATATATTCAGGAGAAAACGCATACGCCCATTTTGGCCAAGTGCATCATTGTCGAAGTTGTGCCCCTCTTCCTGTGCTTTAAAGGCGATTCCAACGTACCTCTTGAAATCTGTTTCCTGCTATTCTGCCTCGCTTTCAAGTCTGCCTCGTTGCCTTCCCTCAACAGATTTTTGGACGATAGTTGTCCTTTATTACTCGGCCAGTTTGGGAATTGCTGTGCCCCTGAGCTCCATTTTTCAACTCGTTTTTGGTGAGCTGACCGCAAGTCCGAAATTTTCATTCAGGACCTATGCTGGTTTCCGGTGGGGGGCTGAGACTTTGGTTAATTCCTCTTCCTGCTGGGAAATTACAGTGATATGTGCCCGTCCAAATGCCTAATAGCTACTCTCTCATTGGTTCTCCCTCTTCCCTTTCATCCTCTGCCAAATTGGCAACCTGTGCGAACCAGGAGGTTAAAGGGGCTGTCTCTCCAAGTTGGGAGGTTGATAGTAAAGCAGATGGAAAGTCAAACCGGAGCACCAGGAGAGGGACTATTAGTTGAGTTTTAGAAACCTTTCGTATTCACAGTGTGTCCGTTCTCTAGGTTTCCCGTACATGTTATAGCTGTAGTAATATTCCCTTCAACCTGGAGAGTTGGTACCCATGGAATGGGTGCCAGGAATTTGTGCTTTAAACGGTCTGCATTTGCTCACCCAATCTCACAAATCGTCTCAGTCCCAAGGGTCCTTCCTTATGCCACATCCAGCTGTCGTTGTAGAAAAGGTCATTCCAGGTTTCATCAGAGACCCTGAAGGAATTGTAAAGAATTTCCCAGTTTTTTCATTTTGTTTTTGAAATTCCTTTTTATAGTGGGTTTGAGCTGATTCTCGCTGCCATGTTTATGCCAGTCTAGACACACTTGATTCCCTTATGGAGACATATCAATACATAGGTTTTAAGATTCTTACTAGTGAGATATATTCCTCTGCGGGAAATATGGGGTTTTGAGTCCCTTTCACTGAGGAAGGTGTAGGTCTTGTCTATTCAATAGATGTTTTTTGGAACGGTACCTGTGCTTATATCAAACTCTGGTTTTATGCATCACCCCACCTCTCCTTCCCCCTTAAGCAGGCATAAGAGTGTTTTCTAAATGTGAGACACTGTTCTCTTTCCTAACTCAGTTCAAGTGTAGCCATGTTTACAGGATCTTCATAAGTGATATCTTATGATAAGTTTCTTTTTCTCTGTGACTTATTTCCCTTAGAATCATCGTACCTGAATCCACCCATTTTGCTGCTACTGGTCTTATGACATTGATTTCATGGCTGAAGGATATTCCATCGTACGTAAGTACCACAATTTTTTGAACCATTTTTATATTTCCTGGGATATTTAAGGTGTACCAAAGTTGAGGTCCTTGTAAGCAGTGCAGCCCTAAATTTTGGGGTGGCTGTGTCTTATTGATTTTCACTTTTTCCAAGGTATATTCCCTAGACTGGAAGTGCCCTTGGCTCTGTAGCTCTGTTCTTTACTTGTTTTAGGGAACACAATGTACTCCTCCAGAGAGGCAGTTGGCAATTTACATCCCGCCCATCAGCATAATAAGGCTGCCTGTTCTCCAGGGCCTGTCTTGCCTTTCTGGTTTTTACACATTTGTGGATGTCCCTTTTGACCGGTGGGAAGTGATACTTCTTTGTAGTGCAGATTTGCATTGCCCGCTTGCTTGCTTAGCCAAAAAGGGCGTATGAGTTTTCTCCTGAATATATTCAGGAGAAAACGCATACGCCCTTTTTGGCCAATTGCATCATTGTCGAAGTTGTGCCCCTCTTCCTGTGCTTTAAAGGCGATTCCAACGTACCTCTTGAAATCTGTTTCCCGCTATTCTGCCTCGCTTTCAAGTCCGCCTCGTTGCCTTCCCTCAACAGATTTTTGGACGATAGTTGTCCTTTATTACTCGGCCAGTTTGTGAATTGCTGTGCCCCTGAGCTCCATTTTTCAACTCGTTTTTTGGTGAGCTGACCTCAAGTCCAAAATTTAGTTTCAAGAACTATACTGGTTCCCGGTGGGGGGCTGAGACTTTGGTTAATTCTTCTTCCTGCTGGGAAATTACAGTGATATGTGTCCGTCCAAATACCTAACTGCTACTCTCTCATTGGTTCACCCTCTTCCCTTTCATCCTCTGCCAAATTGGCAACCTGTGCGAACCAGGAGGTTAAAGGGGCTGTCTCTCCAAGTTGGGAGGTTGATAGTAAAGCAGATGGAAAGTCAAATCGGAGCACCAGGAGAGGGACTATTCGTTGAGTTTTAGAAACCATTCGCATTCACAGTGTGTCCCTCCTCTAGGTTTCCCGTGCATGTTATAACTGTAGTAATATTCCCTTCAACCTGGAGAGTTGGGACCCATGGAATGGGTGCCATGCATTATTGCTTTAAAGGGTCTGCATTTGCTCACCCAATCTCACCAATCCTCTCAGTCCCAAGCGTCCAGCCTTATGCCACATCCAGCTGTCGTTTTAGATAGGGTCATTCCAGGTTTCATCAGAGACCCTGAAGGAATTGAAACGAATTTCCCAGTTTTTTTGTTTTGTTTTTGAAATTCCTTTTTATCGTGGGTTTGAGCTGATTCTCGCTGCCATGTTTATGCCAGTCTAGACACACTTGATTCCCTTACGGAGACATATCAATACATAGGTTTTAAGATTCTTACTAGTCAGATATATTCCTCTGCAGGAAATATGGGGTTTTGAGTCCCTTTCACTGAGGAAGGTGTAGGTCTTGTCTATTCCATAGTTGGTTTTTGGAACGGTACCTGTGCTTATATCAAACTCTGGCTTTATGCATCACCCCACCTCTCCTTCCCCCTTAAGCAGGCATAAGAGTGTTTTCTAAATGTGAGACACTGTTCTCTTTCCTAACTCAGTTCAAGTGTAGCCATGTTTACAGGATCTTCATAAGTGATATCTTATGATAAGTTTCTTTTTCTCTGTGACTTATTTCACTTAGAAACATCGTACCTGAATCCACCCATTTTGCTGATACTGGTCTTATGACATTGTTTTCATGGCTGAGGGATATTCCTTCGTACGTAAGTACCACAATTTTTTGAACCATTTTTATATTTCCTGGGATATTTAAGGTGTACCCAAGTTGAGGTACTTGTAAGCAGTGCAGCCCTAAATTTTGGGGTGGCTCTCTCTTATTGATTTTCAGTTTTCCCAAGGTATATTCCCTAGACTGGAAGTGCCCTTGGCTCTGTTGCTCTGTTGTTTACTTGTTTTAGGGAACACAATGCACTCCTCCAGAGAGGCAGTTGGCAATTTACATCCCGCCCATCAGCATAACAAGGCTCCCTGTTCTCCAGGGCCTGTCTTGCCTTTCTGGTTTTTACACATTTTGTGGATGTCCCTTTTGACCGGTGGGAAGTGATACTTCTTTGTAGTGCAGATTTGCATTGCCCGCTTGCTTGCTTGGCCAAAAAGGGCGTATGCGTTTTCTCCTGAATATATTCAGGAGAAAACGCATACGCCCTTTTTGGCCAAGTGCATCATTGTCGAAGTTGTGCCCCTCTTCCTGTGCTTTAAAGGCGATTCCAACGTACCTCTTGAAATCTGTTTCCTGCTATTCTGCCTCGCTTTCAAGTCCTCCTCGTTGCCTTTCCTCAACAGATTTTTGGACGAAACGTGTCCTTTATTACTCGGTCCGTTTGTGAATTGCTGTGCCCCTGAGCTCCATTATTCAACTCGTTTTTGGTGAGCTGACCGCAAGTCCAAAATTTTGGTTCAGGAACTATACTGGTTCCAGGTGGGTGGCTGAGACTTTGGTTAATTCTTCTTCCTGCCGGGAAATTACAGTGATATGTGCCCGTCCAAATGCCTAACAGCTACTCTCTCATTGGTTCTCCCTCTTCCCTTTCATCCTCTGCCAAATTGGCAACCTGTGCGAACCAGGAAGTTAAAGGGGCTGTCTCTCCAAGTTGGGAGGTTGATAGTAAAGCAGATGGAAAGTGAAACCGGAGCACCAGGAGAGGGACTATTCGTTGAGTTTTAGAAACCTTTCGTATTCACAGTGTGTCTGTTCTCTAGGTTTCCCGTACATGTTATAGCTGTGGTAATATTCCCTTCAACCTGGAGAGTTGGGACCCATGGAATGGGTGCCAGGCATTTGTGCTTTAAAGGGTCTGCATTTGCTCACCCAATCTCACCAATCGTCTCAGTCCCAAGTGTCCCTCCTTATGCCACATCCAGCTGTCATTGTAGATAAGGTCATTCCAGGTTTCATCAGAGACCCTGAAGGAATTGTAAAGAATTTCCTAGTTTTTTTGTTTTGTTTTTGAAATTCCTTTTTATAGTGGGTTTGAGCTGATTCTCGCTGCCATGTTTATGCCAGTCTAGACACACTTGATTCCCTTACGGAGACATATCAATACATAGGTTTTAAGATTCTTACTAGTCAGATATATTCCTCTGAGGGAAATATGGGGTTTTGAGTCCCTTTCACTGAGGAAGGTGTAGGTCTTGTCTATTCCATAGTTGGTTTTTGGAACGGTACCTGTGCTTATATCACACTCTTCTTTTATGCATCACCCCACCTCTCCTTCCCCCTTAAGCTGGCATAAGAGTGTTTTCCAAATGTGAGACACTGTTCTCTTTCCTAACTCAGTTCAAGTGTAGCCATGTTTACAGGATCTTCATAAGTGATATCTTATGATAAGTTTCTTTTTCTGTGTGACTTATTTCACTTAGAATCATCGTACCTGAATCCACCCATTTTGCTGCTACTGTTCTTATGACATTGATTTCATGGCTGAGGGATATTCCATCGTACGTAAGTACCGCAATTTTCTGAACCATTTTTATATTTCCTGGGATATTTAAGGTGTACCCAAGTTGAGGTCCTTGTAAGCAGTGCAGCCCTAAATTTTGGGGTGGCTCTGTCTTATTGATTTTCAGTTTTCCCAAGGTATATTCCCTAGACTGGTAGTGCCCTTGGCTCTGTAGCTCTGTTCTTTACTTGTTTTAGGGAACACAATGCACTCCTCCAGAGAGGCAGTTGGCAGTTTACATCCCGCCCATCAGCATAACAAGGCTCCGTGTTCTCCAGGGCCTGTCTTGCCTTTCGGGTTTTTACACATTTTGTGGATGTCCCTTTTGACCGGTGGGAAGTGATACTTCTTTGTAGTGCAGATTTGCATTGCCCGCTTGCTTGCTTGGCCAAAAAGGGCATATGCGTTTTCTCCTGAATATATTCAGGAGAAAACGCATACGCCCATTTTGGCCAAGTGCATCATTGTCGAAGTTGTGCCCCTCTTCCTGTGCTTTAAAGGCGATTCCAACGTACCTCTTGAAATCTGTTTCCTGCTATTCTGCCTCGCATTCAAGTCCGCCTCCTTGCCTTCCCTCAAGAGATTTTTGGATGATAGTTGTCCTTTATTACTCAGCCAGTTTGTGAATTGCTGTGCCCTTGTGCTCCATTATTCAACTCGTGTTTGGTGAGCTGACCGCAAGTCCAAAATTTTGGTTTAGGACCTATACTGGTTCCCGGTGGGTAGCTGAGACTTTGGTTAATTCTTCTTCCTGCCGGGAAATTACAGTGATATGTGCCCGTCCAAATGCCTAACAGCTACTCTCTCATTGGTTCTCCCACTTCCCTTTCATCCTCTGCCAAATTGGCAACCTGTGCGAACCAGGAGGTTAAAGGGCTGTCTCTCCAAGTTGGGAGGTTGATAGTAAAGCAGATGGAAAGTCAAACCGGAGCACCAGGAGAGGGACTATTCGTTGAGTTTTAGAAACCTTTCATATTCACAGTGTGTCCGTTCTCTAGGTTTCCCGTACATGATATAACTGTAGTAATATTCCCTTCAACCTGGAGAGTTGGGACCCATGGAATGTGTGCCATGCATTATTGCTTCAAAGGGTCTGCATTTGCTCACCCAATCTCACCAATCCTCTCAGTCCCAAGTGTCCTGCCTTATGCCACATCCAGCTGTCGTTGTAGATAGGGTCATTCCAGCTTTCATCAGAGACCCTGAAGGAATTGTAAAGAATTTCCCAGTTTTTTTGTTTTGTTTTTGAAATTCCTTTTTATAGTGGGTTTGAGCTGATTCTCGCTGCCATGTTTATGCCAGTCTAGACAAACTTGATTCTCTTACGGAGACATATCAATACATAGGTTTTAAGATTCTTACTAGTCAAATATATTCCTCTGCGGGAAATATGGGGTTTTGAGTCCCTTTCACTGAGGAAGGTGTAGGTCTTGTCTATTCAATAGATGGTTTTTGGAACGGTACCTGTGCTTATATCAAGCTTTGGTTTTATGCATCACCCCACCCCTCCTTCCCCCTTAAGCAGGCATAAGAGTGTTTTCTAAATGTGAGACTCTGTTCTCTTTCCTAACTCAGTTCAAGTGTAGCCATGTTTACAGGATCTTCATAAGTGATATCTTATGATAAGTTTCTTTTTCTGTGTGACTTATTTCACTTAGAATCATCGTACATGAATCCACCCATTTTGCTGATACTGGTCTTATGACATTGACTTCATGGCTGAGGGATATTCCATCGTACGTAAGTACCACAATTTTTTGAACCATTTTTATATTTCCTGGGATATTTAAGGTGTAACCAAGTTGAGGTCCTTGTAAGCAGTGCAGCCCTAATTTTGGGGTGGGTTTGTCTTATTGATTTTCAGTTTTCCCAAGGTATATTCCCTAGACTGGAAGTGCCCTTGGCTCTGTAGCTCTGTTGTTTACTTGTTTTAGGGAACACAATGCACTCTTCCAGAGAGGCAGTTGGCAATTTACATCCCGCCCATCAGCATAACAAGGCTCCTTGTTCTCCAGGGCCTGTCTTGCCTTTCTGGTTTTTACACAAATTGTGGATGTCCCTTTTGACCAGTGGGAAGTGATACTTCTTTGTAGTGCAGATTTGCATTGCCCGCTTGCTTGCTTCTCCAAAAAGGGTGTATGCGTTTTCTCCTTAATATATTCAGGAGAAAACGCATACGCCCATTTTGGCCAAGTGCATCATTGTCGAAGTTGTGCCCCTCTTCCTGTGCTTTAAAGGCGATTCCAACGTACCTCTTGAAATCTGTTTCCTGCTATTCTGCCTCGCTTTCAAGTCCGCCTCGTTGCCTTCCCTCAACAGATTTTTGGACGATAGTTGTCCTTTATTACTCGGCCAGTTTGGGAATTGCTGTGCCCCTGAGCTCCATTTTTCAACTCGTTTTTGGTGAGCTGACCGCAAGTCCGAAATTTTCATTCAGGACCTATGCTGGTTTCCGGTGGGGGGCTGAGACTTTGGTTAATTCCTCTTCCTGCTGGGAAATTACAGTGATATGTGCCCGTCCAAATGCCTAATAGCTACTCTCTCATTGGTTCTCCCTCTTCCCTTTCATCCTCTGCCAAATTGGCAACCTGTGCGAACCAGGAGGTTAAAGGGGCTGTCTCTCCAAGTTGGGAGGTTGATAGTAAAGCAGATGGAAAGTCAAACCGGAGCACCAGGAGAGGGACTATTAGTTGAGTTTTAGAAACCTTTCGTATTCACAGTGTGTCCGTTCTCTAGGTTTCCCGTACATGTTATAGCTGTAGTAATATTCCCTTCAACCTGGAGAGTTGGTACCCATGGAATGGGTGCCAGGCATTTGTGCTTTAAACGGTCTGCATTTGCTCACCCAATCTCACAAATCGTCTCAGTCCCAAGGGTCCTTCCTTATGCCACATCCAGCTGTCGTTGTAGAAAAGGTCATTCCAGGTTTCATCAGAGACCCTGAAGGAATTGTAAAGAATTTCCCAGTTTTTTCATTTTGTTTTTGAAATTCCTTTTTATAGTGGGTTTGAGCTGATTCTCGCTGCCATGTTTATGCCAGTCTAGACACACTTGATTCCCTTATGGAGACATATCAATACATAGGTTTTAAGATTCTTACTAGTGAGATATATTCCTCTGCGGGAAATATGGGGTTTTGAGTCCCTTTCACTGAGGAAGGTGTAGGTCTTGTCTATTCAATAGATGTTTTTTGGAACGGTACCTGTGCTTATATCAAACTCTGGTTTTATGCATCACCCCACCTCTCCTTCCCCCTTAAGCAGGCATAAGAGTGTTTTCTAAATGTGAGACACTGTTCTCTTTCCTAACTCAGTTCAAGTGTAGCCATGTTTACAGGATCTTCATAAGTGATATCTTATGATAAGTTTCTTTTTCTCTGTGACTTATTTCCCTTAGAATCATCGTACCTGAATCCACCCATTTTGCTGCTACTGGTCTTATGACATTGATTTCATGGCTGAAGGATATTCCATCGTACGTAAGTACCACAATTTTTTGAACCATTTTTATATTTCCTGGGATATTTAAGGTGTACCAAAGTTGAGGTCCTTGTAAGCAGTGCAGCCCTAAATTTTGGGGTGGCTGTGTCTTATTGATTTTCACTTTTTCCAAGGTATATTCCCTAGACTGGAAGTGCCCTTGGCTCTGTAGCTCTGTTCTTTACTTGTTTTAGGGAACACAATGTACTCCTCCAGAGAGGCAGTTGGCAATTTACATCCCGCCCATCAGCATAATAAGGCTGCCTGTTCTCCAGGGCCTGTCTTGCCTTTCTGGTTTTTACACATTTGTGGATGTCCCTTTTGACCGGTGGGAAGTGATACTTCTTTGTAGTGCAGATTTGCATTGCCCGCTTGCTTGCTTAGCCAAAAAGGGCGTATGCGTTTTCTCCTGAATATATTCAGGAGAAAACGCATACGCCCTTTTTGGCCAATTGCATCATTGTCGAAGTTGTGCCCCTCTTCCTGTGCTTTAAAGGCGATTCCAACGTACCTCTTGAAATCTGTTTCCCGCTATTCTGCCTCGCTTTCAAGTCCGCCTCGTTGCCTTCCCTCAACAGATTTTTGGACGATAGTTGTCCTTTATTACTCGGCCAGTTTGTGAATTGCTGTGCCCCTGAGCTCCATTTTTCAACTCGTTTTTTGGTGAGCTGACCTCAAGTCCAAAATTTAGTTTCAAGAACTATACTGGTTCCCGGTGGGGGGCTGAGACTTTGGTTAATTCTTCTTCCTGCTGGGAAATTACAGTGATATGTGTCCGTCCAAATACCTAACTGCTACTCTCTCATTGGTTCACCCTCTTCCCTTTCATCCTCTGCCAAATTGGCAACCTGTGCGAACCAGGAGGTTAAAGGGGCTGTCTCTCCAAGTTGGGAGGTTGATAGTAAAGCAGATGGAAAGTCAAATCGGAGCACCAGGAGAGGGACTATTCGTTGAGTTTTAGAAACCATTCGCATTCACAGTGTGTCCCTCCTCTAGGTTTCCCGTGCATGTTATAACTGTAGTAATATTCCCTTCAACCTGGAGAGTTGGGACCCATGGAATGGGTGCCATGCATTATTGCTTTAAAGGGTCTGCATTTGCTCACCCAATCTCACCAATCCTCTCAGTCCCAAGCGTCCAGCCTTATGCCACATCCAGCTGTCGTTTTAGATAGGGTCATTCCAGGTTTCATCAGAGACCCTGAAGGAATTGAAACGAATTTCCCAGTTTTTTTGTTTTGTTTTTGAAATTCCTTTTTATCGTGGGTTTGAGCTGATTCTCGCTGCCATGTTTATGCCAGTCTAGACACACTTGATTCCCTTACGGAGACATATCAATACATAGGTTTTAAGATTCTTACTAGTCAGATATATTCCTCTGCAGGAAATATGGGGTTTTGAGTCCCTTTCACTGAGGAAGGTGTAGGTCTTGTCTATTCCATAGTTGGTTTTTGGAACGGTACCTGTGCTTATATCAAACTCTGGCTTTATGCATCACCCCACCTCTCCTTCCCCCTTAAGCAGGCATAAGAGTGTTTTCTAAATGTGAGACACTGTTCTCTTTCCTAACTCAGTTCAAGTGTAGCCATGTTTACAGGATCTTCATAAGTGATATCTTATGATAAGTTTCTTTTTCTCTGTGACTTATTTCACTTAGAAACATCGTACCTGAATCCACCCATTTTGCTGATACTGGTCTTATGACATTGTTTTCATGGCTGAGGGATATTCCTTCGTACGTAAGTACCACAATTTTTTGAACCATTTTTATATTTCCTGGGATATTTAAGGTGTACCGAAGTTGAGGTACTTGTAAGCAGTGCAGCCCTAAATTTTGGGGTGGCTCTCTCTTATTGATTTTCAGTTTTCCCAAGGTATATTCCCTAGACTGGAAGTGCCCTTGGCTCTGTTGCTCTGTTGTTTACTTGTTTTAGGGAACACAATGCACTCCTCCAGAGAGGCAGTTGGCAATTTACATCCCGCCCATCAGCATAACAAGGCTCCCTGTTCTCCAGGGCCTGTCTTGCCTTTCTGGTTTTTACACATTTTGTGGATGTCCCTTTTGACCGGTGGGAAGTGATACTTCTTTGTAGTGCAGATTTGCATTGCCCGCTTGCTTGCTTGGCCAAAAAGGGCGTATGCGTTTTCTCCTGAATATATTCAGGAGAAAACGCATACGCCCTTTTTGGCCAAGTGCATCATTGTCGAAGTTGTGCCCCTCTTCCTGTGCTTTAAAGGCGATTCCAACGTACCTCTTGAAATCTGTTTCCTGCTATTCTGCCTCGCTTTCAAGTCCTCCTCGTTGCCTTTCCTCAACAGATTTTTGGACGATACGTGTCCTTTATTACTCGGCCCGTTTGTGAATTGCTGTGCCCCTGAGCTCCATTATTCAACTCGTTTTTGGTGAGCTGACCGCAAGTCCAAAATTTTGGTTCAGGAACTATACTGGTTCCAGGTGGGTGGCTGAGACTTTGGTTAATTCTTCTTCCTGCCGGGAAATTACAGTGATATGTGCCCGTCCAAATGCCTAACAGCTACTCTCTCATTGGTTCTCCCTCTTCCCTTTCATCCTCTGCCAAATTGGCAACCTGTGCGAACCAGGAAGTTAAAGGGGCTGTCTCTCCAAGTTGGGAGGTTGATAGTAAAGCAGATGGAAAGTGAAACCGGAGCACCAGGAGAGGGACTATTCGTTGAGTTTTAGAAACCTTTCGTATTCACAGTGTGTCTGTTCTCTAGGTTTCCCGTACATGTTATAGCTGTGGTAATATTCCCTTCAACCTGGAGAGTTGGGACCCATGGAATGGGTGCCAGGCATTTGTGCTTTAAAGGGTCTGCATTTGCTCACCCAATCTCACCAATCGTCTCAGTCCCAAGTGTCCCTCCTTATGCCACATCCAGCTGTCATTGTAGATAAGGTCATTCCAGGTTTCATCAGAGACCCTGAAGGAATTGTAAAGAATTTCCTAGTTTTTTTGTTTTGTTTTTGAAATTCCTTTTTATAGTGGGTTTGAGCTGATTCTCGCTGCCATGTTTATGCCAGTCTAGACACACTTGATTCCCTTACGGAGACATATCAATACATAGGTTTTAAGATTCTTACTAGTCAGATATATTCCTCTGAGGGAAATATGGGGTTATGAGTCCCTTTCACTGAGGAAGGTGTAGGTCTTGTCTATTCCATAGTTGGTTTTTGGAACGGTACCTGTGCTTATATCACACTCTTCTTTTATGCATCACCCCACCTCTCCTTCCCCCTTAAGCTGGCATAAGAGTGTTTTCCAAATGTGAGACACTGTTCTCTTTCCTAACTCAGTTCAAGTGTAGCCATGTTTACAGGATCTTCATAAGTGATATCTTATGATAAGTTTCTTTTTCTGTGTGACTTATTTCACTTAGAATCATCGTACCTGAATCCACCCATTTTGCTGCTACTGTTCTTATGACATTGATTTCATGGCTGAGGGATATTCCATCGTACGTAAGTACCGCAATTTTCTGAACCATTTTTATATTTCCTGGGATATTTAAGGTGTACCCAAGTTGAGGTCCTTGTAAGCAGTGCAGCCCTAAATTTTGGGGTGGCTCTGTCTTATTGATTTTCAGTTTTCCCAAGGTATATTCCCTAGACTGGTAGTGCCCTTGGCTCTGTAGCTCTGTTCTTTACTTGTTTTAGGGAACACAATGCACTCCTCCAGAGAGGCAGTTGGCAGTTTACATCCCGCCCATCAGCATAACAAGGCTCCGTGTTCTCCAGGGCCTGTCTTGCCTTTCGGGTTTTTACACATTTTGTGGATGTCCCTTTTGACCGGTGGGAAGTGATACTTCTTTGTAGTGCAGATTTGCATTGCCCGCTTGCTTGCTTGGCCAAAAAGGGCATATGCGTTTTCTCCTGAATATATTCAGGAGAAAACGCATACGCCCATTTTGGCCAAGTGCATCATTGTCGAAGTTGTGCCCCTCTTCCTGTGCTTTAAAGGCGATTCCAACGTACCTCTTGAAATCTGTTTCCTGCTATTCTGCCTCGCATTCAAGTCCGCCTCCTTGCCTTCCCTCAAGAGATTTTTGGATGATAGTTGTCCTTTATTACTCAGCCAGTTTGTGAATTGCTGTGCCCTTGTGCTCCATTATTCAACTCGTGTTTGGTGAGCTGACCGCAAGTCCAAAATTTTGGTTTAGGACCTATACTGGTTCCCGGTGGGTAGCTGAGACTTTGGTTAATTCTTCTTCCTGCCGGGAAATTACAGTGATATGTGCCCGTCCAAATGCCTAACAGCTACTCTCTCATTGGTTCTCCCACTTCCCTTTCATCCTCTGCCAAATTGGCAACCTGTGCGAACCAGGAGGTTAAAGGGGCTGTCTCTCCAAGTTGGGAGGTTGATAGTAAAGCAGATGGAAAGTCAAATCGGAGCACCAGGAGAGGGACTATTCGTTGAGTTTTAGAAACCTTTCATATTCACAGTGTGTCCGTTCTCTAGGTTTCCCGTACATGATATAACTGTAGTAATATTCCCTTCAACCTGGAGAGTTGGGACCCATGGAATGGGTGCCATGCATTATTGCTTCAAAGGGTCTGCATTTGCTCACCCAATCTCACCAATCCTCTCAGTCCCAAGTGTCCTGCCTTATGCCACATCCAGCTGTCGTTGTAGATAGGGTCATTCCAGCTTTCATCAGAGACCCTGAAGGAATTGTAAAGAATTTCCCAGTTTTTTTGTTTTGTTTTTGAAATTCCTTTTTATAGTGGGTTTGAGCTGATTCTCGCTGCCATGTTTATGCCAGTCTAGACACACTTGATTCTCTTACGGAGACATATCAATACATAGGTTTTAAGATTCTTACTAGTCAAATATATTCCTCTGCGGGAAATATGGGGTTTTGAGTCCCTTTCACTGAGGAAGGTGTAGGTCTTGTCTATTCAATAGATGGCTTTTGGAACGGTACCTGTGCTTATATCAAGCTTTGGTTTTATGCATCACCCCACCCCTCCTTCCCCCTTAAGCAGGCATAAGAGTGTTTTCTAAATGTGAGACTCTGTTCTCTTTCCTAACTCAGTTCAAGTGTAGCCATGTTTACAGGATCTTCATAAGTGATATCTTATGATAAGTTTCTTTTTCTGTGTGACTTATTTCACTTAGAATCATCGTACATGAATCCACCCATTTTGCTGATACTGGTCTTATGACATTGACTTCATGGCTGAGGGATATTCCATCGTACGTAAGTACCACAATTTTTTGAACCATTTTTATATTTCCTGGGATATTTAAGGTGTAACCAAGTTGAGGTCCTTGTAAGCAGTGCAGCCCTAATTTTGGGGTGGGTTTGTCTTATTGATTTTCAGTTTTCCCAAGGTATATTCCCTAGACTGGAAGTGCCCTTGGCTCTGTAGCTCTGTTGTTTACTTGTTTTAGGGAACACAATGCACTCTTCCAGAGAGGCAGTTGGCAATTTACATCCCGCCCATCAGCATAACAAGGCTCCTTGTTCTCCAGGGCCTGTCTTGCCTTTCTGGTTTTTACACAATTTGTGGATGTCCCTTTTGACCAGTGGGAAGTGATACTTCTTTGTAGTGCAGATTTGCATTGCCCGCTTGCTTGCTTCTCCAAAAAGGGTGTATGCGTTTTCTCCTTAATATATTCAGGAGAAAACGCATACGCCCATTTTGGCCAAGTGCATCATTGTCGAAGTTGTGCCCCTCTTCCTGTGCTTTAAAGGCGATTCCAACGTACCTCTTGAAATCTGTTTCCTGCTATTCTGCCTCGCTTTCAAGTCCGCCTCGTTGCCTTCCCTCAACAGATTTTTGGACGATAGTTGTCCTTTATTACTCGGCCAGTTTGGGAATTGCTGTGCCCCTGAGCTCCATTTTTCAACTCGTTTTTGGTGAGCTGACCGCAAGTCCGAAATTTTCATTCAGGACCTATGCTGGTTTCCGGTGGGGGGCTGAGACTTTGGTTAATTCCTCTTCCTGCTGGGAAATTACAGTGATATGTGCCCGTCCAAATGCCTAATAGCTACTCTCTCATTGGTTCTCCCTCTTCCCTTTCATCCTCTGCCAAATTGGCAACCTGTGCGAACCAGGAGGTTAAAGGGGCTGTCTCTCCAAGTTGGGAGGTTGATAGTAAAGCAGATGGAAAGTCAAACCGGATCACCAGGAGAGGGACTATTAGTTGAGTTTTAGAAACCTTTCGTATTCACAGTGTGTCCGTTCTCTAGGTTTCCCGTACATGTTATAGCTGTAGTAATATTCCCTTCAACCTGGAGAGTTGGTACCCATGGAATGGGTGCCAGGCATTTGTGCTTTAAACGGTCTGCATTTGCTCACCCAATCTCACAAATCGTCTCAGTCCCAAGGGTCCTTCCTTATGCCACATCCAGCTGTCGTTGTAGAAAAGGTCATTCCAGGTTTCATCAGAGACCCTGAAGGAATTGTAAAGAATTTCCCAGTTTTTTCATTTTGTTTTTGAAATTCCTTTTTATAGTGGGTTTGAGCTGATTCTCGCTGCCATGTTTATGCCAGTCTAGACACACTTGATTCCCTTATGGAGACATATCAATACATAGGTTTTAAGATTCTTACTAGTGAGATATATTCCTCTGCGGGAAATATGGGGTTTTGAGTCCCTTTCACTGAGGAAGGTGTAGGTCTTGTCTATTCAATAGATGTTTTTTGGAACGGTACCTGTGCTTATATCAAACTCTGGTTTTATGCATCACCCCACCTCTCCTTCCCCCTTAAGCAGGCATAAGAGTGTTTTCTAAATGTGAGACACTGTTCTCTTTCCTAACTCAGTTCAAGTGTAGCCATGTTTACAGGATCTTCATAAGTGATATCTTATGATAAGTTTCTTTTTCTCTGTGACTTATTTCCCTTAGAATCATCGTACCTGAATCCACCCATTTTGCTGCTACTGGTCTTATGACATTGATTTCATGGCTGAAGGATATTCCATCGTACGTAAGTACCACAATTTTTTGAACCATTTTTATATTTCCTGGGATATTTAAGGTGTACCAAAGTTGAGGTCCTTGTAAGCAGTGCAGCCCTAAATTTTGGGGTGGCTGTGTCTTATTGATTTTCACTTTTTCCAAGGTATATTCCCTAGACTGGAAGTGCCCTTGGCTCTGTAGCTCTGTTCTTTACTTGTTTTAGGGAACACAATGTACTCCTCCAGAGAGGCAGTTGGCAATTTACATCCCGCCCATCAGCATAATAAGGCTGCCTGTTCTCCAGGGCCTGTCTTGCCTTTCTGGTTTTTACACATTTGTGGATGTCCCTTTTGACCGGTGGGAAGTGATACTTCTTTGTAGTGCAGATTTGCATTGCCCGCTTGCTTGCTTAGCCAAAAAGGGCGTATGAGTTTTCTCCTGAATATATTCAGGAGAAAACGCATACGCCCTTTTTGGCCAATTGCATCATTGTCGAAGTTGTGCCCCTCTTCCTGTGCTTTAAAGGCGATTCCAACGTACCTCTTGAAATCTGTTTCCCGCTATTCTGCCTCGCTTTCAAGTCCGCCTCGTTGCCTTCCCTCAACAGATTTTTGGACGATAGTTGTCCTTTATTACTCGGCCAGTTTGTGAATTGCTGTGGCCCTGAGCTCCATTTTTCAACTCGTTTTTTGGTGAGCTGACCTCAAGTCCAAAATTTAGTTTCAAGAACTATACTGGTTCCCGGTGGGGGGCTGAGACTTTGGTTAATTCTTCTTCCTGCTGGGAAATTACAGTGATATGTGTCCGTCCAAATACCTAACTGCTACTCTCTCATTGGTTCACCCTCTTCCCTTTCATCCTCTGCCAAATTGGCAACCTGTGCGAACCAGGAGGTTAAAGGGGCTGTCTCTCCAAGTTGGGAGGTTGATAGTAAAGCAGATGGAAAGTCAAATCGGAGCACCAGGAGAGGGACTATTCGTTGAGTTTTAGAAACCATTCGCATTCACAGTGTGTCCCTCCTCTAGGTTTCCCGTGCATGTTATAACTGTAGTAATATTCCCTTCAACCTGGAGAGTTGGGACCCATGGAATGGTTGCCATGCATTATTGCTTTAAAGGGTCTGCATTTGCTCACCCAATCTCACCAATCCTCTCAGTCCCAAGCGTCCAGCCTTATGCCACATCCAGCTGTAGTTTTAGATAGGGTCATTCCAGGTTTCATCAGAGACCCTGAAGGAATTGAAACGAATTTCCCAGTTTTTTTGTTTTGTTTTTGAAATTCCTTTTTATCGTGGGTTTGAGCTGATTCTCGCTGCCATGTTTATGCCAGTCTAGACACACTTGATTCCCTTACGGAGACATATCAATACATAGGTTTTAAGATTCTTACTAGTCAGATATATTCCTCTGCGGAAAATATGGGGTTTTCAGTCCCTTTCAATGAGGAAAGTGTAGGTTTGTCTATTCCATAGTTGGTTTTTGGAATGGTACCTGTGCTTATATCAAACTCTGGTTTTATGCATCACCCCACCTCTCCTTCCCCCTTCAGCAGGCATAACAGTGTTTTCTAAATGTGAGACACTGTTCTCTTTCCTAACTCAGTTCAAGTGTAGCCTTGTTTACAGGATCTTCATAAGTGATATCTTATGATAAGATTCTTTTTCTGTGTGACTTATTTCACTTAGAATCATCGTACCTGAATCCACCCATTTTGCTGCTACTGGTCTTATGACATTGATTTCATGGCTGAGGGATATTCCATCGTACGTAAGTACCACAATTTTTTGAACCATTTTTATATTTCCTGGGATATTTAAGGTGTACCCAAGTTGAGGTCCTTGTAAGCAGTGCAGCCCTAAATTTTGGGGTGGCTCTGTCTTATTGATTTTCAGTTTTCCCAAGGTATATTCCCTAGACTGGAAGTGCCCTTGGCTCTGTAGCTCTGCTGTTTACTTGTTTTAGGGAACACAATGCACTCCTCCAGAGAGGCAGTTGGCAATTTACATGCCGCCCATCAGCATAACAAGTCTGCCTGTTCTCCAGGGCCTGTCTTGCCTTTCTGGTTTTTACACATTTTGTGGATGTCCCTTTTGACCGGTGGGAAGTGATACTTCTTTGTAGTGAAGATTTGCATTGCCCGCTTGCTTGCTTGGCCAAAAAGGGCGTATGCGTTTTCTCCTGAATATATTCAGGAGAAAACGCATACGCCCTTTTTGGCCAAGTGCATCATTGTCGAAGTTGTGCCCCTCTTCCTGTGCTTTAAAGGCGATTCCAACGTACCTCTTGAAATCTGTTTCCTGCTATTCTGCCTCGCTTTCAAGTCCGCCTCGTTGCCTTCCCTCAACAGATTTTTGGACGATAGTTTTCCTTTATTACTCGGCCAGATTGTGAATTGCTGTGCCCCTGAGCTCCATTTTTCAACTCGTTTTTGGTGAGCTGACCGCAAGTCCGAAATTTTGGTTCAGGACCTATGCTGGTTCCCGGTGGGGGGCTGAGACTTTGGTTAATTCCTCTTCCTGCCGGGAAATTACAGTGATATGTGCCCGTCCAAATGCCTAATAGCTACTCTCTCATTGGTTCTCCCTCTTCCCTTTCATCCTCTGCCAAATTGGCAACCTGTGCGAACCAGGAGGTTAAAGGGGCAGTCTCTCCAAGTTGGGAGGTTGATATTAAAGCAGATGGAAAGTCAAACCGGAGCACCAGGAGAGGGACTATTAGTTGAGTTTTAGAAACCTTTCATATTCACAGTGTGTCCGTTCTCTAGGTTTCCCGTACATGTTATAGCTGTAGTAATATTCCCTTCAACCTGGAGAGTTGGTACCCATGGAATGGGTGCCAGGCATTTGTGCTTTAAAGGGTCTGCATTTGCTCACCCAATCTCACAAATTGTCTCAGTCCCAAGTGTCCTTCCTTATGCCACATCTAGCTGTCGTTGTAGAAAAGGTCATTCCAGGTTTCATCAGAGACCCTGAAGGAATTGTAAAGAATTTCCCAGTTGTTTTGTTTTGTTTTTGAAATTCCTTTTTATAGTGGGTTTGAGCTGATTCTCGCTTCCATGTTTATGCCAGTCTAGACACACTTGATTCCCTTACGGAGACATATCAATACATAGGTTTTAAGATTCTTTCTAGTCAGATATATTCCTCTGCGGGAAATATGGGGTTTTGAATCCCTTTCACTGAGGAAGGTGTAGGTCTTGTCTATTCCATAGTTGGTTTTTGGAACGGTACCTGTGCTTATATCAAACTCTGGTTTTATGCATCACCCCACATCTCCATCCCCCTTAAGCAGGCATAAGGGTGTTTTCTAAATGTGAGACACTGTTCTCTTTCCTAACTCAGTTCAAGTGTAGCCATGTTTACAGGATCTTCATAAGTGATATCTTATGATAAGTTTCTTTCTCTGTGTGACTCATTTCACTTAGAATCATCGTACCTGAATCCACCCATTTTGCTGCTACTGGTCTTATGACATTGATTTCACGGCTGAGGGATATTCCATCGTACGTAAGTACCACAATTTTTTGAACCATTTTTATATTTCCTGTGATATTTAAGGTGTACCCAAGTTGAGGTCCTTGTAAGCAGTGCAGCCCTAAATTTTAGGGTGGCTCTGTCTTATTGATTTTCAGTTTTCCCAAGGTATATTCCCTATACTGGAAGTGCCCTTGGCTCTGTTGCTCTGTTGTTTACTTGATTTAGGGAACACAATGCACTCCTCCAGAGAGGCAGTTGGCAATTTACATCCCGCCCATCAGCATAACAAGGCTCCCTGTTCTCCAGGGCCTGTCTTGCCTTTCTGCTTTTTACACATTTTGTGGATGTCCATTTTTTCCGGTGGGAAGTCATACGTCTTTGTAGTGCAGATTTGCATTGCCCGCTTGCTTGCTTGGCCAAAAAGGGCGTATGCGTTTTCTCCTGAATATATTCAGGAGAAAACGCATACGCCCTTTTTGGCCAAGTGCATCATTGTCGAAGTTGTGCCCCTCTTCATGTGCTTTAATGGCGATTCCAACATACCTCTTGAAATCTGTTTCCTGCTATTCTGCCTCGCTTTCAAGTCCGCCTCGTTGCCTTCCCTCAACAGATTTTTGGACGATAGTTGTCCTTTATTACTCGGCCAGTTTGTGAATTGCTGTGCCCCTCAGCTCCATTTTTCAAATCGTTTTTGGTGAGCTGACCGCAAGTCCAACATTTTGGTTCAGGACCTATGCTGGTTCCCGGTGGGGGGCTGAGTCTTTGGTTAATTCTTCTTCCTGCCGGGAGTTAGAGTGATATGCGCCCATCCAAATGCCTAACAGCTACCCTCTCATTGGTTCTCCCTCTTCCCTTTCATCCTCTGCCAAATTGGAAACCTGTGAGAACCAGGAGGTTAAAGGGGATGTCTCTCCAACTTGGGAGATTGATAGTAAAGCAGATGGAAAGTAAAACCGGAGCACCAGGAGAGGGATTATTCGTTGAGTTTTAGAAACATTTCGTATTCACAGTGTGTCCGTTCTGTTGGTTTCACGTACATGTTATAACTGTAGTAATATTTCCTTCAACCTTTAGAGTTGGGACCCATGGAATGGGTGCCATGCATTATTGTTTTAAAGGGTCTGCATTTGCTCACCCAAACTCACCAATTATTTCAGCCCCAAGTGTCCAGCCTTATGCCACATCCAGCTGTCGTTGTAGATAGGGTCATTCCAGGTTTCTTCAGAGACCCTGAAGGAATTGTAAAGAATTTCCCAGTTTTCTTGTTTTGTTTTTGCAATTCATTTTTATAGTGGGTTTGAGCTGATTCTCGCTGCCATGTTTATGCCAGTCTAGACACCCTTGATTCCCTTACGGAGACATATCAATACATAGGTTTTAAGATTCTTACTAGTCAGATATATTCCTCTGCGGGAAATATGGGGTATTGAGTCCCTTTCACTGAGGAAGGTGTAGGTCTTGTCTATTCCATAGTTGGTTTTTGGAACGGTACCTGTGCTTATATCAAACTCTGTTTTTATGCATCACCCCACCTCTCCTTCCCCCTTAAGCAGGCATAAGAGTGTTTTCTAAATGTGAGACACTGTTCTCTTTCCTAACTCAGGTCAAGTGTAGCCATGTTTACAGGATCTTCATAAGTGATATCTTATGATAAGTTTCTTTTTCTGTGTGACTCATTTCAATTAGAATCATCGTACCTGAATCCACCCATTTTGCTGCTACTGGTCTTATGACATTGATTTCGTGGCTGAGGGCTATTCCATCATACGTTAATACCACAATTTTTTGAACCATTTTTATATTTCCTGGGATATTTAAGGTGTACCCAAGTTGAGGTCCTTGTAAGCAGTGCAGCCCTAAATTTTGGGGTGGGTCTGTCTTATTGATTTTCAGTTTTCCCAAGGTATATTCCCTAGACAGGAAGTGCCCTTGGCTCCGTAGCTCTGTTCTTTTCCTTGTTTTAGGGAACACAATGCACTCCTCCAGAGAGGCAGTTGGCAATTTACATCCCGCCCATCAGCATAACAAGGCTCCCTGTTCTCCAGGGCCTGTCTTGCCTTTCTGGTTTTTACACATTTTGTGGATGTCCCTTTTGACCGTTGGGAAGTGATACTTCTTTGTAGTGCAGATTTGCATTGCCCGCTTGCTTGCTTGGCCACAAAGGGCGTATGCGTTTTCTCCTGAATATATTCAGGAGAAAACGCATACGCCCTTTGTGGCCAAGTGCATCATTGTCGAAGTTGTGCCCCTCTTCCTGTGCTTTAAAGGCGATTCCAACGTACCTCTTGAAATCTGTTTCCTGCTATTCTGCCTCGCTTTCAAGTCCGCCTCGTTGCCTTCCCTCAAGAGATTTTTGTACGATAGTTGTCCTGTATTACTCGGCCAGTTTGTGAATTGCTGTGCCCCTGAGCTCCATTTTTCAACTCGTTTTTGGTTAGCTGACCGCAAGTCCAACATTTTGGTTCAGGACCTATGCTGGTTCCCGGTGGGGGGCTGAGACTTTGGTTAATTCTTCTTCCTGCCGGGAAGTTAGAGTGAAATGTGCCCGTCCAAATGCCTAACAGCTACCCTCTCATTGGTTCTCCCTCTTTCCTTTCATCCTCTGCCAAATTGGCAACCTGTGCGAACCAGGAGGTTAAAGGGGCTGTCTCTCCAAGTTGGGAGGTTGATAGTAAAGCAGATGGAAAGTCAAACCAGAGCACCAGGAGAGGGACTATTCGTTGAGTTTTAGAAACCTTTCGTATTCACAGTGTGTCCATTCTCTTGGTTTCCCGTACATGTTATAGCTGTAGTAATATTCCCTTCAACCTGGAGAGTTGGGACACATGGAATGGGTGCCAGGCATTTGTGCTTTAAAGGGTCTGCATTTGCTCACCCAATCTCACCTATCGTCTCAGTCCCAAGTGTCCCACCTTATGCCATATCCAGCTGTCATTGTAGATAGGGTCATTCCAGGATTCATCAGAGACCCTGAAGGAATTGTAAAGAATTTCCCAGTTTTTTTGTTTTGTTTTTGAAATTCCTTTTTATAGTGGGTTTGAGCTGATTCTCGCTTCCATGTTTATGCCAGTCTAGACACACTTGATTCCCTTACGGAGACATATCAATACATAGGTTTTAAGATTCTTTCTAGTCAGATATATTCCTCTGCGGGAAATATGGGGTTTTGAATCCCTTTCACTGAGGAAGGTGTAGGTCTTGTCTATTCCATAGTTGGTTTTTGGAACGGTACCTGTGCTTATATCAAACTCTGGTTTTATGCATCACCCCACATCTCCATCCCCCTTAAGCAGGCATAAGGGTGTTTTCTAAATGTGAGACACTGTTCTCTTTCCTAACTCAGTTCAAGTGTAGCCATGTTTACAGGATCTTCATAAGTGATATCTTATGATAAGTTTCTTTCTCTGTGTGACTCATTTCACTTAGAATCATCGTACCTGAATCCACCCATTTTGCTGCTACTGGTCTTATGACATTGATTTCACGGCTGAGGGATATTCCATCGTACGTAAGTACCACAATTTTTTGAACCATTTTTATATTTCCTGGGATATTTAAGGTGTACCCAAGTTGAGGTCCTTGTAAGCAGTGCAGCCCTAAATTTTGGGGTGGCTCTGTCTTATTGATTTTCAGTTTTCCCAAGGTATATTCCCTATACTGGAAGTGCCCTTGGCTCTGTTGCTCTGTTGTTTACTTGATTTAGGGAACACAATGCACTCCTCCAGAGAGGCAGTTGGCAATTTACATCCCGCCCATCAGCATAACAAGGCTCCCTGTTCTCCAGGGCCTGTCTTGCCTTTCTGCTTTTTACACATTTTGTGGATGTCCATTTTTTCCGGTGGGAAGTCATACGTCTTTGTAGTGCAGATTTGCATTGCCCGCTTGCTTGCTTGGACAAAAAGGGCGTATGCGTTTTCTCCTGAATATATTCAGGAGAAAACGCATACGCCCTTTTTGGCCAAGTGCATCATTGTCGAAGTTGTGCCCCTCTTCATGTGCTTTAAAGGCGATTCCAACATACCTCTTGAAATCTGTTTCCTGCTATTCTGCCTCGCTTTCAAGTCCGCCTCGTTGCCTTCCCTCAACAGATTTTTGGACGATAGTTGTCCTTTATTACTCGGCCAGTTTGTGAATTGCTGTGCCCCTGAGCTCCATTTTTCAACTCGTTTTTGGTGAGCTGACCGCAAGTCCAACATTTTGGTTCAGGACCTATGCTGGTTCCCGGTGGGGGGCTGAGTCTTTGGTTAATTCTTCTTCCTGCCGGGAGTTAGAGTGATATGTGCCCATCCAAATGCCTAACAGCTACCCTCTCATTGGTTCTCCCTCTTCCCTTTCATCCTCTGCCAAATTGGAGACCTGTGCGAACCAGGAGGTTAAAGGGGCTGTCTCTCCAAGTTGGGAGGTTGACAGTAAAGCAGATGGAAAGTCAAAGCGGAGCACCAGGAGGGGGACTATTCGTTGAGTTTTAGAAACCTTTCGTATTCACAGTGTGTCCGTTCTCTAGGTTTCCCGTACATGTTATAGCTGTAGTAATATTCCCTTCATCCTGGAGAGTTGGGACCCATAGAATGGGTGCCAGGCATTTGTGCTTTAAAGGGTCTGCATTTGCTCACCCAATTTCACCAATCGTCTCAGTCCCAAGTGTCCCTCCTTATGCCACATACAGCTGTCATTGTAGATAGGGTCATTCCAGGTTTCATCAGAGACCCTGAAGGAATTGTAAAGAATTTCCCAGTTTTTTTGTTTTGTTTTTGAAATTCCTTTTTATAGTGGGTTTGAGCTGATTCTCGCTGCCATGTTTATGCCAGTCTAGACACACTTGATTCCCTTACGGAGACATTTCAATAGAGAGGTTTTAAGATTCTTACTAGTCAGATATATTCCTCTGCGGGAAATATGGTGTTTTGAGTCCCTTTCACTGAGGAAGGTGTAGGTCTTGTCTATTCCATAGTTGGTTTTTGGAACGGTACCTGTGCTTATATCAAACTCTGGTTTTATGCATCACCCCACCTCTCCTTCCCCCTTAAGCAGGCATAAGAGTGTTTTCTAAATGTGAGACACTGCTCTCTTTCCTAACTCAGTTCAAGTGTAGCCATGTTTACAGGATCTTCATAAGTGATAACTTATGATAAGTTTCTTTTTCTCTGTGACTTATTTCACTTAGAATCATCGTACCTGAATCCACCCATTTTGCTGCTACTGGTCTTATGACATTGATTTCATGGCTGAGGGATATTCCATCGTACGTAAGTACCCCAATTTTTTGAACCAATTTTATATTTCCTGGGATATTTAATGTGTACCCAAGTTGAGGTCCTTGTAAGCAGTGCAGCCCTAAATTTTGGGGTGGCTCTCTCTTATTGATTTTCAGTTTTTCCCAGGTATATTCCCTAGACTGGAAGTGCCCTTGGCTCTGTAGCTCTGTTGTTTACTTGTTTTAGGGAACACAATGCACTCCTCCAGAGAGGCAGTTGGCAATTTACATCCCGCCCATCAGCATAACAAGGCTCCCTGTTCTCCAGGGCCTGTCTTGCCTTTCTGGTTTTTACACATTTTGTGGTTGTCCCTTTTGACCGGTGGGAAGTGATACTTCTTTGTAGTGCAGATTTGCATTGCCCGCTTGCTTGCTTGGCCAAAAAGGGCGTATGCGTTTTCTCCTGAATATATTCAGGAGAAAACGCATACGCCCTTTTTGGCCAAGTGCATCATTGTCGAAGTTGTGCCCCTCTTCCTGTGCTTTAAAGGCGATTCCAACGTACCTCTTGAAATCTGTTTCCTGCTATTCTGCCTCGCTTTCAAGTCCGCCTCACTGCCTTCCCTCAACAGATTTTTGGACGATAGTTGTCCTTTATTACTCGGCCAGTTTGTGAATTGCTGTGCCCCTGAGCTCCATTTTACAACTCGTTTTTGGTGAGCTGACCGCAAGTCCAAAATTTTGGTTCAGGATCTAGACTGATTCCCGGTGGGTGGCTGCGACTTTGGTTAATTCTTCTTCCTGCCGGGAAATTACAGTGATATGTGCCCGTCCAAATGCCTAACAGCTACTCTCTCATTGGTTCTCCCTCTTCCCTTTCATCCTCTGCCAAATTGGCAACCTGTGCGAACCAGGAGGTTAAAGGGGCTGTCTCTCCAAGTTGGGAGTTTGCTAATAAAGCAGATGGAAAGTCTAACCGGAGCACCAGGAGAGGGACTATTCGTTGAGTTTTAGAAACCTTTCGTATTCACAGTTTGTCCGTTCTCTAGGTTTCCCGTACATGTTATAGCTGTAGTAATATTTCCTTCAACCTGGAGAGTTGGGACTCATGGAATGGGTGCCAGGCATTTGTGCTTTAAAGGGTCTGCATTTGCTCACCCAATCTCACCAATCGTCTCAGTCCCAAGTGTCCCTCCTTATGCCACATCCAGCTGTCATTGTAGATAGGGTCATTCCAGGTTTCATCAGAGACCCTGAAGGAATTGTAAAGAATTTCCCAGTTTTTTTTGTTTTGTTTTTGAAATTCCTTTTTATAGTGGGTTTGAGCTGATTCTCGCTGCCATGTTTATGCCAGTATAGACACACTTGATTCCCTTACGGAGACATATCAATACAGAGGTTTTAAGATTCTTACTAGTCAGATATATTCCTCTGCGGGAAATATGGGGTTTTGAGTCCCTTTCACTGAGGAAGGTGTAGGTCTTGGCTATTCCATAGTTGGTTTTTGGAACGGTACCTGTGCTTATATCAAACTCTGGTTTTATGCATCACCCCACCTCTCCTTCCCCCTTAAGCAGGCATAAGTGTGTTTTCTAAATGTGAGACACTGTTCTCTTTCCTAACTCAGTTCAAGTGTAGCCATGTTTACAGGATCTTCATAAGTGATATGTTATGATAAGTTTCTTTTTCTCTGTGACTCATTTCACTTAGAATCATCGTACCTGAATCCACCCATTTTGCTGCTACTGGTCTTATGACATTGATTTCATGGCTGAGGGATATTCCATCGTACATAAGTACCACAATTTTTTGAACCATTTTTATATTTCCTGGGATATTTAAGGTGTACCCAAGTTGAGGTCCTTGTAAGCAGTGCAGCCCTAAATTTTGGGGTGGCTCTGTCTTATTGATTTTCAGTTTTCCCAAGGTATATTCCCTAGACTGGAAGTGCCCTTGGCTCTGTAGCTCTGTTGTTTACTTGTTTTAGGGAACACAATGTACTCCTCCAGAGAGGCAGTTGGCAATTTACATCCCGCCCATCAGCATAACAAGGCTCCCTGTTCTCCAGGGTCTGTCTTGCCTTTCTGGTTTTTACACATTTTGTGGATGTCCCTTTTGACCGGTGGGAAGTGATACTTCTTTGTAGTGCAGATTTGCATTGCCCGCTTGCTTGCTTGGCCAAAAAGAGCGTATGCGTTTTCTCCTGAATATATTCTGGAGAAAACGCATACGCCCTTTTTGGCCAAGTGCATCATTGTCGAAGTTGTGCCCCTCTTCCTGTGCTTTAAAGGCGATTCCAACGTACCTCTTGAAATCTGTTTCCTGCTCTTCTGCCTCACTTTCAAGTCCGCCTCGTTGCCTTCCCTCAACAGATTTTTGGATGATAGTTGTCCTTTATTACTCGGCCCATTTGTAAATTGCTGTGCCCCTGAGCTCCATTTTTCAACTCGTTTTTGGTGAGCTGACCTCAAGTCCAACATTTTGCTTCAGGACCTATGCTGGCTCCTGTTGGGGGGCTGAGACTTTGGTTAATTCTTCTTCCTGCCGGGAAGATAGAGTGATATGTGCCCGTCCAAATGCCTAACAGCTACTCTCTCATTGGTTCTCCCTCTTCCTTTTCATCCTCTGCCAAATTGGAAACCTGTGCGAACCAGGAGGTTAAAGAGGCTGTCTCTCCAAGTTGGGAGGTTGATAGTAAAGCAGATGGAAAGTCAAACCGGAGCACCAGGAGAGGGAATATTCGTTGAGTTTTAGAAACCTTTCGTATTCACAGTGTGTCCGTTCTCTAGGTTTCCCGTACATGTTATAGCTGTAGTAATATTCCCTTCAACCTGGAGAGTTGGGACACATGGAATGGGTGCCAGGCATTTGTGCTTTAAAGGGTCTGCATTTGCTCACCCAATCTCACCAATCGTCTCAGTCCCAAGTGTCCCTCCTTATGCCACATCCAGCTGTCATTGTAGATAGGGTCATTCCAGGTTTCATCAGAGACCCTGAAGGAATTGTAAAGAATTTCTCAGTTTTTTTGTTTTGTTTTTGAAATTCCTTTTTATAGTGGGTTTGAGCTGATTCTCGCTGCCATGTTTATGCCAGTCTAGACACACTTGATTCCCTTACGGAGGCATATCAATACATAGGTTTTAAGATTCTTACTAGTCAGATATATTCCTCTGCGGGAAATATGGGGTTTTGAGTCCCTTTCTCTGAGGAAGGTGTAGGTCTTGTCTATTCCATAGTTGGTTTTTGGAACGGTACCTGTGCTTATATCAAACTCTGGTTTTATGCATCACCCCACCTCTCCTTCCCCCTTAAGCAGGCATAAGAGTGTTTTCTAAATGTGAGACACTGTTCTCTTTCCTAACTCAGTTCAAGTGTAGCCATGTTTACAGGATCTTCATAAGTGATATCTTATGATAAGTTTCTTTTTCTGTGTGACTTATTTCACTTAGAATCATCGTACCTGAATCCACCCATTTTGCTGCTACTGGTCTTATGACATTGATTTCATGGCTGAGGGATATTCCATCGTACGTAAGTACCACAATTTTTTGAACGATTTTTATATTTCCTGGGACATTTAAGGTGTACCCAAGTTGAGGTCCTTGTAAGCAGTGCAGCCCTAAATTTTGGGGTGGCTCTGTCTTATTGATTTTCAGTTTTCCAAAGGTATATTCCCTAGACTGGAAGTGCCCTTGGCTCTGTAGCTCTGTTGATTACTTCTTTTAGGGAACACAATGCACTCCTCCAGAGAGACAGTTGGCAATTTACATCCCGCCCATCAACATAACAAGGCTCCCTGTTCTGCAGGGCCTGTCTTGCCTTTCTGGTTTTTACACATTTTGTGGATGTCCCTTTTGACCGGTGGGAAGTGATACTTCTTTGTAGTGCAGATTTGCATTGCCCGCTTGCTTGCTTGGCCGAAAAGGGCGTATGCGTTTTCTCCTGAATATATTCAGGAGAAAACGCATACGCCCTTTTTGGCCAAGTGCATCATTGTCAAAGTTGTGCCCCTCTTCCTGTGCTTTAAAGGTGATTCCAACGTACCTCTTGAAATCTGTTTCCTGCTATTCTGCCTCACTTTCAAGTCCGCCTCATTGCCTTCCCTCAAGAGATTTTTGGACCATAGTTGTCCTTTATTACTCTGACTGTTTGTGAATTGCTGTGCCCCTTAGCTCAATTTTTCAACTCGTTTTTGGTGACCTGACCGCAAGTCCAAAATTTTGGTTCAGGACCTATGCTGGTTCCCGGTGGGGGGCTGAGACTTTGTTTAATTCTTCTTCCTGCCGGGAAATTAGTGTGAAATGTGCCCGTCCAAATGCCTAACAGCTACTCTCTCATTGGTTCTCCCTCTTCCCTTTCATCCTCTGCCAAATTGGAAACCTGTGTGAACCAGGAGGTTAAAGGGGCTGTCTCTCCAAGTTGGGAGGTCGATAGTAAAGCAGATGGAAAGTCAAACCGGAGCACCAGGAGAGGGACTATTCGTTGAGTTTTAGAAACCTTTCATATTCACAGTGGGTCCGTTCTCTAGGTTTCCCATACATGTTATAGCTGTAGTAATATTCCCTTCAACCTGGAGAGTTGGGACCCGTGGAATAGGTGCCAGGCATTTGTGCTTTAAAGGGTCTGCTTTTGCTCACCCAATCTCACCAATCGTCTCAGTCCCAAGTGTCCCTCCTTATGCCACATCCAGCTGTCATTGTAGATAGGGTATTCCAGGTTTCATCAGTGACCCTGAAGGAATGGTAAAGAATTTCCCAGTTTTTTTGTTTTCTTTTTGAAATTCCTTTTTATAGTGGGTTTGAGCTGATTCTCGCTGCCATGTTTATGCCAGTCTAGACACACTTGATTCCCTTATGGAGACATATCAATACATAGGTTTTAAGTTTCTTACTAGTCAGATCTATTCCTCTGCGGTAAATATGGTGTATTGAGTCCCTTTCACTGAGGAAGGTGTAGGTCTTGTCTATTCCATAGTTGGTTTTTGGAACGGTACCTTTGCTTATATCAAACTCTGGTTTTATGCATCACCCCACCTCTCCTTCCCCCTTAAGCAGGCATGAGAGTGTTTTCTAAATGTGAGACACTGTTCTCTTTCCTAACTCAGTTCAAGTGTAGCCATGTTTACAGGATCTTCATAAGTGATATCTTATGATAAGTTTCTTTTTCTCTGTGACTTATTTCACTTAGAATCATCGTACCTGAATCCACCCATTTGGCTGCTACTGGTATTATGACATTGATTTCATGGCTGAGGGATATTCCATCGTACGTAAGTACCACAATTTTTTGAAACATTTTTATATTTCCTGGGATATTTAAGGTGTACACAAGTTGAGGTCCTTGTAAACAGTGCAGCCCTAAGTTTTGGGGTGGCTCTGTCTTATTGATTTTCAGTTTTCCCTAGGTATATTCCCTAGACTGGTAGTGCCCTTGGCTCTGTAACTCTGTTGTTTACTTGTTTTAGGGAACACAATGCACTCCTCCAGAGAGGCAGTTGGCAATTTATATCCTGCCCATCAGCATAACAAGGCTCCCTGTTCTCCAGGGCCTGTCTTGCCTTTCTGGTTTTTACACATTTTGTGGATGTCCCTTTTGACCGGTGGGAAGTGATACTTCTTTGTAGTGCAGATTCGCATTGCCCGCTTGCTTGCTTGGCCAAAAAGGGCGTATGCGTTTTCTCCTGAATATATTCTGGAGAAAACGCATAGGCCCTTTTTGGCCAAGTGCATCATTGTCGAAGTTGTGCCCCTCTTCCTGTGCTTTAAAGGCGATTCCAACGTACCTCTTGAAATCTGTTTCCTGCTCTTCTGCCTCACTTTCAAGTCCGCCTCGTTGCCTTCCCTCAACAGATTTTTGGATGATAGTTGTCCTTTATTACTCAGCCCATTTGTGAATTGCTGTGCCCCTGAGCTCCATTTTTCAACTCGTTTTTGGTGAGCTGACCTCAAGTCCAACATTTTGCTTCAGGACCTATGCTGGCTCCTGTTGGGGGGCTGAGACTTTGGTTAATTCTTCTTCCTGCCAGGAAGATAGAGTGATATGTGCCCGTCCAAATGCCTAACAGCTACTCTCTCATTGGTTCTCCCTCTTCCTTTTCATCCTCTGCCAAATTGGAAACCTGTGCGAACCAGGAGGTTAAAGAGGCTGTCTCTCCAAGTTGGGAGGTTGATAGTAAAGCAGATGGAAAGTCAAACCGGAGCACCAGGAGAGGGAATATTCGTTGAGTTTTAGAAACCTTTCGTATTCACAGTGTGTCCGTTCTCTAGGTTTCCCGTACATGTTATAGCTGTAGTAATATTCCCTTCAACCTGGAGAGTTGGGACCCATGGAATGGGTGCCAGGCATTTGTGCTTTAAAGGGTCTGCATTTGCTCACCCAATCTCACCAATCGTCTCAGTCCCAAGTGTCCCTCCTTATGCCACATCCAGCTGTCATTGTAGATAGGGTCATTCCAGGTTTCATCAGAGACCCTGAAGGAATTGTAAAGAATTTCTCAGTTTTTTTGTTTTGTTTTTGAAATTCCTTTTTATAGTGGGTTTGAGCTGATTCTCGCTGCCATGTTTATGCCAGTCTAGACACACTTGATTCCCTTACGGAGACATATCAATACATAGGTTTTAAGATTCTTACTAGTCAGATATATTCCTCTGCGGGAAATATGGGGTTTTGAGTCCCTTTCACTGAGGAAGGTGTAGGTCTTGTCTATTCCATAGTTGGTTTTTGGAACGGTATCTGTGCTTATATCAAACTCTGGTTTTATGCATCACCCCACCTCTCCTTCCCCCTTAAGCAGGCATAAGAGTGTTTTCTAAATGTGAGACACTGTTCTCTTTCCTAACTCAGTTCAAGTGTAGCCATGTTTACAGGATCTTCATAAGTGATATCTTATGATAAGTTTCTTTTTCTGTGTGACTTATTTCACTTAGAATCATCGTACCTGAATCCACCCATTTTGCTGCTACTGGTCTTATGACATTGATTTCATGGCTGAGGGATATTCCATCGTACGTAAGTACCACAATTTTTTGAACGATTTTTATATTTCCTGGGACATTTAAGGTGTACCCAAGTTGAGGTCCTTGTAAGCAGTTCAGCCCTAAATTTTGGGGTGGCTCTGTCTTATTGATTTTCAGTTTTCCAAAGGTATATTCCCTAGACTGGAAGTGCCCTTGGCTCTGTAGCTCTGTTGATTACTTCTTTTAGGGAACACAATGCACTCCTCCAGAGAGGCAGTTGGCAATTTACATCCCGCCCATCAACATAACAAGGCTCCCTGTTCTGCAGGGCCTGTCTTGCCTTTCTGGTTTTTACACATTTTGTGGATGTCCCTTTTGACCGGTGGGAAGTGATACTTCTTTGTAGTGCAGATTTGCATTGCCCGCTTGCTTGCTTGGCCGAAAAGGGCGTATGCGTTTTCTCCTGAATATATTCAGGAGAAAACGCATACGCCCTTTTTGGCCAAGTGCATCATTGTCAAAGTTGTGCCCCTCTTCCTGTGCTTTAAAGGCGATTCCAACGTACCTCTTGAAATCTGTTTCCTGCTATTCTGCCTCACTTTCAAGTCCGCCTCATTGCCTTCCCTCAAGAGATTTTTGGACCATAGTTGTCCTTTATTACTCTGACTGTTTGTGAATTGCTGTGCCCCTTAGCTCAATTTTTCAACTCGTTTTTGGTGACCTGACCGCAAGTCCAAAATTTTGGTTCAGGACCTATGCTGGTTCCCGGTGGGGGGCTGAGACTTTGGTTAGTTCTTCTTCCTGCCGGGAAGTTAGTGTGAAATGTGCCCGTCCAAATGCCTAACAGCTACTCTCTCATTGGTTCTCCCTCTTCCCTTTCATCCTCTGCCAAATTGGAAACCTGTGTGAACCAGGAGGTTAAAGAGGCTGTCTCTCCAAGTTGGGAGGTCGATAGTAAAGCAGATGGAAAGTCAAACCGGAGCACCAGGAGAGGGACTATTCGTTGAGTTTTAGAAACCTTTCATATTCACAGTGGGTCCGTTCTCTAGGTTTCCCGTACATGTTATAGCTGTAGTAATATTCCCTTCAACCTGGAGAGTTGGGACCCGTGGAATAGGTGCCAGGCATTTGTGCTTTAAAGGGTCTGCTTTTGCTCACCCAATCTCACCAATCGTCGCAGTCCCAAGTGTCCCTCCTTATGCCACATCCAGCTGTCATTGTAGATAGGGTATTCCAGGTTTCATCAGAGACCCTGAAGGAATGGTAAAGAATTTCCCAGTTTTTTTGTTTTCTTTTTGAAATTCCTTTTTATAGTGGGTTTGAGCTGATTCTCGCTGCCATGTTTATGCCAGTCTAGACACACTTGATTCCCTTATGGAGACATATCAATACATAGGTTTTAAGTTTCTTACTAGTCAGATCTATTCCTCTGCGGTAAATATGGTGTATTGAGTCCCTTTCACTGAGGAAGGTGTAGGTCTTGTCTATTCCATAGTTGGTTTTTGGAACGGTACCTTTGCTTATATCAAACTCTGGTTTTATGCATCACCCCACCTCTCCTTCCCCCTTAAGCAGGCATGAGAGTGTTTTCTAAATGTGAGACACTGTTCTCTTTCCTAACTCAGTTCAAGTGTAGCCATGTTTACAGGATCTTCATAAGTGATATCTTATGATAAGTTTCTTTTTCTCTGTGACTTATTTCACTTAGAATCATCGTACCTGAATCCACCCATTTGGCTGCTACTGGTATTATGACATTGATTTCATGGCTGAGGGATATTCCATCGTACGTAAGTACCACAATTTTTTGAAACATTTTTATATTTCCTGGGATATTTAAGGTGTACACAAGTTGAGGTCCTTGTAAACAGTGCAGCCCTAAGTTTTGGGGTGGCTCTGTCTTATTGATTTTCAGTTTTCCCTAGGTATATTCCCTAGACTGGTAGTGCCCTTGGCTCTGTAACTCTGTTGTTTACTTGTTTTAGGGAACACAATGCACTCCTCCAGAGAGGCAGTTGGCAATTTATATCCTGCCCATCAGCATAACAAGGCTCCCTGTTCTCCAGGGCCTGTCTTGCCTTTCTGGTTTTTACACATTTTGTGGATGTCCCTTTTGACCGGTGGGAAGTGATACTTCTTTGTAGTGCAGATTTGCATTGCCCGCTTGCTTGCTTGGCCAAAAAGGGCGTATGCGTTTTCTCCTGAATATATTCTGGAGAAAACGCATAGGCCCTTTTTGGCCAAGTGCATCATTGTCGAAGTTGTGCCCCTCTTCCTGTGCTTTAAAGGCGATTCCAACGTACCTCTTGAAATCTGTTTCCTGCTCTTCTGCCTCACTTTCAAGTCCGCCTCGTTGCCTTCCCTCAACAGATTTTTGGATTATAGTTGTCCTTTATTACTCGGCCCATTTGTGAATTGCTGTGCCCCTGAGCTCCATTTTTCAACTCCTTTTTGGTGAGCTGACCTCAAGTCCAACATTTTGCTTCAGGACCTATGCTGGCTCCTGTTGGGGGGCTGAGACTTTGGTTAATTCTTCTTCCTGCCGGGAAGATAGAGTGATATGTGCCCGTCCAAATGCCTAACAGCTACTCTCTCATTGGTTCTCCCTCTTCCTTTTCATCCTCTGCCAAATTGGAAACCTGTGCGAACCAGGAGGTTAAAGAGGCTGTCTCTCCAAGTTGGGAGGTTGATAGTAAAGCAGATGGAAAGTCAAACCGGAGCACCAGGAGAGGGAATATTCGTTGAGTTTTAGAAACCTTTCGTATTCACAGTGTGTCCGTTCTCTAGGTTTCCCGTACATGTTATAGCTGTAGTAATACTCCCTTCAACCTGGAGAGTTGGGACCCATGGAATGGGTGCCAGGCATTTGTGCTTTAAAGGGTCTGCATTTGCTCACCCAATCTCACCAATCGTCTCAGTCCCAAGTGTCCCTCCTTATGCCACATCCAGCTGTCATTGTAGATAGGGTCATTCCAGGTTTCATCAGAGACCCTGAAGGAATTGTAAAGAATTTCTCAGTTTTTTTGTTTTGTTTTTGAAATTCATTTTTATAGTGGGTTTGAGCTGATTCTCGCTGCCATGTTTATGCCAGTCTAGACACACTTGATTCTCTTACGGAGACATATCAATACATAGGTTTTAAGATTCTTACTAGTCAGATATATTCCTCTGCGGGAAATATGGGGTTTTGAGTCCCTTTCACTGAGGAAGGTGTAGGTCTTGTCTAATCCATAGTTGGTTTTTGGAACGGTACCTGTGCTTATATCAAACTCTGGTTTTATGCATCACCCCACCTCTCCTTCCCCCTTAAGCAGGCATAAGAGTGTTTTCTAAATGTGAGACACTGTTCTCTTTCCTAACTCAGTTCAAGTGTAGCCATGTTTACAGGATCTTCATAAGTGATATCTTATGATAAGTTTCTTTTTCTGTGTGACTTATTTCACTTAGAATCATCGTACCTGAATCCACCCATTTTGCTGCTACTGGTCTTATGACATTGATTTCATGGCTGAGGGATATTCCATCGTACGTAAGTACCACAATTTTTTGAACGATTTTTATATTTCCTGGGACATTTAAGGTGTACCCAAGTTGAGGTCCTTGTAAGCAGTGCAGCCCTAAATTTTGGGGTGGCTCTGTCTTATTGATTTTCAGTTTTCCAAAGGTATATTCCCTAGACTGGAAGTGCCCTTGGCTCTGTAGCTCTGTTGATTACTTCTTTTAGGGAACACAATGCACTCCTCCAGAGAGACGGTTGGCAATTTACATCCCGCCCATCAACATAACAAGGCTCCCTGTTCTGCAGGGCCTGTCTTGCCTTTCTGGTTTTTACACATTTTGTGGATGTCCCTTTTGACCGGTGGGAAGTGATACTTCTTTGTAGTGCAGATTTGCATTGTCCGCTTGCTTGCTTGGCCGAAAAGGGCGTATGCGTTTTCTCCTGAATATATTCAGGAGAAAACGCATACGCCCTTTTTGGCCAAGTGCATCATTGTCAAAGTTGTGCCCCTCTTCCTGTGCTTTAAAGGCGATTCCAACGTACCTCTTGAAATCTGTTTCCTGCTATTCTGCCTCACTTTCAAGTCCGCCTCATTGCCTTCCCTCAAGAGATTTTTGGACCATAGTTGTCCTTTATTACTCTGACTGTTTGTGAATTGCTGTGCCCCTTAGCTCAATTTTTCAACTCGTTTTTGGTGAGCTGACCGCAAGTCCAAAATTTTGGTTCAGGACCTATGCTGGTTCCCGGTGGGGGGCTGAGACTTTGGTTAATTCTTCTTCCTGCCGGGAAGTTAGTGTGAAATGTGCCCGTCCAAATGCCTAACAGCTACTCTCTCATTGGTTCTCCCTCTTCCCTTTCATCCTCTGCCAAATTGGAAACCTGTGTGAACCAGGAGGTTAAAGGGGCTGTCTCTCCAAGTTGGGAGGTCGATAGTAAAGCAGATGGAAAGTCAAACCGGAGCACCAGGAGAGGGACTATTCGTTGAGTTTTAGAAACCTTTCATATTCACAGTGGGTCCGTTCTCTAGGTTTCCCGTACATGTTATAGCTGTAGTAATATTCCCTTCAACCTGGAGAGTTGGGACCCGTGGAATAGGTGCCAGGCATTTGTGCTTTAAAGGGTCTGCTTTTGCTCACCCAATCTCACCAATCGTCTCAGTCCCAAGTGTCCCTCCTTATGCCACATCCAGCTGTCATTGTAGATAGGGTATTCCAGGTTTCATCAGAGACCCTGAAGGAATGGTAAAGAATTTCCCAGTTTTTTTGTTTTCTTTTTGAAATTCCTTTTTATAGTGGGTTTGAGCTGATTCTCGCTGCCATGTTTATGCCAGTCTAGACACACTTGATTCCCTTATGGAGACATATCAATACATAGGTTTTAAGTTTCTTACTAGTCAGATCTATTCCTCTGCGGTAAATATGGTGTATTGAGTCCCTTTCACTGAGGAAGGTGTAGGTCTTGTCTATTCCATAGTTGGTTTTTGGAACGGTACCTGTGCTTATATCAAACTCTGGTTTTATGCATCACCCCACCTCTCCTTCCCCCTTAAGCAGGCATGAGAGTGTTTTCTAAATGTGAGACACTGTTCTCTTTCCTAACTCAGTTCAAGTGTAGCCATGTTTACAGGATCTTCATAAGTGATATCTTATGATAAGTTTCTTTTTCTCTGTGACTTATTTCACTTAGAATCATCGTACCTGAATCCACCCATTTGGCTGCTACTGGTTTTATGACATTGATTTCATGGCTGAGGGATATTCCATCGTACGTAAGTACCACAATTTTTTGAACCATTTTTATATTTCCTGGGATACTTAAGGTGTATCCAAGTTGAGGTCCTTGTAAGCAGTGCAGCCCTAAATTTTGGGGTGGCTCTGTCTTATTGATTTTCAGTTTTCCCAAGTTATATTCCCTAGACTGGAAATGCCCTTGGCTCTGCAGCTCTGTTCTTTACTTGTTTGAGGGAACACAATGCACTCCTCCAGAGAGGCAGTTGGCAATTTACATCCCGCCCATCAGCATAACAAGGCTCCCTGTTCTCCAGGGCCTGTCTTGCCTTTCTGGTTTTTACACATTTTGTGGATGTCCCTTTTGACCGGTGGGAAGTGATACTTCTTTGTAGTGCAGATATGCATTGCCCGTTTGCTTGCTTGGCCAAAAAGGGCGTATGCGTTTTCTCCTGAATATATTCAGGAGAAAACGCATACGCCCTTTTTGGCCAAGTGCATCATTGTCGAAGTTGTGCCCCTCTTCCTGTGCTTTAAAGGCGATTCCAACGTACCTCTTGAAATCTGTTTCCTGCTATCCTGCCTCGCTTTCAAGTCTTCCTCGTTGCCTTCCCTCAACAGATTTTTGGACGATAGTTGTCCTTTATTACTCGGCCAGTTTGTGAATTGCTGTGCCCCTGAGCTCCATTTGTCAACTCGATTTTGGTGAGCTGACCGCAAGTCCAACATTTTGGTTCAGGACCTATGCTGGTTCCCGGTGGGGGGCTGAGACTTTGGTTAATTCTTCTTCCTGCCGAGAAGTTAGAGTGATATATTCCCGTACAAATGCCTAACAGCTAATCTCTCATTGGTTCTCCCTCTTCCCTTTCATACTCTGCCAAATTGGTAACCTGTGTGAAACAGGAGGTTAAAGGGGCTGTCTCTCCAAGTTGGGACGTTGATAGTAAAGCAGATGGAAAGTCAAACCAGAGCACCAGGAGAGGGACTATTCGTTGAGTTTTAGAAACATTTTGTATTCACAGTGGGTCCGTTCTCTAGGTTTCCCGTACATGTTATAGCTGTAGTAATATTCCCTTCAACCTGGAGAGTTGGGACCCATGGAATGGGTGCCAGGCGTTTGTGCTTTGAAGGGTCTGCATTTGCTCACCCAATCTCACCAATCGTCTCAGTCCCAAGTGTCCCTCCTTATGCCACATCCAGCTGTCATTGTAGATAGGGTCATTACAGGTTTCATCAGAGACCCTGAAGGAATTGTAAAGAATTTCCCAGTTTTTTTGTTTTGTTTTTGAAATTCCTTTTTATAGTGGGTTTGAGCTGATTCTCGCTGCCATGTTTATGCCAGTCTAGACACACTTGATTCCCTTACGGAGACATATCAATACATAGGTTTTAAGATTCTTACTAGTCAGATATATTCCTCTGTGGGAAATATGGGGTTTTGAGTCCCTTTCACTGAGGAAGGTGTAGTTGTTGTCTATTCCATAGTTGGTTTTTGGAACGGTACCTGTGCTTATATCAAACTCTGGTTTTATGCATCACCCCACCTCTCCTTCCCCCTTAAGCAGGCATAAGAGTGTTTTCTAAATGTGAGACACTGTTCTCTTTCCTAACTCAGTTCAAGTGTAGCCATGTTTACAGGATCTTCATAAGTGATATCTTATGATAAGTTTCTTTATCTGTGTGACTTATTTCACTTAGAATCATCGTACCTGAATCCACCCATTTGGCTGCTACTGGTCTTATGACATTGATTTCATGGCTGAGGGATATTCCATCGTATGTAAGTACCACAATTTTTTGAACCATTTTTATATTTCCTGGGATATTTAAGGTGTACCCAAGTTGAGGTCCTTGTAAGCAGTGCAGCCCTAAATTTTGGGGTGGCTCTGTCTTATTGATTTTCAGTTTTCCCAAGGTATATTCCCTAGACTGGAAGTGCCCTTGGCTCTGTAACTCTGTTGTTTACTTGTTTTAGGGAACACAATGCACTCCTCCAGAGAGGCAGTTGGCAATTTATATCCCGCCCATCAGCATAACAAGGCTCCCTGTTCTCCAGGGCCTGTCTTGCCTTTCTGGTTTTTACACATGTTGTGGATGTCCCTTTTGACCGGTGGGAAGTGATACTTCTTTGTAGTGCAGATTTGCATTGCCCGCTTGCTTGCTTGGCCAAAAAGGGCGTATGCGTTTTCTCCTGAATATATTCAGGAGAAAATGCATACGCCCTTTTTGGCCAAGTGCATCATTGTCGAAGTTGTGCCCCTCTTCCTGTGCTTTAAAGGCGATTCCAACGTACCTCTTGAAATCTGTTTCCTGCTATTCTGCCTCGCTTTCAAGTCTGCCTCGTTGCCTTCCCTCAACTGATTTTTGGATGATAGTTGTCCTTTATTACTCGGCCAGTTTGTGAATTGCTGTGCCCCTGAGCTCCATTTGTCAACTCGTTTTTGGTGAGCTGACCGCAAGTCAAAAATTTTGGTTCAGGACCTATACTGGTTCCCTGTGGGTGGCTGAGACTTTGGTTAATTCTTCTTCCTGCCGGGAAATTACAGTGATATGTGCCCGTCCAAATGCCTAACAGCTACTCTCTCATTGGATCTCCGTCTTCCCTTTCATCGTCTGCCAAATTGGCAACCTGTGCGAACCTGGAGGTTAAAGTGGCTGTCTCTGCAAGTTGGGAGGTTGATAGTAAAGCAGATGGAAAGTCCAACCGGAGCACCAGGAGAGGGACTATTCGTTGAGTTTTAGAAACCTTTCGTATTCACAGTGTGTCCGTTCTCTAGGTTTCCCGTACATGTTATAGCCGTAGTAGTATTCCCTCTAACCTGGAGAGTTCGGACCCATGGAGTGGGTGCCATGCATTATTGCTTTAAAGTGTCTGCATTTGCTCACCCAATCTCACCAAACCTCTCAGTCCCAAGTGTCCAGCCTTATGCCACATCCAGCTGTCGTTGTACATAGGGTCATTCCAGGTTTCATCAGAGACACTGAAGGAATTGTAAAGAATTTCCCAGTTTTTTTGTTTTGTTTTTGAAATTCCTTTTTATAGTGGGTTTGAGCTGATTCTCGCTGCCATGTTTATGCCAGTCTAGACACACTTGATTCCCTTACGGAGACATATCAATACATAGGTTTTAAGATTCTTACTAGTCAGATATATTCCTCTGCGGGAAATATGGGGTTTTGAGTCCCTTTAACTGAGGAAGTTGTAGGTCTTGTCTATTCCATAGTTGGATTTTGGAACGGTATCTGTGCTTATATCAAACTCTGGTTTTGTGCATCAGCCCACCTCTCCTTCCCCCTTAAGCAGGCATAAGAGTGTTCTCTAAATGTGAGACACTGTTCTCTTTCCTAACTCAGTTCAAGTGTAGCCATGTTTACAGGATCTTCATGAGTGATATCTTATGATAAGTTTCT